>NC_133156.1:32995415-33606040 GCF_040802235.1 Manis javanica | reverse complement strand
GTGCTTTTGACTATATTTCAAGCGTTCAATCCATTATCCTTTTTTTGTCCACGCGTAATTTGTAGACAGTTTTGTTTTATTCAGCTAGGAAAATCTACATTTGTGAAAAAACGGACAGATTATTTTTGTGTCCGAAATTCACCGGACAAATATCATTGCTTATAGTTTTCCTTTTGCCATTAATAAGAGAATAATTTCTATGCGTGCTTCATGTATTGGGACGTCTTCTGACTCCAGGATTTCATAGAATAACAAATGGATTGTTGGGGGATATCTGAAGCTTCTATGAACAGTTTAATTCACTGAACATTCAGAACAATTGTGGGTGAGAAAAAGAAATATATCTTCCTCAATAAACTTTTCTTTTGAAAAAGGAAATGCAATTTATATCATTTGATTCCTATGCATTATGTCGTTCAGTAATTACAGAGAAAAATGGATTTGTTCTTTTTCTCGTAATCTCTAAGGCTTAGAGAGTACATGTTTCTTCAAAATAATCTTTCCTAAGATTTAAAAAAGCAGGTAAATACAAAAATGATGAATTAAAGGAGAGCCAGGGTGACAAATCGAGCTTATGATACCGTTATAATCCTCCTTTTTACAGTAACTAATTCAAATCTTTAGCAGCAACACATTCATTTCCATTTACACTAAAGTGAGAGAGGAAAAACGTGGTTTCTGGAAACACATAAAACAGCATAAGGCTAGTGTATTATGGGACTCAGCCTGCTCAATGCGTGCGTATTTAAGCAGCGAGAGCTGGTCACTCTCCGGAAGGAACTCAAAACGAATACAATGCTAGATGATAGCCCCAAGTAGTATGTGCAGCCACAGGAAAAGCATCCAAGTAAAAAAAGTCTTCCAAAACAATTTTCAAATTGCTTTAAACTTCTTTTTTGGGACAGTATGATTTTGGTGTGAAGGTAAAGGAATCTGATAAAATGACTCTTTTTCCTTCAAATTATCTTAAAGTAGTATGCAGCCTGAAACTCCCTGGGCACGTCTGCAGCGAGAGGCAGCATTCCCGAGTGCCCTTTGTGCTGTGCCACCAGGCCCGAAATCATGGCATAGGAACACCTCACACAACGGGTGCCGTGGATACCAGAACTGCTCTCTCTGCCATCACGGATGAATGAGGCACCCGACATTCCAAGAGCCATGCTTTGTCCGAGGCATTTTCAATGCATTATTTACTTGAATCCTCATAATCATTTTGTCAAGGAAGGTGGGTTTTACTCTCCCTATATTACCATGGAGGGTATCACACGCCCAGTAAGCTTAATTCGTTTCCTGAGCTGCCCTTGCATTAAGGAACGGAACTGCGCGATGTGAACCCAGTACTCTCCCTCTCTGTAACCTGAGGTCTTAGCCACTGCATGTACTTCACTGCTGTTGAAAAGACATTTTTATATTTGATACTGATCACAATATTCAGGACTGAAAGCAGAGTCATGATGACGTTATGGCAGGTTTGTGGACAAAGCCAATGCATATACCCCGTGTCTACAAGTCAAAAAATTACCAATACGAAATCTGTTCAGTGATTCCCTTCTTCAATATGAATTCAGAGGAGAGAGTTTTTGCTGAGATGTCAAATGCAGTCAGTTTGAACAGCAGTTGTACTTACTGCGTTTTTACACCCTACAACTCTAAGAAGGAAACCTGCAAAACAGTTTTATGCTCACCAGCTTGGGGTGCTTTTGATTAAATTTCAAGCGTTCAATCCATTAACCTTTTTTGTCCACGCGTAATTTGTACACAGTTTTGTTTTATTCAGCTAGGAAAATCTACATTTGTCAAAAAACGGACAGATGATTTTGGTGTCCAAAATTCACCGGACAAATATCATTGTTTATAATTTTCATTTGGCATTAATAAAAGAATAATTTCTATGTGCGTTTCGTGAATTGGGACGTCTTCTGACTCCAGGGTTTCATAGAATGACAAATGGATTGTTGGGGGAAATCTGAAGCTTGTATTAAAAGTTTAATTCACTGAACATTCAGAACAATTGTGGGTGAGACAAAGAAATATATCTTCCTCAATAAACTTTTCTTTTGAAAAAGGAAAAACAAATTATATCATTTGAATAATATGCTTTATGTCGTTCAGTAATTACACGGAAAAAGGAATTTGTTCTTTTTCTCTTAATCTCTAAGGCTTAGAGAGTACATGTTTCTTGTATATAATCTTTCCTAACATTTAAAGAGGCAGCTAAATAGAAGAATGATGAATTAAAGGAGAGCCATGGTGACAAATCGAGCTTTTGATACCGTTATAATCCTCCTTTTCACAGTAACTCATTCAAATCTTTAGCAGCAACACATTCATTTCCATATATACTAAAATGAGAGAGGGAAAACGTGGTTTCTGGAAACACATAAAACTGCATAAGGCTAGTGTATTATGGGACTCAGCCTGCTTAATGCGTATTTAAGCAGCGAGAGCTGGTCACTCTCCGGAAGGAACTCAAAACGAATACAATGCTAGATGATAGCCACAAGTAGTATGTGCAGCCACAGGAAAAGCATCCAAGTAAAAAAAATCTTCCAAAACAATTTTCATATTGCTTTCAACTTCTTTTTTGGGACAGTATGATTTTGGTGTGAAGGTAAAGGAATCTGATAAAATGACTCTTTTTCCTTAAAATTATCTTAAAGTAGTATGCAGCCTGAAACTCCCTGGGCACGTCTGCAGCGAGAGGCAGCATTCCCGAGTGCCCTTTATGCTGTGCCACCAGGCCCGAAATCATGGCATAGGAACACCTCACACAACGGGTGCCGTGGATACCAGAACTGCTCTTGCTGCCATCACGGATGAATGAGGCACCCGACATTCCAAGAGCCATGCTTTGTCCGAGGCATTTTCAATGCATTATTTACTTGAATCCTCATAATCATTTTGTCAAGGAAGGTGGGTTTTACTCTCCCTATATTACCATGGAGGGTATCACACGCCCAGTAAGCTTAATTCGTTTCCTGAGCTGCCCTTGCATTAAGGAACGGAACTGCGCGATGTGAACCCAGTACTCTCCCTCTCTGTAACCTGTGGTCTTAGCCACTACATGTACTTCACTGCTGTTGAAAAGACATTTTTATATTTGCTACTGATCACAATATTCAGGACTGAAAGCAGAGTCATGATGACGTTATGGCAGGTTTGTGGACAAAGCCAATGCATATACCCCGTGTCTACAAGTCAAAAAATTACCAATACGAAATCTGTTCAGTGATTCCCTTCTTCAATATGAATTCAGAGGAGAGAGTTTTTGCTGAGATGTCAAATGCAGTCAGTTTGAACAGCAGTTGTACTTACTGCGTTTTTACACCCTACAACTCTAAGAAGGAAACCTGCAAAAGAGTTTTATGCTCACCAGCTTGGGGTGCTTTTGATTAAATTTCAAGCGTTCAATCCATTAACCTTTTTTGTCCACGCGTAATTAGTACACAGTTTTGTTTTATTCAGCTAGGAAAATCTACATTTGTCAAAAAACGGACAGATGATTTTGGTGTCCAAAATTCACCGGACAAATATCATTGTTTATAATTTTCATTTGGCATTAATAAAAGAATAATTTCTATGTGCGTTTCGTGAATTGGGACGTCTTCTGACTCCAGGGTTTCATACAATGACAAATGGATTGTTGGGGGAAATCTGAAGCTTGTATTAAAAGTTTAATTCACTGAACATTCAGAACAATTGTGGGTGAGACAAAGAAATATATCTTCCTCAATAAACTTTTCTTTTGAAAAAGGAAAAACAAATTATATCATTTGAATAATATGCTTTATGTCGTTCAGTAATTACACGGAAAAAGGAATTTGTTCTTTTTCTCTTAATCTCTAAGGCTTAGAGAGTACATGTTTCTTGTATATAATCTTTCCTAACATTTAAAGAGGCAGCTAAATAGAAGAATGATGAATTAAAGGAGAGCCATGGTGACAAATCGAGCTTTTGATACCGTTATAATCCTCCTTTTTACAGTAACACATTCAAATCTTTAGCAGCAACACATTCATTTCCATATATACTAAAATGAGAGAGGGAAAACGTGGTTTCTGGAAACACATAAAACAGCATAAGGCTAGAGTATTATGGGACTCAGCCTGCTTAATGCGTATTTAAGCAGCGAGAGCTGGTCACTCTCCGGAAGGAACTCAAAACGAATACAATGCTACACGACGTTATTGATAGCCCCAAGTAGTATGTCCAGCCACAGGAAAAGCATTCCAGTAAATTAAATCTTCCAAAACAATTTTCAAATTGCTGTAAACTTCTTTTTTGGGTAGTATGCCTTTGGTGTGAAGGTTAAGGAAACTGATAAAATGTCTCTTTTTCCTTAAAATTACCTTAAAGTAGTATGCAGCCTGAAACTCTCTGGGCAATTCTGCAGCGAGAGGCAGCAGTCCTGAGTTCCCTTTATGCTCTGGCACCAGGCCCGAAATCATGGCATAGGAACACCTCACACAGCGAGTGCCATGGATACAAGAACTGCTCTTGCTGCCATCACGGATGACTGATGCACCCGATATTCCAAGCGCCCTGCTTTGTCCGAGGCATTTTCAGTGCATTATTTACTTTAATCCTGATAATCATTTTGTCAAGGAAGGTGGGTTTTATTCTCCCTATACTACCATGGAGGGAGTCACACGCCCAGTAAGCTTAATTCGTTTCCTGAGCTGCCCTTGCATTAAGGAAGGGAAGTGCGCGATGTGAACCCAGTACTCTCCCTCTCTGTAAACTGTGGTCTTAGCCACTACATGTACTTCACTGCTGTTGAAAAGACATTTTTATATTTGATACTGATCACAATATTCAGGGCTGAAAGCACTGACAAGGTGACGTTAGGGCAGTTTGATGGAAAAAGCCACTGCATATACCCAGTGTCTACCTGTCAAAAAATTACCCATACGAAATCTTTTCAGTGATTCCCTTCTTCAATATGAATTCAGAGGAGAGAGTTTTCGCTGAGATATCAAGTGCAGTAAGTCTGAACAGCAGTTGTACAAACTGCGTTTTTACACCCCTCAACTCTAAGAAGGAGTCCTGCAAAACAGTTTTATGCTCACCAGCTCGGGGTGCTTTTGACTATATTTCAAGCGTTCAATCCATTATCCTTTTTTTGTCCACGCGTAATTTGTAGACTGTTTTGTTTTATTCAGCTAGGAAAATCTACATTTGTGAAAAAACGGACAGATTATTTTTGTGTCCGAAATTCAAAGGACAAATATCATTGCTTATAGTTTTCCTTTTGCCATTAATAAGAGAATAATTTCTATGCGTGCTTCATGTATTGGGACGTCTTCTGACTCCAGGATTTCATAGAATAACAAATGGATTGTTGGGGGATATCTGAAGCTTCTATGAACAGTTTAATTCACTGAACATTCAGAACAATTGTGGGTGAGGAAAAGAAATATATCTTCCTCAATAAACTTTTCTTTTGAAAAAGGAAATGCAATTTATATCATTTGATTCCTATGCATTATGTCGTTCAGTAATTACAGAGAAAAATGGATTTGTTCTTTTTCTCGTAATCTCTAAGGCTTAGAGAGTACATGTTTCTTCAAAATAATCTTTCCTAAGATTTAAAAAAGCAGGTAAATACAAAAATGATGAATTAAAGGAGAGCCAGGGTGACAAATCGAGCTTATGATACCGTTATAATCCTCCTTTTTACAGTAACTAATTCAAATCTTTAGCAGCAACACATTCATTTCCATTTACACTAAAGTGAGAGTGGAAAAACGTGGTTTCTGGAAACACATAAAACAGCATAAGGCTAGTGTATTATGGGACTCAGCCTGCTCAATGCGTGCGTATTTAAGCAGCGAGAACTGGTCACTCTCCGGAAGGAACTCAAAACGAATACAATGCTAGATGATAGCCACAAGTAGTATGTGCAGCCACAGGAAAAGCGTCCAAGTAAAAAAAATCTTCCAAAACAATTTTCAAATTGCTTTCAACTTCTTTTTTGGGACAGTATGATTTTGGTGTGAAGGTAAAGGAATCTGATAAAATGACTCTTTTTCCTTCAAATTATCTTAAAGTAGTATGCAGCCTGAAACTCCCTGGGCACGTCTGCAGCGAGAGGCAGCATTCCCGAGTGCCCTTTATGCTGTGCCACCAGGCCCGAAATCATGGCATAGGAACACCTCACACAACGGGTGCCGTGGATACCAGAACTGCTCTTGCTGCCATCACGGATGAATGAGGCACCCGACATTCCAAGAGCCATGCTTTGTCCGAGGCATTTTCAATGCATTATTTACTTGAATCCTCATAATCATTTTGTCAAGGAAGGTGGGTTTTACTCTCCCTATATTACCATGGAGGGTATCACACGCCCAGTAAGCTTAATTCGTTTCCTGAGCTGCCCTTGCATTAAGGAACGGAACTGCGCGATGTGAACCCAGTACTCTCCCTGTCTGTAACCTGAGGTCTTAGCCACTACATGTACTTCACTGCTGTTGAAAAGACATTTTTATATTTGATACTGATCACCATATTCAGGACTGAAAGCAGAGTCATGATGACGTTATGGCAGGTTTGTCGACAAAGCCAATGCATATACCCCGTGTCTACAAGTCAAAAAATTACCAATACGAAATCTGTTCAGTGATTCCCTTCTTCAATATGAATTCAGAGGAGAGAGTTTTTGCTGAGATGTCAAATGCAGTCAGTTTGAACAGCAGTTGTACTTACTGCGTTTTTACACCCTACAACTCTAAGAAGGAAACCTGCAAAACAGTTTTATGCTCACCAGCTTGGGGTGCTTTTGATTAAATTTCAAGCGTTCAATCCATTAACCTTTTTTGTCCACGCGTAATTTGTACACAGTTTTGTTTTATTCAGCTAGGAAAATCTACATTTGTCAAAAAACGGACAGATGATTTTGGTGTCCAAAATTCACCGGACAAATATCATTGTTTATAATTTTCATTTGGCATTAATAAAAGAATAATTTCTATGTGCGTTTCGTGAATTGGGACGTCTTCTGACTCCAGGGTTTCATAGAATGACAAATGGATTGTTGGGGGAAATCTGAAGCTTGTATTAAAAGTTTAATTCACTGAACATTCAGAACAATTGTGGGTGAGACAAAGAAATATATCTTCCTCAATAAACTTTTCTTTTGAAAAAGGAAAAACAAATTATATCATTTGAATAATATGCTTTATGTCGTTCAGTAATTACACGGAAAAAGGAATTTGTTCTTTTTCTCTTAATCTCTAAGGCTTAGAGAGTACATGTTTCTTGTATATAATCTTTCCTAACATTTAAAGAGGCAGCTAAATAGAAGAATGATGAATTAAAGGAGAGCCATGGTGACAAATCGAGCTTTTGATACCGTTATAATCCTCCTTTTTACAGTAACACATTCAAATCTTTAGCAGCAACACATTCATTTCCATATATACTAAAATGAGAGAGGGAAAACGTGGTTTCTGGAAACACATAAAACAGCATAAGGCTAGTGTATTATGGGACTCAGCCTGCTTAATGCGTATTTAAGCAGCGAGAGCTGGTCACTCTCCGGAAGGAACTCAAAACGAATACAATGCTACACGACGTTATTGATAGCCCCAAGTAGTATGTCCAGCCACAGGAAAAGCATCCCAGTAAATTAAATCTTCCAAAACAATTTTCAAATTGCTGTAAACTTCTTTTTTGGATAGTATGCCTTTGGTGTGAAGGTTAAGGAAACTGATAAAATGTCTCTTTTTCCTTAAAATTACCTTAAAGTAGTATGCAGCCTGAAACTCTCTGGGCAATTCTGCAGCGAGAGGCAGCAGTCCGGAGTTCCCTTTATGCTCTGGCACCAGGCCCGAAATCATGGCATAGGAACACCTCACACAGCGAGTGCCATGGATACAAGAACTGCTCTTGCTGCCATCACGGATGACTGATGCACCCGATATTCCAAGCGCCCTGCTTTGTCCGAGGCATTTTCAGTGCATTATTTACTTTAATCCTCATAATAATTTTGTCAAGGAAGGTGGATTTTATTCTCCCTATACTACCATGGAGGGAGTCACACGCCCAGTAAGCTTAATTCGTTTCCTGAGCTGCCCTTGCATTAAGGAAGGGAAGAGCGCGATGTGAACCCAGTACTCTCCCTCTCTGTAAACTGTGGTCTTAGCCACTACATGTACTTCACTGCTGTTGAAAAGACATTTTTATATTTGATACTGATCACAATATTCAGGGCTGAAAGCATTGACAAGATGACGTTAGGGCAGTTTGATGGAAAAACCCACTGCATATACCCAGTGTCTACCTGTCAAAAAATTACCCATACGAAATCTTTTCAGTGATTCCCTTCTTCAATATGAATTCAGAGGAGAGAGTTTTCGCTGAGATATCAAGTGCAGTAAGTCT
This sequence comes from Manis javanica, assembly GCF_040802235.1. Lineage (NCBI taxonomy): Eukaryota > Metazoa > Chordata > Mammalia > Pholidota > Manidae > Manis > Manis javanica. Next base: position 33,597,658 of record NC_133156.1, on the reverse strand, counting down.
GAACAGCAGTTGTACAAACTGCGTTTTTACACCCCTCAACTCTAAGAAGTAGACCTGCAAAACAGTTTTATGCTCACCAGTTCGGGGTGCTTTTGACTATATTTCAAGCGTTCAATCCATTATCCTTTTTTTGTCCACGCGTAATTTGTAGACAGTTTTGTTTTATTCAGCCAGGAAAATCTACATTTGTGAAAAAACGGACAGATTATTTTTGTGTCCGAAATTCACCAGACAAATATCATTGCTTATAGTTTTCCTTTTGCCATTAATAAGAGAATAATTTCTATGCGTGCTTCATGTATTGGGACGTCTTCTGACTCCAGGATTTCATAGAATAACAAATGGATTGTTGGGGGATATCTGAAGCTTCTATGAACAGTTTAATTCACTGAACATTCAGAACAATTGTGGGTGAGAAAAAGAAATATATCTTCCTCAATAAACTTTTCTTTTGAAAAAGGAAATGCAATTTATATCATTTGATTCCTATGCATTATGTCGTTCAGTAATTACAGAGAAAAATGGATTTGTTCTTTTTCTCGTAATCTCTAAGGCTTAGAAAGTACATGTTTCTTCAAAATAATCTTTCCTAAGATTTAAAAAAGCAGGTAAATACAAAAATGATGAATTAAAGGAGAGCCAGGGTGACAAATCGAGCTTATGATACCGTTATAATCCTCCTTTTTACAGTAACTAATTCAAATCTTTTGCAGCAACTCATTCATTTCCATTTACACTAAAGTGAGAGAGGAAAAACGTGGTTTCTGGAAACACATAAAACAGCATAAGGCTAGTGTATTATGGGACTCAGCCTGCTCAATGCGTGCGTATTTAAGCAGCGAGAGCTGGTCACTCACCGGAAGGAACTCAAAACGAATACAATGCTAGATGGCAGCCACAAGTAGTATGTGCAGCCACAGGAAAAGCATCCAAGTAAAAAAAATCTTCCAAAACAATTTTCATATTGCTTTCAACTTCTTTTTTGGGACAGTATGATTTTGGTGTGAAGGTAAAGGAATCTGATAAAATGAGTCTTTTTCCTTAAAATTATCTTAAAGTAGTATGCAGCCTGAAACTCCCTGGGCACGTCTGCAGCGAGAGGCAGCATTCCCGAGTGCCCTTTATGCTGTGCCACCAGGCCCGAAATCATGGCATAGGATCACCTCACACAACGGGTGCCGTGGATACCAGAACTGCTCTTGCTGCCATCACGGATGAATGAGGCACCCGACATTCCAAGAGCCATGCTTTGTCCGAGGCATTTTCAATGCATTATTTACTTGAATCCTCATAATCATTTTGTCAAGGAAGGTGGGTTTTACTCTCCCTATATTACCATGGAGGGTATCACACGCCCAGTAAGCTTAATTCGTTTCCTGAGCTGCCCTTGCATTAAGGAACGGAACTGCGCGATGTGAACCCAGTACTCTCCCTGTCTGTAACCTGAGGTCTTAGCCACTACATGTACTTCACTGCTGTTGAAAAGACATTTTTATATTTGATACTGATCACAATATTCAGGACTGAAAGCAGAGTCATGATGACGTTATGTCAGGTTTGTGGACAAAGCCAATGCATATACCCCGTGTCTACAAGTCAAAAAATTACCAATACGAAATCTGTTCAGTGATTCCCTTCTTCAATATGAATTCAGAGGAGAGAGTTTTTGCTGAGATGTCAAATGCAGTCAGTTTGAACAGCAGTTGTACTTACTGCGTTTTTACACCCTACAACTCTAAGAAGGAAACCTGCAAAACAGTTTTATGCTCACCAGCTTGGGGTGTTTTTGATTAAATTTCAAGCGTTCAATCCATTAACCTTTTTTGTCCACGCGTAATTTGTACACAGTTTTGTTTTATTCAGCTAGGAAAATCTACATTTGTCAAAAAACGGACAGATGATTTTGGTGTCCAAAATTCACCGGACAAATATCATTGTTTATAATTTTCATTTGGCATTAATAAAAGAATAATTTCTATGTGCGTTTCGTGAATTGGGACGTCTTCTGACTCCAGGGTTTCATAGAATGACAAATGGATTGTTGGGGGAAATCTGAAGCTTGTATTAAAAGTTTAATTCACTGAACATTCAGAACAATTGTGGGTGAGACAAAGAAATATATCTTCCTCAATAAACTTTTCTTTTGAAAAAGGAAAAACAAATTATATCATTTGAATAATATGCTTTATGTCGTTCAGTAATTACACGGAAAAAGGAATTTGTTCTTTTTCTCTTAATCTCTAAGGCTTAGAGAGTACATGTTTCTTGTATATAATCTTTCCTAACATTTAAAGAGGCAGCTAAATAGAAGAATGATGAATTAAAGGAGAGCCATGGTGACAAATCGAGCTTTTGATACCGTTATAATCCTCCTTTTCACAGTAACTCATTCAAATATTTAGCAGCAACACATTCATTTCCATATATACTAAAATGAGAGAGGAAAAACGTGGTTTCTGGAAACACATAAAAGAGCATAAGGCTAGTGTATTATGGGACTCAGCCTGCTCAATGCGTGCGTATTTAAGCAGCGAGAGCTGGTCACTCTCCGGAAGGAACTCAAAACGAATACAATGCTAGATGATAGCCACAAGTAGTATGTGCAGCCACAGGAAAAGCATCCAAGTAAAAAAAATCTTCCAAAACAATTTTCATATTTCTTTCAACTTCTTTTTTGGGACAGTATGATTTTGGTGAGAAGGTAAAGGAATCTGATAAAATGAGTCTTTTTCCTTAAAATTATCTTAAAGTAGTATGCAGCCTGAAACTCCCTGGGCACGTCTGCAGCGAGAGGCAGCAGTCCCGAGTGCCCTTTATGCTGTGCCACCAGGCCCGAAATCATGGCATAGGACACCTCACACAACGGGTGCCGTGGATACCAGAACTGCTCTTGCTGCCATCACGGATGAATGAGGCACCCGACATTCCAAGAGCCATGCTTTGTCCGAGGCATTTTCAATGCATTATTTACTTGAATCCTCATAATCATTTTGTCAAGGAAGGTGGGTTTTACTCTACCTATATTACCATGGAGGGTATCACACGCCCAGTAAGCTTAATTCGTTTCCTGAGCTGCCCTTGCATTAAGGAACGGAACTGCGCGATGTGAACCCAGTACTCTCCCTCTCTGTAACCTGTGGTCTTAGCCACTACATGTACTTCACAGCTGTTGAAAAGACATTTTTATATTTGATACTGATCACAATATTCAGGACTGAAAGCAGAGTCATGATGACGTTATGGCAGGTTTGTGGACAAAGCCAATGCATATACCCCGTGTCTACAAGTCAAAAAATTACCAATACGAAATCTGTTCAGTGATTCCCTTCTTCAATATGAATTCAGAGGAGAGAGTTTTTGCTGAGATGTCAAATGCAGTCAGTGTGAACAGCAGTTGTACTTACTGCGTTTTTACACCCTACAACTCTAAGAAGGAAACCTGCAAAACAGTTTTATGCTTACCAGCTTGGGGTGCTTTTGATTAAATTTCAAGCGTTCAATCCATTAACCTTTTTTGTCCACGCGTAATTTGTACACAGTTTTGTTTTATTCAGCTAGGAAAATCTACATTTGTCAAAAAACGGACAGATGATTTTGGTGTCCAAAATTCACCGGACAAATATCATTGTTTATAATTTTCATTTGGCATTAATAAAAGAATAATTTCTATGTGCGTTTCGTGAATTGGGACGTCTTCTGACTCCAGGGTTTTATAGAATGACAAATGGATTGTTGGGGGAAATCTGAAGCTTGTATTAAAAGTTTAATTCACTGAACATTCAGAACAATTGTGGGTGAGACAAAGAAATATATCTTCCTCAATAAACTTTTCTTTTGAAAAAGGAAAAACAAATTATATCATTTGAATAATATGCTTTATGTCGTTCAGTAATTACACGGAAAAAGGAATTTGTTCTTTTTCTCTTAATCTCTAAGGCTTAGAGAGTACATGTTTCTTGTATATAATCTTTCCTAACATTTAAAGAGGCAGCTAAATAGAAGAATGATGAATTAAAGGAGAGCCATGGTGACAAATCGAGCTTTTGATACCGTTATAATCCTCCTTTTTACAGTAACACATTCAAATCTTTAGCAGCAACACATTCATTTCCATATATACTAAAATGAGAGAGGGAAAACGTGGTTTCTGGAAACACATAAAACAGCATAAGGCTAGTGTATTATGGGACTCAGCCTGCTTAATGCGTATTTAAGCAGCGAGAGCTGGTCACTCTCCGGAAGGAACTCAAAACGAATACAATGCTACACGACGTTATTGATAGCCCCAAGTAGTATGTCCAGCCACAGGAAAAGCATCCCAGTAAATTAAATCTTCCAAAACAATTTTCAAATTGCTGTAAACTTCTTTTTTGGATAGTATGCCTTTGGTGTGAAGGTTAAGGAAACTGATAAAATGTCTCTTTTTCCTTAAAATTACCTTAAAGTAGTATGCAGCCTGAAACTCTCTGGGCAATTCTGCAGCGAGAGGCAGCAGTCCGGAGTTCCCTTTATGCTCTGGCACCAGGCCCGAAATCATGGCATAGGAACACCTCACACAGCGAGTGCCATGGATACAAGAACTGCTCTTGCTGCCATCACGGATGACTGATGCACCCGATATTCCAAGCGCCCTGCTTTGTCCGAGGCATTTTCAGTGCATTATTTACTTTAATCCTCATAATCATTTTGTCAAGGAAGGTGGGTTTTATTCTCCCTATACTACCATGGAGGGAGTCACACGCCCAGTAAGCTTAATTCGTTTCCTGAGCTGCCCTTGCATTAAGGAAGGGAAGTGCGCGATGTGAACCCAGTACTCTCCCTCTCTGTAAACTGTGGTCTTAGCCACTACATGTACTTCACTGCTGTTGAAAAGACATTTTTATATTTGATACTGATCACAATATTCAGGGCTGAAAGCATTGACAACATGACGTTAGGGCAGTTTGATGGAAAAACCCACTGCATATACCCAGTGTCTACCTGTCAAAAAATTACCCATACGAAATCTTTTCAGTGATTCCCTTCTTCAATATGAATTCAGAGGAGAGAGTTTTCGCTGAGATATCAAGTGCAGTAAGTCTGAACAGCAGTTGTACAAACTGCGTTTTTACACCCCTCAACTCTAAGAAGGAGACCTGCAAAACAGTTTTATGCTCACCAGTTCGGGGTGCTTTTGACTATATTTCAAGCGTTCAATCCATTATCCTTTTTTTGTCCACGCGTAATTTGTAGACAGTTTTGTTTTATTCAGCTAGGAAAATCTACATTTGTGAAAAAACTGACAGATTATTTTTGTGTCCGAAATTCACCGGACAAATATCATTGCTTATAGTTTTCCTTTTGCCATTAATAAGAGAATAATTTCTATGCGTGCTTCATGTATTGGGACGTCTTCTGACTCCAGGATTTCATAGAATAACAAATGGACTGTTGGGGGATATCTGAAGCTTCTATGAAGAGTTTAATTCACTGAACATTTAGAACAATTGTGGGTGAGAAAAAGAAATATATCTTCCTCAATAAACTTTTCTTTTGAAAAAGGAAATGCAATTTATATCATTTGATTCCTATGCATTATGTCGTTCAGTAATTACAGAGAAAAATGGATTTGTTCTTTTTCTCGTAATCTCTAAGGCTTAGAGAGTACATGTTTCTTCAAAATAATCTTTCCTAAGATTTAAAAAAGCAGGTAAATACAAAAATGATGAATTAAAGGAGAGCCAGGGTGACAAATCGAGCTTATGATACCGTTATAATCCTCCTTTTTACAGTAACTAATTCAAATCTTTAGCAGCAACACATTCATTTCCATTTACACTAAAGTGAGAGAGGAAAAACGTGGTTTCTGGAAACACATAAAACAGCATAAGGCTAGTGTATTATGGGACTCAGCCTGCTTAATGCGTATTTAAGCAGCGAGAGCTTGTCACTCTCCGGAAGGAACTCAAAACGAACACAATGCTAGATGATAGCCCCAAGTAGTATGTGCAGCCACAGGAAAAGCATCCAAGTAAAAAAAATCTTCCAAAACAATTTTCAAATTGCTTTAAACTTCTTTTTTGGGACAGTATGATTTTGGTGTGACGGTAAAGGAATCTGATAAAATGACTCTTTTTCCTTAAAATTATCTTAAAGTAGTATGCAGCCTGAAACTCCCTGGGCACGTCTGCAGCGAGAGGCAGCAGTCCCGATTGCCCTTTATGCTGTGCCACAAGGCTAGAAACCATGGCATAGGAACACCTCACACAACGGGTGCCGTGGATACCAGAACTGCTCTTGCTGCCATCACGGATGAATGAGGCACTCGACATTCCAAGAGCCATGCTTTGTCCGAGGCATTTTCAGTGCATTATTTACTTGAATCCTCATAATCATTTTGTCAAGGAAGGTGGGTTTTACTCTCCCTATATTACCATGGAGGGTATCACACGCCCAGTAAGCTTAATTCGTTTCCTGAGCTGCCCTTGCATTAAGGAACGGAACTGCGCGATGTGAACCCAGTACTCTCCCTCTCTGTAACCTGTGGTCTTAGCCACTACATGTACTTCACAGCTGTTGAAAAGACATTTTTATATTTGATACTGATCACAATATTCAGGACTGAAAGCAGAGTCATGATGACGTTATGGCAGGTTTGTGGACAAAGCCAATGCATATACCCCGTGTCTACAAGTCAAAAAATTACCAATACGAAATCTGTTCAGTGATTCCCTTCTTCAATATGAATTCAGAGGAGAGAGTTTTTGCTGAGATGTCAAATGCAGTCAGTGTGAACAGCAGTTGTACTTACTGCGATTTTACACCCTACAACTCTAAGAAGGAAACCTGCAAAACAGTTTTATGCTCACCAGCTTGGGGTGCTTTTGATTAAATTTCAAGCGTTCAATCCATTAACCTTTTTTGTCCACGCGTAATTTGTACACAGTTTTGTTTTATTCAGCTAGGAAAATCTACATTTGTCAAAAAACGGACAGATGATTTTGGTGTCCAAAATTCACCGGACAAATATCATTGTTTATAATTTTCATTTGGCATTAATAAAAGAATAATTTCTATGTGCGTTTCGTGAATTGGGACGTCTTCTGACTCCAGGGTTTCATACAATGACAAATGGATTGTTGGGGGAAATCTGAAGCTTGTATTAAAAGTTTAATTCACTGAACATTCAGAACAATTGTGGGTGAGACAAAGAAATATATCTTCCTCAATAAACTTTTCTTTTGAAAAAGGAAAAACAAATTATATCATTTGAATAATATGCTTTATGTCGTTCAGTAATTACACGGAAAAAGGAATTTGTTCTTTTTCTCTTAATCTCTAAGGCTTAGAGAGTACATGTTTCTTGTATATGATCTTTCCTAACATTTAAAGAGGCAGCTAAATAGAAGAATGATGAATTAAAGGATAGCCATGGTGACAAATCGAGCTTTTGATACCGTTATAATCCTCCTTTTTACAGTAACACATTCAAATCTTTAGCAGCAACACATTCATTTCCATATATACTAAAATGAGAGAGGGAAAACGTGGTTTCTGGAAACACATAAAACAGCATAAGGCTAGTGTATTATGGGACTCAGCCTGCTTAATGCGTATTTAAGCAGCGAGAGCTGGTCACTCTCCGGAAGGAACTCAAAACGAATACAATGCTACACGACGTTATTGATAGCCCCAAGTAGTATGTCCAGCCACAGGAAAAGCATCCCAGTAAATTAAATCTTCCAAAACAATTTTCAAATTGCTGTAAACTTCTTTTTTGGATAGTATGCCTTTGGTGTGAAGGTTAAGGAAACTGATAAAATGTCTCTTTTTCCTTAAAATTACCTTAAAGTAGTATGCAGCCTGAAACTCTCTGGGCAATTCTGCAGCGAGAGGCAGCAGTCCGGAGTTCCCTTTATGCTCTGGCACCAGGCCCGAAATCATGGCATAGGAACACCTCACACAGCGAGTGCCATGGATACAAGAACTGCTCTTGCTGCCATCACGGATGACTGATGCACCCGATATTCCAAGCGCCCTGCTTTGTCCGAGGCATTTTCAGTGCATTATTTACTTTAATCCTCATAATCATTTTGTCAAGGAAGGTGGGTTTTATTCTCCCTATACTACCATGGAGGGAGTCACACGCCCAGTAAGCTTAATTCGTTTCCTGAGCTGCCCTTGCATTAAGGAAGGGAAGTGCGCGATGTGAACCCAGTACTCTCCCTCTCTGTAAACTGTGGTCTTAGCCACTACATGTACTTCACTGCTGTTGAAAAGACATTTTTATATTTGATACTGATCACAATATTCAGGGCTGAAAGCATTGACAACATGACGTTAGGGCAGTTTGATGGAAAAACCCACTGCATATACCCAGTGTCTACCTGTCAAAAAATTACCCATACGAAATCTTTTCAGTGATTCCCTTCTTCAATATGAATTCAGAGGAGAGAGTTTTCGCTGAGATATCAAGTGCAGTAAGTCTGAACAGCAGTTGTACAAACTGCGTTTTTACACCCCTCAACTCTAAGAAGGAGACCTGCAAAACAGTTTTATGCTCACCAGTTCGGGGTGCTTTTGACTATATTTCAAGCGTTCAATCCATTATCCTTTTTTTGTCCACGCGTAATTTGTAGACAGTTTTGTTTTATTCAGCTAGGAAAATCTACATTTGTGAAAAAACTGACAGATTATTTTTGTGTCCGAAATTCACCGGACAAATATCATTGCTTATAGTTTTCCTTTTGCCATTAATAAGAGAATAATTTCTATGCGTGCTTCATGTATTGGGACGTCTTCTGACTCCAGGATTTCATAGAATAACAAATGGACTGTTGGGGGATATCTGAAGCTTCTATGAAGAGTTTAATTCACTGAACATTTAGAACAATTGTGGGTGAGAAAAAGAAATATATCTTCCTCAATAAACTTTTCTTTTGAAAAAGGAAATGCAATTTATATCATTTGATTCCTATGCATTATGTCGTTCAGTAATTACAGAGAAAAATGGATTTGTTCTTTTTCTCGTAATCTCTAAGGCTTAGAGAGTACATGTTTCTTCAAAATAATCTTTCCTAAGATTTAAAAAAGCAGGTAAATACAAAAATGATGAATTAAAGGAGAGCCAGGGTGACAAATCGAGCTTATGATACCGTTATAATCCTCCTTTTTACAGTAACTAATTCAAATCTTTAGCAGCAACACATTCATTTCCATTTACACTAAAGTGAGAGAGGAAAAACGTGGTTTCTGGAAACACATAAAACAGCATAAGGCTAGTGTATTATGGGACTCAGCCTGCTTAATGCGTATTTAAGCAGCGAGAGCTTGTCACTCTCCGGAAGGAACTCAAAACGAACACAATGCTAGATGATAGCCCCAAGTAGTATGTGCAGCCACAGGAAAAGCATCCAAGTAAAAAAAATCTTCCAAAACAATTTTCAAATTGCTTTAAACTTCTTTTTTGGGACAGTATGATTTTGGTGTGACGGTAAAGGAATCTGATAAAATGACTCTTTTTCCTTAAAATTATCTTAAAGTAGTATGCAGCCTGAAACTCCCTGGGCACGTCTGCAGCGAGAGGCAGCAGTCCCGATTGCCCTTTATGCTGTGCCACAAGGCTAGAAACCATGGCATAGGAACACCTCACACAACGGGTGCCGTGGATACCAGAACTGCTCTTGCTGCCATCACGGATGAATGAGGCACTCGACATTCCAAGAGCCATGCTTTGTCCGAGGCATTTTCAGTGCATTATTTACTTGAATCCTCATAATCATTTTGTCAAGGAAGGTGGGTTTTACTCTCCCTATATTACCATGGAGGGTATCACACGCCCAGTAAGCTTAATTCGTTTCCTGAGCTGCCCTTGCATTAAGGAACGGAACTGCGCGATGTGAACCCAGTACTCTCCCTCTCTGTAACCTGTGGTCTTACCCACTACATGTACTTCACTGCTGTTGAAAAGACATTTTTATATTTGATACTGATCACAATATTCAGGGCTGAAAGCATTGACAAGATGACGTTAGGGCAGTTTGATGGAAAAAGGCACTGCATATACCCAGTGTCTACCTGTCAAAAAATTACCCATACGAAATCTTTTCAGTGATTCCCTTCTTCAATATGAATTCAGAGGAGAGAGTTTTCGCTGAGATATCAAGTGCAGTAAGTCTGAACAGCAGATGTACAAACTGCGTTTTTACACCCCTCAACTCTAAGAAGGAGACCTGCAAAACAGTTTTATGCTCACCAGCTCGGGGTGCTTTTGACTATATTTCAAGCGTTCAATCCATTATCCTTTTTTTGTCCACGCGTAATTTGTAGACAGTTTTGTTTTATTCAGCTAGGAAAATTTACATTTGTGAAAAAACGGACAGATTATTTTTGTGTCCGAAATTCACCGGACAAATATCATTGCTTATAGTTTTCCTTTTGCCATTAATAAGAGAATAATTTCTATGCGTGCTTCATGTATTGGGACGTCTTCTGACTCCAGGATTTCATAGAATAACAAATGGATTGTTGGGGGATATCTGAAGCTTCTATGAACAGTTTAATTCACTGAACATTCAGAACAATTGTGGGTGAGAAAAAGAAATATATCTTCCTCAATAAACTTTTCTTTTGAAAAAGGAAATGCAATTTATATCATTTGATTCCTATGCATTATGTCGTTCAGTAATTACAGAGAAAAATGGATTTGTTCTTTTTCTCGTAATCTCTAAGGCTTAGAGAGTACATGTTTCTTCAAAATAATCTTTCCTAAGATTTAAAAAAGCAGGTAAATACAAAAATGATGAATTAAAGGAGAGCCAGGGTGACAAATCGAGTTTATGATACCGTTATAATGCTCCTTTTTACAGTAACTAATTCAAATCTTTAGCAGCAACACATTCATTTCCATTAACACTAAAGTGAGAGAGGAAAAACGTGGTTTCTGGAAACACATAAAACAGCATAAGGCTAGTGTATTATGGGACTCAGCCTGCGCAATGCGTGCGTATTTAAGCAGCGAGAGCTGGTCACTCTCCGGAAGGAACTCAAAACGAATACAATGCTAGATGATAGCCCCAAGTAGTATGTGCAGCCACAGGAAAAGCATCCAAGTAAAAAAAGTCTTCCAAAACAATTTTCAAATTGCTTTAAACTTCTTTTTTGGGACAGTATGATTTTGGTGTGAAGGTAAAGGAATCTGATAAAATGACTCTTTTTCCTTCAAATTATCTTAAAGTAGTATGCAGCCTGAACTCCCTGGGCACGTCTGCAGCGAGAGGCAGCATTCCCGAGTGCCCTTTGTGCTGTGCCACCAGGCCCGAAATCATGGCATAGGAACACCTCACACAACGGGTGCCGTGGATGCCAGAACTGCTCTTGCTGCCATCACGGATGAATGAGGCACCCGACATTCCAAGAGCCATGCTTTGTCCGAGGCATTTTCAATGCATTATTTACTTGAATCCTCATAATCATTTTGTCAAGGAAGGTGGGTTTTACTCTCCCTATATTACCATGGAGGGTATCACTCGCCCAGTAAGCTTAATTCGTTTCCTGAGCTGCCCTTGCATTAAGGAACGGAACTGCGCGATGTGAACCCAGTACTCTCCCTCTCTGTAACCTGAGGTCTTAGCCACTGCATGTACTTCACTGCCGTTGAAAAGACATTTTTATAGTTGATACTGATCACAATATTCAGGTCTGAAAGCAGAGTCATGATGACGTTATGGCAGGTTTGTGGACAAAGCCAATGCATATACCCCGTGTCTACAAGTCAAAAAATTACCAATACGAAATCTGTTCAGTGATTCCCTTCTTCAATATGAATTCAGAGGAGAGAGTTTTTGCTGAGATGTCAAATGCAGTCAGTTTGAACAGCAGTTGTACTTACTGCGTTTTTACACCCTACAACTCTAAGAAGGAAACCTGCAAAACAGTTTTATGCTCACCAGCTTGGGGTGCTTTTGATTAAATTTCAAGCGTTCAATCCATTAACCTTTTTTGTCCACGCGTAATTTGTACACAGTTTTGTTTTATTCAGCTAGGAAAATCTACATTTGTCAAAAAACGGACAGATGATTTTGGTCTCCAAAATTCACCGGACAAATATCATTGTTTACAATTTTCATTTGGCATTAATAAAAGAATAATTTCTATGTGCGTTTCGTGAATTGGGACGTCTTCTGACTCCAGGGTTTCATAGAATGACAAATGGATTGTTGGGGGAAATCTGAAGCTTGTATTAAAAGTTTAATTCACTGAACATTCAGAACAATTGTGGGTGAGACAAAGAAATATATCTTCCTCAATAAACTTTTCTTTTGAAAAAGGAAAAACAAATTATATCATTTGAATAATATGCTTTATGTCGTTCAGTAATTACACGGAAAAAGGAATTTGTTCTTTTTCTCTTAATCTCTAAGGCTTAGAGAGTACATGTTTCTTGTATATAATCTTTCCTAACATTTAAAGAGGCAGCTAAATAGAAGAATGATGAATTAAAGGAGAGCCATGGTGACAAATCGAGCTTTTGATACCGTTATAATCCTCCTTTTTACAGTAACACATTCAAATCTTTAGCAGCAACACATTCATTTCCATATATACTAAAATGAGAGAGGGAAAACGTGGATTCTGGAAACACATAAAACAGCATAAGGCTAGTGTATTATGGGACTCAGCCTGCTTAATGCGTATTTAAGCAGCGAGAGCTGGTCACTCTCCGGAAGGAACTCAAAACGAATACAATGCTACACGACGTTATTGATAGCCCCAAGTAGTATGTCCAGCCACAGGAAAAGCATCCCAGTAAATTAAATCTTCCAAAACAATTTTCAAATTGCTGTAAACTTCTTTTTTGATAGTATGCCTTTGGTGTGAAGGTTAAGGAAACTGATAAAATGTCTCTTTTTCCTTAAAATTACCTTAAAGTAGTATGCAGCCTGAAACTCTCTGGGCAATTCTGCAGCGAGAGGCAGCAGTCCTGAGTTCCCTTTATGCTCTGGCACCAGGCCCGAAATCATGGCATAGGAACACCTCACACAGCGAGTGCCATGGATACAAGAACTGCTCTTGCTGCCATCACGGATGACTGATGCACCCGATATTCCAAGCGCCCTGCTTTGTCCGAGGCATTTTCAGTGCATTATTTACTTTAATCCTCATAATCATTTTGTCAAGGAAGGTGGGTTTTATTCTCCCTATACTACCATGGAGGGAGTCACACGCCCAGTAAGCTTAATTCGTTTCCTGAGCTGCCCTTGCATTAAGGAAGGGAAGTGCGCGATGAGAACCCAGTACTCTCCCTCTCTGTAAACTGTGGTCTTAGCCACTACATGTACTTCACTGCTGTTGAAAAGACATTTTTATATTTGATACTGATCACAATATTCAGGGCTGAAGGCATTGACAAGATGACGTTTTGGCAGTTTGATGGAAAAAGCCACTGCATATACCCAGTGTCTACCTGTCAAAAAATTACCCATACGAAATCTTTTCAGTGATTCCCTTCTTCAATATGAATTCAGAGGAGAGAGTTTTCGCTGAGATATCAAGTGCAGTAAGTCTGAACAGCAGTTGTACAAACTGCGTTTTTACACCCCTCAACTCTAAGAAGGAGACCTGCAAAACAGTTTTATGCTCACCAGCTCGGGGTGCTTTTGACTATATTTCAAGCGTTCAATCCATTATCCTTTTTTTGTCCACGCGTAATTTGTAGACAGTTTTGTTTTATTCAGCTAGGAAAATCTACATTTGTGAAAAAACGGACAGATTATTTTTGTGTCCGAAATTCACCGGACAAATATCATTGCTTATAGTTTTCCTTTTGCCATTAATAAGAGAATAATTTCTATGCGTGCTTCATGTATTGGGACGTCTTCTGACTCCAGGATTTCATAGAATAACAAATGGATTGTTGGGCGATATCTGAAGCTTCTATGAACAGTTTAATTCACTGAACATTCAGAACAATTGTGGGTGAGGAAAAGAAATATATCTTCCTCAATAAACTTTTCTTTTGAAAAAGGAAATGCAATTTATATCATTTGATTCCTATGCATTATGTCGTTCAGTAATTACAGAGAAAAATGGATTTGTTCTTTTTCTCGTAATCTCTAAGGCTTAGAAAGTACATGTTTCTTCAAAATAATCTTTCCTAAGATTTAAAAAAGCAGGTAAATACAAAAATGATGAATTAAAGGAGAGCCAGGGTGACAAATCGAGCTTATGATACCGTTATAATCCTCCTTTTTACAGTAACTAATTCAAATCTTTTGCAGCAACTCATTCATTTCCATTTACACTAAAGTGAGAGAGGAAAAACGTGGTTTCTGGAAACACATAAAACAGCATAAGGCTAGTGTATTATGGGACTCAGCCTGCTCAATGCGTGCGTATTTAAGCAGCGAGAGCTGGTCACTCACCGGAAGGAACTCAAAACGAATACAATGCTAGATGATAGCCACAAGTAGTATGTGCAGCCACAGGAAAAGCATCCAAGTAAAAAAAATCTTCCAAAACAATTTTCATATTGCTTTCAACTTCTTTTTTGGGACAGTATGATTTTGGTGTGAAGGTAAAGGAATCTGATAAAATGAGTCTTTTTCCTTAAAATTATCTTAAAGTAGTATGCAGCCTGAAACTCCCTGGGCACGTCTGCAGCGAGAGGCAGCATTCCCGAGTGCCCTTTATGCTGTGCCACCAGGCCCGAAATCATGGCATAGGAACACCTCACACAACGGGTGCCGTGGATACCAGAACTGCTCTTGCTGCCATCACGGATGAATGAGGCACCCGACATTCCAAGAGCCATGCTTTGTCTGAGGCATTTTCAATGCATTATTTACTTGAATCCTCATAATCATTTTGTCAAGGAAGGTGGGTTTTACTCTCCCTATATTACCATGGAGGGTATCACACGCCCAGTAAGCTTAATTCGTTTCCTGAGCTGCCCTTGCATTAAGGAACGGAACTGCGCGATGTGAACCCAGTACTCTCCCTGTCTGTAACCTGAGGTCTTAGCCACTACATGTACTTCACTGCTGTTGAAAAGACATTTTTATATTTGATACTGATCACAATATTCAGGACTGAAAGCAGAGTCATGATGACGTTATGTCAGGTTTGTGGACAAAGCCAATGCATATACCCCGTGTCTACAAGTCAAAAAATTACCAATACGAAATCTGTTCAGTGATTCCCTTCTTCAATATGAATTCAGAGAGAGTTTTTGCTGAGATGTCAAATGCAGTCAGTTTGAACAGCAGTTGTACTTACTCCGTTTTTACACCCTACAACTCTAAGAAGGAAACCTGCAAAACAGTTTTATGCTCACCAGCTTGGGGTGTTTTTGATTAAATTTCAAGCGTTCAATCCATTAACCTTTTTTGTCCACGCGTAATTTGTACACAGTTTTGTTTTATTCAGCTAGGAAAATCTACATTTGTCAAAAAACGGACAGATGATTTTGGTGTCCAAAATTCACCGGACAAATATCATTGTTTACAATTTTCATTTGGCATTAATAAAAGAATAATTTCTATGTGCGTTTCGTGAATTGGGACGTCTTCTGACTCCAGGGTTTCATAGAATGACAAATGGATTGTTGGGGGAAATCTGAAGCTTGTATTAAAAGTTTAATTCACTGAACATTCAGAACAATTGTGGGTGAGACAAAGAAATATATCTTCCTCAATAAACTTTTCTTTTGAAAAAGGAAAAACAAATTATATCATTTGAATAATATGCTTTATGTCGTTCAGTAATTACACGGAAAAAGGAATTTGTTCTTTTTCTCTTAATCTCTAAGGCTTAGAGAGTACATGTTTCTTGTATATAATCTTTCCTAACATTTAAAGAGGCAGCTAAATAGAAGAATGATGAATTAAAGGAGAGCCATGGTGACAAATCGAGCTTTTGATACCGTTATAATCCTCCTTTTCACAGTAACTCATTCAAATATTTAGCAGCAACACATTCATTTCCATATATACTAAAATGAGAGAGGAAAAACGTGGTTTCTGGAAACACATAAAACAGCATAAGGCTAGTGTATTATGGGACTCAGCCTGCTCAATGCGTGCGTATTTAAGCAGCGAGAGCTGGTCACTCTCCGGAAGGAACTCAAAACGAATACAATGCTAGATGATAGCCACAAGTAGTATGTGCAGCCACAGGAAAAGCATCCAAGTAAAAAAAATCTTCCAAAACAATTTTCATATTTCTTTCAACTTCTTTTTTGGGACAGTATGATTTTGGTGAGAAGGTAAAGGAATCTGATAAAATGAGTCTTTTTCCTTAAAATTATCTTAAAGTAGTATGCAGCCTGAAACTCCCTGGGCACGTCTGCAGCGAGAGGCAGCAGTCCCGAGTGCCCTTTATGCTGTGCCACCAGGCCCGAAATCATGGCATAGGAACACCTCACACAACGGGTGCCGTGGATACCAGAACTGCTCTTGCTGCCATCACGGATGAATGAGGCACCCGACATTCCAAGAGCCATGCTTTGTCCGAGGCATTTTCAATGCATTATTTACTTGAATCCTCATAATCATTTTGTCAAGGAAGGTGGGTTTTACTCTACCTATATTACCATGGAGGGTATCACACGCCCAGTAAGCTTAATTCGTTTCCTGAGCTGCCCTTGCATTAAGGAACGGAACTGCGCGATGTGAACCCAGTACTCTCCCTCTCTGTAACCTGTGGTCTTAGCCACTACATGTACTTCACAGCTGTTGAAAAGACATTTTTATATTTGATACTGATCACAATATTCAGGACTGAAAGCAGAGTCATGATGACGTTATGGCAGGTTTGTGGACAAAGCCAATGCATATACCCCGTGTCTACAAGTCAAAAAATTACCAATACGAAATCTGTTCAGTGATTCCCTTCTTCAATATGAATTCAGAGGAGAGAGTTTTTGCTGAGATGTCAAATGCAGTCAGTGTGAACAGCAGTTGTACTTACTGCGTTTTTACACCCTACAACTCTAAGAAGGAAACCTGCAAAACAGTTTTATGCTCACCAGCTTGGGGTGCTTTTGATTAAATTTCAAGCGTTCAATCCATTAACCTTTTTTGTCCACGCGTAATTTGTACACAGTTTTGTTTTATTCAGCTAGGAAAATCTACATTTGTCAAAAAACGGACAGATGATTTTGGTGTCCAAAATTCACCGGACAAATATCATTGTTTATAATTTTCATTTGGCATTAATAAAAGAATAATTTCTATGTGCGTTTCGTGAATTGGGACGTCTTCTGACTCCAGGGTTTCATAGAATGACAAATGGATTGTTGGGGGAAATCTGAAGCTTGTATTAAAAGTTTAATTCACTGAACATTCAGAACAATTGTGGGTGAGACAAAGAAATATATCTTCCTCAATAAACTTTTCTTTTGAAAAAGGAAAAACAAATTATATCATTTGAATAATATGCTTTATGTCGTTCAGTAATTACACGGAAAAAGGAATTTGTTCTTTTTCTCTTAATCTCTAAGGCTTAGAGAGTACATGTTTCTTGTATATAATCTTTCCTAACATTTAAAGAAGCAGCTAAATAGAAGAATGATGAATTAAAGGAGAGCCATGGTGACAAATCGAGCTTTTGATACCGTTATAATCCTCCTTTTTACAGTAACACATTCAAATCTTTAGCAGCAACACATTCATTTCCATATATACTAAAATGAGAGAGGGAAAACGTGGTTTCTGGAAACACATAAAACAGCATAAGGCTAGTGTATTATGGGACTCAGCCTGCTTAATGCGTATTTAAGCAGCGAGAGCTGGTCACTCTCCGGAAGGAACTCAAAACGAATACAATGCTACACGACGTTATTGATAGCCCCAAGTAGTATGTCCAGCCACAGGAAAAGCATCCCAGTAAATTAAATCTTCCAAAACAATTTTCAAATTGCTGTAAACTTCTTTTTTGGATAGTATGCCTTTGGTGTGAAGGTTAAGGAAACTGATAAAATGTCTCTTTTTCCTTAAAATTACCTTAAAGTAGTATGCAGCCTGAAACTCTCTGGGCAATTCTGCAGCGAGAGGCAGCAGTCCTGAGTTCCCTTTATGCTCTGGCACCAGGCCCGAAATCATGGCATAGGAACACCTCACACAGCGAGTGCCATGGATACAAGAACTGCTCTTGCTGCCATCACGGATGACTGATGCACCCGATATTCCAAGCGCCCTGCTTTGTCCGAGGCATTTTCAGTGCATTATTTACTTTAATCCTCATAATCATTTTGTCAAGGAAGGTGGGTTTTATTCTCCCTATACTACCATGGAGGGAGTCACACGCCCAGTAAGCTTAATTCGTTTCCTGAGCTGCCCTTGCATTAAGGAAGGGAAGTGCGCGATGTGAACCCAGTACTCTCCCTCTCTGTAAACTGTGGTCTTAGCCACTACATGTACTTCACTGCTGTTGAAAAGACATTTTTATATTTGATACTGATCACAATATTCAGGGCTGAAAGCATTGACAACATGACGTTAGGGCAGTTTGATGGAAAAACCCACTGCATATACCCAGTGTCTACCTGTCAAAAAATTACCCATACGAAATCTTTTCAGTGATTCCCTTCTTCAATATGAATTCAGAGGAGAGAGTTTTCGCTGAGATATCAAGTGCAGTAAGTCTGAACAGCAGTTGTACAAACTGCGTTTTTACACCCCTCAACTCTAAGAAGGAGACCTGCAAAACAGTTTTATGCTCACCAGTTCGGGGTGCTTTTGACTATATTTCAAGCGTTCAATCCATTATCCTTTTTTTGTCCACGCGTAATTTGTAGACAGTTTTGTTTTATTCAGCTAGGAAAATCTACATTTGTGAAAAAACTGACAGATTATTTTTGTGTCCGAAATTCACCGGACAAATATCATTGCTTATAGTTTTCCTTTTGCCATTAATAAGAGAATAATTTCTATGCGTGCTTCATGTATTGGGACGTCTTCTGACTCCAGGATTTCATAGAATAACAAATGGACTGTTGGGGGATATCTGAAGCTTCTATGAAGAGTTTAATTCACTGAACATTTAGAACAATTGTGGGTGAGAAAAAGAAATATATCTTCCTCAATAAACTTTTCTTTTGAAAAAGGAAATGCAATTTATATCATTTGATTCCTATGCATTATGTCGTTCAGTAATTACAGAGAAAAATGGATTTGTTCTTTTTCTCGTAATCTCTAAGGCTTAGAGAGTACATGTTTCTTCAAAATAATCTTTCCTAAGATTTAAAAAAGCAGGTAAATACAAAAATGATGAATTAAAGGAGAGCCAGGGTGACAAATCGAGCTTATGATACCGTTATAATCCTCCTTTTTACAGTAACTAATTCAAATCTTTAGCAGCAACACATTCATTTCCATTTACACTAAAGTGAGAGAGGAAAAACGTGGTTTCTGGAAACACATAAAACAGCATAAGGCTAGTGTATTATGGGACTCAGCCTGCTTAATGCGTATTTAAGCAGCGAGAGCTTGTCACTCTCCGGAAGGAACTCAAAACGAACACAATGCTAGATGATAGCCCCAAGTAGTATGTGCAGCCACAGGAAAAGCATCCAAGTAAAAAAAATCTTCCAAAACAATTTTCAAATTGCTTTAAACTTCTTTTTTGGGACAGTATGATTTTGGTGTGACGGTAAAGGAATCTGATAAAATGACTCTTTTTCCTTAAAATTATCTTAAAGTAGTATGCAGCCTGAAACTCCCTGGGCACGTCTGCAGCGAGAGGCAGCAGTCCCGATTGCCCTTTATGCTGTGCCACAAGGCTAGAAACCATGGCATAGGAACACCTCACACAACGGGTGCCGTGGATACCAGAACTGCTCTTGCTGCCATCACGGATGAATGAGGCACTCGACATTCCAAGAGCCATGCTTTGTCCGAGGCATTTTCAGTGCATTATTTACTTGAATCCTCATAATCATTTTGTCAAGGAAGGTGGGTTTTACTCTCCCTATATTACCATGGAGGGTATCACACGCCCAGTAAGCTTAATTCGTTTCCTGAGCTGCCCTTGCATTAAGGAACGGAACTGCGCGATGTGAACCCAGTACTCTCCCTCTCTGTAACCTGTGGTCTTAGCCACTACATGTACTTCACTGCTGTTGAAAAGACATTTTTATATTTGATACTGATCATAATATTCAGGGCTGAAAGCATTGACAAGATGACGTTAGGGCAGTTTGATGGAAAAAGGCACTGCATATACCCAGTGTCTACCTGTCAAAAAATTACCAATACGAAATCTGTTCAGTGATTCCCTTCTTCAATATGAATTCAGAGGAGAGAGTTTTTGCTGAGATGTCAAATGCAGTCAGTTTGAACAGCAGTTGTACTTACTGCGTTTTTACACCCTACAACTCTAAGAAGGAAACCTGCAAAACAGTTTTATGCTCACCAGCTTGGGGTGCTTTTGATTAAATTTCAAGCGTTCAATCCATTAACCTTTTTTGTCCACGCGTAATTTGTACACAGTTTTGTTTTATTCAGCTAGGAAAATCTACATTTGTCAAAAAACGGACAGATGATTTTGGTGTCCAAAATTCACCGGACAAATATCATTGTTTACAATTTTCATTTGGCATTAATAAAAGAATAATTTCTATGTGCGTTTCGTGAATTGGGACGTCTTCTGACTCCAGGGTTTCATAGAATGACAAATGGATTGTTGGGGGAAATCTGAAGCTTGTATTAAAAGTTTAATTCACTGAACATTCAGAACAATTGTGGGTGAGACAAAGAAATATATCTTCCTCAATAAACTTTTCTTTTGAAAAAGGAAAAACAAATTATATCATTTGAATAATATGCTTTATGTCGTTCAGTAATTACACGGAAAAAGGAATTTGTTCTTTTTCTCTTAATCTCTAAGGCTTAGAGAGTACATGTTTCTTGTATATAATCTTTCCTAACATTTAAAGAGGCAGCTAAATAGAAGAATGATGAATTAAAGGAGAGCCATGGTGACAAATCGAGCTTTTGATACCGTTATAATCCTCCTTTTTACAGTAACACATTCAAATCTTTAGCAGCAACACATTCATTTCCATATATACTAAAATGAGAGAGGGAAAACGTGGATTCTGGAAACACATAAAACAGCATAAGGCTAGTGTATTATGGGACTCAGCCTGCTTAATGCGTATTTAAGCAGCGAGAGCTGGTCACTCTCCGGAAGGAACTCAAAACGAATACAATGCTACACGACGTTATTGATAGCCCCAAGTAGTATATCCAGCCACAGGAAAAGCATCCCAGTAAATTAAATCTTCCAAAACAATTTTCAAATTGCTGTAAACTTCTTTTTTGATAGTATGCCTTTGGTGTGAAGGTTAAGGAAACTGATAAAATGTCTCTTTTTCCTTAAAATTACCTTAAAGTAGTATGCAGCCTGAAACTCTCTGGGCAATTCTGCAGCGAGAGGCAGCAGTCCTGAGTTCCCTTTATGCTCTGGCACCAGGCCCGAAATCATGGCATAGGAACACCTCACACAGCGAGTGCCATGGATACAAGAACTGCTCTTGCTGCCATCACGGATGACTGATGCACCCGATATTCCAAGCGCCCTGCTTTGTCCGAGGCATTTTCAGTGCATTATCTACTTTAATCCTCATAATCATTTTGTCAAGGAAGGTGGGTTTTATTCTCCCTATACTACCATGGAGGGAGTCACACGCCCAGTAAGCTTAATTCGTTTCCTGAGCTGCCCTTGCATTAAGGAAGGGAAGTGCGCGATGAGAACCCAGTACTCTCCCTCTCTGTAAACTGTGGTCTTAGCCACTACATGTACTTCACTGCTGTTGAAAAGACATTTTTATATTTGATACTGATCACAATATTCAGGGCTGAAGGCATTGACAAGATGACGTTTTGGCAGTTTGATGGAAAAAGCCACTGCATATACCCAGTGTCTACCTGTCAAAAAATTACCCATACGAAATCTTTTCAGTGATTCCCTTCTTCAATATGAATTCAGAGGAGAGAGTTTTCGCTGAGATATCAAGTGCAGTAAGTCTGAACAGCAGTTGTACAAACTGCGTTTTTACACCCCTCAACTCTAAGAAGGAGACCTGCAAAACAGTTTTATGCTCACCAGCTCGGGGTGCTTTTGACTATATTTCAAGCGTTCAATCCATTATCCTTTTTTTGTCCACGCGTAATTTGTAGACAGTTTTGTTTTATTCAGCTAGGAAAATCTACATTTGTGAAAAAACGGACAGATTATTTTTGTGTCCGAAATTCACCGGACAAATATCATTGCTTATAGTTTTCCTTTTGCCATTAATAAGAGAATAATTTCTATGCGTGCTTCATGTATTGGGACGTCTTCTGACTCCAGGATTTCATAGAATAACAAATGGATTGTTGGGCGATATCTGAAGCTTCTATGAACAGTTTAATTCACTGAACATTCAGAACAATTGTGGGTGAGGAAAAGAAATATATCTTCCTCAATAAACTTTTCTTTTGAAAAAGGAAATGCAATTTATATCATTTGATTCCTATGCATTATGTCGTTCAGTAATTACAGAGAAAAATGGATTTGTTCTTTTTCTCGTAATCTCTAAGGCTTAGAGAGTACATGTTTCTTCAAAATAATCTTTCCTAAGATTTAAAAAAGCAGGTAAATACAAAAATGATGAATTAAAGGAGAGCCAGGGTGACAAATCGAGCTTATGATACCGTTATAATCCTCCTTTTTACAGTAACTAATTCAAATCTTTAGCAGCAACACATTCATTTCCATTTACACTAAAGTGAGAGAGGAAAAACGTGGTTTCTGGAAACACATAAAACAGCATAAGGCTAGTGTATTATGGGACTCAGCCTGCTCAATGCGTGCGTATTTAAGCAGCGAGAGCTGGTCACTCTCCGGAAGGAACTCAAAACGAATACAATGCTAGATGATAGCCCCAAGTAGTATGTGCAGCCACAGGAAAAGCATCCAAGTAAAAAAAGTCTTCCAAAACAATTTTCAAATTACTTTCAACTTCTTTTTTGGGACAGTATGATTTTGGTGTGAAGGTAAAGGAATCTGATAAAATGACTCTTTTTCCTTCAAATTATCTTAAAGTAGTATGCAGCCTGAAACTCCCTGGGCACGTCTGCAGCGAGAGGCAGCAGTCCCGAGTGCCCTTTATGCTGTGCCACCAGGCCCGAAATCATGGCATAGGAACACCTCACAGAACGGGGGCCGTGGATACCAGAACTGCTCTTGCTGCCATCACGGATGAATGAGGCACCCGACATTCCAAGAGCCATGCTTTGTCCGAGGCATTTTCAATGCATTATTTACTTGAATCCTCACAATCATTTTGTCAAGGAAGGTGGGTTTTACTCTCCCTATATTACCATGGAGGGTATCACACGCCCAGTAAGCTAAATTCGTTTCCTGCGCTGCCCTTGCATTAAGGAACGGAACTGCGCGATGTGAACCCAGTACTCTCCCTCTCTGTAACCTGTGGTCTTAGCCACTACAATACTTCACTGCTGTTGAAAAGACATTTTTATATTTGATACTGATCACAATATTCAGGACTGAAAGCAGAGTCATGATGACGTTATGGCAGGTTTGTGGACAAAGCCAATGCATATACCCCGTGTCTACAAGTCAAAAAATTACCAATACGAAATCTGTTCAGTGATTCCCTTTTTCAATATGAATTCAGAGGAGAGAGTTTTTGCTGAGATGTCAAATGCAGTCAGTTTGAACAGCAGTTGTACTTACTGCGTTTTTACACCCTACAACTCTAAGAAGGAAACCTGCAAAACAGTTTTATGCTCACCAGCTTGGGGTGCTTTTGATTAAATTTCAAGCGTTCAATCCATTAACCTTTTTTGTCCACGCGTAATTTGTACACAGTTTTGTTTTATTCAGCTAGGAAAATCTACATTTGTCAAAAAACGGACAGATGATTTTGGTGTCCAAAATTCACCGGACAAATATCATTGTTTATAATTTTCATTTGGCATTAATAAAAGAATAATTTCTATGTGCGTTTCGTCAATTGGGACGTCTTCTGACTCCAGGGTTTCATAGAATGACAAATGGATTGTTGGGGGAAATCTGAAGCTTGTATTAAAAGTTTAATTCACTGAACATTCAGAACAATTGTGGGTGAGACAAAGAAATATATCTTCCTCAATAAACTTTTCTTTTGAAAAAGGAAAAACAAATTATTTGAATCATTTGAATAATATGCTTTATGTCGTTCAGTAATTACACGGAAAAAGGAATTTGTTCTTTTTCTCTTAATCTCTAAGGCTTAGAGAGTACATGTTTCTTGTATATAATCTTTCCTAACATTTAAAGAGGCAGCTAAATAGAAGAATGATGAATTAAAGGAGAGCCATGGTGACAAATCGAGCTTTTGATACCGTTATAATCCTCCTT
Source organism: Manis javanica (assembly GCF_040802235.1). Lineage (NCBI taxonomy): Eukaryota > Metazoa > Chordata > Mammalia > Pholidota > Manidae > Manis > Manis javanica. The sequence continues at coordinate 33,573,271 of NC_133156.1, read as the reverse complement.
TTTACAGTAACTCATTCAAATCTTTAGCAGCAACACATTCATTTCCATATATACTAAAATGAGAGAGGGAAAACGTGGTTTCTGGAAACACATAAAACAGCATAAGGCTAGTGTATTATGGGACTCAGCCTGCTTAATGCGTATTTAAGCAGCGAGAGCTGGTCATTCTCCGGAAGGAACTCAAAACGAATACAATGCTACACGACTTTACTGATAGCCCCACGTAGCGTGTCCAGCCACAGGAAAAGCATCCCAGTAAATTAAATCTTCCAAAACAATTTTCAAATTGCTGTAAACTTCTTTTTTGGATAGTATGCCTTTGGTGTGAAGGTTAAGGAAACTGATAAAATGTCTCTTTTTCCTTAAAATTACCTTAAAGTAGTATGCAGCCTGAAACTCTCTGGGCAATTCTGCAGCGAGAGGCAGCAGTCCTGAGTTCCCTTTATGCTCTGGCACCAGGCCCGAAATCATGGCATAGGAACACCTCACACAGCGAGTGCCATGGATACAAGAACTGCTCTTGCTGCCATCACGGATGACTGATGCACCCGATATTCCAAGCGCCCTGCTTTGTCCGAGGCATTTTCAGTGCATTATTTACTTTAATCCTCATAATCATTTTGTCAAGGAAGGTGGGTTTTATTCTCCCTATACTACCATGGAGGGAATCACACGCCCAGTAAGCTTAATTCGTTTCCTGAGCTGCCCTTGCATCAAGGAAGGGAAGTGCGCGATGTGAACCCAGTACTCTCCCTCTCTGTAAACTGTGGTCTTAGCCACTACATGTACTTCACTGCTGTTGAAAAGACATTTTTATATTTGATACTGATCACAATATTCAGGGCTGAAAGCATTGACAAGATGACGTCAGGGCAGTTTGATGGAAAAAGCCACTGCATATACCCAGTGTCTACCTGTCAAAAAATTACCCATACGAAATCTTTTCAGTGATTCCCTTCTTCAATATGAATTCAGAGGAGAGAGTTTTCGCTGAGATATCAAGTGCAGTAAGTCTGAACAGCAGTTGTACAAACTGCGTTTTTACACCCCTCAACTCTAAGAAGGAGACCTGCAAAACAGTTTTATGCTCACCAGCTCGGGGTGCTTTTGACTATATTTCAAGCGTTCAATCCATTATAATTTTTCTGTCCACGCGTAATTTGTAGACAGTTTTCTTTTATTCAGCTAGGAAAATCTACATTTGTGAAAAAACGGACAGATTATTTTTGTGTCCGAAATTCACCGGACAAATATCATTGCTTATAGTTTTCCTTTTGCCATTAATAAGAGAATAATTTCTATGCGTGCTTCATGTATTGGGACGTCTTCTGACTCCAGGATTTCATAGAATAACAAATGGATTGTTGGGGGATATCTGAAGCTTCTATGAACAGTTTAATTCACTGAACATTCAGAACAATTGTGGGTGAGAAAAAGAAATATATCTTCCTCAATAAACTTTTCTTTTGAAAAAGGAAATGCAAGTTATATCATTTGATTCCTATGCATTATGTCGTTCAGTAATTACAGAGAAAAATGGATTTGTTCTTTTTCTCGTAATCTCTAAGGCTTAGAGAGTACATGTTTCTTCAAAATAATCTTTCCTAAGATTTAAAAAAGCAGGTAAATACAAAAATGATGAATTAAAGGAGAGCCAGGGTGACAAATCGAGCTTATGATACCGTTATAATCCTCCTTTTTACAGTAACTAATTCAAATCTTTAGCAGCAACACATTCATTTCCATTTACACTAAAGTGAGAGAGGAAAAACGTGGTTTCTGGAAACACATAAAACAGCATAAGGCTAGTGTATTATGGGACTCAGCCTGCTCAATGCGTGCGTATTTAAGCAGCGAGAGCTGGTCACTCTCCGGAAGGAACTCAAAACGAATACAATGCTAGATGATAGCCCCAAGTAGTATGTGCAGCCACAGGAAAAGCATCCAAGTAAAAAAAGTCTTCCAAAACAATTTTCAAATTGCTTTAAACTTCTTTTTTGGGACAGTATGATTTTGGTGTGAAGGTAAAGGAATCTGATAAAATGACTCTTTTTCCTTCAAATTATCTTAAAGTAGTATGCAGCCTGAAAGTCCCTGGGCACGTCTGCAGCGAGAGGCAGCAGTCCCGAGTGCCCTTTATGCTGTGCCACCATGCCCGAAATCATGGCATAGGAACACCTCACACAACGGGTGCCGTGGATACCAGAACAGCTCTTGCTGCCATCACGGATGAATGAGGGACCCGACATTCCAAGACCCATGCTTTCTCCGAGGCATTTTCAATGCATTATTTACTTGAATCCTCATAATCATTTTGTCAAGGAAGGTGGGTTTTACTCTCCCTATATTACCATGGAGGGTATCACACGCCCAGTAAGCTTAATTCGTTTCCTGAGCTGCCTTTGCATTAAGGAACGGAACTGCGCGATGTGAACCCAGTACTCTCCCTCTCTGTAACCTGTGGTCTTAGCCACTACATGTACTTCACTGCTGTTGAAAAGACATTTTTATATTTGATACTGATCACAATATTCAGGACTGAAAGCATAGTCATGATGACGTTATGGCAGGTTTGTGGACAAAGCCAATGCATATACCCCGTGTCTACAAGTCAAAAAATTACCAATACGAAATCTGTTCAGTGGTTCGCTTCTTCAATATGAATTCAGAGGGAGAGTTTTTGCTGAGATGTCAAATGCAGTCAGTTTGAACAGCAGTTGTACTTACTGCGTTTTTACACCCTACAACTCTAAGAAGGAAACCTGCAAAACAGAGTTATGCTCACCAGGTTTGGGTGCTTTTGATTAAATTTCAAGCGTTCAATCCATTAACCTTTTTTGTCCACGCGTAATTAGTACACAGTTTTGTTTTTTTCAGCTAGGAGAATCTACATTTTTCAAAAAACGGACAGATGATTTTGGGGTCCAAAATTCACCGGACAAATATCATTATTTATAATTTTCATTTGGCATTAATAAAAGAATAATTTCTATGTGCGTTTCGTGAATTGGGACGTCTTCTGACTCCAGGGTTTCATAGAATGACAAATGGATTGTTGGGGGAAATCTGAAGCTTGTATTAAAAGTTTAATTCACTGAACATTCAGAACAATTGTGGGTGAGACAAAGAAATATATCTTCCTCAATAAACTTTTCTTTTGAAAAAGGAAAAACAAATTATTTGAATCATTTGAATAATATGCTTTATGTCGTTCAGTAATTACACGGAAAAAGGAATTTGTTCTTTTTCTCTTAAACTCTAAGGCTTAGAGAGTACATGTTTCTTGTATATAATCTTTCCTAACATTTAAAGAGGCAGCTAAATAGAAGAATGATGAATTAAAGGAGAGCCATGGTGACAAATCGAGCTTTTGATACCGTTATAATCCTCCTTTTTACAGTAACTCATTCAAATCTTTAGCAGCAACACATTCATTTCCATATATACTAAAATGAGAGAGGGAAAACGTGGTTTCTGGAAACACATAAAACAGCATAAGGCTAGTGTATTATGGGACTCAGCCTGCTTAATGCGTATTTAAGCAGGGAGAGCTGGTCACTGTCCGGAAGGAACTCAAAACGAATACAATGCTACACGACTTTATTGATAGCCCCAAGTAGCATGTCCAGCCACAGGAAAAGCATCCCAGTAAATTAAATCTTCCAAAACAATTTTCAAATTTCTGTAAACTTCTTTTTTGGATAGTATGCCTTTGGTGTGAAGGTTAAGGAAACTGATAAAATGTCTCTTTTTCCTTAAAATTACCTTAAAGTAGTATGCAGCCTGAAACTCTCTGGGCAATTCTGCAGCGAGAGGCAGCAGTCCTGAGTTCCCTTTATGCTCTGGCACCAGGCCCGAAATCATGGCATAGGAACACCTCACACAGCGAGTGCCATGGATACAAGAACTGCTCTTGCTGCCATCACGGATGACTGATGCACCCGATATTCCAAGCGCCCTGCTTTGTCCGAGGAATTTTCAGTGCATTATTTACTTTAATCCTCATAATCATTTTGTCAAGGAAGGTGGGTTTTATTCTCCCTATACTACCATGGAGGGAATCACACGCCCAGTAAGCTTAATTCGTTTCCTGAGCTGCCCTTGCATTAAGGAAGGGAAGTGCGCGATGTGAACCCAGTACTCTCCCTCTCTGTAAACTGTGGTCTTAGCCACTACATGTACTTCACTGCTGTTGAAAAGACATTTTCATATTTGATACTGATCACAATATTCAGGGCTGAAAGCATCGACAAGATGACGTTAGGGCAGTTTGATGGAAAAAGCCACTGCATATACCCAGTGTCTACCTGTCAAAAAATTACCCATACGAAATCTTTTCAGTGATTCCCTTCTTCAATATGAATTCAGAGGAGAGAGTTTTCGCTGAGATATCAAGTGCAGTAAGTCTGAACAGCAGTTGTACAAACTGCGTTTTTACACCCCTCAACTCTAAGAAGGAGACCTGCAAAACAGTTTTATGCTCACCAGCTCGGGGTGCTTTTGACTATATTTCAAGCGTTCAATCCATTATCCTTTTTCTGTCCACGCGTAATTTATAGACAGTTTTGTTTTATTCAGCTAGGAAAATCTACATTTGTGAAAAAACGGACAGATTATTTTTGTGTCCGAAATTCACCGGACAAATATCATTGCTTATAGTTTTCCTTTTGCCATTAATAAGAGAATAATTTCTATGCGTGCTTCATGTATTGGGACGTCTTCTGACTCCAGGATTTCATAGAATAACAAATGGATTGTTGGGGGATATCTGAAGCTTCTATGAACAGTTTAATTCACTGAACATTCAGAACAATTGTGGGTGAGAAAAAGAAATATATCTTCCTCAATAAACTTTTCTTTTGAAAAAGGAAATGCAATTTATATCATTTGATTCCTATGCATTATGTCGTTCAGTAATTACAGAGAAAAATGAATTTGTTCTTTTTCTCGTAATCTCTAAGGCTTAGAGAGTACATGTTTCTTCAAAATAATCTTTCCTAAGATTTAAAAAAGCAGGTAAATACAAAAATGATGAATTAAAGGAGAGCCAGGGTGACAAATCGGGCTTATGATACCGTTATAATCCTCCTTTTTACAGTAACTAATTCAAATCTTTAGCAGCAACACATTCATTTCCATTTACACTAAAGTGAGAGAGGAAAAACGTGGTTTCTGGAAACACATAAAACAGCATAAGGCTAGTGTATTATGGGACTCAGCCTGCTCAATGCGTGCGTATTTAAGCAGCGAGAGCTGGTCACTCTCCGGAAGGAACTAAAAACGAATACAATGCTAGATGATAGCCCCAAGTAGTATGTGCAGCCACAGGAAAAGCATCCAAGTAAAAAAAGTCTTCCAAAACAATTTTCAAATTGCTTTAAACTTCTTTTTTGGGACAGTATGATTTTGGTGTGAAGGTAAAGGAATCTGATAAAATGACTCTTTTTCCTTCAAATTATCTTAAAGTAGTATGCAGCCTGAAAGTCCCTGGGCACGTCTGCAGCGAGAGGCAGCAGTCCCGAGTGCCCTTTATGCTGTGCCACCAGGCCCGAAATCATGGCATAGGAACACCTCACACAACGGGTGCCGTGGATACCAGAACAGCTCTTGCTGCCATCACGGATGAATCAGGCACCCGACATTCCAAGAGCCATGCTTTGTCCGAGGCATTTTCAATGCATTATTTACTTGAATCCTCATAATCATTTTGTCAAGGAAGGTGGGTTTTACTCTCCCTATATTACCATGGAGGGTATCACACGCCCAGTAAGCTTAATTCGTTTCCTGAGCTGCCCTTGCATTAAGGAACGGAACTGCGCGATGTGAACCCAGTACTCTCCCTCTCTGTAACCTGTGGTCTTAGCCACTACATGTACTTCACTGCTGTTGAAAAGACATTTTTATATTTGATACTGATCACAATATTCAGGACTGAAAGCATAGTCATGATGACGTTATGGCAGGTTTGTGGACAAAGCCAATGCATATACCCCGAGTCTACAAGTCAAAAAATTACCAATACGAAATCTGTTCAGTGGTTCGCTTCTTCAATATCAATTCAGAGGAGAGAGTTTTTGCTGAGATGTCAAATGCAGTCAGTTTGAACAGCAGTTGTACTTACTGCGTTTTTACACCCTACAACTCTAAGAAGGAAACCTGCAAAACAGTTTAATGCTCACCAGCTTGGGGTGCTTTTGATTAAATTTCAAGCGTTCAATCCATTAACCTTTTTTGTCCACGCGTAATTAGTACACAGTTTTGTTTTTTTCAGCTAGGAAAATCTACATTTTTCAAAAAACGGACAGATGATTTTGGGGTCCAAAATTCACCGGACAAATATCATTATTTATAATTTTCATTTGGCATTAATAAAAGAATAATTTCTATGTGCGTTTCGTGAATTGGGACGTCTTCTGACTCCAGGGTTTCATAGAATGACAAATGGATTGTTGGGGGAAATCTGAAGCTTGTATTAAAAGTTCAATTCACTGAACATTCAGGACAATTGTGGGTGAGACAAAGAAATATATCTTCCTCAATAAACTTTTCTTTTGAAAAAGGAAAAACAAATTATTTGAATCATTTGAATAATATGCTTTATGTCGTTCAGTAATTACACGGAAAAAGGAACTTGTTCTTTTTCTCTTAATCTCTAAGGCTTAGAGAGTACATGTTTCTTGTATATAATCTTTCCTAACATTTAAAGAGGCAGCTAAATAGAAGAATGATGAATTAAAGGAGAGCCATGGTGACAAATCGAGCTTTTGATACCGTTATAATCCTCCTTTTTACAGTAACTCATTCAAATCTTTAGCAGCAACACATTCATTTCCATATATACTAAAATGAGAGAGGGAAAACGTGGTTTCTGGAAACACATAAAACAGCATAAGGCTAGTGTATTATGGGACTCAGCCTGCTTAACGCGTATTTAAGCAGCGAGAGCTGGTCACTGACCGGAAGGAACTCAAAACGAATACAATGCTACACGACTTTATTGATAGCCCCAAGTAGCATGTCCAGCCACAGGAAAAGCATCCCAGTAAATTAAATCTTCCAAAACAATTTTCAAATTGCTGTAAACTTCTTTTTTGGATAGTATGCCTTTGGTGTGAAGGTTAAGGAAACTGATAAAATGTCTCTTTTTCCTTAAAATTACCTTAAAGTAGTATGCAGCCTGAAACTCTCTGGGCAATTGTGCAGCGAGAGGCAGCAGTCCTGAGTTCCCTTTATGCTCTGGGACCAGGCCCGAAATCATGGCATAGGAACACCTCACACAGCGAGTGCCATGGATACAAGAACTGCTCTTGCTGCCATCACGGATGACTGATGCACCCGATATTCCAAGCGCCCTGCTTTGTCCGAGGCATTTTCAGTGCATTATTTACTTTAATCCTCATAATCATTTTGTCAAGGAAGGTGGGTTTTATTCTCCCTATACTACCATGGAGCGAATCACACGCCCAGTAAGCTTAATTCGTTTCCTGAGCTGCCCTTGCATTAAGGAAGGGAAGTGCGCGATGTGAACCCAGTACTCTCCCTCTCTGTAAACTGTGGTCTTAGCCACTACATGTACTTCACTGCTGTTGAAAAGACATTTTTATATTTGATACTGATCACAATATTCAGGGCTGAAAGCATTGACAAGATGACGTTAGGGCAGTTTGATGGAAAAAGCCACTGCATATACCCAGTGTCTACCTGTCAAAAAATTACCCATACGAAATCTTTTCAGTGATTCCCTTCTTCAATATGAATTCAGAGGAGAGAGTTTTCGCTGAGATATCAAGTGCAGTAAGTCTGAACAGCAGTTGTACAAACTGCGTTTTTACACCCCTCAACTCTAAGAAGGAGACCTGCAAAACAGTTTTATGCTCACCAGCTCGGGGTGCTTTTGACTATATTTCAAGCGTTCAATCCATTATCCTTTTTCTGTCCACGCGTAATTTGTAGACAGTTTTGTTTTATTCAGCTAGGAAAATCTACATTTGTGAAAAAACGGACAGATTATTTTTGTGTCCGAAATTCACCGGACAAGTATCATTGCTTATAGTTTTCCTTTTGCCATTAATAAGAGAATAATTTCTATGCGTGCTTCATGTATTGGGACGTCTTCTGACTCCAGGATTTCATAGAATAACAAATGGATTGTTGGGGGATATCTGAAGCTTCTATGAACAGTTTAATTCACTGAACATTCAGAACAATTGTGGGTGAGAAAAAGAAATATATCTTCCTCAATAAACTTTTCTTTTGAAAAAGGAAATGCAATTTATATCATTTGATTCCTATGCATTATGTCGTTCAGTAATGACAGAGAAAAATGAATTTGTTCTTTTTCTCGTAATCTCTAAGGCTTAGAGAGTACATGTTTCTTCAAAATAATCTTTCCTAAGATTTAAAAAAGCAGGTAAATACAAAAATGATGAATTAAAGGAGAGCCAGGGTGACAAATCGGGCTTATGATACCGTTATAATCCTCCTTTTTACAGTAACTAATTCAAATCTTTAGCAGCAACACATTCATTTCCATTTACACTAAAGTGAGAGAGGAAAAACGTGGTTTCTGGAAACACATAAAACAGCATAAGGCTAGTGTATTATGGGACTCAGCCTGCTCAACGCGTGCGTATTTAAGCAGCGAGAGCTGGTCACTCTCCGGAAGGAACTCAAAACGAATACAATGCTAGATGATAGCCCCAAGTAGTATGTGCAGCCACAGGAAAAGCATCCAAGTAAAAAAAGTCTTCCAAAACAATTTTCAAATTGCTTTAAACTTCTTTTTTGGGACAGTATGATTTTGGTGTGAAGGTAAAGGAATCTGATAAAATGACTCTTTTTCCTTAAAATTATCTTAAAGTAGTATGCAGCCTGAAAGTCCCTGGGCACGTCTGCAGCGAGAGGCAGTAGTCCCGAGTGCCTTTTATGCTGTGCCACCAGGCCCGAAATCATGGCATAGGAACACCTCACACAACGGGTGCCGTGGATACCAGAACAGCTCTTGCTGCCATCACGGATGAATGAGGCACCCGACATTCCAAGAGCCATGCTTTGTCCGAGGCATTTTCAATGCATTATTTACTTGAATCCTCATAATCATTTTGTCAAGGAATGTGGGTTTTACTCTCCCTATATTACCATGGAGGGTATCACATGCCCAGTAAGCTTAATTCGTTTCCTGAGCTGCCCTTGCATTAAGGAACGGAACTGCGCGATGTGAACCCAGTACTCTCCCTCTCTGTAACCTGTGGTCTTAGCCACTACATGTACTTCACTGCTGTTGAAAAGACATTTTTATATTTGATACTGATCACAATATTCAGGACTGAAAGCATAGTCATGATGACGTTATGGCAGGTTTGTGGACAAAGCCAATGCATATACCCCGTGTCTACAAGTCAAAAAATTACCAATACGAAATCTGTTCAGTGGTTCGCTTCTTCAATATGAATTCAGAGGAGAGAGTTTTTGCTGAGATGTCAAATGTAGTCAGTTTGAACAGCAGTTGTACTTACTGCGTTTTTACACCCTACAACTCTAAGAAGGAAACCTGCAAAACAGTTTTATGCTCACCAGCTTGGGGTGCTTTTGATTAAATTTCAAGCGTTCAATCCATTAACCTTTTTTGTCCACGCGTAATTAGTACACAGTTTTGTTTTATTCAGCTAGGAAAATCTACATTTTTCAAAAAACGGACAGATGATTTTGGGATCCAAAATTCACTGGACAAATATCATTAGTTATAATTTTCATTTGGCATTAATAAAAGAATAATTTCTATCTGCGTTTCGTGAATTGGGACGTCTTCTGACTCCAGGGTTTCATAGAATGACAAATGGATTGTTGGGGGAAATCTGAAGCTTGTATTGAAAGTTTAATTCACTGAACATTCAGAACAATTGTGGGTGAGACAAAGAAATATATCTTCCTCAATAAACTTTTCTTTTGAAAAAGGAAAAACAAATTATTTGAATCATTTGAATAATATGCTTTATGTCGTTCAGTAATTACACGGAAAAAGGAATTTGTTCTTTTTCTCTTAATCTGTAAGGCTTAGAGAGTACATGTTTCTTGTATATAATCTTTCCTAACATTTAAAGAGGCAGCTAAATAGAAGAATGATGAATTAAAGGAGAGCCATGGTGACAAATCGAGCTTTTGATATCGTTATAATCCTCCTTTTTACAGTAACTCATTCAAATCTTTAGCAGCAACACATTCATTTCCATATATACTAAAATGAGAGAGGGAAAACGTGGTTTCTGGAAACACATAAAACAGCATAAGGCTAGTGTATTATGGGACTCAGCCTGCTTAATGCGTATTTAAGCAGCGGAGAGCTGGTCACTCTCCGGAAGGAACTCAAAACGAATACAATGCTACACGACTTTATTGATAGCCCCAAGGAGCATGTCCAGCCACAGGAAAAGCATCCCAGTAAATTAAATCTTCCAAAACAATTTTCAAATTGCTGTAAACTTCTTTTTTTGATAGTATGCCTTTGGTGTGAAGGTTAAGGAAACTGATAAAATGTCTCTTTTTCCTTAAAATTACCTTAAAGTAGTATGCAGCCTGAAACTCTCTGGGCAATTGTGCAGCGAGAGGCAGCAGTCCTGAGTTCCCTTTATGCTCTGGCACCAGGCCCGAAATCATGGCATAGGAACACCTCACACAGCGAGTGCCATGGATACAAGAACTGCTCTTGCTGCCATCACGGATGACTGATGCACCCGATATTCCAAGCGCCCTGCTTTGTCCGAGGCATTTTCAGTGCATTATTTACTTTAATCCTCATAATCATTTTGTCAGGGAAGGTGGGTTTTATTCTCCCTATATTACCATGGAGGGAATCACACGCCCAGTAAGCTTAATTCGTTTCCTGAGCTGCCCTTGCATTAAGGAAGGGAAGTGCGCGATGTGAACCCAGTACTCTCCCTCTCTGTAAACTGTGGTCTTAGCCACTACATGTACTTCACTGCTGTTGAAAAGACATTTTTATATTTGATACTGATCACAATATTCAGGGCTGAAAGCATCGACAAGATGACGTTAGGGCAGTTTGATGGAAAAAGCCACTGCATATACCCAGTGTCTACCTGTCAAAAAACTACCCATACGAAATCTTTTCAGTGATTCCCTTCTTCAATATGAATTCAGAGGAGAGAGTTTTCGCTGAGATATCAAGTGCAGTAAGTCTGAACAGCAGTTGTACAAACTGCGTTTTTACACCCCTCAACTCTAAGAAGGAGACCTGCAAAACAGTTTTATGCTCACCAGCTCGGGGTGCTTTTGACTATATTTCAAGCGTTCAATCCATTATCCTTTTTCTGTCCACGCGTAATTTGTAGACAGTTTTCTTTTATTCAGCTAGGAAAATCTACATTTGTGAAAAAACGGACAGATTATTTTTGTGTCCGAAATTCACCGGACAAGTATCATTGCTTATAGTTTTCCTTTTGCCATTAGTAAGAGAATAATTTCTATGCGTGCTTCATGTATTGGGACGTCTTCTGACTCCAGGATTTCATAGAATAACAAATGGATTGTTGGGGGATATCTGAAGCTTCTATGAACAGTTTAATTCACTGAACATTCAGAACAATTGTGGGTGAGAAAAAGAAATATATCTTCCTCAATAAACTTTTCTTTTGAAAAAGGAAATGCAATTTATATCATTTGATTCCTATGCATTATGTCGTTCAGTAATTACAGAGAAAAATGAATTTGTTCTTTTTCTCGTAATCTCTAAGGCTTAGAGAGTACATGTTTCTTCAAAATAATCTTTCCTAAGATTTAAAAAAGCAGGTAAATACAAAAATGATGAATTAAAGGAGAGCCAGGGTGACAAATCGGGCTTATGATACCGTTATAATCCTCCTTTATACAGTAACTAATTCAAATCTTTAGCAGCAACACATTCATTTCCATTTACACTAAAGTGAGAGAGGAAAAACGTGGTTTCTTGAAACACATAAAACAGCATAAGGCTAGTGTATTATGGGACTCAGCCTGCTCAATGCGTGCGTATTTAAGCAGCCAGAGCTGGTCACTCTCCGGAAGGAACTCAAAACGAATACAATGCTAGATGATAGCCCCAAGTAGTATGTGCAGCCACAGGAAAAGCATCCAAGTAAAGAAAGTCTTCCAAAACAATTTTCAAATTGCTTTAAACTTCTTTTTTGGGACAGTATGATTTTGGTGTGAAGGTAAAGGAATCTGATAAAATGACTCTTTTTCCTTCAAATTATCTTAAAATAGTATGCAGCCTGAAAGTCCCTGGGCACGTCTGCAGCGAGAGGCAGCAGTCCCGAGTGCCCTTTATGCTGTGCCACCAGGCCCGAAATCATGGCATAGGAACACCTCACACAACGGGTGCCGTGGATACCAGAACAGCTCTTGCTGCCATCACGGATGAATGAGGCACCCGACATTCCAAGAGCCATGCTTTGTCCGAGGCATTTTCAATGCATTATTTACTTGAATCCTCATAATCATTTTGTCAAGGAAGGTGGGTTTTACTCTCCTTATATTACCATGGAGGGTATCACACGCCCAGTAAGCTTAATTCGTTTCCTGAGCTGCCCTTGCATTAAGGAACGGAACTGCGCGATGTGAACCCAGTACTCTCCCTCTCTGTAACCTGTGGTCTTAGCCACTACATGTACTTCACTTCTGTTGAAAAGACATTTTTATATTTGATACTGATCACAATATTCAGGACTGAAAGCATAGTCATGATGACGTTATGGCAGGTTTGTGGACAAAGCCAATGCATATACCCCGTGTCTACAAGTCAAAAAATTACCAATACGAAATCTGTTCAGTGGTTCGCTTCTTCAATATGAATTCAGAGGAGAGAGTTTTTGCTGAGATGTCAAATGCAGTCAGTTTGAACAGCAGTTGTACTTACTGCGTTTTTACACCCTACAACTCTAAGAAGGAAAGCTGCAAAACAGTTTTATGCTCACCAGCTTGGGGTGCTTTTGATTAAATTTCAAGCGTTCAATCCATTAACCTTTTTTGTCCACGCGTAATTTGTACACAGTTTTGTTTTATTCAGCTAGGAAAATCTACATTTTTCAAAAAACGGACAGATGATTTTGGGGTCCAAAATTCACCGGACAAATATCATTATTTATAATTTTCATTTGGCATTAATAAAAGAATAATTTCTATGTGCGTTTCGTGAATTGGGACGTCTTCTGACTCCAGGGTTTCATAGAATGACAAATGGATTGTTGGGGGAAATCTGAAGCTTGTATTAAAAGTTTAATTCACTGAACATTCAGAACAATTGTGGGTGAGACAAAGAAATATATCTTCCTCAATAAACTTTTCTTTTGAAAAAGGAAAAACAAATTATTTGAATCATTTGAATAATATACTTTATGTCGTTCAGTAATTACACGGAAAAAGGAATTTGTTCTTTTTCTCTTAATCTCTAAGGCTTAGAGAGTACATGTTTCTTGTATATAATCTTTCCTAACATTTAAAGAGGCAGCTAAATAGAAGAATGATGAATTAAAGGAGAGCCATGGTGACAAATCGAGCTTTTGATACCGTTATAATCCTCCTTTTTACAGTAACTCATTCAAATCTTTAGCAGCAACACATTCATTTCCATATATACTAAAATGAGAGAGGGAAAACGTGGTTTCTGGAAACACATAAAACAGCATAAGGCTAGTGTATTATGGGACTCAGCCTGCTTAACGCGTATTTAAGCAGCGAGAGCTGGTCACTGACCGGAAGGAACTCAAAACGAATACAATGCTACACGACTTTATTGATAGCCCCAAGTAGCATGTCCAGCCACAGGAAAAGCATCCCAGTAAATTAAATCTTCCAAAACAATTTTCAAATTGCTGTAAACTTCTTTTTTGGATAGTATGCCTTTGGTGTGAAGGTTAAGGAAACTGATAAAATGTCTCTTTTTCCTTAAAATTACCTTAAAGTAGTAAGCAGCCTGAAACTCTCTGGGCAATTCTGCAGCGAGAGGCAGCAGTCCTGAGTTCCCTTTATGCTCTGGGACCAGGCCCGAAATCATGGCATAGGAACACCTCACAAAGCGAGTGCCATGGATACAAAAACTGCTCTTGCTGCCATCACGGATGACTGATGCACCCGATATTCCAAGCGCCCTGCTTTGTCCGAGGCATTTTCAGTGCATTATTTACTTTAATCCTCATAATCATTTTGTCAAGGAAGGTGGGTTTTATTCTCCCTATACTACCATGGAGGGAATCACACGCCCAGTAAGCTTAATTCGTTTCCTGAGCTGCCCTTGCATCAAGGAAGGGAAGTGCGCGATGTGAACCCAGTACTCTCCCTCTCTGTAACCTGTGGTCTTAGCCACTACATGTACTTCACTTCTGTTGAAAAGACATTTTTATATTTGATACTGATCACAATATTCAGGACTGAAAGCATAGTCATGATGACGTTATGGCAGGTTTGTGGACAAAGCCAATGCATATACCCCGTGTCTACAAGTCAAAAAATTACCAATACGAAATCTGTTCAGTGGTTCGCTTCTTCAATATGAATTCAGAGGAGAGAGTTTTTGCTGAGATGTCAAATGCAGTCAGTTTGAACAGCAGTTGTACTTACTGCGTTTTTACACCCTACAACTCTAAGAAGGAAAGCTGCAAAACAGTTTTATGCTCACCAGCTTGGGGTGCTTTTGATTAAATTTCAGGCGTTCAATCCATTAACCTTTTTTGTCCACGCGTAATTTGTACACAGTTTTGTTTTATTCAGCTAGGAAAATCTACATTTTTCAAAAAACGGACAGATGATTTTGGGGTCCAAAATTCACCGGACAAATATCATTATTTATAATTTTCATTTGGCATTAATAAAAGAATAATTTCTATGTGCGTTTCGTGAATTGGGACGTCTTCTGACTCCAGGGTTTCATAGAATGACAAATGGATTGTTGGGGGAAATCTGAAGCTTGTATTAAAAGTTTAATTCACTGAACATTCAGAACAATTGTGGGTGAGACAAAGAAATATATCTTCCTCAATAAACTTTTCTTTTGAAAAAGGAAAAACAAATTATTTGAATCATTTGAATAATATACTTTATGTCGTTCAGTAATTACACGGAAAAAGGAATTTGTTCTTTTTCTCTTAATCTCTAAGGCTTAGAGAGTACATGTTTCTTGTATATAATCTTTCCTAACATTTAAAGAGGCAGCTAAATAGAAGAATGATGAATTAAAGGAGAGCCATGGTGACAAATCGAGCTTTTGATACCGTTATAATCCTCCTTTTTACAGTAACTCATTCAAATCTTTAGCAGCAACACATTCATTTCCATATATACTAAAATGAGAGAGGGAAAACGTGGTTTCTGGAAACACATAAAACAGCATAAGGCTAGTGTATTATGGGACTCAGCCTGCTTAACGCGTATTTAAGCAGCGAGAGCTGGTCACTGACCGGAAGGAACTCAAAACGAATACAATGCTACACGACTTTATTGATAGCCCCAAGTAGCATGTCCAGCCACAGGAAAAGCATCCCAGTAAATTAAATCTTCCAAAACAATTTTCAAATTGCTGTAAACTTCTTTTTTGGATAGTATGCCTTTGGTGTGAAGGTTAAGGAAACTGATAAAATGTCTCTTTTTCCTTAAAATTACCTTAAAGTAGTAAGCAGCCTGAAACTCTCTGGGCAATTCTGCAGCGAGAGGCAGCAGTCCTGAGTTCCCTTTATGCTCTGGGACCAGGCCCGAAATCATGGCATAGGAACACCTCACAAAGCGAGTGCCATGGATACAAAAACTGCTCTTGCTGCCATCACGGATGACTGATGCACCCGATATTCCAAGCGCCCTGCTTTGTCCGAGGCATTTTCAGTGCATTATTTACTTTAATCCTCATAATCATTTTGTCAAGGAAGGTGGGTTTTATTCTCCCTATACTACCATGGAGGGAATCACACGCCCAGTAAGCTTAATTCGTTTCCTGAGCTGCCCTTGCATCAAGGAAGGGAAGTGCGCGATGTGAACCCAGTACTCTCCCTCTCTGTAAACTGTGGTCTTAGCCACTACATGTACTTCACTGCTGTTGAAAAGACATTTTTATATTTGATACTGATCTCAATATTCAGGGCTGAAAGCGTCGACAAGATGACGTTAGGGCGGTTTGATGGAAAAAGCCACTGCATATACCCAGTGTCTACCTGTCAAAAAATTACCCATACGAAATCTTTTCAGTGATTCCCTTCTTCAATATGAATTCAGAGGAGAGTGTTTTCGCTGAGATATCAAGTGCAGTAAGTCTGAACAGAAGTTGTACAAACTGCGTTTTTACACCCCTCAACTCTAAGAAGGAGACCTGCAAAACAGTTTTATGCTCACCAGCTCGGGGTGCTTTTGACTATATTTCAAGCGTTCATTAAATTATCCTTTTTCTGTCCACGCGTAATTTGTAGACAGTTTTCTTTTATTCAGCTAGAAAAATCTACATTTGTGAAAAAACGGACAGATTATTTTTGTGTCCGAAATTCACCGGACAAATATCATTGCTTATAGTTTTCCTTTTGCCATTAATAAGAGAATAATTTCTATGCGTGCTTCATGTATTGGGACGTCTTCTGACTCCAGGATTTCATAGAATAACAAATGGATTGTTGGGGGATATCTGAAGCTTCTATTAAGAGTTTAATTCACTGAACATTCAGAACAATTGTGGGTGAGAAAAAGAAATATATCTTCCTCAATAAACTTTTCTTTTGAAAAAAGAAATGCAATTTATATCATTTGATTCCTATGCATTATGTCGTTCAGTAATTACAGAGAAAAATGAATTTGTTATTTTTCTCGTAATCTCTAAGGCTTAGAGAGTACATGTTTCTTCAAAATAGTCTTTCCTAAGATTTAAAAAAGCAGGTAAGTACAAAAATGATGAATTAAAGGAGAGCCAGGATGACAAATCGGGCTTATGATACCGTTATAATCCTCCTTTTTACAGTAACTAATTCAAATCTTTAGCAGCAACACATTCATTTCCATTTACACTAAAGTGAGAGAGGAAAAACGTGGTTTCTGGAAACACATGAAACAGCATAAGGCTAGTGTATTATGGTCTCATCCTGCTCAATGCGTGCGTATTTAAGCAGCGAGAGCTGGTCACTCTCCGGAAGGAACTCAAAACGAATACATTGCTAGATGATAGCCCCAAGTAGTATGTGCAGCCACAGGAAAAGCATCCAAGTAAAAAAAATCTTCCAAAACAATTTTCAAATTGCTTTAAACTTCTTTTTTGGGACAGTATGATTTTGGTGTGAAGGTAAAGGAATCTGATAAAATGACTCTTTTTCCTTCAAATTATCTTAAAGTAGTATGCAGCCTGAAACTCCCTGGGCACGTCTGCAGCGAGAGGCAGCAGTCCCGAATGCCCTTTATGCTGTGCCACCAGGCCCGAAATCATGGCATAGGAACACCTCACACAACGGGTGCCGTGGATACCAGAACTGCTCTTGCTGCCATCACGGATGAATGAGGCACCCGACATTCCAAGAGCCATGCTTTGTCCGAGGCATTTTCAGTGCATTATTTACTTGAATCCTCATAATCATTTTGTCAAGGAAGGTGGGTTTTACTCTCCCTATATTACCATGGAGGGTATCACACGCCCAGTAAGCTTAATTCGTTTCCTGAACGGCCCTTGCATTAAGGAACGGAACTGCGCGATGTGAACCCAGTACTCTCCCTCTCTGTAACCTGTGGTCTTAGCCACTACATGTACTTCACTGCTGTTGAAAAGACATTTTTATATTTGATACTGATCACAATATTCAGGACTGAAAGCAGAGTCATGATGACGTTATGGCAGGTTTGTGGACAAAGCCAATTCATATACCCCGTGTCTACAAGTCAAAAAATTACCAATACGAAATCTGTTCAGTGATTCCCTTCTTCAATATGAATTCAGAGGAGAGAGTTTTTGCTGAGATGTCAAATGCAGTCAGTTTGAACAGCAGTTGTACTTACTGCGTTTTTACACCCTACAACTCTAAGAAGGAAACCCGCAAAACAGTTTTATGCTCACCAGCTTGGGGTGCTTTTGATTAAATTTCAAGCGTTCAATCCATTAACCTTTTTTGTCCACGCGTAATTTGTACACAGTTTTGTTTTATTCAGCTAGGAAAATCTACATTTTTCAAAAAACGGACAGATGATTTTGGTGTCCAAAATTCACCGGACAAATATCATTGTTTATAATTTTCATTTGGCATTAATAAAAGAATAATTTCTATGTGCGTTTCGTGAATTGGGACGTCTTCTGACTCCAGGGTTTCATAGAATGACAAATGGATTGTTGGGGGAAATCTGAAGCTTGTAATAAAAGTTTAATTCACTGAACATTCAGAACAATTGTGGGTGAGACAAAGAAATATATCGTCCTCAATAAACTTTTCTTTTGAAAAAGGAAAAACAAATTATTTGAATCATTTGAATAATATGCTTTATGTCGTTCAGTAATTACACGGAAAAAGGAATTTGTTCTTTTTCTCTTCATCTCTAAGGCTTAGAGAGTACATGTTTCTTATATATAATCTTTCCTAACATTTAAAGAGGCAGCTAAATAGAAGAATGATGAATTAAAGGAGAGCCATGGTGACAAATCGAGCTTTTGATACCGTTATAATCCTCCTTTTTACAGTAACCAATTCAAATCTTTAGCAGCAACACATTCATTTCCATATATACTAAAATGAGAGAGGGAAAACGTGGTTTCTGGAAACACATAAAACAGCATAAGGCTAGTGTATTATGACACTCAGCCTGCTTAATGCGTATTTAAGCAGCGAGAGCTGGTCACTCTCCGGAAGGAACTCAAAACGAGTACAATGCTACACGACTTTATTGATAGCCCCAAGTAGCATGTCCAGCCACAGGAAAAGCATCCCAGTAAATTAAATCTTCCAAAACAATTTTCAAATTGCTGTAAACTTCTTATTTGGATAGTATGCCTTTGGTGTTAAGGTTAAGGAAACTGATAAAATGTCTCTTTTTCCTTAAAATTACCTTAAAGTAGTATGCAGCCTGAAACTCTCTGGGCAATTCTGCAGCGAGAGGCAGCAGTCCTGAGTTCCCTTTATGCTCTGGCACCAGGCCCGAAATCATGGCATAGGAACACCTCACACAGCGAGTGCCATGGATACAAGAACTGCTCTTGCTGCCATCACGGATGACTGATGCACCCGATATTCCAAGCGCCCTGCTTTGTCCGAGGCATTTTCAGTGCATTATTTACTTTAATCCTCATAATCATTTTGTCAAGGAAGGTGGGTTTTATTCTCCCTATACTACCATGGAGGGAATCACACGCCCAGTAAGCTTAATTCGTTTCCTGAGCTGCCCTTGCATCAAGGAAGGGAAGTGCGCGATGTGAACCCAGTACTCTCCCTCTCTGTAAACTGTGGTCTTAGCCACTACATGTACTTCACTGCTGTTGAAAAGACATTTTTATATTTGATACTGATCACAATATTCAGGGCTGAAAGCGTCGACAAGATGACGTTAGGGCGGTTTGATGGAAAAAGCCACTGCATATACCCAGTGTCTACCTGTCAAAAAATTACCCATACGAAATCTTTTCAGTGATTCCCTTCTTCAATATGAATTCAGAGGAGAGTGTTTTCGCTGAGATATCAAGTGCAGTAAGTCTGAACAGCAGTTGTACAAACTGCGTTTTTACACCCCTCAACTCTAAGAAGGAGACCTGCAAAACAGTTTTATGCTCACCAGCTCGGGGTGCTTTTGACTATATTTCAAGCGTTCATTAAATTATCCTTTTTCTGTCCACGCGTAATTTGTAGACAGTTTTCTTTTATTCAGCTAGAAAAATCTACATTTGTGAAAAAACGGACAGATTATTTTTGTGTCCGAAATTCACCGGACAAATATCATTGCTTATAGTTTTCCTTTTGCCATTAATAAGAGAATAATTTCTATGCGTGCTTCATGTATTGGGACGTCTTCTGACTCCAGGATTTCATAGAATAACAAATGGATTGTTGGGGGATATCTGAAGCTTCTATTAAGAGTTTAATTCACTGAACATTCAGAACAATTGTGGGTGAGAAAAAGAAATATATCTTCCTCAATAAACTTTTCTTTTGAAAAAAGAAATGCAATTTATATCATTTGATTCCTATGCATTATGTCGTTCAGTAATTACAGAGAAAAATGAATTTGTTATTTTTCTCGTAATCTCTAAGGCTTAGAGAGTACATGTTTCTTCAAAATAGTCTTTCCTAAGATTTAAAAAAGCAGGTAAGTACAAAAATGATGAATTAAAGGAGAGCCAGGATGACAAATCGGGCTTATGATTCCGTTATAATCCTCCTTTTTACAGTAACTAATTCAAATCTTTAGCAGCAACACATTCATTTCCATTTACACTAAAGTGAGAGAGGAAAAACGTGGTTTCTGGAAACACATGAAACAGCATAAGGCTAGTGTATTATGGTCTCATCCTGCTCAATGCGTGCGTATTTAAGCAGCGAGAGCTGGTCACTCTCCGGAAGGAACTCAAAACGAATACATTGCTAGATGATAGCCCCAAGTAGTATGTGCAGCCACAGGAAAAGCATCCAAGTAAAAAAAATCTTCCAAAACAATTTTCAAATTGCTTTAAACTTCTTTTTTGGGACAGTATGATTTTGGTGTGAAGGTAAAGGAATCTGATAAAATGACTCTTTTTCCTTCAAATTATCTTAAAGTAGTATGCAGCCTGAAACTCCCTGGGCACGTCTGCAGCGAGAGGCAGCAGTCCCGAGTGCCCTTTATGCTGTGCCACCAGGCCCGAAATCATGGCATAGGAACACCTCACACAACGGGTGCCGTGGATACCAGAACTGCTCTTGCTGCCATCACGGATGAATGAGGCACCCGACATTCCAAGAGCCATGCTTTGTCCGAGGCATTTTCAGTGCATTATTTACTTGAATCCTCATAATCATTTTGTCAAGGAAGGTGGGTTTTACTCTCCCTATATTACCATGGAGGGTATCACACGCCCAGTAAGCTTAATTCGTTTCCTGAACTGCCCTTGCATTAAGGAACGGAACTGCGCGATGTGAACCCAGTACTCTCCCTCTCTGTAACCTGTGGTCTTAGCCACTACATGTACTTCACTGCTGTTGAAAAGACATTTTTATATTTGATACTGATCACAATATTCAGGACTGAAAGCAGAGTCATGATGACGTTATGGCAGGTTTGTGGACAAAGCCAATGCATATACCCCGTGTCTACAAGTCAAAAAATTACCAATACGAAATCTGTTCAGTGATTCCCTTCTTCAATATGAATTCAGAGGAGAGAGTTTTTGCTGAGATGTCAAATGCAGTCAGTTTGAACAGCAGTTGTACTTACTGCGTTTTTACACCCTACAACTCTAAGAAGGAAACCCGCAAAACAGTTTTATGCTCACCAGCTTGGGGTGCTTTTGATTAAATTTCAAGCGTTCAATCCATTAACCTTTTTTGTCCACGCGTAATTTGTACACAGTTTTGTTTTATTCAGCTAGGAAAATCTACATTTTTCAAAAAACGGACAGATGATTTTGGTGTCCAAAATTCACCGGACAAATATCATTGTTTATAATTTTCATTTGGCATTAATAAAAGAATAATTTCTATGTGCGTTTCGTGAATTGGGACGTCTTCTGACTCCAGGGTTTCATAGAATGACAAATGGATTGTTGGGGGAAATCTGAAGCTTGTAATAAAAGTTTAATTCACTGAACATTCAGAACAATTGTGGGTGAGACAAAGAAATATATCGTCCTCAATAAACTTTTCTTTTGAAAAAGGAAAAACAAATTATTTGAATCATTTGAATAATATGCTTTATGTCGTTCAGTAATTACACGGAAAAAGGAATTTGTTCTTTTTCTCTTAATCTCTAAGGCTTAGAGAGTACATGTTTCTTATATATAATCTTTCCTAACATTTAAAGAGGCAGCTAAATAGAAGAATGATGAATTAAAGGAGAGCCATGGTGACAAATCGAGCTTTTGATACCGTTATAATCCTCCTTTTTACAGTAACCAATTCAAATCTTTAGCAGCAACACATTCATTTCCATATATACTAAAATGAGAGAGGGAAAACGTGGTTTCTGGAAACACATAAAACAGCATAAGGCTAGTGTATTATGGGACTCAGCCTGCTTAATGCGTATTTAAGCAGCGAGAGCTGGTCACTCTCCGGAAGGAACTCAAAACGAGTACAATGCTACACGACTTTATTGATAGCCCCAAGTAGCATGTCCAGCCACAGGAAAAGCATCCCAGTAAATTAAATCTTCCAAAACAATTTTCAAATTGCTGTAAACTTCTTTTTTGGATAGTATGCCTTTGGTGTGAAGGTTAAGGAAACTGATAAAATGTCTCTTTTTCCTTAAAATTACCTTAAAGTAGTAAGCAGCCTGAAACTCTCTGGGCAATTCTGCAGCGAGAGGCAGCAGTCCTGAGTTCCCTTTATGCTCTGGGACCAGGCCCGAAATCATGGCATAGGAACACCTCACAAAGCGAGTGCCATGGATACAAAAACTGCTCTTGCTGCCATCACGGATGACTGATGCACCCGATATTCCAAGCGCCCTGCTTTGTCCGAGGCATTTTCAGTGCATTATTTACTTTAATCCTCATAATCATTTTGTCAAGGAAGGTGGGTTTTATTCTCCCTATACTACCATGGAGGGAATCACACGCCCAGTAAGCTTAATTCGTTTCCTGAGCTGCCCTTGCATCAAGGAAGGGAAGTGCGCGATGTGAACCCAGTACTCTCCCTCTCTGTAAACTGTGGTCTTAGCCACTACATGTACTTCACTGCTGTTGAAAAGACATTTTTATATTTGATACTGATCTCAATATTCAGGGCTGAAAGCGTCGACAAGATGACGTTAGGGCGGTTTGATGGAAAAAGCCACTGCATATACCCAGTGTCTACCTGTCAAAAAATTACCCATACGAAATCTTTTCAGTGATTCCCTTCTTCAATATGAATTCAGAGGAGAGTGTTTTCGCTGAGATATCAAGTGCAGTAAGTCTGAACAGAAGTTGTACAAACTGCGTTTTTACACCCCTCAACTCTAAGAAGGAGACCTGCAAAACAGTTTTATGCTCACCAGCTCGGGGTGCTTTTGACTATATTTCAAGCGTTCATTAAATTATCCTTTTTCTGTCCACGCGTAATTTGTAGACAGTTTTCTTTTATTCAGCTAGAAAAATCTACATTTGTGAAAAAACGGACAGATTATTTTTGTGTCCGAAATTCACCGGACAAATATCATTGCTTATAGTTTTCCTTTTGCCATTAATAAGAGAATAATTTCTATGCGTGCTTCATGTATTGGGACGTCTTCTGACTCCAGGATTTCATAGAATAACAAATGGATTGTTGGGGGATATCTGAAGCTTCTATTAAGAGTTTAATTCACTGAACATTCAGAACAATTGTGGGTGAGAAAAAGAAATATATCTTCCTCAATAAACTTTTCTTTTGAAAAAAGAAATGCAATTTATATCATTTGATTCCTATGCATTATGTCGTTCAGTAATTACAGAGAAAAATGAATTTGTTATTTTTCTCGTAATCTCTAAGGCTTAGAGAGTACATGTTTCTTCAAAATAGTCTTTCCTAAGATTTAAAAAAGCAGGTAAGTACAAAAATGATGAATTAAAGGAGAGCCAGGATGACAAATCGGGCTTATGATACCGTTATAATCCTCCTTTTTACAGTAACTAATTCAAATCTTTAGCAGCAACACATTCATTTCCATTTACACTAAAGTGAGAGAGGAAAAACGTGGTTTCTGGAAACACATGAAACAGCATAAGGCTAGTGTATTATGGTCTCATCCTGCTCAATGCGTGCGTATTTAAGCAGCGAGAGCTGGTCACTCTCCGGAAGGAACTCAAAACGAATACATTGCTAGATGATAGCCCCAAGTAGTATGTGCAGCCACAGGAAAAGCATCCAAGTAAAAAAAATCTTCCAAAACAATTTTCAAATTGCTTTAAACTTCTTTTTTGGGACAGTATGATTTTGGTGTGAAGGTAAAGGAATCTGATAAAATGACTCTTTTTCCTTCAAATTATCTTAAAGTAGTATGCAGCCTGAAACTCCCTGGGCACGTCTGCAGCGAGAGGCAGCAGTCCCGAATGCCCTTTATGCTGTGCCACCAGGCCCGAAATCATGGCATAGGAACACCTCACACAACGGGTGCCGTGGATACCAGAACTGCTCTTGCTGCCATCACGGATGAATGAGGCACCCGACATTCCAAGAGCCATGCTTTGTCCGAGGCATTTTCAGTGCATTATTTACTTGAATCCTCATAATCATTTTGTCAAGGAAGGTGGGTTTTACTCTCCCTATATTACCATGGAGGGTATCACACGCCCAGTAAGCTTAATTCGTTTCCTGAACGGCCCTTGCATTAAGGAACGGAACTGCGCGATGTGAACCCAGTACTCTCCCTCTCTGTAACCTGTGGTCTTAGCCACTACATGTACTTCACTGCTGTTGAAAAGACATTTTTATATTTGATACTGATCACAATATTCAGGACTGAAAGCAGAGTCATGATGACGTTATGGCAGGTTTGTGGACAAAGCCAATTCATATACCCCGTGTCTACAAGTCAAAAAATTACCAATACGAAATCTGTTCAGTGATTCCCTTCTTCAATATGAATTCAGAGGAGAGAGTTTTTGCTGAGATGTCAAATGCAGTCAGTTTGAACAGCAGTTGTACTTACTGCGTTTTTACACCCTACAACTCTAAGAAGGAAACCCGCAAAACAGTTTTATGCTCACCAGCTTGGGGTGCTTTTGATTAAATTTCAAGCGTTCAATCCATTAACCTTTTTTGTCCACGCGTAATTTGTACACAGTTTTGTTTTATTCAGCTAGGAAAATCTACATTTTTCAAAAAACGGACAGATGATTTTGGTGTCCAAAATTCACCGGACAAATATCATTGTTTATAATTTTCATTTGGCATTAATAAAAGAATAATTTCTATGTGCGTTTCGTGAATTGGGACGTCTTCTGACTCCAGGGTTTCATAGAATGACAAATGGATTGTTGGGGGAAATCTGAAGCTTGTAATAAAAGTTTAATTCACTGAACATTCAGAACAATTGTGGGTGAGACAAAGAAATATATCGTCCTCAATAAACTTTTCTTTTGAAAAAGGAAAAACAAATTATTTGAATCATTTGAATAATATGCTTTATGTCGTTCAGTAATTACACGGAAAAAGGAATTTGTTCTTTTTCTCTTCATCTCTAAGGCTTAGAGAGTACATGTTTCTTATATATAATCTTTCCTAACATTTAAAGAGGCAGCTAAATAGAAGAATGATGAATTAAAGGAGAGCCATGGTGACAAATCGAGCTTTTGATACCGTTATAATCCTCCTTTTTACAGTAACCAATTCAAATCTTTAGCAGCAACACATTCATTTCCATATATACTAAAATGAGAGAGGGAAAACGTGGTTTCTGGAAACACATAAAACAGCATAAGGCTAGTGTATTATGACACTCAGCCTGCTTAATGCGTATTTAAGCAGCGAGAGCTGGTCACTCTCCGGAAGGAACTCAAAACGAGTACAATGCTACACGACTTTATTGATAGCCCCAAGTAGCATGTCCAGCCACAGGAAAAGCATCCCAGTAAATTAAATCTTCCAAAACAATTTTCAAATTGCTGTAAACTTCTTATTTGGATAGTATGCCTTTGGTGTTAAGGTTAAGGAAACTGATAAAATGTCTCTTTTTCCTTAAAATTACCTTAAAGTAGTATGCAGCCTGAAACTCTCTGGGCAATTCTGCAGCGAGAGGCAGCAGTCCTGAGTTCCCTTTATGCTCTGGCACCAGGCCCGAAATCATGGCATAGGAACACCTCACACAGCGAGTGCCATGGATACAAGAACTGCTCTTGCTGCCATCACGGATGACTGATGCACCCGATATTCCAAGCGCCCTGCTTTGTCCGAGGCATTTTCAGTGCATTATTTACTTTAATCCTCATAATCATTTTGTCAAGGAAGGTGGGTTTTATTCTCCCTATACTACCATGGAGGGAATCACACGCCCAGTAAGCTTAATTCGTTTCCTGAGCTGCCCTTGCATCAAGGAAGGGAAGTGCGCGATGTGAACCCAGTACTCTCCCTCTCTGTAAACTGTGGTCTTAGCCACTACATGTACTTCACTGCTGTTGAAAAGACATTTTTATATTTGATACTGATCACAATATTCAGGGCTGAAAGCGTCGACAAGATGACGTTAGGGCGGTTTGATGGAAAAAGCCACTGCATATACCCAGTGTCTACCTGTCAAAAAATTACCCATACGAAATCTTTTCAGTGATTCCCTTCTTCAATATGAATTCAGAGGAGAGTGTTTTCGCTGAGATATCAAGTGCAGTAAGTCTGAACAGCAGTTGTACAAACTGCGTTTTTACACCCCTCAACTCTAAGAAGGAGACCTGCAAAACAGTTTTATGCTCACCAGCTCGGGGTGCTTTTGACTATATTTCAAGCGTTCATTAAATTATCCTTTTTCTGTCCACGCGTAATTTGTAGACAGTTTTCTTTTATTCAGCTAGAAAAATCTACATTTGTGAAAAAACGGACAGATTATTTTTGTGTCCGAAATTCACCGGACAAATATCATTGCTTATAGTTTTCCTTTTGCCATTAATAAGAGAATAATTTCTATGCGTGCTTCATGTATTGGGACGTCTTCTGACTCCAGGATTTCATAGAATAACAAATGGATTGTTGGGGGATATCTGAAGCTTCTATTAAGAGTTTAATTCACTGAACATTCAGAACAATTGTGGGTGAGAAAAAGAAATATATCTTCCTCAATAAACTTTTCTTTTGAAAAAAGAAATGCAATTTATATCATTTGATTCCTATGCATTATGTCGTTCAGTAATTACAGAGAAAAATGAATTTGTTCTTTTTCTCGTAATCTCTAAGGCTTAGAGAGTACATGTTTCTTCAAAATAGTCTTTCCTAAGATTTAAAAAAGCAGGTAAGTACAAAAATGATGAATTAAAGGAGAGCCAGGATGACAAATCGGGCTTATGATTCCGTTATAATCCTCCTTTTTACAGTAACTAATTCAAATCTTTAGCAGCAACACATTCATTTCCATTTACACTAAAGTGAGAGAGGAAAAACGTGGTTTCTGGAAACACATGAAACAGCATAAGGCTAGTGTATTATGGTCTCATCCTGCTCAATGCGTGCGTATTTAAGCAGCGAGAGCTGGTCACTCTCCGGAAGGAACTCAAAACGAATACATTGCTAGATGATAGCCCCAAGTAGTATGTGCAGCCACAGGAAAAGCATCCAAGTAAAAAAAATCTTCCAAAACAATTTTCAAATTGCTTTAAACTTCTTTTTTGGGACAGTATGATTTTGGTGTGAAGGTAAAGGAATCTGATAAAATGACTCTTTTTCCTTCAAATTATCTTAAAGTAGTATGCAGCCTGAAACTCCCTGGGCACGTCTGCAGCGAGAGGCAGCAGTCCCGAGTGCCCTTTATGCTGTGCCACCAGGCCCGAAATCATGGCATAGGAACACCTCACACAACGGGTGCCGTGGATACCAGAACTGCTCTTGCTGCCATCACGGATGAATGAGGCACCCGACATTCCAAGAGCCATGCTTTGTCCGAGGCATTTTCAGTGCATTATTTACTTGAATCCTCATAATCATTTTGTCAAGGAAGGTGGGTTTTACTCTCCCTATATTACCATGGAGGGTATCACACGCCCAGTAAGCTTAATTCGTTTCCTGAACTGCCCTTGCATTAAGGAACGGAACTGCGCGATGTGAACCCA
Source organism: Manis javanica (assembly GCF_040802235.1). Classification (NCBI taxonomy): domain Eukaryota; kingdom Metazoa; phylum Chordata; class Mammalia; order Pholidota; family Manidae; genus Manis; species Manis javanica. The sequence continues at coordinate 33,545,379 of NC_133156.1, read as the reverse complement.
GTACTCTCCCTCTCTGTAACCTGTGGTCTTAGCCACTACATGTACTTCACTGCTGTTGAAAAGACATTTTTATATTTGATACTGATCACAATATTCAGGACTGAAAGCAGAGTCATGATGACGTTATGGCAGGTTTGTGGACAAAGCCAATGCATATACCCCGTGTCTACAAGTCAAAAAATTACCAATACGAAATCTGTTCAGTGATTCCCTTCTTCAATATGAATTCAGAGGAGAGAGTTTTTGCTGAGATGTCAAATGCAGTCAGTTTGAACAGCAGTTGTACTTACTGCGTTTTTACACCCTACAACTCTAAGAAGGAAACCCGCAAAACAGTTTTATGCTCACCAGCTTGGGGTGCTTTTGATTAAATTTCAAGCGTTCAATCCATTAACCTTTTTTGTCCACGCGTAATTTGTACACAGTTTTGTTTTATTCAGCTAGGAAAATCTACATTTTTCAAAAAACGGACAGATGATTTTGGTGTCCAAAATTCACCGGACAAATATCATTGTTTATAATTTTCATTTGGCATTAATAAAAGAATAATTTCTATGTGCGTTTCGTGAATTGGGACGTCTTCTGACTCCAGGGTTTCATAGAATGACAAATGGATTGTTGGGGGAAATCTGAAGCTTGTAATAAAAGTTTAATTCACTGAACATTCAGAACAATTGTGGGTGAGACAAAGAAATATATCGTCCTCAATAAACTTTTCTTTTGAAAAAGGAAAAACAAATTATTTGAATCATTTGAATAATATGCTTTATGTCGTTCAGTAATTACACGGAAAAAGGAATTTGTTCTTTTTCTCTTCATCTCTAAGGCTTAGAGAGTACATGTTTCTTATATATAATCTTTCCTAACATTTAAAGAGGCAGCTAAATAGAAGAATGATGAATTAAAGGAGAGCCATGGTGACAAATCGAGCTTTTGATACCGTTATAATCCTCCTTTTTACAGTAACCAATTCAAATCTTTAGCAGCAACACATTCATTTCCATATATACTAAAATGAGAGAGGGAAAACGTGGTTTCTGGAAACACATAAAACAGCATAAGGCTAGTGTATTATGGGACTCAGCCTGCTTAATGCGTATTTAAGCAGCGAGAGCTGGTCACTCTCCGGAAGGAACTCAAAACGAGTACAATGCTACACGACTTTATTGATAGCCCCAAGTAGCATGTCCAGCCACAGGAAAAGCATCCCAGTAAATTAAATCTTCCAAAACAATTTTCAAATTGCTGTAAACTTCTTTTTTGGATAGTATGCCTTTGGTGTGAAGGTTAAGGAAACTGATAAAATGTCTCTTTTTCCTTAAAATTACCTTAAAGTAGTAAGCAGCCTGAAACTCTCTGGGCAATTCTGCAGCGAGAGGCAGCAGTCCTGAGTTCCCTTTATGCTCTGGGACCAGGCCCGAAATCATGGCATAGGAACACCTCACAAAGCGAGTGCCATGGATACAAAAACTGCTCTTGCTGCCATCACGGATGACTGATGCACCCGATATTCCAAGCGCCCTGCTTTGTCCGAGGCATTTTCAGTGCATTATTTACTTTAATCCTCATAATCATTTTGTCAAGGAAGGTGGGTTTTATTCTCCCTATACTACCATGGAGGGAATCACACGCCCAGTAAGCTTAATTCGTTTCCTGAGCTGCCCTTGCATCAAGGAAGGGAAGTGCGCGATGTGAACCCAGTACTCTCCCTCTCTGTAAACTGTGGTCTTAGCCACTACATGTACTTCACTGCTGTTGAAAAGACATTTTTATATTTGATACTGATCTCAATATTCAGGGCTGAAAGCGTCGACAAGATGACGTTAGGGCGGTTTGATGGAAAAAGCCACTGCATATACCCAGTGTCTACCTGTCAAAAAATTACCCATACGAAATCTTTTCAGTGATTCCCTTCTTCAATATGAATTCAGAGGAGAGTGTTTTCGCTGAGATATCAAGTGCAGTAAGTCTGAACAGAAGTTGTACAAACTGCGTTTTTACACCCCTCAACTCTAAGAAGGAGACCTGCAAAACAGTTTTATGCTCACCAGCTCGGGGTGCTTTTGACTATATTTCAAGCGTTCATTAAATTATCCTTTTTCTGTCCACGCGTAATTTGTAGACAGTTTTCTTTTATTCAGCTAGAAAAATCTACATTTGTGAAAAAACGGACAGATTATTTTTGTGTCCGAAATTCACCGGACAAATATCATTGCTTATAGTTTTCCTTTTGCCATTAATAAGAGAATAATTTCTATGCGTGCTTCATGTATTGGGACGTCTTCTGACTCCAGGATTTCATAGAATAACAAATGGATTGTTGGGGGATATCTGAAGCTTCTATTAAGAGTTTAATTCACTGAACATTCAGAACAATTGTGGGTGAGAAAAAGAAATATATCTTCCTCAATAAACTTTTCTTTTGAAAAAAGAAATGCAATTTATATCATTTGATTCCTATGCATTATGTCGTTCAGTAATTACAGAGAAAAATGAATTTGTTATTTTTCTCGTAATCTCTAAGGCTTAGAGAGTACATGTTTCTTCAAAATAGTCTTTCCTAAGATTTAAAAAAGCAGGTAAGTACAAAAATGATGAATTAAAGGAGAGCCAGGATGACAAATCGGGCTTATGATACCGTTATAATCCTCCTTTTTACAGTAACTAATTCAAATCTTTAGCAGCAACACATTCATTTCCATTTACACTAAAGTGAGAGAGGAAAAACGTGGTTTCTGGAAACACATGAAACAGCATAAGGCTAGTGTATTATGGTCTCATCCTGCTCAATGCGTGCGTATTTAAGCAGCGAGAGCTGGTCACTCTCCGGAAGGAACTCAAAACGAATACATTGCTAGATGATAGCCCCAAGTAGTATGTGCAGCCACAGGAAAAGCATCCAAGTAAAAAAAATCTTCCAAAACAATTTTCAAATTGCTTTAAACTTCTTTTTTGGGACAGTATGATTTTGGTGTGAAGGTAAAGGAATCTGATAAAATGACTCTTTTTCCTTCAAATTATCTTAAAGTAGTATGCAGCCTGAAACTCCCTGGGCACGTCTGCAGCGAGAGGCAGCAGTCCCGAGTGCCCTTTATGCTGTGCCACCAGGCCCGAAATCATGGCATAGGAACACCTCACACAACGGGTGCCGTGGATACCAGAACTGCTCTTGCTGCCATCACGGATGAATGAGGCACCCGACATTCCAAGAGCCATGCTTTGTCCGAGGCATTTTCAGTGCATTATTTACTTGAATCCTCATAATCATTTTGTCAAGGAAGGTGGGTTTTACTCTCCCTATATTACCATGGAGGGTATCACACGCCCAGTAAGCTTAATTCGTTTCCTGAACGGCCCTTGCATTAAGGAACGGAACTGCGCGATGTGAACCCAGTACTCTCCCTCTCTGTAACCTGTGGTCTTAGCCACTACATGTACTTCACTGCTGTTGAAAAGACATTTTTATATTTGATACTGATCACAATATTCAGGACTGAAAGCAGAGTCATGATGACGTTATGGCAGGTTTGTGGACAAAGCCAATTCATATACCCCGTGTCTACAAGTCAAAAAATTACCAATACGAAATCTGTTCAGTGATTCCCTTCTTCAATATGAATTCAGAGGAGAGAGTTTTTGCTGAGATGTCAAATGCAGTCAGTTTGAACAGCAGTTGTACTTACTGCGTTTTTACACCCTACAACTCTAAGAAGGAAACCCGCAAAACAGTTTTATGCTCACCAGCTTGGGGTGCTTTTGATTAAATTTCAAGCGTTCAATCCATTAACCTTTTTTGTCCACGCGTAATTTGTACACAGTTTTGTTTTATTCAGCTAGGAAAATCTACATTTTTCAAAAAACGGACAGATGATTTTGGTGTCCAAAATTCACCGGACAAATATCATTGTTTATAATTTTCATTTGGCATTAATAAAAGAATAATTTCTATGTGCGTTTCGTGAATTGGGACGTCTTCTGACTCCAGGGTTTCATAGAATGACAAATGGATTGTTGGGGGAAATCTGAAGCTTGTAATAAAAGTTTAATTCACTGAACATTCAGAACAATTGTGGGTGAGACAAAGAAATATATCGTCCTCAATAAACTTTTCTTTTGAAAAAGGAAAAACAAATTATTTGAATCATTTGAATAATATGCTTTATGTCGTTCAGTAATTACACGGAAAAAGGAATTTGTTCTTTTTCTCTTCATCTCTAAGGCTTAGAGAGTACATGTTTCTTATATATAATCTTTCCTAACATTTAAAGAGGCAGCTAAATAGAAGAATGATGAATTAAAGGAGAGCCATGGTGACAAATCGAGCTTTTGATACCGTTATAATCCTCCTTTTTACAGTAACACATTCAAATCTTTAGCAGCAACACATTCATTTCCATATATACTAAAATGAGAGAGGGAAAACGTGGTTTCTGGAAACACATAAAACAGCATAAGGCTAGTGTATTATGACACTCAGCCTGCTTAATGCGTATTTAAGCAGCGAGAGCTGGTCACTCTCCGGAAGGAACTCAAAACGAGTACAATGCTACACGACTTTATTGATAGCCCCAAGTAGCATGTCCAGCCACAGGAAAAGCATCCCAGTAAATTAAATCTTCCAAAACAATTTCCAAATTGCTGTAAACTTCTTATTTGGATAGTATGCCTTTGGTGTTAAGGTTAAGGAAACTGATAAAATGTCTCTTTTTCCTTAAAATTACCTTAAAGTAGTATGCAGCCTGAAACTCTCTGGGCAATTCTGCAGCGAGAGGCAGCAGTCCTGAGTTCCCTTTATGCTCTGGCACCAGGCCCGAAATCATGGCATAGGAACACCTCACACAGCGAGTGCCATGGATACAAGAACTGCTCTTGCTGCCATCACGGATGACTGATGCACCCGATATTCCAAGCGCCCTGCTTTGTCCGAGGCATTTTCAGTGCATTATTTACTTTAATCCTCATAATCATTTTGTCAAGGAAGGTGGGTTTTATTCTCCCTATACTACCATGGAGGGAATCACACGCCCAGTAAGCTTAATTCGTTTCCTGAGCTGCCCTTGCATCAAGGAAGGGAAGTGCGCGATGTGAACCCAGTACTCTCCCTCTCTGTAAACTGTGGTCTTAGCCACTACATGTACTTCACTGCTGTTGAAAAGACATTTTTATATTTGATACTGATCACAATATTCAGGGCTGAAAGCGTCGACAAGATGACGTTAGGGCGGTTTGATGGAAAAAGCCACTGCATATACCCAGTGTCTACCTGTCAAAAAATTACCCATACGAAATCTTTTCAGTGATTCCCTTCTTCAATATGAATTCAGAGGAGAGTGTTTTCGCTGAGATATCAAGTGCAGTAAGTCTGAACAGCAGTTGTACAAACTGCGTTTTTACACCCCTCAACTCTAAGAAGGAGACCTGCAAAACAGTTTTATGCTCACCAGCTCGGGGTGCTTTTGACTATATTTCAAGCGTTCATTAAATTATCCTTTTTCTGTCCACGCGTAATTTGTAGACAGTTTTCTTTTATTCAGCTAGAAAAATCTACATTTGTGAAAAAACGGACAGATTATTTTTGTGTCCGAAATTCACCGGACAAATATCATTGCTTATAGTTTTCCTTTTGCCATTAATAAGAGAATAATTTCTATGCGTGCTTCATGTATTGGGACGTCTTCTGACTCCAGGATTTCATAGAATAACAAATGGATTGTTGGGGGATATCTGAAGCTTCTATTAAGAGTTTAATTCACTGAACATTCAGAACAATTGTGGGTGAGAAAAAGAAATATATCTTCCTCAATAAACTTTTCTTTTGAAAAAAGAAATGCAATTTATATCATTTGATTCCTATGCATTATGTCGTTCAGTAATTACAGAGAAAAATGAATTTGTTCTTTTTCTCGTAATCTCTAAGGCTTAGAGAGTACATGTTTCTTCAAAATAGTCTTTCCTAAGATTTAAAAAAGCAGGTAAGTACAAAAATGATGAATTAAAGGAGAGCCAGGATGACAAATCGGGCTTATGATTCCGTTATAATCCTCCTTTTTACAGTAACTAATTCAAATCTTTAGCAGCAACACATTCATTTCCATTTACACTAAAGTGAGAGAGGAAAAACGTGGTTTCTGGAAACACATGAAACAGCATAAGGCTAGTGTATTATGGTCTCATCCTGCTCAATGCGTGCGTATTTAAGCAGCGAGAGCTGGTCACTCTCCGGAAGGAACTCAAAACGAATACATTGCTAGATGATAGCCCCAAGTAGTATGTGCAGCCACAGGAAAAGCATCCAAGTAAAAAAAATCTTCCAAAACAATTTTCAAATTGCTTTAAACTTCTTTTTTGGGACAGTATGATTTTGGTGTGAAGGTAAAGGAATCTGATAAAATGACTCTTTTTCCTTCAAATTATCTTAAAGTAGTATGCAGCCTGAAACTCCCTGGGCACGTCTGCAGCGAGAGGCAGCAGTCCCGAGTGCCCTTTATGCTGTGCCACCAGGCCCGAAATCATGGCATAGGAACACCTCACACAACGGGTGCCGTGGATACCAGAACTGCTCTTGCTGCCATCACGGATGAATGAGGCACCCGACATTCCAAGAGCCATGCTTTGTCCGAGGCATTTTCAGTGCATTATTTACTTGAATCCTCATAATCATTTTGTCAAGGAAGGTGGGTTTTACTCTCCCTATATTACCATGGAGGGTATCACACGCCCAGTAAGCTTAATTCGTTTCCTGAGCTGCCCTTGCATTAAGGAACGGAACTGCGCGATGTGAACCCAGTACTCTCCCTCTCTGTAACCTGTGGTCTTAGCCACTACATGTACTTCACTGCTGTTGAAAAGACATTTTTATATTTGATACTGATCACAATATTCAGGACTGAAAGCAGAGTCATGATGACGTTATGGCAGGTTTGTGGACAAAGCCAATGCATATACCCCGTGTCTACAAGTCAAAAAATTACCAATACGAAATCTGTTCAGTGATTCCCTTCTTCAATATGAATTCAGAGGAGAGAGTTTTTGCTGAGATGTCAAATGCAGTCAGTTTGAACCGCAGTTGTACTTACTGCGTTTTTACACCCTACAACTCTAAGAAGGAAACCCGTAAAACAGTTTTATGCTCACCAGCTTGGGGTGCTTTTGATTAAATTTCAAGCGTTCAATCCATTAACCTTTTTTGTCCACGCGTAATTTGTACACAGTTTTGTTTTATTCAGCTAGGAAAATCTACATTTTTCAAAAAACGGACAGATGATTTTGGTGTCCAAAATTCACCGGACAAATGTCATTGTTTATAATTTTCATTTGGCATTAATAAAAGAATAATTTCTATATGCGTTTCGTGAATTGGGACGTCTTCTGACTCCATGGTTTCATAGAATGACAAATGGATTGTTGGGGGAAATCTGAAGCTTGTAATAAAAGTTTAATTCACTGAACATTCAGAACAATTGTGGGTGAGACAAAGAAATATATCTTCCTCAATAAACTTTTCTTTTGAAAAAGGAAAACAAATTATTTGAATCATTTGAATAATATGCTTTACGTCGTTCAGTAATTACACGGAAAAAGGAATTTGTTCTTTTTCTCTTAATCTCTAAGGCTTAGAGAGTACATGTTTCTTATATATAATCTTTCCTAACATTTAAAGAGGCAGCTAAATAGAAGAATGATGAATTAAAGGAGAGCCATGGTGACAAATCGAGCTATTGATACCGTTATAATCCTCCTTTTTACAGTAACTAATTCAAGTCTTTAGCAGCAACACATTCATTTCCATATATACTAAAATGAGAGAGGAAAAACGTGGTTTCTGGAAACACATAAAACAGCATAAGGCTAGTGTATTATGGGACTCAGCCTGCTTAATGCGTATTTAAGCAGCGAGAGCTGGTCACTCTCCGGAAGGAACTCAAAACGAATACAATGCTACACGACTTTATTGATAGCCCCAAGTAGCATGTCCAGCCACAGGAAAAGCATCCCAGTAAATTAAATCTTCCAAAACAATTTTCAAATTGCTGTAAACTTCCTTTTTGGATAGTATGCCTTTGGTGTGAAGGTTAAGGAAACTGATAAAATGTCTCTTTTTCCTTAAAATTACCTTAAAGTAGTATGCAGCCTGAAACTCTCTGGGCAATTCTGCAGCGAGAGGCAGCAGTCCTGAGTTCCCTTTATGCTCTGGCACCAGGCCCGAAATCATGGCATAGGAACACCTCACACAGCGAGTGCCATGGATACAAGAACTGCTCTTGCTGCCATCACGGATGACTGATGCACCCGATATTCCAAGCGCCCTGCTTTGTCCGAGGCATTTTCAGTGCATTATTTACTTTAATCCTCATAATCATTTTGTGAAGGAAGGTGGGTTTTATTCTCCCTATACTTCCATGGAGGGAATCACACGCCCAGTAAGCTTAATTCGTTTCCTGAGCTGCCCTTGCATCAAGGAAGGGAAGTGCGCGATGTGAACCCAGTACTCTCCCTCTCTGTAAACTGTGGTCTTAGCCACTACATGTACTTCACTGCTGTTGAAAAGACATTTTTATATTTGATACTGATCACAATATTCAGGGCTGAAAGCATCGACAAGATGACGTTAGGGCAGTTTGATGGAAAAAGCCACTGCATATACCCAGTGTCTACCTGTCAAAAAATTACCCATACAAAATCTTTTCAGTGATTCCCTTCTTCAATATGAGTTCAGAGGAGAGAGTTTTCGCTGAGATATCAAGTGCAGTAAGTCTGAACAGCAGTTGTACAAACTGCGTTTTTACACCCCTCAACTCTAAGAAGGAGACCTGCAAAACAGTTTTATGCTCACCAGCTCGGGGTGCTTTTGACTATATTTCAAGCGTTCAATCCATTATCCTTTTTCTGTCCACGCGTAATTTGTAGACAGTTTTCTTTTATTCAGCTAGGAAAATCTACATTTGTGAAAAAACGGACAGATTATTTTTGTGTCCGAAATTCACCGGACAAATATCATTGCTTATAGTTTTCCTTTTGCCATTAATAAGAGAATAATTTCTATGCGTGCTTCATGTATTGGGACGTCTTCTGACTCCAGGATTTCATAGAATAACAAATGGATTGTTGGGGGATATCTGAAGCTTCTATGAACAGTTTAATTCACTGAACATTCAGAGCAATTGTGGGTGAGAAAAATAAATATATCTTCCTCAATATACTTTTCTTTTGAAAAAGGAAATGCAATTTATATCATTTGATTCCTATGCATTATGTCGTTCAGTAATTACAGAGAAAAATGAATTTGTTCTTTTTCTCGTAATCTCTAAGGCTTAGAGAGTACATGTTTCTTCAAAATAATCTTTCCTAAGATTTAAAGAAGCAGGTAAATACAAAAATGATGAATTAAAGGAGAGCCAGGGTGACAAATCGGGCTTATGATACCGTTATAATCCTCCTTTTTACAGTAACTAATTCAAATCTTTAGCAGCAACACATTCATTTCCATTAACACTAAAGTGAGAGAGGAAAAACGTGGTTTCTGGAAACACATAAAACAGCATAAGGCTAGTGTATTATGGGACTCAGCCTGCTCAATGCGTGCGTATTTAAGCAGCGAGAGCTGGTCACTCTCCGGAAGGAACTCAAAACGAATACAATGCTAGATGATAGCCCCAAATAGTATGTGCAGCCACAGGAAAAGCATCCAAGTAAAAAAAATCTTCCAAAACAATTTTCAAATTGCTTTAAACTTCTTTTTTGGGACAGTATGATTTTGGTGTGAAGGTAAAGGAATCTGATAAAATGACTCTTTTTCCTTCAAATTATCTTAAAGTAGTATGCAGCCTGAAAGTCCCTGGGCACGTCTGCAGCGAGAGGCAGCAGTCCCGAGTGCCCTTTATGCTGTGCCACCAGGCCCGAAATCATGGCATAGGAACACCTCACACAACGGGTGCCGTGGATACCAGAACTGCTCTTGCTGCCATCACGGATGAATGAGGCACCCGACATTCCAAGAGCCATGCTTTGACCGAGGAATTTTCAATGCATTATTTACTTGAATCCTCATAATCATTTTGTCAAGGAAGGTGGGTTTTACTCTCCCTATATTACCATGGAGGGTATCACACGCCCAGTAAGCTTAATTCGTTTCCTGAGCTGCCCTTGCATTAAGGAACGGAACTGCGCGATGTGAACCCAGTACTCTCCCTCTCTGTAACCTGTGGTCTTAGCCACTACATGTACTTCACTGCTGTTGAAAAGACATTTTTATATTTGATACTGATCACAATATTCAGGACTGAAAGCAGAGTCATGATGACGTTATGGCAGGTTTGTGGACAAAGCCAATGCATATACCCCGTGTCTACAAGTCAAAAAATTACCAATACGAAATCTGTTCAGTGATTCCCTTCTTCAATATGAATTCAGAGGAGAGAGTTTTTGCTGAGATGTCAAATGCAGTCAGTTTGAACAGCAGTTGTACTTACTGCGTTTTTACACCCTACAACTCTAAGAAGGAAACCCGCAAAACAGTTTTATGCTCACCAGCTTGGGGTGCTTTTGATTAAATTTCAAGCGTTCAATCCATTAACCTTTTTTGTCCACGCGTAATTTGTACACAGTTTTGTTTTATTCAGCTAGGAAAATCTACATTTTTCAAAAAACGGACAGATGATTTTGGTGTCCAAAATTCACCGGACAAATATCATTGTTTATAATTTTCATTTGGCATTAATAAAAGAATAATTTCTATGTGCGTTTCGTGAATTGGGACGTCTTCTGACTCCAGGGTTTCATAGAATGACAAATGGATTGTTGGGGAAAATGTGAAGCTTGTAATAAAAGTTTAATTCACTGAACATTCAGAACAATTGTGGGTGAGACAAAGAAATATATCTTCCTCAATAAACTTTTCTTTTGAAAAAGGAAAAACAAATTATTTGAATCATTTGAATTATATGCTTTACGTCGTTCAGTAATTACACGGAAAAAGGAATTTGTTATTTTTCTCTTAATCTCTAAGGCTTAGAGAGTACATGTTTCTTATATATAATCTTTCCTAACATTTAAAGAGGCAGCTAAATAGAAGAATGATGAATTAAAGTAGAGCCATGGTGACAAATCGAGCTTTTGATACCGTTATAATCCTCCTTTTTACAGTAACTAATTCAAATCTTTAGCAGCAACACATTCATTTCCATATATACTAAAATGAGAGAGGGAAAACGTGGTTTCTGGAAACACATAAAACAGCATAAGGCTAGTGTATTATGGGACTCAGCCTGCTTAATGCGTATTTAAGCAGCGAGAGCTGGTCACTCTCCGGAAGGAACTCAAAACGAGTACAATGCTACACGACTTTATTGATAGCCCCAAGTAGCATGTCCAGCCACAGGAAAAGCATCCCAGTAAATTAAATCTTCCAAAACAATTTTCAAATTGCTGTAAACTTCTTATTTGGATAGTATGCCTTTGGTGTGAAGGTTAAGGAAACTGATAAAATGTCTCTTTTTCCTTAAAATTACCTTAAAGTAGTATGCAGCCTGAAACTCTCTGGGCAATTCTGCAGCGAGAGGCAGCAGTCCTGAGTTCCCTTTATGCTCTGGCACCAGGCCCGAAATCATGGCATAGGAACACCTCACACAGCGAGTGCCATGGATACAAGAACTGCTCTTGCTGCCATCACGGATGACTGATGCACCCGATATTCCAAGCGCCCTGCTTTGTCCGAGGCATTTTCAGTGCATTATTTACTTTAATCCTCATAATCATTTTGTGAAGGAAGGTGGGTTTTATTCTCCCTATACTACCATGGAGGGAATCACACGCCCAGTAAGCTTAATTCGTTTCCTGAGCTGCCCTTGCATCAAGGAAGGGAAGTGCGCGATGTGAACCCAGTACTCTCCCTCTCTGTAAACTGTGGTCTTAGCCACTACATGTACTTCACTGCTGTTGAAAAGACATTTTTATATTTGATACTGATCACAATATTCAGGGCTGAAAGCATCGACAAGATGACGTAAGGGCAGTTTGATGGAAAAAGCCACTGCATATACCCAGTGTCTTCCTGTCAAAAAATTACCCATACGAAATCTTTTCAGTGATTCCCTTCTTCAATATGAATTCAGAGGAGAGAGTTTTCGCTGAGATATCAAGTGCAGTAAGTCTGAACAGCAGTTGTACAAACTGCGTTTTTACACCCCTCAACTCTAAGAAGGAGACCTGCAAAACAGTTTTATGCTCACCAGCTCGGGGTGCTTTTGACTATATTTCAAGCGTTCAATCCATTATCCTTTTTCTGTCCACGCGTAATTTGTAGACAGTTTTCTTTTATTCAGCTAGGAAAATCTACATTTGTGAAAAAACGGACAGATTATTTTTGTGTCCGAAATTCACCGGACAAATATCATTGCTTATAGTTTTCCTTTTGCCATTAATAAGAGAATAATTTCTATGCGTGCTTCATGTATTGGGACGTCTTCTGACTCCAGGATTTCATAGAATAACAAATGGATTTTTGGGTTATATCTGAAGCTTCTATTAAGAGTTTAATTCACTGAACATTCAGAGCAATTGTGGGTGAGAAAAAGAAATATATCTTCCTCATTAAACTTTTCTTTTGAAAAAGGAAATGCAATTTATATCATTTGATTCCTATGCATTGTGTCGTTCAGTAATTACAGAGAAAAATGAATTTGTTCTTTTTCTCGTAATCTCTAAGGCTTAGAGAGTACATGTTTCTTCAAAATAATCTTTCCTAAGATTTAAAGAAGCAGGTAAATACAAAAATGATGAATTAAAGGAGAGCCAGGGTGACAAATCGGGCTTATGATACCGTTATAATCCTCCTTTTTACAGTAACTAATTCAAATCTTTAGCAGCAACACATTCATTTCCATTTACACTAAAGTGAGAGAGGAAAAACGTGGTTTCTGGAAACACATAAAACAGCATAAGGCTAGTGTAGTATGGGACTCAGCCTGCTCAATGCGTGCGTATTTAAGCAGCGAGAGCCTGTCACTCTCCGGAAGGAACTCAAAACGAATACAATGCTAGATGATAGCCCCAAGTAGTATGTGCAGCCACAGGAAAAGCATCCAAGTAAAAAAAATCTTCCAAAACAATTTTCAAATTGCTTTAAACTTCTTTTTTGTGACAGTATGATTTTGGTGTGAAGGTAAAGGAATCTGATAAAATGACTCTTTTTCCTTCAAATTATCTTAAAGTAGTATGCAGCCTGAAAGTCCCTGGGCACGTCTGCAGCGAGAGGCAGCAGTCCCGAGTGCCCTTTATGCTGTGCCACCAGGCCCGAAATCATGGCATAGGAACACCTCACACAACAGGTGCCGTGGATACCAGAACTGCTCTTGCTGCCATCACGGATGAATGAGGCACCCGACATTCCAAGAGCCATGCTTTGTCCGAGGCATTTTCAATGCATTATTTACTTGAATCCTCGTAATCATTTTGTCAAGGAAGGTGGGTTTTACTCTCCCTATATTACCATGGAGGGTATCACACGCCCAGTAAGCTTAATTCGTTTCCTGAGCTGCCCTTGCATTAAGGAACGGAACTGCGCGATGTGAACCCAGTACTCTCCCTCTCTGTAACCTGTGGTCTTAGCCACTACATGTACTTCACTGCTGTTGAAAAGACATTTTTATATTTGATACTGATCACAATATTCAGGACTGAAAGCAGAGTCATGATGACGTTATGGCAGGTTTGTGGACAAAGCCAATGCATATACCCCGTGTCTACAAGTCAAAAAATTACCAATACGAAATCTGTTCAGTGATTCCCTTCTTCAATATGAATTCAGAGGAGAGAGTTTTTGCTGAGATGTCAAATGCAGTCAGTTTGAACCGCAGTTGTACTTACTGCGTTTTTACACCCTACAACTCTAAGAAGGAAACCCGTAAAACAGTTTTATGCTCACCAGCTTGGGGTGCTTTTGATTAAATTTCAAGCGTTCAATCCATTAACCTTTTTTGTCCACGCGTAATTTGTACACAGTTTTGTTTTATTCAGCTAGGAAAATCTACATTTTTCAAAAAACGGACAGATGATTTTGGTGTCCAAAATTCACCGGACAAATATCATTGTTTATAATTTTCATTTGGCATTAATAAAAGAATAATTTCTATATGCGTTTCGTGAATTGGGACGTCTTCTGACTCCATGGTTTCATAGAATGACAAATGGATTGTTGGGGGAAATCTGAAGCTTGTAATAAAAGTTTAATTCACTGAACATTCAGAACAATTGTGGGTGAGACAAAGAAATATATCTTCCTCAATAAACTTTTCTTTTGAAAAAGGAAAACAAATTATTTGAATCATTTGAATAATATGCTTTACGTCGTTCAGTAATTACACGGAAAAAGGAATTTGTTCTTTTTCTCTTAATCTCTAAGGCTTAGAGAGTACATGTTTCTTATATATAATATTTCCTAACATTTAAAGAGGCAGCTAAATAGAAGAATGATGAATTAAAGGAGAGCCATGGTGACAAATCGAGCTTTTGATACCGTTATAATCCTCCTTTTTACAGTAACCAATTCAAATCTTTAGCAGCAACACATTCATTTCCATATATACTAAAATGAGAGAGGGAAAACGTGGTTTCTGGAAACACATAAAACAGCATAAGGCTAGTGTATTATGGGACTCAGCCTGCTTAATGCGTATTTAAGCAGCGAGAGCTGGTCACTCTCCGGAAGGAACTCAAAACGAGTACAATGCTACACGACTTTATTGATAGCCCCAAGTAGCATGTCCAGCCACAGGAAAAGCATCCCAGTAAATTAAATCTTCCAAAACAATTTTCAAATTGCTGTAAACTTCTTATTTGGATAGTATGCCTTTGGTGTGAAGGTTAAGGAAACTGATAAAATGTCTCTTTTTCCTTAAAATTACCTTAAAGTAGTATGCAGCCTGAAACTCTCTGGGCAATTCTGCAGCGAGAGGCAGCAGTCCTGAGTTCCCTTTATGCTCTGGCACCAGGCCCGAAATCATGGCATAGGAACACCTCACACAGCGAGTGCCATGGATACAAGAACTGCTCTTGCTGCCATCACGGATGACTGATGCACCCGATATTCCAAGCGCCCTGCTTTGTCCGAGGCATTTTCAGTGCATTATTTACTTTAATCCTCATAATCATTTTGTCAAGGAAGGTGGGTTTTATTCTCCCTATACTACCATGGAGGGAATCACACGCCCAGTAAGCTTAATTCGTTTCCTGAGCTGCCCTTGCATCAAGGAAGGGAAGTGCGCGATGTTAACCCAGTACTCTCCCTCTCTGTAAACTGTGGTCTTAGCCACTACATGTACTTCACTGCTGTTGAAAAGACATTTTTATATTTGATACTGATCACAATATTCAGGGCTGAAAGCATCGACAAGATGACGTTAGGGCAGTTTGATGGAAAAAGCCACTGCATATACCCAGTGTCTACCTGTCAAAAAATTACCCATACGAAATCTTTTCAGTGATTCCCTTCTTCAATATGAATTCAGAGGAGAGAGTTTTCGCTGAGATATCAAGTGCAGTAAGTCTGAACAGCAGTTGTACAAACTGCGTTTTTACACCCCTCAACTCTAAGAAGGAGACCTGCAAAACAGTTTTATGCTCACCAGCTCGGGGTGCTTTTGACTATATTTCAAGCGTTCAATCCATTATCCTTTTTCTGTCCACGCGTAATTTGTAGACAGTTTTCTTTTATTCAGCTAGGAAAATCTACATTTGTGAAAAAACGGACAGATTATTTTTGTGTCCGAAATTCACCGGACAAATATCATTGCTTATAGTTTTCCTTTTGCCATTAATAAGAGAATAATTTCTATGCGTGCTTCATGTATTGGGACGTCTTCTGACTCCAGGAATTCATAGAATAACAAATGGATTGTTGGGGGATATCTGAAGCTTCTATGAACAGTTTAATTCACTGAACATTCAGAACAATTGTGGGTGAGAAAAAGAAATATATCTTCCTCAATAAACTTTTTTTTTGAAAAAGGAAATGCAATTTATATCATTTGATTCCTATGCATTATGTCGTTCAGTAATTACAGAGAAAAATGAATTTGTTCTTTTTCTCGTAATCTCTAAGGCTTAGAGAGTACATGTTTCTTCAAAATAATCTTTCCTAAGATTTAAAAAAGCAGGTAAATACAAAAATGATGAATTAAAGGAGAGCCAGGGTGACAAATCGGGCTTATGATACCGTTATAATCCTCCTTTTTACAGTAACTAATTCAAATCTTTAGCAGCAACACATTCATTTCCGTTTACACTAAAGTGAGAGAGGAAAAACGTGGTTTCTGGAAACACATAAAACAGCATAAGGCTAGTGTATTATGGGACTCAGCCTGCTCAATGCGGCGTATTTAAGCGGCGAGAGCTGGTCACTCTCCGGAAGGAACTCAAAACGAATACAATGCTAGATGATAGCCCCAAGTAGTATGTGCAGCCACAGGAAAAGCATCCAAGTAAAAAAAATCTTCCAAAACAATTTTCAAATTGCTTTAAACTTCTTTTTTGGGACAGTATGATTTTGGTGTGAAGGTAAAGGAATCTGATAAAATGACTCTTTTTCCTTAAAATTATCTTAAAGTAGTATGCAGCCTGAAACTCCCTGGGCACGTCTGCAGCGAGAGGCAGCAGTCCCGAGTGCCCTTTATGCTGTGCCACCAGGCCCGAAATCATGGCATAGGAACACCTCACACAACGGGTGCCGTGGATACCAGAACTGCTCTTGCTGCCATCACGGATGAATGAGGCACCCGACATTCCAAGAGCCATGCTTTGTCCGGGGCATTTTCAATGCATTATTTACTTGAATCCTCATAATCATTTTGTCAAGGAAGGTGGGTTTTACTCTCCCTATATTACCATGGAGGGTATCACACGCCCAGTAAGCTTAATTCGTTTCCTGAGCTGCCCTTGCATTAAGGAACGGAACTGCGCGATGTGAACCCAGTACTCTCCCTCTCTGTAACCTGTGGTCTTAGCCACTACATGTACTTCACTGCTGTTGAAAAGACATTTTTATATTTGATACTGATCACAATATTCAGGACTGAAAGCAGAGTCATGATGACGTTATGGCAGGTTTGTGGACAAAGCCAATGCATATACCCCGTGTCTACAAGTCAAAAAATTACCAATACGAAATCTGTTCAGTGATTCCCTTCTTCAATATGAATTCAGAGGAGAGAGTTTTTGCTGAGATGTCAAATGCAGTCAGTTTGAACAGCAGTTGTACTTACTGCGTTTTTACACCCTACAACTCTAAGAAGGAAACCTGCAAAACAGTTTTATGCTCACCAGCTTGGGGTGCTTTTGATTAAATTTCAAGCGTTCAATCCATTAACCTTTTTTGTCCACGCGTAATTTGTACACAGTTTTGTTTTATTCAGCTAGGAAAATCTACATTTGTCAAAAAACGGACAGATGATTTTGGTGTCCAAAATTCACCGGACAAATATCATTGTTTATAATTTTCATTTGGCATTAATAAAAGAATAATTTCTATGTGCGTTTCGTGAATTGGGACGTCTTCTGACTCCAGGGTTTCATAGAATGACAAATGGATTGTTGGGGGAAATCTTAAGCTTGTAATAAAAGTTTAATTCACTGAACATTCAGAACAATTGTGGGTGAGACAAAGAAATATATCTTCCTCAATAAACTTTTCTTTTGAAAAAGGAAAAACAAATTATTTGAATCATTTGAATAATATGCTTTATGTCGTTCAGTAATTACACGGAAAAAGGAATTTGTTCTTTTTCTCTTAATCTCTAAGGTTTAGAGAGTACATGTTTCTTATATATAATCTTTCCTAACATTTAAAGAGGCAGCTAAATAGAAGAATGATGAATTAAAGGAGAGCCATGGTGACAAATCGACTTTTGATACCGTTATAATCCTCCTTTTTACAGTAACTAACACAAATCTTTAGCAGCAACACATTCATTTCCATATATACTAAAATGAGAGAGGGAAAACGTGTTTCTGGAAACACATAAAACAGCATAAGGCTAGTGTATTATGGGACTCAGCCTGCTTAATGCGTATTTAAGCAGCGAGAGCTGGTCACTCTCCGGAAGGAACACAAAACGAAAACAATGCTACACGACTTTATTGATAGCCCCAAGTAGCATGTCCAGCCACAGGAAAAGCATCCCAGTAAATTAAATCTTCCAAAACAATTTTCAAATTGCTGTAAACTTCTTTTTTGGATAGTATGCCTTTGGTGTGAAGGTTAAGGAAACTGATAAAATGTCTCTTTTTCCTTAAAATTACCTTAAAGAAGTATGCAGCCTGAAACTCTCTGGGCAATTCTGCAGCGAGAGGCAGCAGTCCTGAGTTCCCATTATGCTCTGGTACCAGGCCCGAAATCATATCATAGGAACACCTCACACAGCGAGTGCCATGGATACAAGAACTGCTCTTGCTGCCATCACGGATGATTGATGCACCCGATATTCCAAGCGCCCTGCTTTGTCCGAGGCATTTTCAGTGCATTATTTACTTTAATCCTCATAATCATTTTGTCAAGGAAGGTGGGTTTTATTCTCCCTATACTACCATGGAGGGAATCACACGCCCAGTAAGCTTAATTCGTTTCCTGAGCTGCACTTGCATCAAGGAAGGGAAGTGTGCGATGTGAACCCAGTACTCTCCCTCTCTGTAAACTGTGGTCTTAGCCACTACATGTACTTCACTGCTGTTGAAAAGACATTTTTATATTTGATACTGATCACAATATTCAGGGCTGAAAGCATCGACAAGATGACGTTAGGGCAGTTTGATGGAAAAAGCCACTGCATATACCCAGTGTCTACCTGTCAAAAAATTACCCATACGAAATCTTTTCAGTGATTCCCTTCTTCAATATGAATTCAGAGGAGAGAGTTTTCGCTGAGATATCAAGTGCAGTAAGTCTGAACAGCAGTTGTACAAACTGCGTTTTTACACCCCTCAACTCTAAGAAGGAGACCTGCAAAACAGTTTTATGTTCACCAGCTCGGGGTGCTTTTGACTATATTTCAAGCGTTCAATCCATTATCCTTTTTCTGTCCACGCGTAATTTGTAGACAGTTTTCTTTTATTCAGCTAGGAAAATCTACATTTGTGAAAAAACGGACAGATTATTTTTGTGTCCGAAATTCACCGGACAAATATCATTGCTTATAGTTTTCCTTTTGCCATTAATAAGAGAATAATTTCTATGCGTGCTTCATGTATTGGGACGTCTTCTGACTCCAGGATTTCATAGAATAACAAATGGATTGTTGGGAGATATCTGAAGCTTCTATGAACAGTTTAATTCACTGAACATTCAGAACAATTGTGGGTGAGAAAAAGAAATATATCTTCCTCAATAAACTTTTCTTTTGAAAAAGGAAATGCAATTTATATCATTTGATTCCTATGCATTATGTCGTTCAGTAATTACAGAGAAAAATGAATTTGTTCTTTTTCTCGTAATCTCTAAGGCTTAGAGAGTACATGTTTCTTCAAAATAATCTTTCCTAAGATTTAAAAAAGCAGGTAAATACAAAAATGATGAATTAAAGGAGAGCCAGGGTGACAAATCGGGCTTATGATACCGTTATAATCCTCCTTTTTACAGTAACTAATTCAAATCTTTAGCAGCAACACATTCATTTCCATTTACACTAAAGTGAGAGAGGAAAAACGTGGTTTCTGGAAACACATAAAACAGCATAAGGCTAGTGTATTATGGGACTCAGCCTGCTCAATGCGTGCGTATTTAAGCAGCGAGAGCTGGTCACTCTCCGGAAGGAACTCAAAACGAATACAATGCTAGATGATAGCCCCAAGTAGTATGTGCAGCCACAGGAAAAGCATCCAAGTAAAAAAAAATCTTCCAAAACAATTTTCAAATTGCTTTAAACTTCTTTTTTGGGACAGTATGATTTTGGTGTGAAGGTAAAGGAATCTGATAAAATGACTCTTTTTCCTTAAAGTTATCTTAAAGTAGTATGCAGCCTGAAAGTCCCTGGGCACGTCTGCAGCGAGAGGCAGCAGTCCCGACTGCCCTTTATGCTGTGCCACCAGGCCCGAAATCATGGCATAGGAACACCTCACACAACGGGTGCCGTGGATACCAGAACTGCTCTTGCTGCCATCACGGATGAATGAGGCACACGACATTCCAAGAGCCATGCTTTGTCCGAGGCATTTTCAATGCATTATTTACTTGAATCCTCATAATCATTTTGTCAAGGAAGGTGGGTTTTACTCTCCCTATATTACCATGGAGGGTATCACACGCCCAGTAAGCTTAATTCGTTTCCTGCGCTGCCCTTGCATTAAGGAACGGAACTGCGCGATGTGAACCCAGTACTCTCCCTCTCTGTAACCTGTGGTCGTAGCCACTACATGTACTTCACTGCTGTTGAAAAGACATTTTTATATTTGATACTGATCACAATATTCAGGACTGAAAGCAGAGTCATGATGACGTTATGGCAGGTTTGTGGACAAAGCCAATGCATATACCCCGTGTCTACAAGTCAAAAATTACCAATACGAAATCTGTTCAGTGATTCCCTTCTTCAATATGAATTCAGAGGAGAGAGTTTTTGCTGAGATGTCAAATGCAATCAGTTTGAATAGCAGTTGTACTTACTGCGTTTTTACACCCTACAACTCTAAGAAGGAAACCTGCAAAACAGTTTTATGCTCACCAGCTTGGGGTGCTTTTGATTAAATTTCAAGCGTTCAATCCAT
Source organism: Manis javanica (assembly GCF_040802235.1). Lineage (NCBI taxonomy): Eukaryota > Metazoa > Chordata > Mammalia > Pholidota > Manidae > Manis > Manis javanica. The sequence goes on along the minus strand of NC_133156.1, from coordinate 33,524,631 downwards.
TAACCTTTTTTGTCCACGCGTAATTTGTACACAGTTTTGTTTTATTCAGCTAGGAAAATCTACATTTGTCAAAAAACGGACAGATTATTTTGGTGTCCAAAATTCACCGGACAAATATCATTGTTTATTATTTTCATTTGGCATTAATAAAAGAATAATTTCTATGTGCGTTTCGTGAATTGGGACGTCTTCTGACTCCAGGGTTTCATACAATGACAAATGGATTGTTGGGGGAAATCTGAAGCTTGTATTAAAAGTTTAATTCACTGAACATTCAGAACAATTGTGGGTGAGACAAAGAAATATATCTTCCTCAATAAACTTTTCTTTTGATAAAGGAAAAACAAATTATATCATTTGAATAATATGCTTTATGTCGTTCAGTAATTACACGGAAAAAGGAATTTGTTCTTTTTCTCTTAATCTCTAAGGCTTAGAGAGTACATGTTTCTTGTATATAATCTTTCCTAACATTTAAAGAGGCAGCTAAATAGAAGAATGATGAATTAAAGGAGAGCCATGGTGATAAATCGAGCTTTTGATACCGTTATAATCCTCCTTTTCACAGTAACTCATTCAAATCTTTAGCAGCAACACATTCATTTCCATATATACTAAAATGAGAGAGGGAAAACGTGGTTTCTGGAAACACATAAAACAGCATACGGCTAGTGTATTATGGGACTCAGCCTGCTCAATGCGTATTTAAGCAGCGAGAGCTGGTCACTCTCCGGAGGGAACTCAAAACGAATACAATGCTACACGACTTTATTGATAGCCCCAAGTAGTATGTCCAGCCACAGGAAAAGCATCCCAGTAAATTAAATCTTCCAAAACAATTTTCAAATTGCTGTAAACTTCTTTTTTGGATAGTATGCCTTTGGTGTGAAGGTTAAGGAAACTGATAAAATGTCTCTTTTTCCTTAAAATTCCCTTAAAGTAGTATGCAGCCTGAAACTCTCTGGGCAATTCTGCAGCGAGAGGCAGCAGTCCTGAGTTCCCTTTATGCTCTGGCACCAGGCCCGAAATCATGGCATAGGAACACCTCACACAGCGAGTGCCATGGATACAAGAACTGCTCTTGCTGCCATCACGGATGACTGATGCACCCGATATTCCAAGCGCCCTGCTTTGTCCGAGGCATTTTCAGTGCATTATTTACTTTAATTTTCATAATCATTTTGTCAAGGAAGGTGGGTTTTATTCTCCCTATACTACCATGGAGGGAGTCACACGCCCAGTAAGCTTAATTCGTTTCCTGAGCTGCCCTTGCATTAAGGAAGGGAAGTGCGCGATGTGAACCCAGTACGCTCCCTCTCTGTAAACTGTGGTCTTAGCCACTACATGTACTTCACTGCTGTTGAAAAGACATTTTTATATTTGATACTGATCACAATATTCAGGGCTGAAAGCATCGACAAGATGACGTTAGGGCGGTTTGATGGAAAAAGCCACTGCATATACCCAGTGTCTACCTGTCAAAAAATTACCCATACGAAATCTTTTCAGTGATTCCCTTCTTCAATATGAATTCAGAGGAGAGAGTTTTCGCTGAGATATCAAGTGCAGTAAGTCTGAACAGCAGTTGTACAAACTGCGTTTTTACACCCCTCAACTCTAAGAAGGAGACCTGCAAAACAGTTTTATGCTCACCAGCTCGGGGTGCTTTTGACTATATTTCAAGCGTTCAATCCATTAACGTTTTTTGTCCACGCGTAATTTGTACACAGTTTTGTTTTATTCAGCTAGGAAAATCTACATTTGTGAAAAAACGGACAGATTATTTTTGTGTACGAAATTCACCGGACAAATATCATTGCTTATAGTTTTCCTTTTGCCATCAATAAGAGAATAATTTCTATGCGTGCTTCATGTATTGGGACGTCTTCTGACTCCAGGATTTCATAGAATAACAAATGGATTGTTTGGGGATATCTGAAGCTTCTATGAACAGTTTAATTCACTGAACATTCAGAACAATTGTGGGTGAGAAAAAGAAATATATCTTCCTCAATAAACTTTTCTTTTGAAAAAGGAAATGCAATTTATATCATTTGATTCCTATGCATTATGTCGTTCAGTAATTACAGAGAAAATGGATTTGTTCTTTTTCTCGTAATCTCTAAGGCTTAGAGAGTACATGTTTCTTCAAAATAACCTTTCCTAAGATTTAAAAAAGCAGGTAAATACAAAAATGATGAATTAAAGGAGAGCCAGGGTGACAAATCGAGCTTATGATACCGTTATAATCCTCCTTTTTACAGTAACTAATTCAAATCTTTAGCAGCAACACATTCATTTCCATTTACACTAAAGTGAGAGAGGAAAAACGTGGTTTCTGGAAACACATAAAACAGCATAAGGCTAGTGTATTATGGGACTCAGCCTGCTCAACGCGTGCGTATTTAAGCAGCGAGAGCTGGTCACTCTCCGGAAGGAACTCAAAACGAATACAATGCTAGATGATAGCCCCAAGTAGTATGTGCAGCCACAGGAAAAGCATCCAAGTAAAAAAAATCTTCCAAAACAATTTTCAAATTGCTTTAAACTTCTTTTTTGGGACAGTATGATTTTGGTGTGAAGGTAAAGGAATCTGATAAAATGACTCTTTTTCCTTCAAATTATCTTAAAGTAGTATGCAGCCTGAAACTCCCTGGGCACGACAGCAGCGAGAGGCAGCAGTCCCGAGTGCCCTTTATGCTGTGCCACCAGGCCCGAAATCATGGCATAGGAACACCTCACACAACGGGTGCCGTGGATACCAGAACTGCTCTTGCTGCCATCACGGATGAATGAGGAACCCGACATTCCAAGAGCCATGCTTTGTCCGAGGCATTTTCAATGCATTATTTACTTGAATCCTCATAATCATTTTGTCAAGGAAGGTGGGTTTTACTCTCCCAATATTACCATGGAGGGTATTACACGCCCAGTAAGCTTAATTCGTTTCCTGTGCTGCCCTTGCATTAAGGAACCGAACTGCGCGATGTGAACCCAGTACTCTCCCTCTCTGTAACCTGTGGTCTTAGCCACTACATGTAGTTCACTGCTGTTGAAAAGACATTTTTATATTTGATACTGATCACAATATTCAGGACTGAAAGCAGAGTCATGATGACGTTATGGCAGGTTTGTGGACAAAGCCAATGCATATACCCCGTGTCTACAAGTCAAAAAATTACCAATACGAAATCTTTTCAGTGGTTCGCTTCTTCAATATGAATTCAGAGGAGAGAGTTTTTGCTGAGATGTCAAATGTAGTCAGTTTGAACAGAAGTTGTACTTACTGCGTTTTTACACCCTACAACTCTAAGAAGTAAACCTGCAAAACAGTTTTATGCTCACCAGCTTGGGGTGCTTTTGATTAAATTTCAAGCGTTCAATCCATTAACCTTTTTTGTCCACGCGTAATTTGTACACAGTTTTGTTTTATTCAGCTAGGAAAATCTACATTTTTCAAAAAACGGACAGATGATTTTGGTGTCCAAAATTCACCGGACAAATATCATTGTTTATAATTTTCATTTGGCATTAATAAAAGAATAATTTCTATGTGCGTTTCGTGAATTGGGACGTCTTCTGACTCCAGGGTTTCATAGAATGACAAATGGATTGTTGGGGGAAATCTGAAGCTTGTATTAAAAGTTTAATTCACTGAACATTCAGAACAATTGTGGGTGAGACAAAGAAATATATCTTCCTCAATAAACTTTTCTTTTGAAAAAGGAAAAACAAATTATTTGAATCATTTGAATAATATGCTTTATGTCGTTCAGTAATTACACGGAAAAAGGAATTTGTTCTTTTTCTCTTAATCTCTAAGGCTTAGAGAGTACATGTTTCTTCAAAATAATCTTTCCTAAGATTTAAAAAAGCAGGTAAATACAAAAATGATGAATTAAAGGAGAGCCAGGGTGACAAATCGAGCTTATGATACCGTTATAATCCTCCTTTTTACAGTAACTAATTCAAATCTTTAGCAGCAACACATGCATTTCCATTTACACTAAAGTGAGAGAGGAAAAACGTGGTTTCTGGAAACACATAAAACAGCATAAGGCTAGTGTATTATGGGACTCAGCCTGCTCAATGCGTGCGTATTTAAGCAGCGAGAGCTGGTCACTCTCCGGAAGGAACTCAAAACGAATACAATGCTAGATGATAGCCCCAAGTAGTATGTGCAGCCACAGGAAAAGCATCCAAGTAAAAAAAATCTTCCAAAACAATTTTCAAATTGCTTTAAACTTCTTTTTTGGGACAGTATGATTTTGGTGTGAAGGTAAAGGAATCTGATAAAATGAGTCTTTTTCCTTAAAATTATCTTAAAGTAGTATGCAGCCTGAAAGTCCCTGGGCACGTCTGCAGCAAGAGGCAGCAGTCCCGAGTGCCCTTTATGCTGTGCCACCAGGCCCGAAATCATGGCATAGGAACACCTCACACAACGGGAGCCGTGGATACCAGAACTGCTCTTGCTGCCATCACGGATGAATGAGGCACCCGACATTCCAAGACCCATGCTTTGTCCGAGGCATTTTCAAAACATTATTTACTTGAATCCTCATAATCATTTTGTCAAGGAAGGTGGGTTTTACTCTCCCTATATTACCATGGAGGGTATCACACGCCCAGTAAGCTTAATTCGTTTCCTGCGCTGCCCTTGCATTAAGGAACGGAACTGCGCGAAGTGAACCCAGTACTCTCCCTCTCTGTAACCTGTGGTCTTAGCCACTACATGTACTTCACTGCTGTTGAAAAGACATTTTTATATTTGATACTGATCACAATATTCAGGACTGAAAGCAGAGTCATGATGACGTTATGGCAGGTTAGTGGACAAAGCCATTGCATATACCCCGTGTCTACAAGTCAAAAAATTACCAATACGAAATCTGTTCAGTGATTCCTTCTTCAATATGAATTCAGAGGAGAGAGTTTTTGCTGAGATGTCAAATGCAGTCAGTTTGAACAGCAGTTGTACTTACTACGTTTTTACACCCTACAACTCTAAGAAGGAAACCTGCAAAACAGTTTTATGCTCACCAGCTTGGGGTGCTTGTGATTAAATTTCAAGCGTTCAATCCATTAACCTTTTTTGTCCACGCGTAATTTGTACACACTTTGGTTTATTCAGCTAGGAAAATCTACATTTGTCAAAAAACGGACAGATGATTTTGGTGTCCAAAATTCACCGGACAAATATCATTGTTTATAATTTTCATTTGGCATTAATAAAAGAATAATTTCTATGTGCGTTTCGTGAATTGGGACGTATTCTGACTCCAGGGTTTCATAGAATGACAAACGGATTAATGGGGGAAATCTGAAGCTTGTATTAAAAGTTAATTCACTGAACATTCAGAACAATTGTGGGTGAGACAAAGAAATATATCTTCCTCAATAAACTTTTCTTTTGAAAAAGGAAAAACAAATTATATCATTTGAATAATATGCTTTATGTCGTTCATTAATTCCACGGAAAAAGGAATTTGTTCTTTTTCTCTTAATCTCTAAGGCTTAGAGAGTACATGTTTCTTGTATATAATCTTTCCTAACATTTAAAGAGGCAGCTAAATAGAAGAATGATGAATTAAAGGAGAGCCATGGTGATAAATCGAGCTTTTGATACCGTTATAATCCTCCTTTTCACAGTAACTCATTCAAATCTTTAGCAGCAACACATTCATTTCCATATATACTAAAATGAGAGAGGGAAAACGTGGTTTCTGGAAACACATAAAACAGCATAAGGCTAGTGTATTATGGGACTCAGCCTGCTTAATGCGTATTTAAGCAGCGAGAGCTGGTCACACTCCGGAAGGAACTCAAAACGAATACAATGCTACACGAATTTATTGATAGCCCCAATTAGTATGTCCAGCCACAGGAAAAGCATCCCAGTAAATTAAATCTTCCAAAACAATTTTCAAATTGATGTAAACTTCTTTTTTGGATAGTATGCCTTTGGTGTGAAGGTTAAGGAAACTGATAAAATGTCTCTTTTTCCTTAAAATTACCTTAAAGTAGTATGCAGCCTGAAACTCTCTGGGCAATTCTGCAGCGAGAGGCAGCAGTCCTGAGTTCCCTTTATCCTGTGCCACCAGGCCCGAAATCATGGCATAGGAACACCTCACACAGCGAGTGCCATGGATACAAGAACTGCTCTTGCTGCCATCACGGATGACTGATGCACCCGATATTCCAAGCGCCCTGCTTTGTCCGAGGCATTTTCAGTGCATTATTTACTTTAATCCTCATAATCATTTTGTCAAGGAAGGTGGGTTTTACTCTCCCTATATTACCATGAGGGTATCACACGCCCAGTAAGCTTAATTCGTTTCCTGAGCTGCCCTTGCATTAAGGAAGGGAAGTGCGCGATGTGAACCCAGTACTCTCCCTCTCTGTAACCTGTGGTCTTAGCCACTACATGTACTTCACTGCTGTTGAAAAAACATTTTTATATTTGATACTGATCACAATATTCAGGACTGAAAGCAGAGTCATGATGACGTTATGGCAGGTTTGTGGACTAAGCCAATGCATATACCCCGTGTCTACAAGTCAAAAAATTACCAATACGAAATCAGTTCAGTGATTCCCTTCTTCAATATGAATTCAGAGGAGAGAGTTTTTGCTGAGATGTCAAATGCCGTCAGTTTGAACAGCAGTTGTACTTACTGCGTTTTTACACCCTACAACTCTAAGAAGGAAACCTGCAAAACAGTTTTATGCTCACCAGCTTGGGGTGCTTTTGATTAAATTTCAAGCGTTCAATCCATTAACTTTTTTTGTCCACGCGTAGTTTGTACACAGTTTTGTTTTATTCAGCTAGGAAAATCTACATTCGTCAAAAAACGGACAGATGATTTTGGTGTCCAAAATTCACCGGACAAATATCATTGTTTATAATTTTCATTTGGCATTAATAAAAGAATAATTTCTATGTGCGTTTCGTGAATTATGACGTCTTCTGACTCCAGGGTTTCATAGAATGACAAATGGATTGTTGGGGGAAATCTGAAGCTTGTATTAAAAGTTTAATTCACTGAACATTCAGAACAATTGTGGGGGAGACAAAGAAATATATCTTCCTCAATAAACTTTTCTTTTGAAAAAGGAAAAACAAATTATATCATTTGAATAATATGCTTTATGTCGTTCAGTAATTACACGGAAAAAGGAATTTGTTCTTTTTCTCTTAATCTCTAAGGCTTAGAGAGTACATGTTTCTTGTGTATAATCTTTCCTAACATTTAAAGAGGCAGCTAAATAGAAGAATGATGAATTAAAGGAGAGCCATGGTGACAAATCGAGCTTTTGATACCGTTATAATCCTCCTTTTCACAGTAACTCATTCAAATCTTTAGCAGCAACACATTCATTTCCATATATACTAAAATGAGAGAGGGAAAACGTGGTTTCTGGAAACACATAAAACAGCATAAGGCTAGTGTATTATGGGACTCAGCCTGCTTAATGCGTATTTAAGCAGCGAGAGCTGGTCACTCTCCGGAAGGAACTCAAAACGAATACAATGCTACACGACTTTATTGATAGCCCCACGTAGCATGTCCAGCCACAGGAAAAGCATCCCAGTAAATTAAATCTTCCAAAACAATTTTCAAATTGCTGTAAACTTCTTTTTTGGATAGTATGCCTTTGGTGTGAAGGTTAAGGAAACTGATAAAATGTCTCTTTTTCCTTAAAATTACCTTAAAGTAGTATGCAGCCTGAAACTCTCTGGGCAATTCTGCAGCGAGAGGCAGCAGTCCTGAGTTCCCTTTATGCTCTGGCACCAGGCCCGAAATCATGGCATAGGAACACCTCACACAGCGAGTGCCATGGTTACAAGAACTGCTCTTGCTGCCATCACGGATGACTGATGCACCCGATATTCCAAGCGCCCTGCTTTGTCCGAGGCATTTTCAGTGCATTATTTACTTTAATCCTCATAATCATTTTGTCAAGGACGGTGGGTTTTATTCTCCCTATACTACCATGGAGGGAATCACACGCCCAGTAAGCTTAATTCGTTTCCTGAGCTGCCCTTGCATTAAGGAAGGAAAGTGAGCGATGTGAACCCAGTACTCTCCCTCTCTGTAAACTGTGGTCTTAGCCACTACATGTACTTCACTGCTGTTGAAAAGACATTTTTATATTTGATACTGATCACAATATTCTGGGCTGAAAGCATTGACAAGATGACGTTAGGGCAGTTTGATGGAAAAAGCCACTGCATATACCCAGTGTCTACCTGTCAAAAAATTACCCATACGAAATCTTTTCAGTGATTCCCTTCTTCAATATGAATTCAGAGGAGAGAGTTTTCGCTGAGATATCAAGTGCAGTAAGTCTGAACAGCAGTTGTACAAACTGCGTTTTTTCACCCCTCAACTCTAAGAAGGAGACCTGCAAAACAGTTTTATGCTCAACAGCTCGGGTTGCTTTTGACTATATTTCAAGCGTTCAAACCATTATCCTTTTTTTGTCCACGCGTAATTTGTAGACAGTTTTGTTTTATTCAGCTAGGAAAATCTACATTTGTGAAAAAACGGACAGATTATTTTTGTGTCCGAAATTCACCGGACAAATATCGTTGCTTATCGTTTTCCTTTTGCCATTAATAAGAGAATAATTTCTATGCGTGCTTCATGTACTGGGACGTCTTCTGACTCCAGGATTTCATAGAATAACAAATGGATTGTTGGGGGATATCTGAAGCTTCTATGAAGAGTTTAATTCACTGAACATTCAGAACAATTGTGGGTGAGAAAAAGAAATATGTCTTCCTCAATAAACTTTTCTTTTGAAAAAGGAAATGCAATTTATATCATTTGATTCCTATGCATTATGTCGTTCAGTAATTACAGAGAAAAATGAATTTGTTCTTTTTCTCGTAATCTCTAAGGCTTAGAGAGTACATGTTTCTTCAAAATAATCTTTCCTAAGATTTAAAAAAGCAGGTAAATACAAAAATGATGAATTAAAGGAGAGCCAGGGTGACAAATCGGGCTTATGATACCGTTATAATCCTCCTTTTTACAGTAACCAATTCAAATCTTTAGCAGCAACACATTCATTTCCATTTACACTAAAGTGAGAGAGGAAAAACGTGGTTTCTGGAAACACATAAAACAGCATAAGGCTAGTGTATTATGGGACTCAGCCTGCTCAATGCGGCGTATTTAAGCGGCGAGAGCTGGTCACTCTCCGGAAGGAACTCAAAACGAATACAATGCTAGATGATAGCCCCAAGTAGTATGTGCAGCCACAGGAAAAGCATCCAAGTAAAAAAAATCTTCCAAAACAATTTTCAAATTGCTTTAAACTTCTTTTTTGGGACAGTATGATTTTGGTGTGAAGGTAAAGGAATCTGATAAAATGACTCTTTTTCCTTAAAATTATCTTAAAGTAGTATGCAGCCTGAAAGTCCCTGGGCACGTCTGCAGCGAGAGGCAGCAGTCCCGAGTGCCCTTTATGCTGTGCCACCAGGCCCGAAATCATGGCATAGGAACACCTCACACAACGGGTGCCGTGGATACCAGAACTGCTCTTGCTGCCATCACGGATGAATGAGGCACCCGACATTCCAAGAGCCATGCTTTGTCCGGGGCATTTTCAATGCATTATTTACTTGAATCCTCATAATCATTTTGTCAAGGAAGGTGGGTTTTACTCTCCCTATATTACCATGGAGGGTATCACACGCCCAGTAAGCTTAATTCGTTTCCTGAGCTGCCCTTGCATTAAGGAACGGAACTGCGCGATGTGAACCCAGTACTCTCCCTCTCTGTAACCTGTGGTCTTAGCCACTAAATGTACTTCACTGCTGTTGAAAAGACATTTTTATATTTGATACTGATCACAATATTCAGGACTGAAAGCAGAGTCATGATGACGTTATGGCAGGTTTGTGGACAAAGCCAATGCATATACCCCGTGTCTACAAGTCAAAAAATTACCAATACGAAATCTGTTCAGTGATTCCCTTCTTCAATATGAATTCAGAGGAGAGAGTTTTTGCTGAGATGTCAAATGCAGTCAGTTTGAACAGCAGTTGTACTTACTGCGTTTTTACACCCTACAACTCTAAGAAGGAAACCTGCAAAACAGTTTTATGCTCACCAGCTTGGGGTGCTTTTGATTAAATTTCAAGCGTTCAATCCATTATCCTTTTTTGTCCACGCGTAATTTGTACACAGTTTTGTTTTATTCAGCTAGGAAAATCTACATTTGTCAAAAAACGGACAGATGATTTTGGTGTCCAAAATTCACCGGACAAATATCATTGTTTATAATTTTCATTTGGCATTAATAAAAGAATAATTTCTATGTGCGTTTCGTGAATTGGGACGTCTTCTGACTCCAGGGTTTCATAGAATGACAAATGGATTGTTGGGGGAAATCTTAAGCTTGTAATAAAAGTTTAATTCACTGAACATTCAGAACAATTGTGGGTGAGACAAAGAAATATATCTTCCTCAATAAACTTTTCTTTTGAAAAAGGAAAAACAAATTATTTGAATCATTTGAATAATATGCTTTATGTCGTTCAGTAATTACACGGAAAAAGGAATTTGTTCTTTTTCTCTTAATCTCTAAGGTTTAGAGAGTACATGTTTCTTATATATAATCTTTCCTAACATTTAAAGAGGCAGCTAAATAGAAGAATGATGAATTAAAGGAGAGCCATGGTGACAAATCGAGCTTTTGATACCGTTATAATACTCCTTTTTACAGTAACTAACACAAATCTTTAGCAGCAACACATTCATTTCCATATATACTAAAATGAGAGAGGGAAAACGTGTTTCTGGAAACACATAAAACAGCATAAGGCTAGTGTATTATGGGACTCAGCCTGCTTAATGCGTATTTAAGCAGCGAGAGCTGGTCACTCTCCGGAAGGAACTCAAAACGAATACAATGCTACACGACTTTATTGATAGCCCCAAGTAGCATGTCCAGCCACAGGAAAAGCATCCCAGTAAATTAAATCTTCCAAAACAATTTTCAAATTGCTGTAAACTTCTTTTTTGGATAGTATGCCTTTGGTGTGAAGGTTAAGGAAACTGATAAAATGTCTCTTTTTCCTTAAAATTACCTTAAAGAAGTATGCAGCCTGAAACTCTCTGGGCAATTCTGCAGCGAGAGGCAGCAGTCCTGAGTTCCCATTATGCTCTGGTACCAGGCCCGAAATCATATCATAGGAACACCTCACACAGCGAGTGCCATGGATACAAGAACTGCTCTTGCTGCCATCACGGATGATTGATGCACCCGATATTCCAAGCGCCCTGCTTTGTCCGAGGCATTTTCAGTGCATTATTTACTTTAATCCTCATAATCATTTTGTCAAGGAAGGTGGGTTTTATTCTCCCTATACTACCATGGAGGGAATCACACGCCCAGTAAGCTTAATTCGTTTCCTGAGCTGCCCTTGCATCAAGGAAGGGAAGTGTGCGATGTGAACCCAGTACTCTCCCTCTCTGTAAACTGTGGTCTTAGCCACTACATGTACTTCACTGCTGTTGAAAAGACATTTTTATATTTGATACTGATCACAATATTCAGGGCTGAAAGCATCGACAAGATGACGTTAGGGCAGTTTGATGGAAAAAGCCACTGCATATACCCAGTGTCTACCTGTCAAAAAATTACCCATACGAAATCTTTTCAGTGATTCCCTTCTTCAATATGAATTCAGAGGAGAGAGTTTTCGCTGAGATATCAAGTGCAGTAAGTCTGAACAGCAGTTGTACAAACTGCGTTTTTACACCCCTCAACTCTAAGAAGGAGACCTGCAAAACAGTTTTATGTTCACCAGCTCGGGGTGCTTTTGACTATATTTCAAGCGTTCAATCCATTATCCTTTTTCTGTCCACGCGTAATTTGTAGACAGTTTTCTTTTATTCAGCTAGGAAAATCTACATTTGTGAAAAAACGGACAGATTATTTTTGTGTCCGAAATTCACCGGACAAATATCATTGCTTATAGTTTTCCTTTTGCCATTAATAAGAGAATAATTTCTATGCGTGCTTCATGTATTGGGACGTCTTCTGACTCCAGGATTTCATAGAATAACAAATGGATTGTTGGGAGATATCTGAAGCTTCTATGAACAGTTTAATTCACTGAACATTCAGAACAATTGTGGGTGAGAAAAAGAAATATATCTTCCTCAATAAACTTTTCTTTTGAAAAAGGAAATGCAATTTATATCATTTGATTCCTATGCATTATGTCGTTCAGTAATTACAGAGAAAAATGAATTTGTTCTTTTTCTCGTAATCTCTAAGGCTTAGAGAGTACATGTTTCTTCAAAATAATCTTTCCTAAGATTTAAAAAAGCAGGTAAATACAAAAATGATGAATTAAAGGAGAGCCAGGGTGACAAATCGGGCTTATGATACCGTTATAATCCTCCTTTTTACAGTAACTAATTCAAATCTTTAGCAGCAACACATTCATTTCCATTTACACTAAAGTGAGAGAGGAAAAACGTGGTTTCTGGAAACACATAAAACAGCATAAGGCTAGTGTATTATGGGACTCAGCCTGCTCAATGCGTGCGTATTTAAGCAGCGAGAGCTGGTCACTCTCCGGAAGGAACTCAAAACGAATACAATGCTAGATGATAGCCCCAAGTAGTATGTGCAGCCACAGGAAAAGCATCCAAGTAAAAAAAAATCTTCCAAAACAATTTTCAAATTGCTTTAAACTTCTTTTTTGGGACAGTATGATTTTGGTGTGAAGGTAAAGGAATCTGATAAAATGACTCTTTTTCCTTAAAGTTATCTTAAAGTAGTATGCAGCCTGAAAGTCCCTGGGCACGTCTGCAGCGAGAGGCAGCAGTCCCGACTGCCCTTTATGCTGTGCCACCAGGCCCGAAATCATGGCATAGGAACACCTCACACAACGGGTGCCGTGGATACCAGAACTGCTCTTGCTGCCATCACGGATGAATGAGGCACACGACATTCCAAGAGCCATGCTTTGTCCGAGGCATTTTCAATGCATTATTTACTTGAATCCTCATAATCATTTTGTCAAGGAAGGTGGGTTTTACTCTCCCTATATTACCATGGAGGGTATCACACGCCCAGTAAGCTTAATTCGTTTCCTGCGCTGCCCTTGCATTAAGGAACGGAACTGCGCGATGTGAACCCAGTACTCTCCCTCTCTGTAACCTGTGGTCGTAGCCACTACATGTACTTCACTGCTGTTGAAAAGACATTTTTATATTTGATACTGATCACAATATTCAGGACTGAAAGCAGAGTCATGATGACGTTATGGCAGGTTTGTGGACAAAGCCAATGCATATACCCCGTGTCTACAAGTCAAAAATTACCAATACGAAATCTGTTCAGTGATTCCCTTCTTCAATATGAATTCAGAGGAGAGAGTTTTTGCTGAGATGTCAAATGCAATCAGTTTGAATAGCAGTTGTACTTACTGCGTTTTTACACCCTACAACTCTAAGAAGGAAACCTGCAAAACAGTTTTATGCTCACCAGCTTGGGGTGCTTTTGATTAAATTTCAAGCGTTCAATCCATTAACCTTTTTTGTCCACGCGTAATTTGTACACAGTTTTGTTTTATTCAGCTAGGAAAATCTACATTTGTCAAAAAACGGACAGATTATTTTGGTGTCCAAAATTCACCGGACAAATATCATTGTTTATTATTTTCATTTGGCATTAATAAAAGAATAATTTCTATGTGCGTTTCGTGAATTGGGACGTCTTCTGACTCCAGGGTTTCATACAATGACAAATGGATTGTTGGGGGAAATCTGAAGCTTGTATTAAAAGTTTAATTCACTGAACATTCAGAACAATTGTGGGTGAGACAAAGAAATATATCTTCCTCAATAAACTTTTCTTTTGATAAAGGAAAAACAAATTATATCATTTGAATAATATGCTTTATGTCGTTCAGTAATTACACGGAAAAAGGAATTTGTTCTTTTTCTCTTAATCTCTAAGGCTTAGAGAGTACATGTTTCTTGTATATAATCTTTCCTAACATTTAAAGAGGCAGCTAAATAGAAGAATGATGAATTAAAGGAGAGCCATGGTGATAAATCGAGCTTTTGATACCGTTATAATCCTCCTTTTCACAGTAACTCATTCAAATCTTTAGCAGCAACACATTCATTTCCATATATACTAAAATGAGAGAGGGAAAACGTGGTTTCTGGAAACACATAAAACAGCATACGGCTAGTGTATTATGGGACTCAGCCTGCTCAATGCGTATTTAAGCAGCGAGAGCTGGTCACTCTCCGGAGGGAACTCAAAACGAATACAATGCTACACGACTTTATTGATAGCCCCAAGTAGTATGTCCAGCCACAGGAAAAGCATCCCAGTAAATTAAATCTTCCAAAACAATTTTCAAATTGCTGTAAACTTCTTTTTTGGATAGTATGCCTTTGGTGTGAAGGTTAAGGAAACTGATAAAATGTCTCTTTTTCCTTAAAATTCCCTTAAAGTAGTATGCAGCCTGAAACTCTCTGGGCAATTCTGCAGCGAGAGGCAGCAGTCCTGAGTTCCCTTTATGCTCTGGCACCAGGCCCGAAATCATGGCATAGGAACACCTCACACAGCGAGTGCCATGGATACAAGAACTGCTCTTGCTGCCATCACGGATGACTGATGCACCCGATATTCCAAGCGCCCTGCTTTGTCCGAGGCATTTTCAGTGCATTATTTACTTTAATTTTCATAATCATTTTGTCAAGGAAGGTGGGTTTTATTCTCCCTATACTACCATGGAGGGAGTCACACGCCCAGTAAGCTTAATTCGTTTCCTGAGCTGCCCTTGCATTAAGGAAGGGAAGTGCGCGATGTGAACCCAGTACGCTCCCTCTCTGTAAACTGTGGTCTTAGCCACTACATGTACTTCACTGCTGTTGAAAAGACATTTTTATATTTGATACTGATCACAATATTCAGGGCTGAAAGCATCGACAAGATGACGTTAGGGCGGTTTGATGGAAAAAGCCACTGCATATACCCAGTGTCTACCTGTCAAAAAATTACCCATACGAAATCTTTTCAGTGATTCCCTTCTTCAATATGAATTCAGAGGAGAGAGTTTTCGCTGAGATATCAAGTGCAGTAAGTCTGAACAGCAGTTGTACAAACTGCGTTTTTACACCCCTCAACTCTAAGAAGGAGACCTGCAAAACAGTTTTATGCTCACCAGCTCGGGGTGCTTTTGACTATATTTCAAGCGTTCAATCCATTAACGTTTTTTGTCCACGCGTAATTTGTACACAGTTTTGTTTTATTCAGCTAGGAAAATCTACATTTGTGAAAAAACGGACAGATTATTTTTGTGTACGAAATTCACCGGACAAATATCATTGCTTATAGTTTTCCTTTTGCCATCAATAAGAGAATAATTTCTATGCGTGCTTCATGTATTGGGACGTCTTCTGACTCCAGGATTTCATAGAATACAAATGGATTGTTTGGGGATATCTGAAGCTTCTATGAACAGTTTAATTCACTGAACATTCAGAACAATTGTGGGTGAGAAAAAGAAATATATCTTCCTCAATAAACTTTTCTTTTGAAAAAGGAAATGCAATTTATATCATTTGATTCCTATGCATTATGTCGTTCAGTAATTACAGAGAAAATGGATTTGTTCTTTTTCTCGTAATCTCTAAGGCTTAGAGAGTACATGTTTCTTCAAAATAACCTTTCCTAAGATTTAAAAAAGCAGGTAAATACAAAAATGATGAATTAAAGGAGAGCCAGGGTGACAAATCGAGCTTATGATACCGTTATAATCCTCCTTTTTACAGTAACTAATTCAAATCTTTAGCAGCAACACATTCATTTCCATTTACACTAAAGTGAGAGAGGAAAAACGTGGTTTCTGGAAACACATAAAACAGCATAAGGCTAGTGTATTATGGGACTCAGCCTGCTCAACGCGTGCGTATTTAAGCAGCGAGAGCTGGTCACTCTCCGGAAGGAACTCAAAACGAATACAATGCTAGATGATAGCCCCAAGTAGTATGTGCAGCCACAGGAAAAGCATCCAAGTAAAAAAAATCTTCCAAAACAATTTTCAAATTGCTTTAAACTTCTTTTTTGGGACAGTATGATTTTGGTGTGAAGGTAAAGGAATCTGATAAAATGACTCTTTTTCCTTCAAATTATCTTAAAGTAGTATGCAGCCTGAAACTCCCTGGGCACGACTGCAGCGAGAGGCAGCAGTCCCGAGTGCCCTTTATGCTGTGCCACCAGGCCCGAAATCATGGCATAGGAACACCTCACACAACGGGTGCCGTGGAAACCAGAACTGCTCTTGCTGCCATCACGGATGAATGAGGAACCCGACATTCCAAGAGCCATGCTTTGTCCGAGGCATTTTCAATGCATTATTTACTTGAATCCTCATAATCATTTTGTCAAGGAAGGTGGGTTTTACTCTCCCAATATTACCATGGAGGGTATTACACGCCCAGTAAGCTTAATTCGTTTCCTGAGCTGCCCTTGCATTAAGGAACCGAACTGCGCGATGTGAACCCAGTACTCTCCCTCTCTGTAACCTGTGGTCTTAGCCACTACATGTAGTTCACTGCTGTTGAAAAGACATTTTTATATTTGATACTGATCACAATATTCAGGACTGAAAGCAGAGTCATGATGACGTTATGGCAGGTTTGTGGACAAAGCCAATGCATATACCCCGTGTCTACAAGTCAAAAAATTACCAATACGAAATCTTTTCAGTGGTTCGCTTCTTCAATATGAATTCTGAGGAGAGAGTTTTTGCTGAGATGTCAAATGTAGTCAGTTTGAACAGAAGTTGTACTTACTGCGTTTTTACACCCTACAACTCTAAGAAGTAAACCTGCAAAACAGTTTTATGCTCACCAGCTTGGGGTGCTTTTGATTAAATTTCAAGCGTTCAATCCATTAACCTTTTTTGTCCACGCGTAATTTGTACACAGTTTTGTTTTATTCAGCTAGGAAAATCTACATTTTTCAAAAAACGGACAGATGATTTTGGTGTCCAAAATTCACCGGACAAATATCATTGTTTATAATTTTCATTTGGCATTAATAAAAGAATAATTTCTATGTGCGTTTCGTGAATTGGGACGTCTTCTGACTCCAGGGTTTCATAGAATGACAAATGGATTGTTGGGGGAAATCTGAAGCTTGTATTAAAAGTTTAATTCACTGAACATTCAGAACAATTGTGGGTGAGACAAAGAAATATATCTTCCTCAATAAACTTTTCTTTTGAAAAAGGAAAAACAAATTATTTGAATCATTTGAATAATATGCTTTATGTCGTTCAGTAATTACACGGAAAAAGGAATTTGTTCTTTTTCTCTTAATCTCTAAGGCTTAGAGAGTACATGTTTCTTGTGTATAATCTTTCCTAACATTTAAAGAGGCAGCTAAATAGAAGAATGATGAATTAAAGGAGAGCCATGGTGACAAATCGAGCTTTTGATACCGTTATAATCCTCCTTTTCACAGTAACTCATTCAAATCTTTAGCAGCAACACATTCATTTCCATATATACTAAAATGAGAGAGGGAAAACGTGGTTTCTGGAAACACATAAAACTGCATAAGGCTAGTGTATTATGGGACTCAGCCTGCTTAATGCGTATTTAAGCAGCGAGAGCTGGTCACTCTCCGGAAGGAACTCAAAACGAATACAATGCTACACGACTTTATTGATAGCCCCACGTAGCATGTCCAGCCACAGGAAAAGCATCCCAGTAAATTAAATCTTCCAAAACAATTTTCAAATTGCTGTAAACTTCTTTTTTGGATAGTATGCCTTTGGTGTGAAGGTTAAGGAAACTGATAAAATGTCTCTTTTTCCTTAAAATTACCTTAAAGTAGTATGCAGCCTGAAACTCTCTGGGCAATTCTGCAGCGAGAGGCAGCAGTCCTGAGTTCCCTTTATGCTCTGGCACCAGGCCCGAAATCATGGCATAGGAACACCTCACACAGCGAGTGCCATGGTTACAAGAACTGCTCTTGCTGCCATCACGGATGACTGATGCACCCGATATTCCAAGCGCCCTGCTTTGTCCGAGGCATTTTCAGTGCATTATTTACTTTAATCCTCATAATCATTTTGTCAAGGACGGTGGGTTTTATTCTCCCTATACTACCATGGAGGGAATCACACGCCCAGTAAGCTTAATTCGTTTCCTGAGCTGCCCTTGCATTAAGGAAGGAAAGTGCGCGATGTGAACCCAGTACTCTCCCTCTCTGTAAACTGTGGTCTTAGCCACTACATGTACTTCACTGCTGTTGAAAAGACATTTTTATATTTGATACTGATCACAATATTCTGGGCTGAAAGCATTGACAAGATGACGTTAGGGCAGTTTGATGGAAAAAGCCACTGCATATACCCAGTGTCTACCTGTCAAAAAATTACCCATACGAAATCTTTTCAGTGATTCCCTTCTTCAATATGAATTCAGAGGAGAGAGTTTTCGCTGAGATATCAAGTGCAGTAAGTCTGAACAGCAGTTGTACAAACTGCGTTTTTACACCCCTCAACTCTAAGAAGGAGACCTGCAAAACAGTTTTATGCTCACCAGCTCGGGGTGCTTTTGACTATATTTCAAGCGTTCAAACCATTATCCTTTTTTTGTCCACGCGTAATTTGTAGACAGTTTTGTTTTATTCAGCTAGGAAAATCTACATTTGTGAAAAAACGGACAGATTATTTTTGTGTCCGAAATTCACCGGACAAATATCGTTGCTTATCGTTTTCCTTTTGCCATTAATAAGAGAATAATTTCTATGCGTGCTTCATGTATTGGGACGTCTTCTGACGCCAGGATTTCATAGAATAACAAATGGATTGTTGGGGGATATCTGAAGCTTCTATGAAGAGTTTAATTCACTGAACATTCAGAACAATTGTGGGTGAGAAAAAGAAATATATCTTCCTCAATAAACTTTTCTTTTGAAAAAGGAAATGCAATTTATATCATTTGATTCCTATGCATTATGTCGTTCAGTAATTACAGAGAAAAATGAATTTGTTCTTTTTCTCGTAATCTCTAAGGCTTAGAGAGTACATGTTTCTTCAAAATAATCTTTCCTAAGATTTAAAAAAGCAGGTAAATACAAAAATGTTGAATTAAAGGAGAGCCAGGGTTACAAATCGGGCTTATGATACCGTTATAGTCCTCCTTTTTACAGTAACTAATTCAAATCTTTAGCAGCAACACATTCATTTCCGTTTACACTAAAGTGAGAGAAGAAAAACGTGGTTTCTGGAAACACATAAAACAGCATAAGGCTAGTGTATTATGGGACTCAGCCAGCTCAATGCGTGCGTATTTAAGCAGCGAGAGCTGGTCACTCTCCGGAAGGAACTCAAAACGAATACAATGCTAGATGATAGCCCCAAGTAGTATGTGCAGACACAGGAAAAGCATCCAAGTAAAAAAAATCTTCCAAAACAATTTTCAAATTGCTTTAAACTTCTTTTTTGGGACAGTATGATTTTGGTGTGAAGGTAAAGGAATCTGATAAAATGACTCTTTTTCCTTAAAATTATCTTAAAGTAGTATGCAGCCTGAAACTCCCTGGGCACGTCTGCAGCGAGAGGCATCAGTCCCGAGTGCCCTTTATGCTGTGCCACCAGGCCCGAAATCATGGCATAGGAACACCTCACACAACGGGTGCCGTGGATACCAGAACTGCTCTTGCTGCCATCACGGATGAATGAGTCACCCGACATTCCAAGAGCCATGCTTTGTCCGGGGCATTTTCAATGCATTATTTACTTGAATCCTCATAATCATTTTGTCAAGGAAGGTGGGTTTTACTCTCCCTATATTACCATGGAGGGTATCACATGCCCAGTAAGCTTAATTCGTTTCCTGAGCTGCCCTTGCATTAAGGAACGGAACTTCGCGATATGAACCCAGTACTCTCCCTCTCTGTAACCTGTGGTCTTAGCCACTACCTGTACTTCACTGCTGTTGAAAAGACATTTTTATATTTGATACTGATCACAATATTCAGGACTGAAAGCAGCGTCATGATGACGTTATGGCAGGTTTGTGGACAAAACCAATGCATATACCCCGTGTCTACAAGTCAAAAAATTACCAATACGAAATCTGTTCAGTGGTTCGCTTCTTCAATATGAATTCAGAGGAGAGAGTTTTTGCTGAGATGTCAAATGCAGTCAGTTTGAACAGCAGTTGTACTTACTACGTTTTTACACCCTACAACTCTAAGAAGGAAACCTGCAAAACAGTTTTATGCTCACCAGGTTGGGGTGCTTTTGATTAAATTTCAAGCGTTCAATCCATTAACCTTTTTTGTCCACGCGTAATTTGTACACAGTTTTGTTTTATTCAGCTAGGAAAATCTACATTTGTCAAAAAACGGACAGATGATTTTGGTGTCCAAAACTCACCGGACAAATATCATTGTTTATAATTTTCATTTGGCATTAATAAAAGAACAATTTCTATGTGCGTTTCGTGAATTGGGACGTCTTCTGACTCCAGGGTTTCATAGAATGACAAATGGATTGTTGGGGGAAATCTGAAGCTTGTATTAAAAGTTTAATTCACTGAACATTCAGAACAATTGTGGGTGAGAAAAAGAAATATATCTTCCTCAATAAACTTTTCTTTTGAAAAAGGAAATGCAATTTATATCATTTGATTCCTATGCATTATGTCGTTCAGTAATTACAGAGAAAAATGAATTTGTTCTTTTTCTCGTAATCTCTAAGGCTTAGAGAGTACATGTTTCTTCAAAATAATCTTTCCTAAGATTTAAAAAAGCAGGTAAATACAAAAATGATGAATTAAAGGAGAGCCAGGGTGACAAATCGGGCTTATGATACCGTTATAATCCTCCTTTTTACAGTAACTAATTCAAATCTTTAGCAGCAACACATTCATTTCCGTTTACACTAAAGTGAGAGAGGAAAAACGTGGTTTCTGGAAACACATAAAACAGCATAAGGCTAGTGTATTATGGGACTCAGCCTGCTCAACGCGTGCGTATTTAAGCAGCGAGAGCTGGTCACTCTCCGGAAGGAACTCAAAACGAATACAATGCTAGATGATAGCCCCATGTAGTATGTGCAGACACAGGAAAAGCATCCAAGTAAAAAAAATCTTCCAAAACAATTTTCAAATTGCTTTAAACTTCTTTTTTGGGACAGTATGATTTTGGTGTGAAGGTAAAGGAATCTGATAAAATGACTCTTTTTCCTTCAAATTATATTAAAGTAGTATGCAGCCTGAAAGTCCCTGGGCACGTCTGCAGCGAGAGGCCGCAGTCCCGACTGCCCTTTATGCTGTGCCACCAGGCCCGAAATCATGGCATAGGAACACCTCACACAACGGGTGCCGTGGATACCAGAACTGCTCTTGCTGCCGTCACGGATGAATGAGGCACCCGACATTCCAAGAGCCATGCTTTGTCGGAGGCATTTTCAATGCATTATTTACTTGAATCCTCATAATCATTTTGCCAAGGAAGGTGGGATTTACTCTCCCTATACTACCTTGGAGGGTATCACACGCCCAGTAAGCTTAATTCGTTTCCTGAGCTGCCCTTGCATTAAGGAACGGAACTGCGCGATGTGAACCCAGTACTCTCCCTCTCTGTAACCTGTGGTCTTAACCACTACCTGTACTTCACTGCTGTTGAAAAGACATTTTTATATTTGATACTGATCACAATATTCAGGACTGAAAGCAGAGTCATGATGACGTTATGGCAGGTTTGTGGACAAAGCCAATGCATATACCCCGTGTCTACAAGTCAAAAAATTACCAATACGAAATCTGTTCAGTGATTCCCTTCTTCAATATGAATTCAGAGGAGAGAGTTTTTGCTGAGATGTCAAATGCAGTCAGTTTGAACAGCAGTTGTACTTACTGCGTTTTTACACCCTACAACTCTAAGAAGGAAACCTGCAAAACAGTTTTATGCTCACCAGGTTGGGGTGCTTTTGATTAAATTTCAAGCGTTCAATCCATTAACCTTTTTTGTCCACGCGTAATTTGTACACAGTTTTGTTTTATTCAGCTAGGAAAATCTACATTTGTCAAAAAACGGACAGATGATTTTGGTGTCCAAAATTCACCGGACAAATATCATTGTTTATAATTTTCATTTGGCATTAATAAAAGAAAAATTTCTATGTGCGTTTCGTGAATTGGGACGTCTTCTGACTCCAGGGTTTCATAGAATGACAAATGGATTGTTGGGGGACATCTGAAGCTTGTATTAAAAGTTTAATTCACTGAACATTCAGAACAATTGTGGGTGAGACAAAGAAATATATCTTCCTCAATAAACTTTTCTTTTGAAAAAGGAAAAACAAATTATATCATTTGAATAATATGCTTTATGTCGTTCAGTAATTACACGGAAAAAGGAATTTGTTCTTTTTCTCTTAATCTCTAAGGCCTAGAGAGTACATGTTTCTTGTATATAATCTTTCCTAACATTTAAAGAGGCAGCTAAATAGAAGAATGATGAATTAAAGGAGAGCCATGGTGACAAATCGAGCTTTTGATACCGTTATAATCCTCCTTTTTACAGTAACTAATTCAAATCTTTAGCAGCAACACATTCATTTCCATATATACTAAAATGAGAGAGGGAAAACGTGGTTTCTGGAAACACATAAAACAGCATAAGGCTAGTGTATTATGGGACTCAGCCTGCTTAATGCGTATTTAAGCAGCGAGAGCTGGTCACTCTCCGGAAGGAACTCAAAACGAATACAATGCTACACGACTTTATTGATAGCCCCACGTAGCATGTCCAGCCACAGGAAAAGCATCCCAGTAAATTAAATCTTCCAAAACAATTTTCAAATTGCTGTAAACTTCTTTTTTGGATAGTATGCCTTTGGTGTGAAGGTTAAGGAAACTGATAAAATGTCTCTTTTTCCTTAAAATTACCTTAAAGTAGTATGCAGCCTGAAACTCTCTGGGCAATTCTGCAGCGAGAGGCAGCAGTCCTGAGTTCCCTTTATGCTCTGGCACCAGGCCCGAAATCATGGCATAGGAACACCTCACACAGCGAGTGCCATGGATACAAGAACTGCTCTTGCTGCCATCACGGATGACTGATGCACCCGATATTCCAAGCGCCCTGCTTTGTCCGAGGCATTTTCAGTGCATTATTTACTTTAATCCTCATAATCATTTTGTCAAGGAAGGTGGGTTTTATTCTCCCTATACTACCATGGAGGGAATCACACGCCCAGTAAGCTTAATTCTTTTCTTGAGCTGCCCTTGCATCAAGGAAGGGAAGTGCGCGATGTGAACCCAGTACTCTCCCTCTCTGTAAACTGTGGTCTTAGCCACTACATGTACTTCACTGCTGTTGAAAAGACATTTTTATATTTGATACTGATCACAATATTCAAGGCTGAAAGCATCGACAAGATGACGTTAGGGCAGTTTGATGGAAAAAGCCACTGCATATACCCAGTGTCTACCTGTCAAAAAATTACCCATACGAAATCTTTTCAGTGATTCCCTTCTTCAATTTGAATTCAGAGGAGAGAGTTTTCGCTGAGATATCAAGTGCAGTAAGTCTGAACAGCAGTTGTACAAACTGCGTTTTTACACCCCTCAACTCTAAGAAGGAGACCTGCAAAACAGTTTTATGCTCACCAGCTCGGGGTGCTTTTGACTATATTTCAAGCTTTCAATCCATTATCCTTTTTTTGTCCACGCGTAATTTGTAGACAGTTTTGTTTTATTCAGCTAGGAAAATCTACATTTGTGAAAAAACGGACAGATTATTTTTGTGTCCGAAATTCACCGGACAAATATCATTGCTTATAGTTTTCCTTTTGCCATTAATAAGAGAATAATTTCTATGCGTGCTTCATGTATTGGGACGTCTTCTGACTCCAGGATTTCATAGAATAACAAATGGATTGTTGGGGGATATCTGAAGCTTCTATGAACAGTTTAATTCACTGAACATTCAGAACAATTGTGGGTGAGAAAAAGAAATATATCTTCCTCAATAAACTTTTCTTTTGAAAAAGGAAATGCAATTTATATCATTTGATTCCTATGCATTATGTCGTTCAGTAATTACAGAGAAAAATGAATTTGTTCTTTTTCTCGTAATCTCTAAGGCTTAGAGAGTACATGTTTCTTCAAAATAATCTTTCCTAAGATTTAAAAGAGCAGGTAAATACAAAAATGATGAATTAAAGGAGAGCCAGGGTGACAAATCGGGCTTATGATACCGTTATAATCCTCCTTTTTACAGTAACTAATTCAAATCTTTAGCAGCAACACATTCATTTCCATTTACACTAAAGTGAGAGAGGAAAAACGTGGTTTCTGGAAACACATAAAACAGCATAAGGCTAGTGTATTATGGGACTCAGCCTGCTCAATGCGTGCGTATTTAAGCAGCGAGAGCTGGTCACTCTCCGGAAGGAACTCAAAACGAATACAATGCTAGATGATAGCCCCAAGTAGTATGTGCAGCCACAGGAAAAGCATCCAAGTAAAAAAAATCTTCCAAAACAATTTTCAAATTGCTTTAAACTTCTTTTTTGGGACAGTATGATTTTGTTGTGAAGGTAAAGGAATCTGATAAAATGACTCTTTTTCCTTAAAATTATCTTAAAGTAGTATGCAGCCTGAAACTCCCTGGGCACGTCTGCAGCGAGAGGCAGCAGTCCCAACTGCCCTTTATGCTGGGTCACCAGGCCCGAAATCATGGCATAGGAACACCTCACACAACGGGTGCCGTGGATACCAGAACTGCTCTTGCTGCCATCACGGATGAATGAGGCACCCGACATTCCAAGAGCCATGCTTTGTCCGAGGCATTTTCAATGCATTATTTACTTGAATCCTCATAATCATTTTGTCAAGGAAGGTGGGTTTTACTCTCCCTATATTACCATGGATGGTATCACACGCCCAGTAAGCTTAATTCGTTTCCTGAGCTGCCCTTGCATTAAGGAACGGAACTGCGCGATGTGAACCCAGTACTCTCCCTCTCTGTAAGCTGTGGTCTTAGCCACTACCTGTACTTCACTGCTGTTGAAAAGACATTTTTATATTTGATACTGATCACAATATTCAGGACTGAAAGCAGAGTCATGATGACGTTATGGCAGGTTTGTGGACAAAGCCAATGCATATACCCCGTGTGTACAAGTCAAAAATTACCAATACGAAATCTGTTCAGTGATTCCCTTCTTCAATATGAATTCAGAGGAGAGAGTTTTTGCTGAGATGTCAAATGCAGTCAGTTTGAACAGCAGTTGTACTTACTGCGTTTTTACACCCTACAACTCTAAGAAGGAAACCTGCAAAACAGTTTTATGCTCACCAGCTTGGGGTGCTTTTGATTAAATTTCAAGCGTTCAATCCATTAACCTTTTTTGTCCACGCGTAATTTGTACACAGTTTTGTTTTATTCAGCTAGGAAAATCTACATTTTTCAAAAAACGGACAGATGATTTTGGTGTCCAAAATTCACCGGAGAAATACCATTGTTTATAATTTTCATTTGGCATTAATAAAAGAATAATCTCTATGTGCGTTTCGTGAATTGGGACGTCTTCTGACTCCAGGGTTTCATAGAATGACAAATGGACTTTTGGGGGATATGTGAAAATTGTATTAAAAGTTTAATTCACTGAACATTCAGAACAATTGTGGGTGAGACAAAGAAATATATCTTCCTCAATAAACTTTTCTTTTGAAAAAGGAAAAACAAATTATTTAAATCATTTGAATAATATGCTTTATGTCGTTCAGTACTTACAAGGAAAAAGGAATTTGTTCTTTTCGTCTTAATCTCTAAGGCTTAGAGAGTACATGTTTCTTGTATATAATCTTTCCTCACATTTAAAGAGGCAGCTAAATAGAAGAATGATGAATTAAAGGAGAGCCATGGTGACAAATCGAGCTTTTGATACCGTTATAATCCTCCTTTTTACAGTAAGTAATTCAAATCTTTAGCAGCAACACATTCATTTCCATATATACTAAAATGAGAGAGGGAAAACGTGGTTTCTGGAAACACATAAAACAGCATAAGGCTAGTGTATTATGGGACTCAGCCTGCTTAATGCGTATTTAAGCAGCGAGAGCTGGTCACTCTCCGGAAGGAACTCAAAACGAATACAATGCTACACGACTTTATTGATTGCCCCAAGTAGCATGTCCAGCCACAGGAAAAGCATCCCAGTAAATTAAATCTTCCAAAACAATTTTCAAATTGCTGTAAACTTCTTTTTTGGATAGTATGCCTTTGGTGTGAAGGTTAAGGAAACTGATAAAATGTCTCTTTTTCCTTAAAATTACCTTAAAGTAGTATGCAGCCTGAAACTCTCTGGGCAATTCTGCAGCGAGAGGCAGCAGTCCTGAGTTCCCTTTATGCTCTGGCACCAGGCCCGAAATCATGGCATAGGAACACCTCACACAGCGAGTGCCATGGATACAAGAACTGCTCTTGCTGCCATCACGGATGACTGATGCACCCGATATTCCAAGCGCCCTGCTTTGTCCGAGGCATTTTCAGTGAATTATTTAATTTAATCCTCATAATCATTTTGTCAAGGAAGGTGGGTTTTATTCTCCCCATACTACCATGGAGGGAATCACAGGCCCAGTAAGCTTAATTCTTTTCCTGAGCTGCCCTTGCATCAAGGAAGGGAAGTGCGCGATGTGAACCCAGTACTCTCCCTCTCTGTAAACTGTGGTCTTAGCCACTACATGTACTTCACTGCTGTTGAAAAGACATTTTTATATTTGATACTGATCACAATATTCAAGGCTGAAAGCATCGACAAGATGACGTTAGGGCAGTTTGATGGAAAAAGCCACTGCATATACCCAGTGTCTACCTGTCAAAAAATTACCCATACGAAATCTTTTCAGTGATTCCCGTCTTCAATATGAATTCAGAGGAGAGAGTTTTCGCTGAGATATCAAGTGCAGTAAGTCTGAACAGCATTTGTACAAACTGCGTTTTTACACAGCTCAACTCTAAGAAGGAGACCTGCAAAACAGTTTTATGCTCACCAGCTCGGGGTGCTTTTGACTATATTTCAAGCGTTCAATCCATTATTCTTTTTCTGTCCACGCGTAATTTGTAGACAGTTTTCTTTTATTCAGCTAGGAAAATCTACATTTGTGAAAAAACGGACAGATTATTTTGTGTCCGAAATTCACCGGACAAATATCATTGCTTATAGTTTTCCTTTTGCCATTAATAAGAGAATAATTTCTATGCGTGCTTCATGTATTGGGACGTCTTTTGACTCCAGGATTTCATAGAATAACAAATGGATTGTTGGGGGATATCTGAAGCTTCTATGAACAGTTTAATTCACTGAACATTCAGAACAATTGTGGGTGAGAAAAAGAAATATATCTTCCTCAATAAACTTTTCTTTTGAAAAAGGAAATGCAATTTATATCATTTGATTCCTATGCATTATGTCGTTCAGTAATTACAGAGAAAAATGAATTTGTTCTTTTTCTCGTAATCTCTAAGGCTTAGAGAGTACATGTTTCTTCAAAATAATCTTTCCTAAGATTTAAAAAAGCAGGTAAATACAAAAATGATGAATTAAAGGAGAGCCAGGGTGACAAATCGGGCTTATGATACCGTTATAATCCTCCTTTTTACAGTAACCAATTCAAATCTTTAGCAGCAACACATTCATTTCCATTTACACTAAAGTGAGAGAGGAAAAACGTGGTTTCTGGAAACACATAAAACAGCATAAGGCTAGTGTATTATGGGACTCAGCCTGCTCAATGCGTGCGTATTTAAGCAGCGAGAGCTGGTCACTCTCCGGAAGGAACTCAAAACGAATACAATGCTAGATGATAGCCCCAAGTAGTATGTGCAGCCACAGGAAAAGCATCCAAGTAAAAAAAATCTTCCAAAACAATTTTCAAATTGCTTTAAACTTCTTTTTTGGGACAGTATGATTTTGTTGTGAAGGTAAAGGAATCTGATAAAATGACTCTTTTTCCTTAAAATTATCTTAAAGTAGTATGCAGCCTGAAAGTCCCTGGGCACGTCTGCAGCGAGAGGCAGCAGTCCCGACTGCCCTTTATGCTGGGTCACCAGGCCCGAAATCATGGCATAGGAACACCTCACACAACGGGTGCCGTGGATACCAGAACTGCTCTTGCTGCCATCACGGATGAATGAGGCACCCGACATTCCAAGAGCCATGCTTTGTCCGAGGCATTTTCAATGCATTATTTACTTGAATCCTCATAATCATTTTGTCAAGGAAGGTGGGTTTTACTCTCCCTATATTACCATGGAGGGTATCACACGCTCAGTAAGCTTAATTCGTTTCCTGAGCTGCCCTTGCATTAAGGAACGGAACTGCGCGATGTGAACCCAGTACTCTCCCTCTCTGTAAGCTGTGGTCTTAGCCACTACCTGTACTTCACTGCTGTTGAAAAGACATTTTTATATTTGATACTGATCACAATATTCAGGACTGAAAGCAGAGTCATGATGACGTTATGGCAGGTTTGTGGACAAAGCCAATGCATATACCCCGTGTGTACAAGTCAAAAATTACCAATACGAAATCTGTTCAGTGATTCCCTTCTTCAATATGAATTCAGAGGAGAGAGTTTTTGCTGAGATGTCAAATGCAGTCAGTTTGAACAGCAGTTGTACTTACTGCGTTTTTACACCCTACAACTCTAAGAAGGAAACCTGCAAAACAGTTTTATGCTCACCAGCTTGGGGTGCTTTTGATTAAATTTCAAGCGTTCAATCCATTAACCTTTTTTGTCCACGCGTAATTTGTACACAGTTTTGTTTTATTCAGCTAGGAAAGTCTACATTTTTCAAAAAACGGACAGATGATTTTGGTGTCCAAAATTCACCGGACAAATACCATTGTTTATAATTTTCATTTGGCATTAATAAAAGAATAATCTCTATGTGCGTTTCGTGAATTGGGACGTCTTCTGACTCCAGGGTTTCATAGAATGACAAATGGATTTTTGGGGGATATGTGAAAATTGTATTAAAAGTTTAATTCACTGAACATTCAGAACAATTGTGGGTGAGACAAAGAAATATATCTTCCTCAATAAACTTTTCTTTTGAAAAAGGAAAAACAAATTATTTAAATCATTTGAATAATATGCTTTATGTCGTTCAGTAATTACACGGAAAAAGGAATTTGTTCTTTTCGTCTTAATCTCTAAGGCTTAGAGAGTACATGTTTCTTGTATATAATCTTTCCTCACATTTAAAGAGGCAGCTAAATAGAAGAATGATGAATTAAAGGAGAGCCATGGTGACAAATCGAGCTTTTGATACCGTTATAATCCTCCTTTTTACAGTAACTAACTCAAATCTTTAGCAGCAACACATTCATTTCCATATATACTAAAATGAGAGAGGGAAAACGTGGTTTCTGGAAACACATAAAACAGCATAAGGCTA
This sequence comes from Manis javanica, assembly GCF_040802235.1. Classification (NCBI taxonomy): domain Eukaryota; kingdom Metazoa; phylum Chordata; class Mammalia; order Pholidota; family Manidae; genus Manis; species Manis javanica. The sequence goes on along the minus strand of NC_133156.1, from coordinate 33,495,144 downwards.
GTGTATTATGGGACTCAGCCTGCTTAATGCGTATTTAAGCAGCGAGAGCTGGTCACTCTCCGGAAGGAACTCAAAACGAATACAATGCTACACGACTTTATTGATAGCACCAAGTAGCATGTCCAGCCACAGGAAAAGCATCCCAGTAAATTAAATCTTCCAAAACAATTTTCAAATTGCTGTAAACTTCTTTTTTGGATAGTATGCCTTTGGTGTGAAGGTTACGGAAACTGATAAAATGTCTCTTTTTCCTTAAAATTACCTTAAAGTAGTATGCAGCCTGAAACTCTCTGGGCAATTCTGCAGCGAGAGGCAGCAGTCCTGAGTTCCCTTTATGCTCTGGCACCAGGCCCGAAATCATGGCATAGGAACACCTCACACAGCGAGTGCCATGGATACAAGAACTGCTCTTGCTGCCATCACGGATGACTGATGCACCCGATATTCCAAGCGCCCTGCTTTGTCCGAGGCATTTTCAGTGAATTATTTAATTTAATCCTCATAATCATTTTGTCAAGGAAGTTGGGTTTTATTCTCCCCATACTACCATGGAGGGAATCACAGGCCCAGTAAGCTTAATTCTTTTCCTGAGCTGCCCTTGCATCAAGGAAGGGAAGTGCGCGATGTGAACCCAGTACTCTCCCTCTCTGTAAACTGTGGTCTTAGCCACTACATGTACTTCACTGCTGTTGAAAAGACATTTTTATATTTGATACTGATCACAATATTCAAGGCTGAAAGCATCGACAAGATGACGTTAGGGCAGTTTGATGGAAAAAGCCACTGCATATACCCAGTGTCTACCTGTCAAAAAATTACCCATACGAAATCTTTTCAGTGATTCCCGTCTTCAATATGAATTCAGAGGAGAGAGTTTTCGCTGAGATATCAAGTGCAGTAAGTCTGAACAGCATTTGTACAAACTGCGTTTTTACACAGCTCAACTCTAAGATGGAGACCTGCAAAACAGTTTTATGCTCACCAGCTCGGGGTGCTTTTGACTATATTTCAAGCGTTCAATCAATTATTCTTTTTCTGTCCACGCGTAATTTGTAGACAGTTTTCTTTTATTCAGCTAGGAAAATCTACATTTGTGAAAAAACGGACAGATTATTTTGTGTCCGAAATTCACCGGACAAATATCATTGCTTATAGTTTTCCTTTTGCCATTAATAAGAGAATAATTTCTATGCGTGCTTCATGTATTGGGACGTCTTCTGACTCCAGGATTTCATAGAATAACAAATGGATTGTTGGGGGATATCTGAAGCTTCTATGAACAGTTTAATTCACTGAACATTCAGAACAATTGTGGGTGAGAAAAAGAAATATATCTTCCTCAATAAACTTTTCTTTTGAAAAAGGAAATGCAATTTATATCATTTGATTCCTATGCATTATGTCGTTCAGTAATTACAGAGAAAAATGAATTTGTTCTTTTTCTCGTAATCTCTAAGGCTTAGAGAGTACATGTTTCTTCAAAATAATCTTTCCTAAGATTTAAAAGAGCAGGTAAATACAAAAATGATGAATTAAAGGAGAGCCAGGGTGACAAATCGGGCTTATGATACCGTTATAATCCTCCTTTTTACAGTAACCAATTCAAATCTTTAGCAGCAACACATTCATTTCCATTTACACTAAAGTGAGAGAGGAAAAACGTGGTTTCTGGAAACACATAAAACAGCATAAGGCTAGTGTATTATGGGACTCAGCCTGCTCAATGCGTGCGTATTTAAGCAGCGAGAGCTGGTCACTCTCCGGAAGGAACTCAAAACGAATACAATGCTAGATGATAGCCCCAAGTAGTATGTGCAGCCACAGGAAAAGCATCCAAGTAAAAAAAATCTTCCAAAACAATTTTCAAATTGCTTTAAACTTCTTTTTTGGGACAGTATGATTTTGTTGTGAAGGTAAAGGAATCTGATAAAATGACTCTTTTTCCTTAAAATTATCTTAAAGTAGTATGCAGCCTGAAACTCCCTGGGCACGTCTGCAGCGAGAGGCAGCAGTCCCGACTGCCCTTTATGCTGGGTCACCAGGCCCGAAATCATGGCATAGGAACACCTCACACAACGGGTGCCGTGGATACCAGAACTGCTCTTGCTGCCATCACGGATGAATGAGGCACCCGACATTCCAAGAGCCATGCTTTGTCCGAGGCATTTTCAATGCATTATTTACTTGAATCCTCATAATCATTTTGTCAAGGAAGGTGGGTTTTACTCTCCCTATATTACCATGGATGGTATCACACGCCCAGTAAGCTTAATTCGTTTCCTGAGCTGCCCTTGCATTAAGGAACGGAACTGCGCGATGTGAACCCAGTACTCTCCCTCTCTGTAAGCTGTGGTCTTAGCCACTACCTGTACTTCACTGCTGTTGAAAAGACATTTTTATATTTGATACTGATCACAATATTCAGGACTGAAAGCAGAGTCATGATGACGTTATGGCAGGTTTGTGGACAAAGCCAATGCATATACCCCGTGTGTACAAGTCAAAAATTACCAATACGAAATCTGTTCAGTGATTCCCTTCTTCAATATGAATTCAGAGGAGAGAGTTTTTGCTGAGATGTCAAATGCAGTCAGTTTGAACAGCAGTTGTACTTACTGCGTTTTTACACCCTACAACTCTAAGAAGGAAACCTGCAAAACAGTTTTATGCTCACCAGGTTGGGGTGCTTTTGATTAAATTTCAAGCGTTCAATCCATTAACCTTTTTTGTCCACGCGTACTTTGTACACAGTTTTGTTTTATTCAGCTAGGAAAATCTACATTTGTCAAAAAACGGACAGATGATTTTGGTGTCCAAAATTCACCGGACAAATACCACTGTTTATAATTTTCATTTGGCATTAATAAAAGAATAATCTCTATGTGCGTTTCGTGAATTGGGACGTCCTCTGACTCCAGGGTTTCATAGAATGACAAATGGATTTTTGGGGGATATGTGAAAATTGTATTAAAAGTTTAATTCACTGAACATTCAGAACAATTGTGGGTGAGACAAAGAAATATATCTTCCTCAATAAACTTTTCTTTTGAAAAAGGAAAAACAAATTATTTGAATCATTTGAATAATATGCTTTATGTCGTTCAGTAATTACACGGAAAAAGGAATTTGTTCTTTTTCTCTTAATCTCTAAGGCTTAGAGAGTACATGTTTCTTGTATATAATCTTTCCTCACATTTAAAGAGGCAGCTAAAGAGAAGAATGATGAATTAAAGGAGAGCCATGGTGACAAATCGAGCTTTTGATGCCGTTATAATCCTCCTTTTCACAGTAACTCATTCAAATCTTTAGCAGCAACACATTCATTTCCATATATACTAAAATGAGAGAGGGAAAACGTGGTTTCTGGAAACACATAAAACAGCATAAGGCTAGTGTATTATGGGACTCAGCCTGCTTAATGCGTATTTAAGCAGCGAGAGCTGGTCACTCTCCGGAAGGAACTCAAAACGAATACAATGCTACACGACTTTACTGATAGCCCCACGTAGCATGTCCAGCCACAGGAAAAGCATCCCAGTAAATTAAATCTTCCAAAACAATTTTCAAATTGCTGTAAACTTCTTTTTTGGATAGTATGCCTTTGGTGTGAAGGTTAAGGAAACTGATAAAATGTCTCTTTTTCCTTAAAATTACCTTAAAGTAGTATGCAGCCTGAAACTCTCTGGGCCATTCTGCAGCGAGAGGCAGCAGTCCTGAGTTCCCTTTATGCTCTGGCACCAGGCCCGAAATCATGGCATAGGAACACCTCACACAGCGAGTGCCATGGATACAAGAACTGCTCTTGCTGCCATCACGGATGACTGATGCACCCGATATTCCAAGCGCCCTGCTTTGTCCGAGGCATTTTCAGTGCATTATTTACTTTAATCCTCATAATCATTTTGTCAAGGAAGGTGGGTTTTATTCTCCCTATACTACCATGGAGGGAATCACACGCCCAGTAAGCTTAATTCGTTTCCTGAGCTGCCCTTGCATTAAGGAAGGGAAGTGCGCGATGTGAACCCAGTACTCTCCCTCTCTGTAAACTGTGGTCTTAGCCACTACATGTACTTCACTGCTGTTGAAAAGACATTTTTATATTTGATACTGATCACAATATTCAGGGCTGAAAGCATCGACAAGATGACGTTAGGGCAGTTTGATGGAAAAAGCCACTGCATATACCCAGTGTCTACCTGTCAAAAAATTACCCATACGAAATCTTTTCAGTGATTCCCATCTTCAATATGAATTCAGAGGAGAGAGTTTTCGCTGAGATATCAAGTGCAGTAAGTCTGAACAGCAGTTGTACAAACTGCGTTTTTACACCCCTCAACCCTAAGAAGGAGACCTGCAAAACAGTTTTATGCTCACCAGCTCGGGGTGTTTTTGACTATATTTCAAGCGTTCAATCCATTATCCTTTTTCTGTCCACGCGTAATTTGTAGACAGTTTTCTTTTATTCAGCTAGGAAAATCTACATTTGTGAAAAAACGGACAGATTATTTTTGTGTCCGAAATTCACCGGACAAGTATCATTGCTTATAGTTTTACTTTTGCCATTAATAAGAGAATAATTTCTATGCGTGCTTCATGTATTGGGACGTCTTCTGACTCCAGGATTTCATAGAATAACAAATGGATTGTTGGGGGATATCTGAAGCTTCTGTGAACAGTTTAATTCACTGAACATTCAGAACAATTGTGGGTGAGAAAAAGAAATATATCTTCCTCAATACACATTTCTTTTGAAAAAGGAAATGCAATTTATATCATTTGATTCCTATGCATTATGTCGTTCAGTAATTACAGAGAAAAATGGATTTGTTCTTTTTCTCGTAATCTCTAAGGCTTAGAGAGTACATGTTTCTTCAAAATAATCTTTCCTAAGATTTAAAAAAGCAGGTAAATACAAAAATGATGAATTAAAGGAGAGCCAGGGTGACAAATCGAGCTTATGATACCGTTATAATCCTCCTTTTTACAGTAACTAATTCAAATCTTTAGCAGCAACACATTCATTTCCATTTACACTAAAGTTAGAGAGGAAAAACGTGGTTTCTGGAAACACATAAAACAGCATAAGGCTAGTGTATTATGGGACACAGCCTGCTCAATGCGTGCGTATTTAAGCAGCGAGAGCTGGTCACTCTCCGGAAGGAACTCAAAACGAATACAATGCTAGATGATAGCCCCAAGTAGTATGTGCAGCCACAGGAAAAGCATCCAAGTAAAAAAAATCTTCCAAAACAATTTTCAAATTGCTTTAAACTTCTTTTTTGGGACAGTATGATTTTGGTGTGAAGGTAAAGGAATCTGATAAAATGACTCTTTTTCCTTCAAATTATCTTAAAGTAGTATGCAGCCTGAAACTCCCTGGGCACGTCTGCAGCGAGAGGCAGCATTCCCGAGTGCCCTTTATGCTGTGCCACCAGGCCCGAAATCATGGCATAGGAACACCTCACACAACGGGTGCCGTGGATACCAGAACTGCTCTTGCTGCCATCACGGATGAATGAGGCACCCGACATTCCAAGAGCCATGCTTTGTCCGAGGCATTTTCAATGCATTATTTACTTGAATCCTCATAATCATTTTGTCACGGAAGGTGGGTTTTACTCTCCCTATATTACCATGGAGGGTATCACACGCCCAGTAAGCTTAATTCGTTTCCTGAGCTGCCCTTGCATTAAGGAACGGAACTGCGCGATGTGAACCCAGTACTCTCCCTCTCTGTAACCTGTGGTCTTAGCCACTACATGTACTTCACTGCTGTTGAAAAGACATTTTTATATTTGATACTGATCACAATATTCAGGACTGAAAGCAGAGTCATGATGACGTTATGGCAGGTTTGTGGACAAAGCCAATGCATATACCCCGTGTCTACAAGTCAAAAAATTACCAATACGAAATCTGTTCAGTGATTCCCTTCTTCAATATGAATTCAGAGGAGAGAGTTTTTGCTGAGATGTCAAATGCAGTCAGTTTGAACAGCAGTTGTACTTACTGCGTTTTTACACCCTACAACTCTAAGAAGGAAACCTGCAAAACAGTTTTATGCTCACCAGGTTGGGGTGCTTTTGATTAAATTTCAAGCGTTCAATCCATTAACCTTTTTTGTCCACGCGTAATTTGTACACAGTTTTGTTTTATTCAGCTAGGAAAATCTACATTTGTCAAAAAACGGACAGATGATTTTGGTGTCCAAAATTCACCGGACAAATACCACTGTTTATAATTTTCATTTGGCATTAATAAAAGAATAATCTCTATGTGCGTTTCGTGAATTGGGACGTCTTCTGACTCCAGGGTTTCATAGAATGACAAATGGATTTTTGGGGGATATGTGAAAATTGTATTAAAAGTTTAATTCACTGAACATTCAGAACAATTGTGGGTGAGACAAAGAAATATATCTTCCTCAATAAACTTTTCTTTTGAAAAAGGAAAAACAAATTATTTGAATCATTTGAATAATATGCTTTATGTCGTTCAGTAATTACACGGAAAAAGGAATTTGTTCTTTTTCTCTTAATCTCTAAGGCTTAGAGAGTACATGTTTCTTGTATATAATCTTTCCTCACATTTAAAGAGGCAGCTAAAGAGAAGAATGATGAATTAAAGGAGAGCCATGGTGACAAATCGAGCTTTTGATGCCGTTATAATCCTCCTTTTCACAGTAACTCATTCAAATCTTTAGCAGCAACACATTCATTTCCATATATACTAAAATGAGAGAGGGAAAACGTGGTTTCTGGAAACACATAAAACAGCATAAGGCTAGTGTATTATGGGACTCAGCCTGCTTAATGCGTATTTAAGCAGCGAGAGCTGGTCACTCTCCGGAAGGAACTCAAAACGAATACAATGCTACACGACTTTACTGATAGCCCCACGTAGCATGTCCAGCCACAGGAAAAGCATCCCAGTAAATTAAATCTTCCAAAACAATTTTCAAATTGCTGTAAACTTCTTTTTTGGATAGTATGCCTTTGGTGTGAAGGTTAAGGAAACTGATAAAATGTCTCTTTTTCCTTAAAATTACCTTAAAGTAGTATGCAGCCTGAAACTCTCTGGGCCATTCTGCAGCGAGAGGCAGCAGTCCTGAGTTCCCTTTATGCTCTGGCACCAGGCCCGAAATCATGGCATAGGAACACCTCACACAGCGAGTGCCATGGATACAAGAACTGCTCTTGCTGCCATCACGGATGACTGATGCACCCGATATTCCAAGCGCCCTGCTTTGTCCGAGGCATTTTCAGTGCATTATTTACTTTAATCCTCATAATCATTTTGTCAAGGAAGGTGGGTTTTATTCTCCCTATACTACCATGGAGGGAATCACACGCCCAGTAAGCTTAATTCGTTTCCTGAGCTGCCCTTGCATTAAGGAAGGGAAGTGCGCGATGTGAACCCAGTACTCTCCCTCTCTGTAAACTGTGGTCTTAGCCACTACATGTACTTCACTGCTGTTGAAAAGACATTTTTATATTTGATACTGATCACAATATTCAGGGCTGAAAGCATCGACAAGATGACGTTAGGGCAGTTTGATGGAAAAAGCCACTGCATATACCCAGTGTCTACCTGTCAAAAAATTACCCATACGAAATCTTTTCAGTGATTCCCTTCTTCAATATGAATTCAGAGGAGAGAGTTTTCGCTGAGATATCAAGTGCAGTAAGTCTGAACAGCAGTTGTACAAACTGCGTTTTTACACCCCTCAACTCTAAGAAGGAGACCTGCAAAACAGTTTTATGCTCACCAGCTCGGGGTGCTTTTGACTATATTTCAAGCGTTCAATCCATTATCCTTTTTCTGTCCACGCGTAATTTGTAGACAGTTTTCTTTTATTCAGCTAGGAAAATCTACATTTGTGAAAAAACGGACAGATTATTTTTGTGTCCGAAATTCACCGGACAAGTATCATTGCTTATAGTTTTCCTTTTGCCATTAATAAGAGAATAATTTCTATGCGTGCTTCATGTATTGGGACGTCTTCTGACTCCAGGATTTCATAGAATAACAAATGGATTGTTGGGGGATATCTGAAGCTTCTGTGAACAGTTTAATTCACTGAACATTCAGAACAATTGTGGGTGAGAAAAAGAAATATATCTTCCTCAATACACATTTCTTTTGAAAAAGGAAATGCAATTTATATCATTTGATTCCTATGCATTATGTCGTTCAGTAATTACAGAGAAAAATGGATTTGTTCTTTTTCTCGTAATCTCTAAGGCTTAGAGAGTACATGTTTCTTCAAAATAATCTTTCCTAAGATTTAAAAAAGCAGGTAAATACAAAAATGATGAATTAAAGGAGAGCCAGGGTGACAAATCGAGCTTATGATACCGTTATAATCCTCCTTTTTACAGTAACTAATTCAAATCTTTAGCAGCAACACATTCATTTTCATTTACACTAAAGTTAGAGAGGAAAAACGTGGTTTCTGGAAACACATAAAACAGCATAAGGCTAGTGTATTATGGGACACAGCCTGCTCAATGCGTGCGTATTTAAGCAGCGAGAGCTGGTCACTCTCCGGAAGGAACTCAAAACGAATACAATGCTAGATGATAGCCCCAAGTAGTATGTGCAGCCACAGGAAAAGCATCCAAGTAAAAAAAATCTTCCAAAACAATTTTCAAATTGCTTTAAACTTCTTTTTTGGGACAGTATGATTTTGGTGTGAAGGTAAAGGAATCTGATAAAATGACTCTTTTTCCTTCAAATTATCTTAAAGTAGTATGCAGCCTGAAACTCCCTGGGCACGTCTGCAGCGAGAGGCAGCATTCCCGAGTGCCCTTTATGCTGTGCCACCAGGCCCGAAATCATGGCATAGGAACACCTCACACAACGGGTGCCGTGGATACCAGAACTGCTCTTGCTGCCATCACGGATGAATGAGGCACCCGACATTCCAAGAGCCATGCTTTGTCCGAGGCATTTTCAATGCATTATTTACTTGAATCCTCATAATCATTTTGTCACGGAAGGTGGGTTTTACTCTCCCTATATTACCATGGAGGGTATCACACGCCCAGTAAGCTTAATTCGTTTCCTGAGCTGCCCTTGCATTAAGGAACGGAACTGCGCGATGTGAACCCAGTACTCTCCCTCTCTGTAACCTGTGGTCTTAGCCACTACATGTACTTCACTGCTGTTGAAAAGACATTTTTATATTTGATACTGATCACAATATTCAGGACTGAAAGCAGAGTCATGATGACGTTATGGCAGGTTTGTGGACAAAGCCAATGCATATACCCCGTGTCTACAAGTCAAAAAATTACCAATACGAAATCTGTTCAGTGATTCCCTTCTTCAATATGAATTCAGAGGAGAGAGTTTTTGCTGAGATGTCAAATGCAGTCAGTTTGAACAGCAGTTGTACTTACTGCGTTTTTACACCCTACAACTCTAAGAAGGAAACCTGCAAAACAGTTTTATGCTCACCAGCTTGGGGTGCTTTTGATTAAATTTCAAGCGTTCAATCCATTAACCTTTTTTGTCCACGCGTAATTTGTACACAGTTTTGTTTTATTCAGCTAGGAAAATCTACATTTGTCAAAAAACGGACAGATGATTTTGGTGTCCAAAATTCACCGGACAAATATCATTGTTTATAATTTTCATTTGGCATTAATAAAAGAATAATTTCTATGTGCGTTTCGTGAATTGGGACGTCTTTTGACTCCAGGGTTTCATAGAATGACAAATGGATTGTTACGGGAAATCTGAAGCTTGTATTAAAAGTTTTATTCACTGAACATTCAGAACAATTGTGGGTGAGACAAAGAAATGTATCTTCCTCAATAAACTTTTCTTTTGAAAAAGGAAAAACAAATTATTTGAATCATTTGAATAATATGCTTTATGTCGTTCAGTAATTACGCGGAAAAAGGAATTTGTTCTTTTTCTCTTAATCTCTAAGGCTTAGAGAGTACATGTTTCTTGTATATAATCTTTCCTAACATTTAAAGAGGCAGCTAAATAGAAGAATGATGAATTAAAGGAGAGCCATGGTGACAAATCGAGCTTTTGATACCGTTATAATCCTCCTTTTCACAGTAACTCATTCAAATCTTTAGCAGCAACACATTCATTTCCATATATACTAAAATGAGAGAGGGAAAACGTGGTTTCCGGAAACACATAAAACTGCATAAGGCTAGTGTATTATGGGACTCAGCCTGCTTAATGCGTATTTAAGCAGCGAGAGCTGGTCACTCTCCGGAAGGAACTCAAAACGAATACAATGCTACACGACTTTACTGATAGCCCCACGTAGCATGTCCAGCCACAGGAAAAGCATCCCGGTAAATTAAATCTTCCAAAACAATTTTCAAATTGCTGTAAACTTCTTTTTTGTATAGTATGCCTTTGGTGTGAAGGTTAAGGAAACTGATAAAATGTCTCTTTTTCCTTAAAATTACCTTAAAGTAGTATGCAGCCTGAAACTCTCTGGGCAATTCTGCAGCGAGAGGCAGCAGTCCTGAGTTCCCTTTATGCTCTGGCACCAGGCACGAAATCATGGCATAGGAACACCTCACACAGCGAGTGCCATGGATACAAGAACTGCTCTTGCTGCCATCACGGATGACTGATGCACCCGATATTCCAAGCGCCCTGCTTTGTCCGAGGCATTTTCAGTGCATTATTTACTTTAATCCTCATAATCATTTTGTCAAGGAAGGTGGGTTTTATTCTCCCTATACTACCATGGAGGGAGTCACACGCCCAGTAAGCTTAATTCGTTTCCTGAGCTGCCCTTGCATTAAGGAAGGGAAGTGCGCGATGTGAACCCAGTACTCTCCCTCTCTGTAAACTGTGGTCTTAGCCACTACATGTACTTCACTGCTGTTGAAAAGACATTTTTATATTTGATACTGATCACAATATTCAAGGCTGAAAGCATCGACAAGATGACGTTAGGGCAGTTTGATGGAAAAAGCCACTGCATATACCCAGTGTCTACCTGTCAAAAAATTACCCATACGAAATCTTTTCAGTGATTCCCTTCTTCAATATGAATTCAGAGGAGAGAGTTTTCGCTGAGATATCAAGTGCAGTAAGTCTGAACAGCAGTTGTACAAACTGCGTTTCTACACCCCTCAACTCTAAGAAGGAGACCTGCAAAACAGTTTTATGCTCACCAGCTCGGGGTGCTTTTGACTATATTTCAAGCGTTCAATCCATTATCCTTTTTTTGTCCACGCGTAATTTGTAGACAGTTTTGTTTTATTCAGCTAGGAAAATCTACATTTGTGAAAAAACGGACAGATTATTTTTGTGTCCGAAATTCACCGGACAAATATCATTGCTTATAGTTTTCCTTTTGCCATTAATAAGAGAATAATTTCTATGCGTGCTTCATGTATTGGGACGTCTTCTGACTCCAGGATTTCATAGAATAACAAATGGATTGTTGGGGGATATCTGAAGCTTCTATGAACAGTTTAATTCACTGAACATTCAGAACAATTGTGGGTGAGAAAAAGAAATATATCTTCCTCAATAAACTTTTCTTTTGAAAAAGGAAATGCAATTTATATCATTTGATTCCTATGCATTATGTCGTTCAGTAATTACAGAGAAAAATGGATTTGTTCTTTTTCTCGTAATCTCTAAGGCTTAGAGAGTACATGTTTCTTCAAAATAATCTTTCCTAAGATTTAAAAAAGCAGGTAAATACAAAAATGATGAATTAAAGGAGAGCCAGGGTGACAAATCGAGCTTATGATACCGTTATAATCCTCCTTTTTACAGTAACTAATTCAAATCTTTAGCAGCAACACATTCATTTTCATTTACACTAAAGTGAGAGAGGAAAAACGTGGTTTCTGGAAACACATAAAACAGCATAAGGCTAGTGTATTATGGGACTCAGCCTGCTCAACGCGTGCGTATTTAAGCAGCGAGAGCTGGTCACTCTCCGGAAGGAACTCAAAACGAATACAATGCTAGATGATAGCCCCAAGTAGTATGTGCAGCCACAGGAAAAGCATCCAAGTAAAAAAAATCTTCCAAAACAATTTTCAAATTGCTTTAAACTTCTTTTTTGGGACAGTATGATTTTGGTGTGAAGGTAAAGGAATCTGATAAAATGACTCTTTTTCCTTCAAATTATCTTAAAGTAGTATGCAGCCTGAAACTCCCTGGGCACGTCTGCAGCGAGAGGCAGCATTCCCGAGTGCCCTTTATGCTGTGCCACCAGGCCCGAAATCATGGCATAGGAACACCTCACACAACGGGTGCCGTGGATACCAGAACTGCTCTTGCTGCCATCACGGATGAATGAGGCACCCGACATTCCAAGAGCCATGCTTTGTCCGAGGCATTTTCAATGCATTATTTACTTGAATCCTCATAATCATTTTGTCACGGAAGGTGGGTTTTACTCCCCTATATTACCATGGAGGGTATCACACGCCCAGTAAGCTTAATTCGTTTCCTGAGCTGCCCTTGCATTAAGGAACGGAACTGCGCGATGTGAACCCAGTACTCTCCCTCTCTGTAACCTGTGGTCTTAGCCACTACATGTACTTCACTGCTGTTGAAAAGACATTTTTATATTTGATACTGATCACAATATTCAGGACTGAAAGCAGAGTCATGATGACGTTATGGCAGGTTTGTGGACAAAGCCAATGCATATACCCCGTGTCTACAAGTCAAAAAATTACCAATACGAAATCTGTTCAGTGATTCCCTTCTTCAATATGAATTCAGAGGAGAGAGTTTTTGCTGAGATGTCAAATGCAGTCAGTTTGAACAGCAGTTGTACTTACTGCGTTTTTACACCCTACAACTCTAAGAAGGAAACCTGCAAAACAGTTTTATGCTCACCAGGTTGGGGTGCTTTTGATTAAATTTCAAGCGTTCAATCCATTAACCTTTTTTGTCCACGCGTAATTTGTACACAGTTTTGTTTTATTCAGCTAGGAAAATCTACATTTGTCAAAAAACGGACAGATGATTTTGGTGTCCAAAATTCACCGGACAAATACCACTGTTTATAATTTTCATTTGGCATTAATAAAAGAATAATCTCTATGTGCGTTTCGTGAATTGGGACGTCTTCTGACTCCAGGGTTTCATAGAATGACAAATGGATTTTTGGGGGATATGTGAAAATTGTATTAAAAGTTTAATTCACTGAACATTCAGAACAATTGTGGGTGAGACAAAGAAATATATCTTCCTCAATAAACTTTTCTTTTGAAAAAGGAAAAACAAATTATTTGAATCATTTGAATAATATGCTTTATGTCGTTCAGTAATTACACGGAAAAAGGAATTTGTTCTTTTTCTCTTAATCTCTAAGGCTTAGAGAGTACATGTTTCTTGTATATAATCTTTCCTCACATTTAAAGAGGCAGCTAAAGAGAAGAATGATGAATTAAAGGAGAGCCATGGTGACAAATCGAGCTTTTGATGCCGTTATAATCCTCCTTTTCACAGTAACTCATTCAAATCTTTGGCAGCAACACATTCATTTCCATATATACTAAAATGAGAGAGGGAAAACGTGGTTTCTGGAAACACATAAAACAGCATAAGGCTAGTGTATTATGGGACTCAGCCTGCTTAATGCGTATTTAAGCAGCGAGAGCTGGTCACTCTCCGGAAGGAACTCAAAACGAATACAATGCTACACGACTTTACTGATAGCCCCACGTAGCATGTCCAGCCACAGGAAAAGCATCCCAGTAAATTAAATCTTCCAAAACAATTTTCAAATTGCTGTAAACTTCTTTTTTGGATAGTATGCCTTTGGTGTGAAGGTTAAGGAAACTGATAAAATGTCTCTTTTTCCTTAAAATTACCTTAAAGTAGTATGCAGCCTGAAACTCTCTGGGCAATTCTGCAGCGAGAGGCAGCAGTCCTGAGTTCCCTTTATGCTCTGGCACCAGGCCCGAAATCATGGCATAGGAACACCTCACACAGCGAGTGCCATGGATACAAGAACTGCTCTTGCTGCCATCACGGATGACTGATGCACCCGATATTCCAAGCGCCCTGCTTTGTCCGAGGCATTTTCAGTGCATTATTTACTTTAATCCTCATAATCATTTTGTCAAGGAAGGTGGGTTTTATTCTCCCTATACTACCATGGAGGGAATCACACGCCCAGTAAGCTTAATTCGTTTCCTGAGCTGCCCTTGCATTAAGGAAGGGAAGTGCGCGATGTGAACCCAGTACTCTCCCTCTCTGTAAACTGTGGTCTTAGCCACTACATGTACTTCACTGCTGTTGAAAAGACATTTTTATATTTGATACTGATCACAATATTCAGGGCTGAAAGCATCGACAAGATGACGTTAGGGCAGTTTGATGGAAAAAGCCACTGCATATACCCAGTGTCTACCTGTCAAAAAATTACCCATACGAAATCTTTTCAGTGATTCCCATCTTCAATATGAATTCAGAGGAGAGAGTTTTCGCTGAGATATCAAGTGCAGTAAGTCTGAACAGCAGTTGTACAAACTGCGTTTTTACACCCCTCAACCCTAAGAAGGAGACCTGCAAAACAGTTTTATGCTCACCAGCTCGGGGTGCTTTTGACTATATTTCAAGCGTTCAATCCATTATCCTTTTTCTGTCCACGCGTAATTTGTAGACAGTTTTCTTTTATTCAGCTACGAAAATCTACATTTGTGAAAAAACGGACAGATTATTTTTGTGTCCGAAATTCACCGGACAAGTATCATTGCTTATAGTTTTACTTTTGCCATTAATAAGAGAATAATTTCTATGCGTGCTTCATGTATTGGGACGTCTTCTGACTCCAGGATTTCATAGAATAACAAATGGATTGTTGGGGGATATCTGAAGCTTCTGTGAACAGTTTAATTCACTGAACATTCAGAACAATTGTGGGTGAGAAAGAGAAATATATCTTCCTCAATACACATTTCTTTTGAAAAAGGAAATGCAATTTATATCATTTGATTCCTATGCATTATGTCGTTCAGTAATTACAGAGAAAAATGGATTTGTTCTTTTTCTCGTAATCTCTAAGGCTTAGAGAGTACATGTTTCTTCAAAATAATCTTTCCTAAGATTTAAAAAAGCAGGTAAATACAAAAATGATGAATTAAAGGAGAGCCAGGGTGACAAATCGAGCTTATGATACCGTTATAATCCTCCTTTTTACAGTAACTAATTCAAATCTTTAGCAGCAACACATTCATTTCCATTTACACTAAAGTTAGAGAGGAAAAACGTGGTTTCTGGAAACACATAAAACAGCATAAGGCTAGTGTATTATGGGACACAGCCTGCTCAATGCGTGCGTATTTAAGCAGCGAGAGCTGGTCACTCTCCGGAAGGAACTCAAAACGAATACAATGCTAGATGATAGCCCCAAGTAGTATGTGCAGCCACAGGATAAGCATCCAAGTAAAAAAAATCTTCCAAAACAATTTTCAAATTGCTTTAAACTTCTTTTTTGGGACAGTATGATTTTGGTGTGAAGGTAAAGGAATCTGATAAAATGACTCTTTTTCCTTCAAATTATCTTAAAGTAGTATGCAGCCTGAAACTCCCTGGGCACGTCTGCAGCGAGAGGCAGCATTCCCGAGTGCCCTTTATGCTGTGCCACCAGGCCCGAAATCATGGCATAGGAACACCTCACACAACGGGTGCCGTGGATACCAGAACTGCTCTTGCTGCCATCACGGATGAATGAGGCACCCGACATTCCAAGAGCCATGCTTTGTCCGAGGCATTTTCAATGCATTATTTACTTGAATCCTCATAATCATTTTGTCACGGAAGGTGGGTTTTACTCTCCCTATATTACCATGGAGGGTATCACACGCCCAGTAAGCTTAATTCGTTTCCTGAGCTGCCCTTGCATTAAGGAACGGAACTGCGCGATGTGAACCCAGTACTCTCCCTCTCTGTAACCTGTGGTCTTAGCCACTACATGTACTTCACTGCTGTTGAAAAGACATTTTTATATTTGATACTGATCACAATATTCAGGACTGAAAGCAGAGTTATGATGACGTTATGGCAGGTTTGTGGACAAAGCCAATGCATATACCCCGTGTCTACAAGTGAAAAAATTACCAATACGAAATCTGTTCAGTGATTCCCTTCTTCAATATGAATTCAGAGGAGAGAGTTTTTGCTGAGATGTCAAATGCAGTCAGTTTGAACAGCAGTTGTACTTACTGCGTTTTTACACCCTACAACTCTAAGAAGGAAACCTGCAAAACAGTTTTATGCTCACCAGCTTGGGGTGCTTTTGATTAAATTTCAAGCGTTCAATCCATTAACCTTTTTTGTCCACGCGTAATTTGTACACAGTTTTGTTTTATTCAGCTAGGAAAATCTACATTTGTCAAAAAACGGACAGATGATTTTGGTGTCCAAAATTCACCGGACAAATATCATTGTTTATAATTTTCATTTGGCATTAATAAAAGAATAATTTCTATGTGCGTTTCGTGAATTGGGACGTCTTTTGACTCCAGGGTTTCATAGAATGACAAATGGATTGTTGCGGGAAATCTGAAGCTTGTATTAAAAGTTTTATTCACTGAACATTCAGAACAATTGTGGGTGAGACAAAGAAATGTATCTTCCTCAATAAACTTTTCTTTTGAAAAAGGAAAAACAAATTATTTGAATCATTTGAATAATATGCTTTATGTCGTTCAGTAATTACACGGAAAAAGGAATTTGTTCTTTTTCTCTTAATCTCTAAGGCTTAGAGAGTACATGTTTCTTGTATATAATCTTTCCTAACATTTAAAGAGGCAGCTAAATAGAAGAATGATGAATTAAAGGAGAGCCATGGTGACAAATCGAGCTTTTGATACCGTTATAATCCTCCTTTTCACAGTAACTCATTCAAATCTTTAGCAGCCACACATTCATTTCCATATATACTAAAATGAGAGAGGGAAAACGTGGTTTCTGGAAACACATAAAACTGCATAAGGCTAGTGTATTATGGGACTCAGCCTGCTTAATGCGTATTTAAGCAGCGAGAGCTGGTCACTCTCCGGAAGGAACTCAAAACGAATACAATGCTACACGACTTTACTGATAGCCCCACGTAGCATGTCCAGCCACAGGAAAAGCATCCCGGTAAATTAAATCTTCCAAAACAATTTTCAAATTGCTGTAAACTTCTTTTTTGTATAGTATGCCTTTGGTGTGAAGGTTAAGGAAACTGATAAAATGTCTCTTTTTCCTTAAAATTACCTTAAAGTAGTATGCAGCCTGAAACTCTCTGGGCAATTCTGCAGCGAGAGGCAGCAGTCCTGAGTTCCCTTTATGCTCTGGCACCAGGCACGAAATCATGGCATAGGAACACCTCACACAGCGAGTGCCATGGATACAAGAACTGCTCTTGCTGCCATCACGGATGACTGATGCACCCGATATTCCAAGCGCCCTGCTTTGTCCGAGGCATTTTCAGTGCATTATTTACTTTAATCCTCATAATCATTTTGTCAAGGAAGGTGGGTTTTATTCTCCCTATACTACCATGGAGGGAGTCACACGCCCAGTAAGCTTAATTCGTTTCCTGAGCTGCCCTTGCATTAAGGAAGGGAAGTGCGCGATGTGAACCCAGTACTCTCCCTCTCTGTAAACTGTGGTCTTAGCCACTACATGTACTTCACTGCTGTTGAAAAGACATTTTTATATTTGATACTGATCACAATATTCAGGGCTGAAAGCATCGACAAGATGACGTTAGGGCGGTTTGATGGAAAAAGCCACTGCATATACCCAGTGTCTACCTGTCAAAAAATTACCCATACGAAATCTTTTCAGTGATTCCCTTCTTCAATATGAATTCAGAGGAGAGAGTTTTCGCTGAGATATCAAGTGCAGTAAGTCTGAACAGCAGTTGTACAAACTGCGTTTTTACACCCCTCAACTCTAAGAAGGAGACCTGCAAAACAGTTTTATGCTCACCAGCTCGGGGTGCTTTTGACTATATTTCAAGCGTTCAATCCATTAACGTTTTTTGTCCACGCGTAATTTGTAGACAGTTTTGTTTTATTCAGCTAGGAAAATCTACATTTGTGAAAAAACGGACAGATTATTTTTGTGTCCGAAATTCACCGGACAAATATCATTGCTTATAGTTTTCCTTTTGCCATTAATAAGAGAATAATTTCTATGCGTGCTTCATGTATTGGGACGTCTTCTGACTCCAGGATTTCATAGAATAACAAATGGATTGTTGGGGGATATCTGAAGCTTCTATGAACAGTTTAATTCACTGAACATTCAGAACAATTGTGGGTGAGAAAAAGAAATATATCTTCCTCAATAAACTTTTCTTTTGAAAAAGGAAATGCAATTTATATCATTTGATTCCTATGCATTATGTCGTTCAGTAATTACAGAGAAAAATGGATTTGTTCTTTTTCTCGTAATCTCTAAGGCTTAGAGAGTACATGTTTCTTCAAAATAATCTTTCCTAAGATTTAAAAAAGCAGGTAAATACAAAAATGATGAATTAAAGGAGAGCCAGGGTGACAAATCGGGCTTATGATACCGTTATAATCCTCCTTTTTACAGTAACTAATTCAAATCTTTAGCAGCAACACATTCATTTCCATTTTCACTAAAGTGAGAGAGGAAAAACGTGGTTTCTGGAAACACATAAAACAGCATAAGGCTAGTGTATTATGGGACTCAGCCTGCTCAACGCGTGCGTATTTAAGCAGCGAGAGCTGGTCACTCTCCGGAAGGAACTCAAAACGAATACAATGCTAGATGATAGCCCCAAGTAGTATGTGCAGCCACAGGAAAAGCATCCAAGTAAAAAAAATCTTCCAAAACAATTTTCAAATTGCTTTAAACTTCTTTTTTGGGACAGTATGATTTTGGTGTGAAGGTAAAGGAATCTGATAAAATGACTCTTTTTCCTTCAAATTATCTTAAAGTAGTATGCAGCCTGAAACTCCCTGGGCACGACTGCAGCGAGAGGCAGCAGTCCCGAGTGCCCTTTATGCTGTGCCACCAGGCCCGAAATCATGGCATAGGAACACCTCACACAACGGGTGCCGTGGATACCAGAACTGCTCTTGCTGCCATCACGGATGAATGAGGCACCCGACATTCCAAGAGCCATGCTTTGTCCGAGGCATTTTCAATGCATTATTTACTTTAATCCTCATAATCATTTTGTCAAGGAAGGTGGGTTTTACTCTCCCTATATTACCATGGAGGGTATTACACGCCCAGTAAGCTTAATTCGTTTCCTGAGCTGCCCTTGCATTAAGGAACCGAACTGCGCGATGTGAACCCAGTACTCTCCCTCTCTGTAACCTGTGGTCTTAGCCACTACATGTACTTCACTGCTGTTGAAAAGACATTTTTATATTTGATACTGATCACAATATTCAGGACTGAAAGCAGAGTCATGATGACGTTATGGCAGGTTTGTGGACAAAGCCAATGCATATACCCCGTGTCTACAAGTCAAAAAATTACCAATACGAAATCTTTTCAGTGGTTCACTTCTTCAATATGAATTCAGAGGAGAGAGTTTTTGCTGAGATGTCAAATGTAGTCAGTTTGAACAGAAGTTGTACTTACTGCGTTTTTACACCCTACAACTCTAAGAAGGAAACCTGCAAAACAGTTTTATGCTCACCAGCTTGGGGTGCTTTTGATTAAATTTCAAGCGTTCAATCCATTAACCTTTTTTGTCCACGCGTAATTTGTACACAGTTTTGTTTTATTCAGCTAGGAAAATCTACATTTTTCAAAAAACGGACAGATGATTTTGGTGTCCAAAATTCACCGGACAAATATCATTGTTTATAATTTTCATTTGGCATTAATAAAAGAATAATTTCTATGTGCGTTTCGTGAATTGGGACGTCTTCTGACTCCAGGGTTTCATAGAATGACAAATGGATTGTTGGGGGAAATCTGAAGCTTGTATTAAAAGTTTAATTCACTGAACATTCAGAACAATTGTGGGTGAGACAAAGAAATATATCTTCCTCAATAAACTTTTCTTTTGAAAAAGGAAAAACAAATTATTTGAATCATTTGAATAATATGCTTTATGTCGTTCAGTAATTACACGGAAAAAGGAATTTGTTCTTTTTCTCTTAATCTCTAAGGCTTAGAGAGTACATGTTTCTTGTATATAATCTTTCCTCACATTTAAAGAGGCAGCTAAATAGAAGAATGATGAATTAAAGGAGAGCCATGGTGACAAATCGAGCTTTTGATACCGTTATAATCCTCCTTTTTACAGTAACTCATTCAAGTCTTTAGCAGCAACACATTCATTTCCATATATAATAAAATGAGAGAGGGAAAACGTGGTTTCTGGAAACACATAAAACAGCATAAGGCTAGTGTATTATGGGACTCAGCCTGCTTAATGCGTATTTAAGCAGCGAGAGCTGGTCACTCTCCGGAAGGAACTCAAAACGAATACAATGCTACACGACTTTATTGATAGCCCCAAGTAGCATGTCCAGCCACAGGAAAAGCATCCCAGTAAATTAAATCTTCCAAAACAATTTTCAAATTGCTGTAAACTTCTTTTTTGGATAGTATGCCTTTGGTGTGAAGGTTAAGGAAACTGATAAAATGTCTCTTTTTCCTTAAAATTACCTTAAAGTAGTATGCAGCCTGAAACTCTCTGGGCAATTCTGCAGCGAGAGGCAGCAGTCCTGAGTTCCCTTTATGCTCTGGCACCAGGCCCGAAATCATGGCATAGGAACACCTCACACAGCGAGTGCCATGGATACAAGAACTGCTCTTGCTGCCATCACGGATGACTGATGCACCCGATATTCCAAGCGCCCTGCTTTGTCCGAGGCATTTTCAGTGCATTATTTACTTTAATCCTCATAATCATTTTGTCAAGGAAGGTGGGTTTTATTCTCCCTATACTACCATGGAGGGAGTCACACGCCCAGTAAGCTTAATTCGTTTCCTGAGCTGCCCTTGCATTAAGGAAGGGAAGTGCGCGATGTGAACCCAGTACTCTCCCTCTCTGTAACCTGTGGTCTTAGCCACTACATGTACTTCACTGCTGTTGAAAAGACATTTTTATATTTGATACTGATCACAATATTCAGGGCTGAAAGCATCGACAAGATGACGTTAGGGCGGTTTGATGGAAAAAGCCACTGCATATACCCAGTGTCTACCTGTCAAAAAATTACCCATACGAAATCTTTTCAGTGATTCCCTTCTTCAATATGAATTCAGAGGAGAGAGTTTTCGCTGAGATATCAAGTGCAGTAAGTCTGAACAGCAGTTGTACAAACTGCGTTTTTACACCCCTCAACTCTAAGAAGGAGACCTGCAAAACAGTTTTATGCTCACCAGCTCGGGGTGCTTTTGACTATATTTCAAGCGTTCAATCCATTATCCTTTTTTTGTCCACGCGTAATTTGTAGACAGTTTTGTTTTATTCAGCTAGGAAAATCTACATTTGTGAAAAAACGGACAGATTATTTTTGTGTCCGAAATTCACCGGACAAATATCATTGCTTATAGTTTTCCTTTTGCCATTAATAAGAGAATAATTTCTATGCGTGCTTCATGTATTGGGACGTCTTCTGACTCCAGGATTTCATAGAATAACAAATGGATTGTTGGGGGATATCTGAAGCTTCTATGAACAGTTTAATTCACTGAACATTCAGAACAATTGTGGGTGAGAAAAAGAAATATATCTTCCTCAATAAACTTTTCTTTTGAAAAAGGAAATGCAATTTATATCATTTGATTCCTATGCATTATGTCGTTCAGTAATTACAGAGAAAAATGGATTTGTTCTTTTTCTCGTAATCTCTAAGGCTTAGAGAGTACATGTTTCTTCAAAATAATCTTTCCTAAGATTTAAAAAAGCAGGTAAATACAAAAATGATGAATTAAAGGAGAGCCAGGGTGACAAATCGAGCTTATGATACCGTTATAATCCTCCTTTTTACAGTAACTAATTCAAATCTTTAGCAGCAACACATTCATTTCCATTTACACTAAAGTGAGAGAGGAAAAACGTGGTTTCTGGAAACACATAAAACAGCATAAGGCTAGTGTATTATGGGACTCAGCCTGCTCAACGCGTGCGTATTTAAGCAGCGAGAGCTGGTCACTCTCCGGAAGGAACTCAAAACGAATACAATGCTAGATGATAGCCCCAAGTAGTATGTGCAGCCACAGGAAAAGCATCCAAGTAAAAAAAATCTTCCAAAACAATTTTCAAATTGCTTTAAACTTCTTTTTTGGGACAGTATGATTTTGGTGTGAAGGTAAAGGAATCTGATAAAATGACTCTTTTTCCTTCAAATTATCTTAAAGTAGTATGCAGCCTGAAACTCCCTGGGCACGTCTGCAGCGAGAGGCAGCATTCCCGAGTGCCCTTTATGCTGTGCCACCAGGCCCGAAATCATGGCATAGGAACACCTCACACAACGGGTGCCGTGGATACCAGAACTGCTCTTGCTGCCATCACGGATGAATGAGGCACCCGACATTCCAAGAGCCATGCTTTGTCCGAGGCATTTTCAATGCATTATTTACTTGAATCCTCATAATCATTTTGTCAAGGAAGGTGGGTTTTACTCTCCCTATATTACCATGGAGGGTATCACACGCCCAGTAAGCTTAATTCGTTTCCTGAGCTGCCCTTGCATTAAGGAACGGAACTGCGCGATGTGAACCCAGTACTCTCCCTCTCTGTAACCTGTGGTCTTAGCCACTACATGTACTTCACTGCTGTTGAAAAGACATTTTTATATTTGATACTGATCACAATATTCAGGACTGAAAGCAGAGTCATGATGACGTTATGGCAGGTTTGTGGACAAAGCCAATGCATATACCCCGTGTCTACAAGTCAAAAAATTACCAATACGAAATCTGTTCAGTGATTCCCTTCTTCAATATGAATTCAGAGGAGAGAGTTTTTGCTGAGATGTCAAATGCAGTCAGTTTGAACAGCAGTTGTACTTACTGCGTTTTTACACCCTACAACTCTAAGAAGGAAACCTGCAAAACAGTTTTATGCTCACCAGCTTGGGGTGCTTTTGATTAAATTTCAAGCGTTCAATCCATTAACCTTTTTTGTCCACGCGTAATTTGTACACAGTTTTGTTTTATTCAGCTAGGAAAATCTACATGTGTCAAAAAACGGACAGATGATTTTGGTGTCCAAAATTCACCGGACAAATATCATTGTTTATAATTTTCATTTGGCATTAATAAAAGAATAATTTCTATGTGCGTTTCGTGAATTGGGACGTCTTCTGACTCCAGGGTTTCATAGAATGACAAATGCATTGTTGGGGGAAATCTGAAGCTTGTATTAAAAGTTTAATTCACTGAACATTCAGAACCATTGTGGGTGAGACAAAGAAATATATCTTCCTCAATAAACTTTTCTTTTGAAAAAGGAAAAACAAATTATTTGAATCATTTGAATAATATGCTTTATGTCGTTCAGTAATTACACGGAAAAAGGAATTTGTTCTTTTTCTCTTAATCTCTAAGGCTTAGAGAGTACATGTTTCTTGTATATAATCTTTCCTAACATTTAAAGAGGCAGCTAAATAGAAGAATGATGAATTAAAGGAGAGCCATGGTGACAAATCGAGCTTTTGATACCGTTATAATCCTCCTTTTCACAGTAACTCATTCAAATCTTTAGCAGCAACACATTCATTTCCATATATACTAAAATGAGAGAGGGAAAACGTGGTTTCTGGAAACACATAAAACAGCATAAGGCTAGTGTATTATGGGACTCAGCCTGTTTAATGCGTATTTAAGCAGCGAGAGCTGGTCACTCTCCGGAAGGAACTCAAAACGAATACAATGCTACACGACTTTACTGATAGCCCCACGTAGCATGTCCAGCCACAGGAAAAGCATCCAGGTAAATTAAATCTTCCAAAACAATTTTCAAATTGCTGCAAACTTCTTTTTTGGATAGTATGCCTTTGGTGTGAAGGTTAAGGAAACTGATAAAATGTCTCTTTTTCCTTAAAATTACCTTAAAGTAGTATGCAGCCTGAAACTCTCTGGGCAATTCTGCAGCGAGAGGCAGCAGTCCTGAGTTCCCTTTATGCTCTGGCACCAGGCCCGAAATCATGGCATAGGAACACCTCACACAGCGAGTGCCATGGATACAAGAACTGCTCTTGCTGCCATCACGGATGACTGATGCACCCGATATTCCAAGCGCCCTGCTTTGTCCGAGGCATTTTCAGTGCATTATTTACTTTAATCCTCATAATCATTTTGTCAAGGAAGGTGGGTTTTATTCTCCCTATACTACCATGGAGGGAGTCACACGCCCAGTAAGCTTAATTCGTTTCCTGAGCTGCCCTTGCATTAAGGAAGGGAAGTGCGCGATGTGAACCCAGTACTCTCCCTCTCTGTAAACTGTGGTCTTAGCCACTACATGTACTTCACTGCTGTTGAAAAGACATTTTTATATTTGATACTGATCACAATATTCAGGGCTGAAAGCATCGACAAGATGACGTTAGGGCGGTTTGATGGAAAAAGCCACTGCATATACCCAGTGTCTACCTGTCAAAAAATTACCCATACGAAATCTTTTCAGTGATTCCCTTCTTCAATATGAATTCAGAGGAGAGAGTTTTCGCTGAGATATCAAGTGCAGTAAGTCTGAACAGCAGTTGTACAAACTGCGTTTTTACACCCCTCAACTCTAAGAAGGAGACCTGCAAAACAGTTTTATGCTCACCAGCTCGGGGTGCTTTTGACTATATTTCAAGCGTTCAATCCATTAACGTTTTTTGTCCACGCGTAATTTGTAGACAGTTTTGTTTTATTCAGCTAGGAAAATCTACATTTGTGAAAAAACGGACAGATTATTTTTGTGTCCGAAATTCACCGGACAAATATCATTGCTTATAGTTTTCCTTTTGCCATTAATAAGAGAATAATTTCTATGCGTGCTTCATGTATTGGGACGTCTTCTGACTCCAGGATTTCATAGAATAACAAATGGATTGTTGGGGGATATCTGAAGCTTCTATGAACAGTTTAATTCACTGAACATTCAGAACAATTGTGGGTGAGAAAAAGAAATATATCTTCCTCAATAAACTTTTCTTTTGAAAAAGGAAATGCAATTTATATCATTTGATTCCTATGCATTATGTCGTTCAGTAATTACAGAGAAAAATGGATTTGTTCTTTTTCTCGTAATCCCTAAGGCTTAGAGAGTACATGTTTCTTCAAAATAATATTTCCTAAGATTTAAAAAAGCAGGTAAATACAAAAATGATGAATTAAAGGAGAGCCAGGGTGACAAATCGAGCTTATGATACCGTTATAATCCTCCTTTTTACAGTAACTAATTCAAATCTTTAGCAGCAACACATTCATTTCCATTTTCACTAAAGTGAGAGAGGAAAAACGTGGTTTCTGGAAACACATAAAACAGCATAAGGCTAGTGTATTATGGGACTCAGCCTGCTCAACGCGTGCGTATTTAAGCAGCGAGAGCTGGTCACTCTCCGGAAGGAACTCAAAACGAATACAATGCTAGATGATAGCCCCAAGTAGTATGTGCAGCCACAGGAAAAGCATCCAAGTAAAAAAAATCTTCCAAAACAATTTTCAAATTGCTTTAAACTTCTTTTTTGGGACAGTATGATTTTGGTGTGAAGGTAAAGGAATCTGATAAAATGACTCTTTTTCCTTCAAATTATCTTAAAGTAGTATGCAGCCTGAAACTCCCTGGGCACGACTGCAGCGAGAGGCAGCAGTCCCGAGTGCCCTTTATGCTGTGCCACCAGGCCCGAAATCATGGCATAGGAACACCTCACACAACGGGTGCCGTGGATACCAGAACTGCTCTTGCTGCCATCACGGATGAATGAGGCACCCGACATTCCAAGAGCCATGCTTTGTCCGAGGCATTTTCAATGCATTATTTACTTGAATCCTCATAATCATTTTGTCAAGGAAGGTGGGTTTTACTCTCCCTATATTACCATGGAGGGTATTACACGCCCAGTAAGCTTAATTCGTTTCCTGAGCTGCCCTTGCATTAAGGAACCGAACTGCGCGATGTGAACCCAGTACTCTCCCTCTCTGTAACCTGTGGTCTTAGCCACTACATGTACTTCACTGCTGTTGAAAAGACATTTTTATATTTGATACTGATCACAATATTCAGGACTGAAAGCAGAGTCATGATGACGTTATGGCAGGTTTGTGGACAAAGCCAATGCATATACCCCGTGTCTACAAGTCAAAAAATTACCAATACGAAATCTTTTCAGTGGTTCGCTTCTTCAATATGAATTCAGAGGAGAGAGTTTTTGCTGAGATGTCAAATGTAGTCAGTTTGAACAGAAGTTGTACTTACTGCGTTTTTACACCCTACAACTCTAAGAAGGAAACCTGCAAAACAGTTTTATGCTCACCAGCTTGGGGTGCTTTTGATTAAATTTCAAGCGTTCAATCCATTAACCTTTTTTGTCCACGCGTAATTTGTACACAGTTTTGTTTTATTCAGCTAGGAAAATCTACATTTTTCAAAAAACGGACAGATGATTTTGGTGTCCAAAATTCACCGGACAAATATCATTGTTTATAATTTTCATTTGGCATTAATAAAAGAATAATTTCTATGTGCGTTTCGTGAATTGGGACGTCTTCTGACTCCAGGGTTTCATAGAATGACAAATGGATTGTTGGGGGAAATCTGAAGCTTGTATTAAAAGTTTAATTCACTGAACATTCAGAACAATTGTGGGTGAGACAAAGAAATATATCTTCCTCAATAAACTTTTCTTTTGAAAAAGGAAAAACAAATTATTTGAATCATTTGAATAATATGCTTTATGTCGTTCAGTAATTACACGGAAAAAGGAATTTGTTCTTTTTCTCTTAATCTCTAAGGCTTAGAGAGTACATGTTTCTTGTATATAATCTTTCCTCACATTTAAAGAGGCAGCTAAATAGAAGAATGATGAATTAAAGGAGAGCCATGGTGACAAATCGAGCTTTTGATACCGTTATAATCCTCCTTTTTACAGTAACTCATTCAAGTCTTTAGCAGCAACACATTCATTTCCATATATAATAAAATGAGAGAGGGAAAACGTGGTTTCTGGAAACACATAAAACAGCATAAGGCTAGTGTATTATGGGACTCAGCCTGCTTAATGCGTATTTAAGCAGCGAGAGCTGGTCACTCTCCGGAAGGAACTCAAAACGAATACAATGCTACACGACTTTATTGATAGCCCCAAGTAGCATGTCCAGCCACAGGAAAAGCATCCCAGTAAATTAAATCTTCCAAAACAATTTTCAAATTGCTGTAAACTTCTTTTTTGGATAGTATGCCTTTGGTGTGAAGGTTAAGGAAACTGATAAAATGTCTCTTTTTCCTTAAAATTACCTTAAAGTAGTATGCAGCCTGAAACTCTCTGGGCAATTCTGCAGCGAGAGGCAGCAGTCCTGAGTTCCCTTTATGCTCTGGCACCAGGCCCGAAATCATGGCATAGGAACACCTCACACAGCGAGTGCCATGGATACAAGAACTGCTCTTGCTGCCATCACGGATGACTGATGCACCCGATATTCCAAGCGCCCTGCTTTGTCCGAGGCATTTTCAGTGCATTATTTACTTTAATCCTCATAATCATTTTGTCAAGGAAGGTGGGTTTTATTCTCCCTATACTACCATGGAGGGAGTCACACGCCCAGTAAGCTTAATTCGTTTCCTGAGCTGCCCTTGCATTAAGGAACCGAACTTCGCGATGTGAACCCAGTACTCTCCCTCTCTGTAACCTGTGGTCTTAGCCACTACATGTTCTTCACTGCTGTTGAAAAGACATTTTTATATTTGAAACTGATCACAATATTCAGGACTGAAAGCAGAGTCATGATGACGTTATGGCAGGTTTGTGGACAAAGCCAATGCATATACCCCGTGTCTACAAGTCAAAAAATTACCAATACGAAATCTTTTCAGTGGTTCGCTTCTTCAATATGAATTCAGAGGAGAGAGTTTTTGCTGAGATGTCAAATGTAGTCAGTTTGAACAGAAGTTGTACTTACTGCGTTTTTACACCCTACAACTCTAAGAAGGAAACCTGCAAAACAGTTTTTTGCTCACCAGCTTGGGGTGCTTTTGATTAAATTTCAAGCGTTCAATCCATTAACCTTTTTTGTCCACGCGTAATTTGTACACAGTTTTGTTTTATTCAGCTAGGAAAATCTACATTTTTCAAAAAACGGACAGATGATATTGGTGTCCAAAATTCACCGGACAAATATCATTGTTTATAATTTTCATTTGGCATTAATAAAAGAATAATTTCTATGTGCGTTTCGTGAATTGGGACGTCTTCTGACTCCAGGGTTTCATAGAATGACAAATGGATTGTTGGGGGAAATCTGAAGCTTGTATTAAAAGTTTAATTCACTGAACATTCAGAACAATTGTGGGTGAGACAAAGAAATATATCTTCCTCAATAAACTTTTCTTTTGAAAAAGGAAAAACAAATTATTTGAATCATTTGAATAATATGCTTTATGTCGTTCAGTAATTACACGGAAAAAGGAATTTGTTCTTTTTCTCTTAATCTCTAAGGCTTAGAGAGTACATGTTTCTTGTATATAATCTTTCCTCACATTTAAAGAGGCAGCTAAATAGAAGAATGATGAATTAAAGGAGAGCCATGGTGACAAATCGAGCTTTTGATACCGTTATAATCCTCCTTTTTACAGTAACTCATTCAAGTCTTTAGCAGCAACACATTCATTTCCATATATAATAAAATGAGAGAGGGAAAACGTGGTTTCTGGAAACACATAAAACAGCATAAGGCTAGTGTATTATGGGACTCAGCCTGCTTAATGCGTATTTAAGCAGCGAGAGCTGGTCACTCTCCGGAAGGAACTCAAAACGAATACAATGCTACACGACTTTATTGATAGCCCCAAGTAGCATGTCCAGCCACAGGAAAAGCATCCCAGTAAATTAAATCTTCCAAAACAATTTTCAAATTGCTGTAAACTTCTTTTTTGGATAGTATGCCTTTGGTGTGAAGGTTAAGGAAACTGATAAAATGTCTCTTTTTCCTTAAAATTACCTTAAAGTAGTATGCAGCCTGAAACTCTCTGGGCAATTCTGCAGCGAGAGGCAGCAGTCCTGAGTTCCCTTTATGCTCTGGCACCAGGCCCGAAATCATGGCATAGGAACACCTCACACAGCGAGTGCCATGGATACAAGAACTGCTCTTGCTGCCATCACGGATGACTGATGCACCCGATATTCCAAGCGCCCTGCTTTGTCCGAGGCATTTTCAGTGCATTATTTACTTTAATCCTCATAATCATTTTGTCAAGGAAGGTGGGTTTTATTCTCCCTATACTACCATGGAGGGAGTCACACGCCCAGTAAGCTTAATTCGTTTCCTGAGCTGCCCTTGCATTAAGGAAGGGAAGTGCGCGATGTGAACCCAGTACTCTCCCTCTCTATAAACTGTGGTCTTAGCCACTACATGTACTTCACTGCTGTTGAAAAGACATTTTTATATTTGATACTGATCACAATATTCAGGGCTGAAAGCATCGACAAGATGACGTTAGGGCGGTTTGATGGAAAAAGCCACTGCATATACCCAGTGTCTACCTGTCAAAAAATTACCCATACGAAATCTTTTCAGTGATTCCCTTCTTCAATATGAATTCAGAGGAGAGAGTTTTCGCTGAGATATCAAGTGCAGTAAGTCTGAACAGCAGTTGTACAAACTGCGTTTTTACACCCCTCAACTCTAAGAAGGAGACCTGCAAAACAGTTTTATGCTCACCAGCTCGGGGTGCTTTTGACTATATTTCAAGCGTTCAATCCATTAACGTTTTTTGTCCACGCGTAATTTGTACACAGTTTTGTTTTATTCAGCTAGGAAAATCTACATTTGTGAAAAAACGGACAGATTATTTTTGTGTCCGAAATTCACCGGACAAATATCATTGCTTATAGTTTTCCTTTTGCCATTAATAAGAGAATAATTTCTATGCGTGCTTCATATATTGGGACGTCTTCTGACTCCAGGATTTCATAGAATAACAAATGGATTGTTGGGGGATATCTGAAGCTTCTATGAACAGTTTAATTCACTGAACATTCAGAACAATTGTGGGTGAGAAAAAGAAATATATCTTCCTCAATAAACTTTTCTTTTGAAAAAGGAAATGCAATTTATATCATTTGATTCCTATGCATTATGTCGTTCAGTAATTACAGAGAAAATGGATTTGTTCTTTTTCTCGTAATCTCTAAGGCTTAGAGAGTACATGTTTCTTCAAAATAATCTTTCCTAAGATTTATAAAAGCAGGTAAATACAAAAATGATGAATTAAAGGAGAGCCAGGGTGACAAATCGAGCTTATGATACCGTTATAATCCTCCTTTTTACAGTAACTAATTCAAATCTTTAGCAGTAACACATTCATTTCCATTTACACTAAAGTGAGAGAGGAAAAACGTGGTTTCTGGAAACACATAAAACAGCATAAGGCTAGTGTATTATGGGACTCAGCCTGCTCAACGCGTGCGTATTTAAGCAGCGAGAGCTGGTCACTCTCCGGAAGGAACTCAAAACGAATACAATGCTAGATGATAGCCCCAAGTAGTATGTGCAGCCACAGGAAAAGCATCCAAGTAAAAAAAATCTTCCAAAACAATTTTCAAATTGCTTTAAACTTCTTTTTTGGGACAGTATGATTTTGGTGTGAAGGTAAAGGAATCTGATAAAATGACTCTTTTTCCTTCAAATTATCTTAAAGTAGTATGCAGCCTGAAACTCCCTGGGCACGACTGCAGCGAGAGGCAGCAGTCCCGAGTGCCCTTTATGCTGTGCCACCAGGCCCGAAATCATGGCATAGGAACACCTCACACAACGGGTGCCGTGGATACCAGAACTGCTCTTGCTGCCATCACGGATGAATGAGGCACCCGACATTCCAAGAGCCATGCTTTGTCCGAGGCATTTTCAATGCATTATTTACTTGAATCCTCATAATCATTTTGTCAAGGAAGGTGGGTTTTACTCTCCCTATATTACCATGGAGGGTATTACACGCCCAGTAAGCTTAATTCGTTTCCTGAGCTGCTCTTGCATTAAGGAACCGAACTGCGCGATGTGAACCCAGTACTCTCCCTCTCTGTAACCTGTGGTCTTAGCCACTACATGTACTTCACTGCTGTTGAAAAGACATTTTTATATTTGATACTGATCACAATATTCAGGACTGAAAGCAGAGTCATGATGACGTTATGGCAGGTTTGTGGACAAAGCCAATGCATATACCCCGTGTCTACAAGTCAAAAAATTACCAATACGAAATCTTTTCAGTGGTTCGCTTCTTCAATATGAATTCAGAGGAGAGAGTTTTTGCTGAGATGTCAAATGTAGTCAGTTTGAACAGAAGTTGTACTTACTGCGTTTTTACACCCTACAACTCTAAGAAGGAAACCTGCAAAACAGTTTTATGCTCACCAGCTTGGGGTGCTTTTGATTAAATTTCAAGCGTTCAATCCATTAACCTTTTTTGTCCACGCGTAATTTGTACACAGTTTTGTTTTATTCAGCTAGGAAAATCTACATTTTTCAAAAAACGGACAGATGATATTGGTGTCCAAAATTCACCGGACAAATATCATTGTTTATAATTTTCATTTGGCATTAATAAAAGAATAATTTCTATGTGCGTTTCGTGAATTGGGACGTCTTCTGACTCCAGGGTTTCATAGAATGACAAATGGATTGTTGGGGGAAATCTGAAGCTTGTATTAAAAGTTTAATTCACTGAACATTCAGAACAATTGTGGGTGAGACAAAGAAATATATCTTCCTCAATAAACTTTTCTTTTGAAAAAGGAAAAACAAATTATTTGAATCATTTGAATAATATGCTTTATGTCGTTCAGTAATTACACGGAAAAAGGAATTTGTTCTTTTTCTCTTAATCTCTAAGGCTTAGAGAGTACATGTTTCTTGTATATAATCTTTCCTCACATTTAAAGAGGCAGCTAAATAGAAGAATGATGAATTAAAGGAGAGCCATGGTGACAAATCGAGCTTTTGATACCGTTATAATCCTCCTTTTTACAGTAACTCATTCAAGTCTTTAGCAGCAACACATTCATTTCCATATATAATAAAATGAGAGAGGGAAAACGTGGTTTCTGGAAACACATAAAACAGCATAAGGCTAGTGTATTATGGGACTCAGCCTGCTTAATGCGTATTTAAGCAGCGAGAGCTGGTCACTCTCCGGAAGGAACTCAAAACGAATACAATGCTACACGACTTTATTGATAGCCCCAAGTAGCATGTCCAGCCACAGGAAAAGCATCCCAGTAAATTAAATCTTCCAAAACAATTTTCAAATTGCTGTAAACTTCTTTTTTGGATAGTATGCCTTTGGTGTGAAGGTTAAGGAAACTGATAAAATGTCTCTTTTTCCTTAAAATTACCTTAAAGTAGTATGCAGCCTGAAACTCTCTGGGCAATTCTGCAGCGAGAGGCAGCAGTCCTGAGTTCCCTTTATGCTCTGGCACCAGGCCCGAAATCATGGCATAGGAACACCTCACACAGCGAGTGCCATGGATACAAGAACTGCTCTTGCTGCCATCACGGATGACTGATGCACCCGATATTCCAAGCGCCCTGCTTTGTCCGAGGCATTTTCAGTGCATTATTTACTTTAATCCTCATAATCATTTTGTCAAGGAAGGTGGGTTTTATTCTCCCTATACTACCATGGAGGGAGTCACACGCCCAGTAAGCTTAATTCGTTTCCTGAGCTGCCCTTGCATTAAGGAAGGGAAGTGCGCGATGTGAACCCAGTACTCTCCCTCTCTGTAAACTGTGGTCTTAGCCACTACATGTACTTCACTGCTGTTGAAAAGACATTTTTATATTTGATACTGATCACAATATTCAGGGCTGAAAGCACTGATAAGATGACGTTAGGGCAGTTTGATGGAAAAAGCCACTGCATATACCCAGTGCCTACCTGTCAAAAAATTACCCATACGAAATCTTTTCAGTGATTCCCTTCTTCAATATGAATTCAGAGTAGAGAGTTTTCGCTGAGATATCAAGTGCAGTAAGTCTGAACAGCAGTTGTACAAACTGCGTTTTTACACCCCTCAACTCTAAGAAGGAGACCTGCAAAACAGTTTTATGCTCACCAGCTCGGGGTGCATTTGACTATATTTCAAGCGTTCAATCTATTATCCTTTTTTTGTCCACGCGTAATTTGTAGACAGTTTTGTTTTATTCAGCTAGGAAAATCTACATTTGTGAAAAAACGGACAGATTATTTTTGTGTCCGAAATTCACCGGACAAATATCATTGCTTATAGTTTTCCTTTTGCCATTAATAAGAGAATAATTTCTATGCGTGCTTCATGTATTGGGACGTCTTCTGACTCCAGGATTTCATAGAATAACAAATGGATTGTTGGGGGATATCTGAAGCTTCTATGAACAGTTTAATTCACTGAACATTCAGAACAATTGTGGGTGAGAAAAAGAAATATATCTTCCTCAATAAACTTTTCTTTTGAAAAAGGAAATGCAATTTATATCATTTGATTCCTATGCATTATGTCGTTCAGTAATTACAGAGAAAAATGGATTTGTTCTTTTTCTTGTAGTCTCTAAGGTTTAGAGAGTACATGTTTCTTCAAAATAATCTTTCCTAAGATTTAAAAAAGCAGGTAAATACAAAAATGATGAATTAAAGGAGAGCCAGGGTGACAAATCGAGCTTATGATACCGTTATAATCCTCCTTTTTACAGTAACTAATTCAAATCTTTAGCAGCAACACATTCATTTCCATTTACACTAAAGTGAGAGAGGAAAAACGTGGTTTCTGGAAACACATAAAACAGCATAAGGCTAGTGTATTATGGGACTCAGCCTGCTCAATGCGTGCGTATTTAAGCAGCGAGAGCTGGTCACTCTCCGGAAGGAACTCAAAACGAATACAATGCTAGATGATAGCCCCAAGTAGGATGTGTAGCCACAGGAAAAGCATCCAAGTAAAATAAATCTTCCAAAACAATTTTCAAATTGCTTTAAACTTCTTTTTTGGGACAGTATGATTTTGGTGTGAAGGTAAAGGAATCTGATAAAATGACTCTTTTTCCTTCAAATTATCTTAAAGTAGTATGCAGCCTGAAACTCCCTGGGCACGTCTGCAGCGAGAGGCAGCAGTCCCGAGTGCCCTTTATGCTGTGCCACCAGGCCCGAAATCATGGCATAGGAACACCTCACACAACGGGTGCCGTGGATACCAGAACTGCTCTTGCTGCCATCACGGATGAATGAGGCACCCGACATTCCAAGAGCCATGCTTTGTCCGAGGCATTTTCAATGCATTATTTACTTGAATCCTCATAATCATTTTGTCACGGAAGGTGGGTTTTACTCTCCCTATATTACCATGTAGGGTATCACACGCCCAGTAAGCTTAATTCGTTTCCTGAGCTGCGCTTGCATTAAGGAACCGAACTGCGCGATGTGAACCCAGTACTCTCCCTCTCTGTAACCTGTGGTCTTAGCCACTACATGTACTTCACTGCTATTGAAAAGACATTTTTATATTTGATACTGATCACAATATTCAGGACTGAAAGAAGAGTCATGATGACGTTATGGCAGGTTTGTGGACAAAGCCAATGCATATACCCCGTGTCTACAAGTCAAAAAATTACCAATACGAAATCTTTTCAGTGGTTCGCTTCTTCAATATGAATTCAGAGGAGAGAGTTTTTGCTGAGATGTCAAATGCAGTCAGTTTGAACAGAAGTTGTACTTACTGCGTTTTTACACCCTACAACTCTAAGAAGGAAACCTGCAAAACAGTTTTATGCTCACCAGCTTGGGGTGCTTTTGATCAAATTTCAAGCGTTCAATCCATTAACCTTTTTTGTCCACGCGTAATTTGTACACAGTTTTGTTTTATTCAGCTAGGAAAATCTACATTTGTCAAAAAACGGACAGATGAATTTGGTGTCCAAAATTCACCGGACAAATATCATTGTTTATAATTTTCATTTGGCATTAATAAAAGAATAATTTCTATGTGCGTTTCGTGAATTGGGACGTCTTCTGACTCCAGGGTTTCATAGAATGACAAATGGATTGTTGGGGGAAATCTGAAGCTTGTATTAAAAGTTTAATTCACTGAACATTCAGAACAATTGTGGGTGAGACAAAGAAATATATCTTCCTCAATAAACTTTTCTTTTGAAAAAGGAAAAACAAATTATTTGAATCATTTGAATAATATGCTTTATGTCGTTCAGTAATTACACGGAAAAAGGAATTTGTTCTTTTTCTCTTAATCTCTAAGGCTTAGAGAGTACATGTTTCTTGTATATAATCTTTCCTAACATTT
The DNA here is from genome assembly GCF_040802235.1 of Manis javanica. Taxonomy (NCBI): domain Eukaryota; kingdom Metazoa; phylum Chordata; class Mammalia; order Pholidota; family Manidae; genus Manis; species Manis javanica. Next base: position 33,459,706 of record NC_133156.1, on the reverse strand, counting down.
AAAGAGGCAGCTAAATAGAAGAGTGATGAATTAAAGGAGAGCCATGGTGACAAATCGAGCTTTTGATACCGTTATAATCCTCCTTTTCACAGTAACTCATTCAAATCTTTAGCAGCAACACATTCATTTCCATATATACTAAAATGAGAGAGGGAAAACGTGGTTTCTGGAAACACATAAAACTGCATAAGGCTAGTGTATTATGGGACTCAGCCTGCTTAATGCGTATTTAAGCAGCGAGAGCTGGTCACTCTCCGGAAGGAACTCAAAACGAATACAATGCTACACGACTTTACTGATAGCCCCTCGTAGCATGTCCAGCCACAGGAAAAGCATCCCAGTAAATTAAATCTTCCAAAACAATTTTCAAATTGCTGTAAACTTCTTTTTTGTATAGTATGCCTTTGGTGTGAAGGTTAAGGAAACTGATAAAATGTCTCTTTTTCCTTAAAATTACCTTAAAGTAGTATGCAGCCTGAAACTCTCTGGGCAATTCTGCAGCGAGAGGCAGCAATCCTGAGTTCCCTTTATGCTCTGGCACCAGGCCCGAAATCATGGCATAGGAACACCTCACACAGCGAGTGCCATGGATACAAGAACTGCTCTTGCTGCCATCACGGATGACTGATGCACCCGATATTCCAAGCGCCCTGCTTTGTCCGAGGCATTTTCAGTGCATTATTTACTTTAATCCTCATAATCATTTTGTCAAGGAGGGTGGGTTGTATTCTCCCTATACTACCATGGAGGGAATCACACGCCCAGTAAGCTTAATTCGTTTCCTGAGCTGCCCTTGCATCAAGGAAGGGAAGTGCGCGATGTGAACCCAGTACTCTCCCTCTCTGTAAACTGTGGTCTTAGCCACTACATGTACTTCACTGCTGTTGAAAAGACATTTTTATATTTGATACTGATCACAATATTCAGGGCTGAAAGCATCGACAAGATGACGTTAGGGCAGTTTGATGGAAAAAGACACTGCATATACCCAGTGTCTACCTGTCAAAAAATTACCCATACGAAATCTTTTCAGTGATTCCCTTCTTCAATATGAATTCAGAGGAGAGAGTTTTCGCTGAGATATCAAGTGCAGTAAGTCTGAACAGCAGTTGTACAAACTGCGTTTTTACACCCCTCAACTCTAAGAAGGAGACCTGCAAAACAGTTTTATGCTCACCAGCTCGGGGTGCTTTAGACTATATTTCAAGCGTTCAATCCATTATCCTTTTTCTGTCCACGCGTAATTTGTAGACAGTTTTCTTTTATTCAGCTAGGAAAATCTACATTTGTGAAAAAACGGACAGATTATTTTTGTGTCCAAAATTCACCGGACAAATATCATTGCTTATAGTTTTCCTTTTGCCATTAATAAGAGAATAATTTCTATGCGTGCTTCATGTATTGGGACGTCTTCTGACTCCAGGATTTCATAGAATAACAAATGGATTGTTGGGGGATATCTGAAGCTTCTATTAAGAGTTTAATTCACTGAACATTCAGAGCAATTGTGGGTGAGAAAAAGAAATATATCTTCCTCAATAAACTTTTCTTTTGAAAAAGGAAATGCAATTTATATCATTTGATTCCTATGCATTATGTCGTTCAGTAATTACAGAGAAAAATGAATTTGTTCTTTTTCTCGTAATCTCTAAGGCTTAGAGAGTACATGTTTCTTCAAAATAGACTTTCCTAAGATTTAAAAAGCAGGTAAATAGAAAAATGATGAATTATATTAGAGCCAGGGTGACAAATCGGGCTTATGATACCGTTATAATCCTCCTTTTTACAGTAACTAATTCAAATCTTTAGCAGCAACACATTCATTTCCATTTACACTAAAGTGAGAGAGGAAAAACGTGGTTTCTGGAAACACATAAAACAGCATAAGACTAGTGTATTATGGGACTCAGCCTGCTCAATGCGTGCGTATTTAAGCAGCGAGAGCTGGTCACTCTCCGGAAGGAACTCAAAACGAATACAATGCTAGATGATAGCCCCAAGTTGTATGTGCAGCCACAGGAAAAGCATCCAAGTAAAAAAAGTCTTCCAAAACAATTTTCAAATTGCTTTAAACTTCTTTTTTGGGACAGTATGATTTTGGTGTGAAGGTAAAGGAATCTGATAAAATGACTCTTTTTCCTTAAAATTATCTTAAAGTAGTATGCAGCCTGAAAGTCCCTGGGCACAGCTGCAGCGAGAGGCAGCAGTCCCGAGTGCCCTTTATGCTGTGCCACCAGGCCCGAAATCATGGCATAGGAACACCTCACACAACGGGTGCCGTGGATACCAGAACAGCTCTTGCTGCCATCACGGATGAATGAGGCACCTGACATTCCAAGAGCCATGCTTTGTCCGAGGCATTTTCAATGCATTATTTACTTGAATCCTCATAATCATTTTGTCAAGGAAGGTGGGTTTTACTCTCCCTATATTACCATGGAGGGTATCACACGCCCAGTAAGCTTAATTCGTTTCCTGAGCTGCCCTTGCATTAAGGAACGGAACTGCGCGATGTGAACCCAGTACTCTCCCTCTCTGTAACCTGTGGTCTTAGCCACTACATGTACTTCACTGCTGTTGAAAAGACATTTTTATATTTGATACTGATCACAATATTCAGGACTGAAAGCATAGTCATGATGACGTTATGGCAGGTTTGTGGACAAAGCCAATGCATATACCCCGTGTCTACAAGTCAAAAAATTACCAATAGGAAATCTTTTCAGTGGTTCGCTTCTTCAATATGAATTCAGAGGAGAGAGTTTTTGCTGAGATGTCAAATGCAGTCAGTTTGAACAGAAGTTGTACTTACTGCGTTTTTACACCCTACAACTCTAAGAAGGAAACCTGCAAAACAGTTTTATGCTCACCAGGTTGTGGTGCTTTTGATTAAATTTCAAGCGTTCAATCCATTAACCTTTTTTGTCCACGCGTAATTTGTACACAGTTTTGTTTTATTCAGCTAGGAAAATCTACATGTGTCAAAAAACGGACAGATGATTTTGGTGTCCAAAATTCACCGGACAAATATCATTGTTTATAATTTTCATTTGGCATTAATAAAAGAATAATTTCTATGTGCGTTTCGTGAATTGGGACGTCTTCTGACTCCAGGGTTTCATCCAATGACAAATGGATTGTTGGGGGAAATCTGAAGCTTGTATTAAAAGTTTAATTCACTGAACATTCAGAACAATTGTGGGTGAGACAAAGAAATATATCTTCCTCAATAAACTTTTCTTTTGAAAAAGGAAAAACAAATTATTTGAATCATTTGAATAATATGCTTTATGTCGTTCAGCAATTACACGGAAAAAGGAATTTGTTCTTTTTCTCTTAATCTCTAAGGCTTAGAGAGTACATGTTTCTTGTATATAATCTTTCCTCACATTTAAAGAGGCAGCTAAATAGAAGAATGATGAATTAAAGGAGAGCCATGGTGACAAATCGAGCTTTTGATACCGTTATAATCCTCCTTTTTACAGTAACTCATTCAAATCTTTAGCAGCAACACATTCATTTCCATATATACTAAAATGAGAGAGGGAAAACGTGGTTTCTGGAAACACATAAAACAGCATAAGGCTAGTGTATTATGGGACTCAGCCTGCTTAATGCGTATTTAAGCAGCGAGAGCTGGTCACTCTCCGGAAGGAACTCAAAACGAATACAATGCTACACGACTTTATTGATAGCCCCAAGTAGCATGTCCAGCCACAGGAAAAGCATCCCAGTAAATTAAATCTTCCAAAACAATTTTCAAATTGTTGTAAACTTCTTTTTTGGATAGTATGCCTTTGGTGTGAAGGTTAAGGAAACTGATAAAATGTCTCTTTTTCCTTAAAATTACCTTAAAGTATTATGCAGCCTGAAACTCTCTGGGCAATTCTGCAGCGAGAGGCAGCAGTCCTGAGTTCCCTTTATGCTCTGGCACCAGGCCCGAAATCATGGCATAGGAACACCTCACACAGCGAGTGCCATGGATACAAGAACTGCTCTTGCTGCCATCACGGATGACTGATGCACCCGATATTCCAAGCGCCCTGCTTTGTCCGAGGCATTTTCAGTGCATTATTTACTTTAATCCTCATAATCATTTTGTCAAGGAAGGTGGGTTTTATTCTCCCTATACTACCATGGAGGGAATCACACGCCCAGTAAGCTTAATTCGTTTCCTGAGCTGCCCTTGCATCAAGGAAGGGAAGTGCGCGATGTGAACCCAGTACTCTCCCTCTCTGTAAACTGTGGTCTTAGCCACTACATGTACTTCACTGCTGTTGAAAAGACATTTTTATATTAGATACTGATCACAATATTCAGGGCTGAAAGCATCGACAAGATGACGTTAGGGCAGTTTGATGGAAAAAGCCACTGCATATACTCAGTGTCTACCTGTCAAAAAATTACCCATACGAAATCTTTTCAGTGATTCCCTTCTTCAATATGAATTCAGAGGAGAGAGTTTTCGCTGAGATATCAAGTGCAGTAAGTCTGAACAGCAGTTGTACAAACTGCGTTTTTACACCCCTCAACTCTAAGAAGGAGACCTGCAAAACAGTTTTATGCTCACCAGCTCGGGGTGCTTTTGACTATATTTCAAGCGTTCAATCCATTATCCTTTTTCTGTCCACGCGTAATTTGTAGACAGTTTTCTTTTATTCAGCTAGGAAAATCTACATTTGTGAAAAAACGGACAGATTATTTTTGTGTCCGAAATTCACCGGACAAATATCATTGCTTATAGTTTTCCTTTTGCCATTAATAAGAGAATAATTTCTATGCGTGCTTCATGTATTGGGACGTCTTCTGACTCCAGGATTTCATAGAATAACAAATGGATTGTTGGGGGATATCTGAACCTTCTATTAAGAGTTTAATTCACTGAACATTCAGAACAATTGTGGGTGAGAAAAAGAAATATATCTTCCTCAATAAACTTTTCTTTTGAAAAAGGAAATGCAATTTATATCATTTGATTCCTATGCATTATGTCGTTCAGTAATTACAGAGAAAAATGAATTTGTTCTTTTTCTCGTAATCTCTAAGGCTTACAGAGTACATGTTTCTTCAAAATAATCTTTCCTAAGATTTAAAGAAGCAGGTAAATACAAAAATGATGAATTAAAGGAGAGCCAGGGTGACAAATCGGGCTTATGATACCGTTATAATCCTCCTTTTTACAGTAACTAATTCAAATCTTTAGCAGCAACACATTCATTTCCATTTACACTAAAGTGAGAGAGGAAAAACGTGGTTTCTGGAAACACATAAAACAGCATAAGGCTAGTGTATTATGGGACTCAGCCTGCTCAATGCGTGCGTATTTAAGCAGCGAGAGCTGGTCACTCTCCGGAAGGAACTCAAAACGAATACAATGCTAGATGATAGCCCCAAGTAGTATGTGCAGCCACAGGAAAAGCATCCAAGTAAAAAAAGTCTTCCAAAACAATTTTCAAATTGCTTTAAACTTCTTTTTTGGGACAGTATGATTTTGGTGTGAAGGTAAAGGAATCTGATAAAATGACTCTTTTTCCTTAAAATTATCTTAAAGTAGTATGCAGCCTGAAAGTCCCTGGGCACGTCTGCAGCGAGAGGCAGCAGTCCCGAGTGCCCTTTATGCTGTGCCACCAGGCCCGAAATCATGGCATAGGAACACCTCACACAACGGGTGCCGTGGATACCAGAACAGCTCTTGCTGCCATCACGGATGAATGAGGCACCCGACATTCCAAGAGCCATGCTTTGTCCGAGGCATTTTCAATGCATTATTTACTTGAATCCTCATAATCATTTTGTCAAGGAAGGTGGGTTTTACTCTCCCTATATTACCATGGAGGGTATCACACGCCCAGTAAGCTTAATTCGTTTCCTGCGCTGCCCTTGCATTAAGGAACGGAACTGCGCGATGTGAACCCAGTACTCTCCCTCTCTGTAACCTGTGGTCTTAGCCACTACATGTACTTCACTGCTGTTGAAAAGACATTTTTATATTTGATACTGATCACAATATTCAGGACTGAAAGCAGAGTCATGATGACGTTATGGCAGGTTTGTGGACAAAGCCAATGCATATACCCCGTGTCTACAAGTCAAAAAATTACCAATACGAAATCTGTTCAGTGGTTCGCTTCTTCAATATGAATTCAGAGGAGAGAGTTTTTGCTGAGATGTCAAATGCAGTCAGTTTGAACAGCAGTTGTACTTACTGCGTTTTTACACCCTACAACTCTAAGAAGGAAACCTGCAAAACAGTTTTATGCTCACCAGCTTGGGGTGCTTTTGATTAAATTTCAAGCGTTCAATCCATTAACCTTTTTTGTCCACGCGTAATTTGTACACAGTTTTGTTTTATTCAGCTAGGAAAATCTACATTTGTCAAAAAACGGACAGATGATTTTTGTGTCCAAAATTCACCGGACAAATATCATTGTTTATAATTTTCTTTTGGCATTAATAAAAGAATAATTTCTATGTGCGTTTCGTGAATTGGGACGTCTTCTGACTCCAGGGTTTCATACAATAACAAATGGATTGTTGGGGGAAATCTGAAGCTTGTAATAAAAGTTTAATTCACTGAACATTCAGAACAATTGTGGGTGAGACAAAGAAATATATCTTCCTCAATAAACTTTTCTTTTGAAAAAGGAAAAACAAATTATTTGAATCATTTGAATAATATGCTTTATGTCGTTCAGTAATTACACGGAAAAAGGAATTAGTTCTTTTTCTCTTAATCTCTAAGGCTTAGAGAGTACATGTTTCTTATATATAATCTTTCCTAACATTTAAAGAGGCAGTTATATAGAAGAATGATGAATTAAAGGAGAGCCATGGTGACAAATCGAGCTTTTGATACCGTTATAATCCTCCTTTTTACAGTAACTCATTCAAATCTTTAGCAGCAACACATTCATTTCCATATATACTAAAATGAGAGAGGGAAAACGTGGTTTCTGGAAACACATAAAACAGCATAAGGCTAGTGTATTATGGGACTCCGCCTGCTTAATGCGTATTTAAGCAGCGAGAGCTGGTCACTCTCCGGAAGGAACTCAAAACGAGTACAATGCTACACGACTTTATTGATAGCCCCAAGTAGCATGTCCAGCCACAGGAAAAGCATCCCAGTAAATTAAATCTTCCAAAACAATTTTCAAATTGCTGTAAACTTCTTTTTTGGATAGTATGCCTTTGGTGTGAAGGTTAAGGAAACTGATAAAATGTCTCTTTTTCCTTAAAATTACCTTAAAGTAGTATGCAGCCTGAAACTCTCTGGGCAATTCTGCAGCGAGAGGCAGCAGTCCTGAGTTCCCTTTATGCTCTGGCACCAGGCCCGAAATCATGGCATAGGAACACCTCACACAGCGAGTGCCATGGATACAAGAACTGCTCTTGCTGCCATCACGGATGACTGATGCACCCGATATTCCAAGCGCCCTGCTTTGTCCGAGGCATTTTCAGTGCATTATTTACTTTAATCCTCATAATCATTTTGTCAAGGAAGGTGGGTTTTATTCTCCCTATACTACCATGGAGGGAGTCACACGCCCAGTAAGCTTAATTCGTTTCCTGAGCTGCCCTTGCATTAAGGAAGGGAAGTGCGCGATGTGAACCCAGTACTCTCCCTCTCTGTAAACTGTGGTCTTAGCCACTACATGTACTTCACTGCTGTTGAAAAGACATTTTTATATTTGATACTGATCACAATATTCAGGGCTGAAAGCATCGAAAAGATGACGTTAGGGCAGTTTGATGGAAAAAGCCACTGCGTATACCCAGTGTCTACCTGTCAAAAAATTACCCATACGAAATCTTTTCAGTGATTCCCTTCTTCAATATGAATTCAGAGGAGAGAGTTTTCGCTGAGATATCAAGTGCAGTAAGTCTGAAGAGCAGTTGCACAAACTGCGTTTTTACACCCCTCAACTCTAAGAAGGAGACCTGCAAAACAGTTTTATGCTCACCAGCTCGGGGTGCTTTTGACTATATTTCAAGCGTTCAATCCATTATCCTTTTTCTGTCCACGCATAATTTGTAGACAGTTTCTTTTATTCAGCTAGGAAAATCTACATTTGTGAAAAAACGGACAGATTATTTTTGTGTCCGAAATTCACCGGACAAATATCATTGCTTATAGTTTTCCTTTTGCCATTAATAAGAGAATAATTTCTATGCGTGCTTCATGTATTGGGACGTCTTCTGACTCCAGGATTTCATAGAATAACAAATGGATTGTTGGGGGATATCTGAAGCTTCTATGAACAGTTTAAATCACTGAACATTCAGAGCAATTGTGGGTGAGAAAAAGAAATATATCTTCCTCAATAAACTTTTCTTTTGAAAAAGGAAATGCAATTTATATCATTTGATTCCTATGCATTATGTCGTTCAGTAATTACAGAGAAAAATGAATTTGTTCTTTTTCTCGTAATCTCTAAGGCTTAGAGAGTACATGTTTCTTCAAAATAGTCTTTCCTAAGATTTAAAAAAGCAGGTAAATACAAAAATGATGAATTAAAGGAGAGCCAGGGTGACAAATCGGGCTTATGATACCGTTATAATCCTCCTTTTTACAGTAACTAATTCAAATCTTTAGCAGCAACACATTCATTTCCATTTACACTAAAGTGAGAGAGGAAAAACGTGGTTTCTGGAAACACATAAAACAGCATAAGGCTAGTGTATTATGGGACTCAGCCTGCTCAATGCGTGCGTATTTAAGCAGCGAGAGCTGGTCACTCTCCGGAAGGAACTCAAAACGAATACAATGCTAGATGATAGCCCCAAGTAGTATGTGCAGCCACAGGAAAAGCATCCAAGTAAAAAAAGTCTTCCAAAACAATTTTCAAATTGCTTTAAACTTCTTTTTTGGGACAGTATGATTTTGGTGTGAAGGTAAAGGAATCTGATAAAATGACTCTTTTTCCTTAAAATTATCTTAAAGTAGTATGCATCCTGAAAGTCCCTGGGCACGTCTGCAGCGAGAGGCAGCAGTCCCGAGTGCCCTTTATGCTGTGCCACCAGGCCCGAAATCATGGCATAGGAACACCTCACACAACGGGTGCCGTGGATACCAGAACAGCTCTTGCTGCCATCACGGATGAATGAGGCACCCGACATTCCAAGAGCCATGCTTTGTCCGAGGCATTTTCAATGCATTATTTACTTGAATCCTCATAATCATTTTGTCAAGGAAGGTGGGTTTTACTCTCCCTATATTACCATGGAGGGTATCACACGCCCAGTAAGCTTAATTCGTTTCCTGAGCTGCCCTTGCATTAAGGAACGGAACTGCGCGATGTGAACCCAGTACTCTCCCTCTCTGTAACCTGTGGTCTTAGCCACTACATGTACTTCACTGCTGTTGAAAAGACATTTTTATATTTGATACTGATCACAATATTCAGGACTGAAAGCATAGTCATGATGACGTTATGGCAGGTTTGTGGACAAAGCCAATGCATATACCCCGTGTCTACAAGTCAAAAAATTACCAATACGAAATCTGTTCAGTGATTCCCTTCTTCAATATGAATTCAGAGGAGAGAGTTTTTGCTGAGATGTCAAATGCAGTCAGTTTGAACAGCAGTTGTACTTACTGCGTTTTTACACCTACAACTCTAAGAAGGAAACCTGCAAAACAGTTTTATGCTCACCAGCTTGGGGTGCTTTTGATTAAATTTCAAGCGTTCAATCCATTAACCTTTTTTGTCCACGCGTAATTAGTACACAGTTTTGTTTTTTTCAGCTAGGAAAATCTACATTTTTCAAAAAACGGACAGATGATTTTGGGGTCCAAAATTCACCGGACAAATATCATTAGTTATAATTTTCATTTGGCATTAATAAAAGAATAATTTCTATGTGCGTTTCGTGAATTGGGACGTCTTCTGACTCCAGGGTTTCATAGAATGACAAATGGATTGTTGGGGGAAATCTGAAGCTTGTAATAAAAGTTTACTTCACTGAACATTCAGAACAATTGTGGGTGAGACAAAGAAATATATCTTCCTCAATAAACTTTTCTTTTGAAAAAGGAAAAACAAATTATTTGAATCATTTGAATAATATGCTTTATGTCGTTCAGTAATTACACGGAAAAAGGAATTTGTTCTTTTTCTCTTAATCTCTAAGGCTTAGAGAGTACATGTTTCTTGTATATAATCTTTCCTAACATTTAAAGAGGCAGCTAAATAGAAGAATGATGAATTAAAGGAGAGCCATGGTGAAAAATCGAGCTTTTGATACCGTTATAATCCTCCTTTTTACAGTAACTCATTCAAATCTTTAGCAGCAACACATTCATTTCCATATATACTAAAATGAGAGAGGGAAAACGTGGTTTCTGGAAACACATAAAACAGCATAAGGCTAGTGTATTATGGGACTCAGCCTGCTTAATGCGTATTTAAGCAGCGAGAGCTGGTCACTGTCCGGAAGGAACTCAAAACGAATACAATGCTACACGACTTTATTGATAGCCCCAAGTAGCATGTCCAGCCACAGGAAAAGCATCCCAGTAAATTAAATCTTCCAAAACAATTTTCAAATTGCTGTAAACTTCTTTTTTGGATAGTATGCCTTTGGTGTGAAGGTTAAGGAAACTGATAAAATGTCTCTTTTTCCTTAAAATTACCTTAAAGTAGTATGCAGCCTGAAACTCTCTGGGCAATTCTGCAGCGAGAGGCAGCAGTCCTGAGTTCCCTTTATGCTCTGGCACCAGGCCCGAAATCATGGCATTGGAACACCTCACACAGCGAGTGCCATGGATACAAGAACTGCTCTTGCTGCCATCACGGCTGACTGATGCACCCGATATTCCAAGCGCCCTGCTTTGTCCGAGGCATTTTCAGTGCATTATTTACTTTAATCCTCATAATCATTTTGTCAAGGAAGGTGGGTTTTATTCTCCCTATACTACCATGGAGGGAATCACACGCCCAGTAAGCTTAATTCGTTTCCTGAGCTGCCCTTGCATCAAGGAAGGGAAGTGCGCGATGTGAACCCAGTACTCTCCCTCTCTGTAAACTGTGGACTTAGCCACTACATGTACTTCACTGCTGTTGAAAAGACATTTTTATATTTGATACTGATCACAATATTCAGGGCTGAAAGCATCGACAAGATGACGTTAGGGCAGTTTGATGGAAAAAGCCACTGCATATACCCAGTGTCTACCTGTCAAAAAATTACCCATACGAAATCTTTTCAGTGATTCCCTTCTTCAATATGAATTCAGAGGAGAGAGTTTTCGCTGAGATATCAAGTGCAGTAAGTCTGAACAGCAGTTGTACAAACTGCGTTTTTACACCCCTCAACTCTAAGAAGGAGACCTGCAAAAAAGTTTTATGCTCACCAGCTCGGGGTGCTTTTGACTATATTTCAAGCGTTCAATCCATTATCCTTTTTCTGTCCACGCGTAATTTGCAGACAGTTTTCTTTTATTCAGCTAGGAAAATCTACATTTGTGAAAAAACGGACAGATTATTTTTGTGTCCGAAATTCACCGGACAAATATCATTGCTTATAGTTTTCCTTTTGCCATTAATAAGAGAATAATTTCTATGCGTGCTTCATGTATTGGGACGTCTTCTGACTCCAGGATTTCATAGAATAACAAATGGATTGTTGGGGGATATCTGAAGCTTCTATTAAGAGTTTAATTCACTGAACATTCAGAGCAATTGTGGGTGAGAAAAAGAAATATATCTTCCTCAATAAACTTTTCTTTTGAAAAAGGAAATGCAATTTATATCATTTGATTCCTATGCATTATGTCGTTCAGTAATTACAGAGAAAAATGAATTTGTTCTTTTTCTCGTAATCTCTAAGGCTTAGAGAGTACATGTTTCTTCAAAATAATCTTTCCTAAGATTTAAAGAAGCAGGTAAATACAAAAATGATGAATTAAAGGAGAGCCAGGGTGACAAATCGGGCTTATGATACCGTTATAATCCTCCTTTTTACAGTAACTAATTCAAATCTTTAGCAGCAACACATTCATTTCCATTTACACTAAAGTGAGAGAGGAAAAACGTGGTTTCTGGAAACACATAAAACAGCATAAGGCTAGTGTATTATGGGACTCAGCCTGCTCAATGCGTGCGTATTTAAGCAGCGAGAGCTGGTCACTCTCCGGAAGGAACTCAAAACGAATACAATGCTAGATGATAGCCCCAAGTAGTATGTGCAGCCACAGGAAAAGCATCCAAGTAAAAAAAGTCTTCCAAAACAATTTTCAAATTGCTTTAAACTTCTTTTTTGGGACAGTATGATTTTGGTGTGAAGGTAAAGGAATCTGATAAAATGACTCTTTTTCCTTAAAATTATCTTAAAGTAGTATGCAGCCTGAAAGTCCCTGGGCACGTCTGCAGCGAGAGGCAGCAGTCCCGAGTGCCCTTTATGCTGTGCCACCAGGCCCGAAATCATGGCATAGGAACACCTCACACAACGGGTGCCGTGGATACCAGAACAGCTCTTGCTGCCATCACGGATGAATGAGGCACCCGACATTCCAAGAGCCATGCTTTGTCCGAGGCATTTTCAATGCATTATTTACTTGAATCCTCATAATCATTTTGTCAAGGAAGGTGGGTTTTACTCTCCTTATATTACCATGGAGGGTATCACACGCCCAGTAAGCTTAATTCGTTTCCTGAGCTGCCCTTGCATTAAGGAACGGAACTGCGCGATGTGAACCCAGTACTCTCACTCTCTGTAACCTGTGGTCTTAGCCACTACATGTACTTCACTGCTGTTGAAAAGACATTTTTATATTTGACACTGATCACAATATTCAGGACTGAAAGCATAGTCATGATGACGTTATGGCAGGTTTGTGGACAAAGCCAATGCATATACCCCGTGTCTACAAGTCAAAAAATTAAAAATACGAAATCTGTTCAGTGGTTCGCTTCTTCAATATGAATTCAGAGGAGAGAGTTTTTGCTGAGATGTCAAATGCAGTCAGTTTGAACAGCAGTTGTACTTACTGCGTTTTTACACCCTACAACTCTAAGAAGGAAACCCGCAAAACAGTTTTATGCTCACCAGCTTGGGGTGCTTTTGATTAAATTTCAAGCGTTCAATCCATTAACCTTTTTTGTCCACGCGTAATTAGTACACAGTTTTGTTTTTTTCAGCTAGGAAAATCTACATTTTTCAAAAAACGGACAGATGATTTTGGGGTCCAAAATTCACCGGACAAATATCATTATTTATAATTTTCATTTGGCATTAATAAAAGAATAATTTCTATGTGCGTTTCGTGAATTGGGACGTCTTCTGACTCCAGGGTTTCATAGAATGACAAATGGATTGTTGGGGGAAATCTGAAGCTTGTATTAAAAGTTTAATTCACTGAACATTCAGAACAATTGTGGGTGAGACAAAGAAATATATCTTCCTCAATAAACTTTTCTTTTGAAAAAGGAAAAACAAATTATTTGAATCATTTGAATAATATGCTTTATGTCGTTCAGTAATTACACGGAAAAAGGAATTTGTTCTTTTTCTCTTAATCTCTAAGGCTTAGAGAGTACATGTTTGTTGTATATAATCTTTCCTAACATTTAAAGAGGCAGCTAAATAGAAGAATGATGAATTAAAGGAGAGGCATGGTGACAAATCGAGCTTTTGGTACAGTTATAATCCTCCTTTTTACAGTAACTGATTCAAATCTTTAGCAGCAACACATTCATTTCCATATATACTAAAATGAGAGAGGGAAAACGTGGTTTCTGGAAACACATAAAACAGCATAAGGCTAGTGTATTATGGGACTCAGCCTGCTTAATGCGTATTTAAGCAGCGAGAGCTGGTCACTGTCCGGAAGGAACTCAAAACGAATACAATGCTACACGACTTTATTGATAGCCCCAAGTAGCATGTCCAGCCACAGGAAAAGCATCCCAGTAAATTAAATCTTCCAAAACAATTTTCAAATTGCTGTAAACTTCTTTTTTGGATAGTATGCCTTTGGTGTGAAGGTTAAGGAAACTGATAAAATGTCTCTTTTTCCTTAAAATTACCTTAAAGTAGTATGCAGCCTGAAACTCTCTGGGCAATTCTGCAGCGAGAGGCAGCAGTCCTGAGTTAACTTTATGCTCTGGGACCAGGCCCGAAATCATGGCATAGGAACACCTCACAAAGCGAGTGCCATGGATACAAGAACTGCTCTTGCTGCCATCACGGATGACTGATGCACCCGATATTCCAAGCGGCCTGCTTTGTCCGAGGCATTTTCATTGCATTATTTACTTTAATCCTCATAATCATTTTGTCAAGGAAGGTGGGTTTTATTCTCCCTATACTACCATGGAGGGAATCACACGCCCAGTAAGCTTAATTCGTTTCCTGAGCTGCCCTTGCATCAAGGAAGGGAAGTGCGCGATGTGAACCCAGTACTCTCCCTCTCTGTAAACTGTGGTCTTAGCCACTACATGTACTTCACTGCTGTTGAAAAGACATTTTTATATTTGATACTGATCACAATATTCAGGGCTGAAAGCATCGACAAGATGACGTAAGGCGGAAAAAGCCACTGCATATACCCAGTGTCTACCTGTCAAAAAATTACCCATACGAAATCTTTTCAGTGATTCCCTTCTTCAATATGAATTCAGAGGAGAGAGTTTTCGCTGAGATATCAAGTGCAGTAAGTCTGAACAGCAGTTGTACAAACTGCGTTTTTACACCCCTAACTCTAAGAAGGAGACCTGCAAAACAGTTTTATGCTCACCAGCTCGGGGTGCTTTTGACTATATTTCAAGCGTTCAATCCATTATCCTTTTTCTGTCCACGCGTAATTTGTAGACAGTTTTCTTTTATTCAGCTAGGAAAATCTACATTTGTGAAAAAACGGACAGATTATTTTTGTGTCCGAAATTCACCGGACAAATATCATTGCTTATAGTTTTCCTTTTGCCATTAATAAGAGAATAATTTCTATGCGTGCTTCATGTATTGGGACGTCTTCTGACTCCAGGATTTCATAGAATAACAAACGGATTGTTGGGGGATATCTGAAGCTTCTATGAACAGTTTAATTCACTGAACATTCAGAACAATTGTGGGTGAGAAAAAGAAATATATCTTCCTCAATAAACTTTTCTTTTGAAAAAGGAAATGCAATTTATATCATTTGATTCCTATGCATTATGTCGTTCAGTAATTACAGAGAAAAATGAATTTGTTCTTTTTCTCGTAATCTCTGAGGCTTAGAGAGTACATGTTTCTTCAAAATAATCTTTCCTAAGATTTAAAGAAGCAGGTAAATACAAAAATGATGAATTAAAGGAGAGCCAGGGTGACAAATCGGGCTTATGATACCGTTATAATCCTCCTTTTTACAGTAACTAATTCAAATCTTTAGCAGCAACACATTCATTTCCATTTACACTAAAGTGAGAGAGGAAAAACGTGGTTTCTGGAAACACATAAAACAGCATAAGGCTAGTGTATTATGGGACTCAGCCTGCTCAATGCGTGCGTATTTAAGCAGCGAGAGCTGGTCACTCTCCGGAAGGAACTCAAAACGAATACAATGCTAGATGATAGCCCCAAGTAGTATGTGCAGCCACAGGAAAAGCATCCAAGTAAATAAAATCTTCCAAAACAATTTTCAAATTGCTTTAAACTTCTTTTTTGAGACAGTATGATTTTGGTGTGAAGGTAAAGGAATCTGATAAAATGACTCTTTTTCCTTAAAATTATCTTAAAGTAGTATGCAGCCTGAAAGTCCCTGGGCAACGTCTGCAGCGAGAGGCAGCAGTCCCGAGTGCCCTTTATGCTGTGCCACCAGGCCCGAAATCATGGCATAGGAACACCTCACACAACGGGTGCCGTGGATACCAGAACAGCTCTTGCTGCCATCACGGATGAATGAGGCACCCGACATTCCAAGAGCCATGCTTTGTCCGAGGCATTTTCAATGCATTATTTACTTGAATCCTCATAATCATTTTGTCAAGGAAGGTGGGTTTTACTCTCCCTATATTACCATGGAGGGTATCACACGCCCAGTAAGCTTAATTCGTTTCCTGAGCTGCCCTTGCATTAAGGAACGGAACTGCGCGATGTGAACCCAGTACTCTCCCTCTCTGTAACCTGTGTTCTTAGCCACTACATGTACTTCACTGCTGTTGAAAAGACATTTTTATATTTGATACTGATCACAATATTCAGGACTGAAAGCAGAGTCATGATGACGTTATGGCAGGTTTGTGGACAAAGCCAATGCATATACCCCGTGTCTACAAGTCAAAAAATTACCAATACGAAATCTGTTCAGTGATTCCCTTCTTCAATATGAATTCAGAGGAGAGAGTTTTTGCTGAGATGTCAAATGCAGTCAGTTTGAACAGCAGTTGTACTTACTGCGTTTTTACACCCTACAACTCTAAGAAGGAAACCCGCAAAACAGTTTTATGCTCACCAGCTTGGGGTGCTTTTGATTAAATTTCAAGCGTTCAATCCATTTACCTTTTTTTTCCACGCGTAATTTGTACACAGTTTTGTTTTATTCAGCTAGGAAAATCTACATTTGTCAAAAAACGGACAGATGATTTTGGGGTCCAAAACTCACCGGACAAATATCATTGTTTATAATTTTCATTTGGCATTAATAAAAGAATAATTTCTATGTGCGTTTCGTGAATTGGGACGTCTTCTGACTCCAGGGTTTAATAGAATGACAAATGGATTGTTGGGGGAAATCTGAAGCTTGTAATAAAAGTTTAATTCACTGAACATTCAGAACAATTGTGGGTGAGACAAAGAAATATATCTTCCTCAATAAACTTTTCTTTTGAAAAAGGAAAAACAAATTATTTGTATCATTTGAATAATATGCTTTACGTCGTTCAGTAATTACACGGAAAAAGGAATTTGTTCTTTTTCTCTTAATCTCTAAGGCTTAGAGAGTACATGTTTCTTATATATAATCTTTCCTAACATTTAAAGAGGCAGCTAAATAGAAGAATGATGAATTAAAGGAGAGGCATGGTGACAAATCGAGCTTTTGATACCGTTATAATCCTCCTTTTTACAGTAACTAATTCAAATCTTTAGCAGCAACACATTCATTTCCATATATACTAAAATGTGAGAGGGAAAACGTGGTTTCTGGAAACACATAAAACAGCATAAGGCTAGTGTATTATGGGACTCAGCCTGCTTAATGCGTACTTAAGCAGCGAGAGATGGTCACTCTCCGGAAGGAACTCAAAACGAGTACAATGCTACACGACTTTATTGATAGCCCCAAGTAGCATGTCCAGCCACAGGAAAAGCATCCCAGTAAATTAAATCTTCCAAAACAATTTTCAAATTGCTGTAAACTTCTTTTTTGGATAGTATGCCTTTGGTGTGAAGGTTAAGGAAACTGATAAAATGTCTCTTTTTCCTTAAAATTACCTTAAAGTAGTATGCAGCCTGAAACTCTCTGGGCAATTCTGCAGCGAGAGGCAGCAGTCCTGAGTTCCCTTTATGCTCTGGCACCAGGCCCGAAATCATGGCATAGGAACACCTCACACAGCGAGTGCCATGGATACAAGAACTGCTCTTGCTGCCATCACGGATGACTGATGCACCCGATATTCCAAGCGCCCTGCTTTGTCCGAGGCATTTTCAGTGCATTATTTACTTTAATCCTCATAATCATTTTGTCAAGGAAGGTGGGTTTTATTCTCCCTATACTACCATGGAGGGAGTCACACGCCCAGTAAGCTTAATTCGTTTCCTGAGCTGCCCTTGCATTAAGGAAGGGAAGTGCGCGATGTGAACCCAGTACTCTCCCTCTCTGTAAACTGTGGTCTTAGCCACTACATGTACTTCACTGCTGTTGAAAAGACATTTTTATATTTGATACTGATCACAATATTCAGGGCTGAAAGCATCGACAAGATGACGTTAGGGCAGTTTGATGGAAAAAGCCACTGCGTATACCCAGTGTCTACCTGTCAAAAAATTACCCATACGAAATCTTTTCAGTGATTCCCTTCTTCAATATGAATTCAGAGGAGAGAGTTTTCGCTGAGATATCAAGTGCAGTAAGTCTGAAGAGCAGTTGCACAAACTGCGTTTTTACACCCCTCAACTCTAAGAAGGAGACCTGCAAAACAGTTTTATGCTCACCAGCTCGGGGTGCTTTTGACTATATTTCAAGCGTTCAATCCATTATCCTTTTTCTGTCCACGCATAATTTGTAGACAGTTTCTTTTATTCAGCTAGGAAAATCTACATTTGTGAAAAAACGGACAGATTATTTTTGTGTCCGAAATTCACCGGACAAATATCATTGCTTATAGTTTTCCTTTTGCCATTAATAAGAGAATAATTTCTATGCGTGCTTCATGTATTGGGACGTCTTCTGACTCCAGGATTTCATAGAATAACAAATGGATTGTTGGGGGATATCTGAAGCTTCTATGAACAGTTTAAATCACTGAACATTCAGAGCAATTGTGGGTGAGAAAAAGAAATATATCTTCCTCAATAAACTTTTCTTTTGAAAAAGGAAATGCAATTTATATCATTTGATTCCTATGCATTATGTCGTTCAGTAATTACAGAGAAAAATGAATTTGTTCTTTTTCTCGTAATCTCTAAGGCTTAGAGAGTACATGTTTCTTCAAAATAGTCTTTCCTAAGATTTAAAAAAGCAGGTAAATACAAAAATGATGAATTAAAGGAGAGCCAGGGTGACAAATCGGGCTTATGATACCGTTATAATCCTCCTTTTTACAGTAACTAATTCAAATCTTTAGCAGCAACACATTCATTTCCATTTACACTAAAGTGAGAGAGGAAAAACGTGGTTTCTGGAAACACATAAAACAGCATAAGGCTAGTGTATTATGGGACTCAGCCTGCTCAATGCGTGCGTATTTAAGCAGCGAGAGCTGGTCACTCTCCGGAAGGAACTCAAAACGAATACAATGCTAGATGATAGCCCCAAGTAGTATGTGCAGCCACAGGAAAAGCATCCAAGTAAAAAAAGTCTTCCAAAACAATTTTCAAATTGCTTTAAACTTCTTTTTTGGGACAGTATGATTTTGGTGTGAAGGTAAAGGAATCTGATAAAATGACTCTTTTTCCTTAAAATTATCTTAAAGTAGTATGCATCCTGAAAGTCCCTGGGCACGTCTGCAGCGAGAGGCAGCAGTCCCGAGTGCCCTTTATGCTGTGCCACCAGGCCCGAAATCATGGCATAGGAACACCTCACACAACGGGTGCCGTGGATACCAGAACAGCTCTTGCTGCCATCACGGATGAATGAGGCACCCGACATTCCAAGAGCCATGCTTTGTCCGAGGCATTTTCAATGCATTATTTACTTGAATCCTCATAATCATTTTGTCAAGGAAGGTGGGTTTTACTCTCCCTATATTACCATGGAGGGTATCACACGCCCAGTAAGCTTAATTCGTTTCCTGAGCTGCCCTTGCATTAAGGAACGGAACTGCGCGATGTGAACCCAGTACTCTCCCTCTCTGTAACCTGTGGTCTTAGCCACTACATGTACTTCACTGCTGTTGAAAAGACATTTTTATATTTGATACTGATCACAATATTCAGGACTGAAAGCATAGTCATGATGACGTTATGGCAGGTTTGTGGACAAAGCCAATGCATATACCCCGTGTCTACAAGTCAAAAAATTACCAATACGAAATCTGTTCAGTGATTCCCTTCTTCAATATGAATTCAGAGGAGAGAGTTTTTGCTGAGATGTCAAATGCAGTCAGTTTGAACAGCAGTTGTACTTACTGCGTTTTTACACCTACAACTCTAAGAAGGAAACCTGCAAAACAGTTTTATGCTCACCAGCTTGGGGTGCTTTTGATTAAATTTCAAGCGTTCAATCCATTAACCTTTTTTGTCCACGCGTAATTAGTACACAGTTTTGTTTTTTTCAGCTAGGAAAATCTACATTTTTCAAAAAACGGACAGATGATTTTGGGGTCCAAAATTCACCGGACAAATATCATTAGTTATAATTTTCATTTGGCATTAATAAAAGAATAATTTCTATGTGCGTTTCGTGAATTGGGACGTCTTCTGACTCCAGGGTTTCATAGAATGACAAATGGATTGTTGGGGGAAATCTGAAGCTTGTAATAAAAGTTTACTTCACTGAACATTCAGAACAATTGTGGGTGAGACAAAGAAATATATCTTCCTCAATAAACTTTTCTTTTGAAAAAGGAAAAACAAATTATTTGAATCATTTGAATAATATGCTTTATGTCGTTCAGTAATTACACGGAAAAAGGAATTTGTTCTTTTTCTCTTAATCTCTAAGGCTTAGAGAGTACATGTTTCTTGTATATAATCTTTCCTAACATTTAAAGAGGCAGCTAAATAGAAGAATGATGAATTAAAGGAGAGCCATGGTGAAAAATCGAGCTTTTGATACCGTTATAATCCTCCTTTTTACAGTAACTCATTCAAATCTTTAGCAGCAACACATTCATTTCCATATATACTAAAATGAGAGAGGGAAAACGTGGTTTCTGGAAACACATAAAACAGCATAAGGCTAGTGTATTATGGGACTCAGCCTGCTTAATGCGTATTTAAGCAGCGAGAGCTGGTCACTGTCCGGAAGGAACTCAAAACGAATACAATGCTACACGACTTTATTGATAGCCCCAAGTAGCATGTCCAGCCACAGGAAAAGCATCCCAGTAAATTAAATCTTCCAAAACAATTTTCAAATTGCTGTAAACTTCTTTTTTGGATAGTATGCCTTTGGTGTGAAGGTTAAGGAAACTGATAAAATGTCTCTTTTTCCTTAAAATTACCTTAAAGTAGTATGCAGCCTGAAACTCTCTGGGCAATTCTGCAGCGAGAGGCAGCAGTCCTGAGTTCCCTTTATGCTCTGGCACCAGGCCCGAAATCATGGCATTGGAACACCTCACACAGCGAGTGCCATGGATACAAGAACTGCTCTTGCTGCCATCACGGCTGACTGATGCACCCGATATTCCAAGCGCCCTGCTTTGTCCGAGGCATTTTCAGTGCATTATTTACTTTAATCCTCATAATCATTTTGTCAAGGAAGGTGGGTTTTATTCTCCCTATACTACCATGGAGGGAATCACACGCCCAGTAAGCTTAATTCGTTTCCTGAGCTGCCCTTGCATCAAGGAAGGGAAGTGCGCGATGTGAACCCAGTACTCTCCCTCTCTGTAAACTGTGGACTTAGCCACTACATGTACTTCACTGCTGTTGAAAAGACATTTTTATATTTGATACTGATCACAATATTCAGGGCTGAAAGCATCGACAAGATGACGTTAGGGCAGTTTGATGGAAAAAGCCACTGCATATACCCAGTGTCTACCTGTCAAAAAATTACCCATACGAAATCTTTTCAGTGATTCCCTTCTTCAATATGAATTCAGAGGAGAGAGTTTTCGCTGAGATATCAAGTGCAGTAAGTCTGAACAGCAGTTGTACAAACTGCGTTTTTACACCCCTCAACTCTAAGAAGGAGACCTGCAAAAAAGTTTTATGCTCACCAGCTCGGGGTGCTTTTGACTATATTTCAAGCGTTCAATCCATTATCCTTTTTCTGTCCACGCGTAATTTGCAGACAGTTTTCTTTTATTCAGCTAGGAAAATCTACATTTGTGAAAAAACGGACAGATTATTTTTGTGTCCGAAATTCACCGGACAAATATCATTGCTTATAGTTTTCCTTTTGCCATTAATAAGAGAATAATTTCTATGCGTGCTTCATGTATTGGGACGTCTTCTGACTCCAGGATTTCATAGAATAACAAATGGATTGTTGGGGGATATCTGAAGCTTCTATTAAGAGTTTAATTCACTGAACATTCAGAGCAATTGTGGGTGAGAAAAAGAAATATATCTTCCTCAATAAACTTTTCTTTTGAAAAAGGAAATGCAATTTATATCATTTGATTCCTATGCATTATGTCGTTCAGTAATTACAGAGAAAAATGAATTTGTTCTTTTTCTCGTAATCTCTAAGGCTTAGAGAGTACATGTTTCTTCAAAATAATCTTTCCTAAGATTTAAAGAAGCAGGTAAATACAAAAATGATGAATTAAAGGAGAGCCAGGGTGACAAATCGGGCTTATGATACCGTTATAATCCTCCTTTTTACAGTAACTAATTCAAATCTTTAGCAGCAACACATTCATTTCCATTTACACTAAAGTGAGAGAGGAAAAACGTGGTTTCTGGAAACACATAAAACAGCATAAGGCTAGTGTATTATGGGACTCAGCCTGCTCAATGCGTGCGTATTTAAGCAGCGAGAGCTGGTCACTCTCCGGAAGGAACTCAAAACGAATACAATGCTAGATGATAGCCCCAAGTAGTATGTGCAGCCACAGGAAAAGCATCCAAGTAAAAAAAGTCTTCCAAAACAATTTTCAAATTGCTTTAAACTTCTTTTTTGGGACAGTATGATTTTGGTGTGAAGGTAAAGGAATCTGATAAAATGACTCTTTTTCCTTAAAATTATCTTAAAGTAGTATGCAGCCTGAAAGTCCCTGGGCACGTCTGCAGCGAGAGGCAGCAGTCCCGAGTGCCCTTTATGCTGTGCCACCAGGCCCGAAATCATGGCATAGGAACACCTCACACAACGGGTGCCGTGGATACCAGAACAGCTCTTGCTGCCATCACGGATGAATGAGGCACCCGACATTCCAAGAGCCATGCTTTGTCCGAGGCATTTTCAATGCATTATTTACTTGAATCCTCATAATCATTTTGTCAAGGAAGGTGGGTTTTACTCTCCTTATATTACCATGGAGGGTATCACACGCCCAGTAAGCTTAATTCGTTTCCTGAGCTGCCCTTGCATTAAGGAACGGAACTGCGCGATGTGAACCCAGTACTCTCACTCTCTGTAACCTGTGGTCTTAGCCACTACATGTACTTCACTGCTGTTGAAAAGACATTTTTATATTTGACACTGATCACAATATTCAGGACTGAAAGCATAGTCATGATGACGTTATGGCAGGTTTGTGGACAAAGCCAATGCATATACCCCGTGTCTACAAGTCAAAAAATTAAAAATACGAAATCTGTTCAGTGGTTCGCTTCTTCAATATGAATTCAGAGGAGAGAGTTTTTGCTGAGATGTCAAATGCAGTCAGTTTGAACAGCAGTTGTACTTACTGCGTTTTTACACCCTACAACTCTAAGAAGGAAACCCGCAAAACAGTTTTATGCTCACCAGCTTGGGGTGCTTTTGATTAAATTTCAAGCGTTCAATCCATTAACCTTTTTTGTCCACGCGTAATTAGTACACAGTTTTGTTTTTTTCAGCTAGGAAAATCTACATTTTTCAAAAAACGGACAGATGATTTTGGGGTCCAAAATTCACCGGACAAATATCATTATTTATAATTTTCATTTGGCATTAATAAAAGAATAATTTCTATGTGCGTTTCGTGAATTGGGACGTCTTCTGACTCCAGGGTTTCATAGAATGACAAATGGATTGTTGGGGGAAATCTGAAGCTTGTATTAAAAGTTTAATTCACTGAACATTCAGAACAATTGTGGGTGAGACAAAGAAATATATCTTCCTCAATAAACTTTTCTTTTGAAAAAGGAAAAACAAATTATTTGAATCATTTGAATAATATGCTTTATGTCGTTCAGTAATTACACGGAAAAAGGAATTTGTTCTTTTTCTCTTAATCTCTAAGGCTTAGAGAGTACATGTTTGTTGTATATAATCTTTCCTAACATTTAAAGAGGCAGCTAAATAGAAGAATGATGAATTAAAGGAGAGGCATGGTGACAAATCGAGCTTTTGGTACAGTTATAATCCTCCTTTTTACAGTAACTGATTCAAATCTTTAGCAGCAACACATTCATTTCCATATATACTAAAATGAGAGAGGGAAAACGTGGTTTCTGGAAACACATAAAACAGCATAAGGCTAGTGTATTATGGGACTCAGCCTGCTTAATGCGTATTTAAGCAGCGAGAGCTGGTCACTGTCCGGAAGGAACTCAAAACGAATACAATGCTACACGACTTTATTGATAGCCCCAAGTAGCATGTCCAGCCACAGGAAAAGCATCCCAGTAAATTAAATCTTCCAAAACAATTTTCAAATTGCTGTAAACTTCTTTTTTGGATAGTATGCCTTTGGTGTGAAGGTTAAGGAAACTGATAAAATGTCTCTTTTTCCTTAAAATTACCTTAAAGTAGTATGCAGCCTGAAACTCTCTGGGCAATTCTGCAGCGAGAGGCAGCAGTCCTGAGTTAACTTTATGCTCTGGGACCAGGCCCGAAATCATGGCATAGGAACACCTCACAAAGCGAGTGCCATGGATACAAGAACTGCTCTTGCTGCCATCACGGATGACTGATGCACCCGATATTCCAAGCGGCCTGCTTTGTCCGAGGCATTTTCATTGCATTATTTACTTTAATCCTCATAATCATTTTGTCAAGGAAGGTGGGTTTTATTCTCCCTATACTACCATGGAGGGAATCACACGCCCAGTAAGCTTAATTCGTTTCCTGAGCTGCCCTTGCATCAAGGAAGGGAAGTGCGCGATGTGAACCCAGTACTCTCCCTCTCTGTAAACTGTGGTCTTAGCCACTACATGTACTTCACTGCTGTTGAAAAGACATTTTTATATTTGATACTGATCACAATATTCAGGGCTGAAAGCATCGACAAGATGACGTAAGGCGGAAAAAGCCACTGCATATACCCAGTGTCTACCTGTCAAAAAATTACCCATACGAAATCTTTTCAGTGATTCCCTTCTTCAATATGAATTCAGAGGAGAGAGTTTTCGCTGAGATATCAAGTGCAGTAAGTCTGAACAGCAGTTGTACAAACTGCGTTTTTACACCCCTAACTCTAAGAAGGAGACCTGCAAAACAGTTTTATGCTCACCAGCTCGGGGTGCTTTTGACTATATTTCAAGCGTTCAATCCATTATCCTTTTTCTGTCCACGCGTAATTTGTAGACAGTTTTCTTTTATTCAGCTAGGAAAATCTACATTTGTGAAAAAACGGACAGATTATTTTTGTGTCCGAAATTCACCGGACAAATATCATTGCTTATAGTTTTCCTTTTGCCATTAATAAGAGAATAATTTCTATGCGTGCTTCATGTATTGGGACGTCTTCTGACTCCAGGATTTCATAGAATAACAAACGGATTGTTGGGGGATATCTGAAGCTTCTATGAACAGTTTAATTCACTGAACATTCAGAACAATTGTGGGTGAGAAAAAGAAATATATCTTCCTCAATAAACTTTTCTTTTGAAAAAGGAAATGCAATTTATATCATTTGATTCCTATGCATTATGTCGTTCAGTAATTACAGAGAAAAATGAATTTGTTCTTTTTCTCGTAATCTCTGAGGCTTAGAGAGTACATGTTTCTTCAAAATAATCTTTCCTAAGATTTAAAGAAGCAGGTAAATACAAAAATGATGAATTAAAGGAGAGCCAGGGTGACAAATCGGGCTTATGATACCGTTATAATCCTCCTTTTTACAGTAACTAATTCAAATCTTTAGCAGCAACACATTCATTTCCATTTACACTAAAGTGAGAGAGGAAAAACGTGGTTTCTGGAAACACATAAAACAGCATAAGGCTAGTGTATTATGGGACTCAGCCTGCTCAATGCGTGCGTATTTAAGCAGCGAGAGCTGGTCACTCTCCGGAAGGAACTCAAAACGAATACAATGCTAGATGATAGCCCCAAGTAGTATGTGCAGCCACAGGAAAAGCATCCAAGTAAATAAAATCTTCCAAAACAATTTTCAAATTGCTTTAAACTTCTTTTTTGAGACAGTATGATTTTGGTGTGAAGGTAAAGGAATCTGATAAAATGACTCTTTTTCCTTAAAATTATCTTAAAGTAGTATGCAGCCTGAAAGTCCCTGGGCAACGTCTGCAGCGAGAGGCAGCAGTCCCGAGTGCCCTTTATGCTGTGCCACCAGGCCCGAAATCATGGCATAGGAACACCTCACACAACGGGTGCCGTGGATACCAGAACAGCTCTTGCTGCCATCACGGATGAATGAGGCACCCGACATTCCAAGAGCCATGCTTTGTCCGAGGCATTTTCAATGCATTATTTACTTGAATCCTCATAATCATTTTGTCAAGGAAGGTGGGTTTTACTCTCCCTATATTACCATGGAGGGTATCACACGCCCAGTAAGCTTAATTCGTTTCCTGAGCTGCCCTTGCATTAAGGAACGGAACTGCGCGATGTGAACCCAGTACTCTCCCTCTCTGTAACCTGTGTTCTTAGCCACTACATGTACTTCACTGCTGTTGAAAAGACATTTTTATATTTGATACTGATCACAATATTCAGGACTGAAAGCAGAGTCATGATGACGTTATGGCAGGTTTGTGGACAAAGCCAATGCATATACCCCGTGTCTACAAGTCAAAAAATTACCAATACGAAATCTGTTCAGTGATTCCCTTCTTCAATATGAATTCAGAGGAGAGAGTTTTTGCTGAGATGTCAAATGCAGTCAGTTTGAACAGCAGTTGTACTTACTGCGTTTTTACACCCTACAACTCTAAGAAGGAAACCCGCAAAACAGTTTTATGCTCACCAGCTTGGGGTGCTTTTGATTAAATTTCAAGCGTTCAATCCATTTACCTTTTTTTTCCACGCGTAATTTGTACACAGTTTTGTTTTATTCAGCTAGGAAAATCTACATTTGTCAAAAAACGGACAGATGATTTTGGGGTCCAAAACTCACCGGACAAATATCATTGTTTATAATTTTCATTTGGCATTAATAAAAGAATAATTTCTATGTGCGTTTCGTGAATTGGGACGTCTTCTGACTCCAGGGTTTAATAGAATGACAAATGGATTGTTGGGGGAAATCTGAAGCTTGTAATAAAAGTTTAATTCACTGAACATTCAGAACAATTGTGGGTGAGACAAAGAAATATATCTTCCTCAATAAACTTTTCTTTTGAAAAAGGAAAAACAAATTATTTGTATCATTTGAATAATATGCTTTACGTCGTTCAGTAATTACACGGAAAAAGGAATTTGTTCTTTTTCTCTTAATCTCTAAGGCTTAGAGAGTACATGTTTCTTATATATAATCTTTCCTAACATTTAAAGAGGCAGCTAAATAGAAGAATGATGAATTAAAGGAGAGGCATGGTGACAAATCGAGCTTTTGATACCGTTATAATCCTCCTTTTTACAGTAACTAATTCAAATCTTTAGCAGCAACACATTCATTTCCATATATACTAAAATGTGAGAGGGAAAACGTGGTTTCTGGAAACACATAAAACAGCATAAGGCTAGTGTATTATGGGACTCAGCCTGCTTAATGCGTACTTAAGCAGCGAGAGATGGTCACTCTCCGGAAGGAACTCAAAACGAGTACAATGCTACACGACTTTATTGATAGCCCCAAGTAGCATGTCCAGCCACAGGAAAAGCATCCCAGTAAATTAAATCTTCCAAAACAATTTTCAAATTGCTGTAAACTTCTTTTTTGGATAGTATGCCTTTGGTGTGAAGGTTAAGGAAACTGATAAAATGTCTCTTTTTC
This sequence comes from Manis javanica, assembly GCF_040802235.1. Taxonomy (NCBI): domain Eukaryota; kingdom Metazoa; phylum Chordata; class Mammalia; order Pholidota; family Manidae; genus Manis; species Manis javanica. The sequence continues at coordinate 33,432,131 of NC_133156.1, read as the reverse complement.
CTTAAAATTACCTTAAAGTAGTATGCAGCCTGAAACTCTCTGGGCAATTCTGCAGCGAGAGGCAGCAGTCCTGAGTTCCCTTTATGCTCTGGCACCAGGCCCGAAATCATGGCATAGGAACACCTCACACAGCGAGTGCCATGGATACAAGAACTGCTCTTGCTGCCATCACGGATGACTGATGCACCCGATATTCCAAGCGCCCTGCTTTGTCCGAGGCATTTTCAGTGCATTATTTACTTTAATCCTCATAATCATTTTGTCAAGGAAGGTGGGTTTTATTCTCCCTATACTACCATGGAGGGAGTCACACGCCCAGTAAGCTTAATTCGTTTCCTGAGCTGCCCTTGCATTAAGGAAGGGAAGTGCGCGATGTGAACCCAGTACTCTCCCTCTCTGTAAACTGTGGTCTTAGCCACTACATGTACTTCACTGCTGTTGAAAAGACATTTTTATATTTGATACTGATCACAATATTCAGGGCTGAAAGCATCGACAAGATGACGTTAGGGCAGTTTGATGGAAAAAGCCACTGCGTATACCCAGTGTCTACCTGTCAAAAAATTACCCATACGAAATCTTTTCAGTGATTCCCTTCTTCAATATGAATTCAGAGGAGAGAGTTTTCGCTGAGATATCAAGTGCAGTAAGTCTGAACAGCAGTTGCACAAACTGCGTTTTTACACCCCTCAACTCTAAGAAGGAGACCTGCAAAACAGTTTTATGCTCACCAGCTCGGGGTGCTTTTGACTATATTTCAAGCGTTCAATCCATTATCCTTTTTCTGTCCACGCGTAATTTGTAGACAGTTTTCTTTTATTCAGCTAGGAAAATCTACATTTGTGAAAAAACGGACAGATTATTTTTGTGTCCGAAATTCACCGGACAAATATCATTGCTTATAGTTTTCCTTTTGCCATTAATAAGAGAATAATTTCTATGCGTGCTTCATGTATTGGGACGTCTTCTGACTCCAGGATTTCATAGAATAAGAAATGGATTGTTGGGGGATATCTGAAGCTTCTATGAACAGTTTAATTCACTGAACATTCAGAGCAATTGTGGGTGAGAAAAAGAAATATATCTTCCTCAATAAACTTTTCTTTTGAAAAAGGAAATGCAATTTATATCATTTGATTCCTATGCATTATGTCGTTCAGTAATTACAGAGAAAAATGAATTTGTTCTTTTTCTCGTAATCTCTAAGGCTTAGAGAGTACATGTTTCTTCAAAATAATCTTTCCTAAGATTTAAAGAAGCAGGTAAATACAAAAATGATGAATTAAAGGAGAGCCAGGGTGACAAATCGGGCTTATGATACCGTTATAATCCTCCTTTTTACAGTAACTAATTCAAATCTTTAGCAGCAACACATTCATTTCCATTTACACTAAAGTGAGAGAGGAAAAACGTGGTTTCTGGAAACACATAAAACAGCATAAGGCTAGTGTATTATGGGACTCAGCCTGCTCAATGCGTGCGTATTTAAGCAGCGAGAGCTGGTCACTCTCCGGAAGGAACTCAAAACGAATACAATGCTAGATGATAGCCCCAAGTAGTATGTGCAGCCACAGGAAAAGCATCCAAGTAAAAAAAGTCTTCCAAAACAATTTTCAAATTGCTTTAAACTTCTTTTTTGGGACAGTATGATTTTGGTGTGAAGGTAAAGGAATCTGATAAAATGACTCTTTTTCCTTAAAATTATCTTAAAGTAGTATGCAGCCTGAAAGTCCCTGGGCACGTCTGCAGCGAGAGGCAGCAGTCCCGAGTGCCCTTTATGCTGTGCCACCAGGCCCGAAATCATGGCATAGGAACACCTCACACAACGGGTGCCGTGGATACCAGAACAGCTCTTGCTGCCATCACGGATGAATGAGGCACCCGACATTCCAAGAGCCATGCTTTGTCCGAGGCATTTTCAATGCATTATTTACTTGAATCCTCATAATCATTTTGTCAAGGAAGGTGGGTTTTACTCTCCCTATATTACCATGGAGGGTATCACACGCCCAGTAAGCTTAATTCGTTTCCTGAGCTGCCCTTGCATTAAGGAACGGAACTGCGCGATGTGAACCCAGTACTCTCCCTCTCTGTAACCTGTGGTCTTAGCCACTACATGTACTTCACTGCTGTTGAAAAGACATTTTTATATTTGATACTGATCACAATATTCAGGACTGAAAGCATAGTCATGATGACGTTATGGCAGGTTTGTGGACAAAGCCAATGCATATACCCCGTGTCTACAAGTCAAAAAATTAAAAATACGAAATCTGTTCAGTGGTTCGCTTCTTCAATATGAATTCAGAGGAGAGAGTTTTTGCTGAGATGTCAAATGCAGTCAGTTTGAACAGCAGTTGTACTTACTGCGTTTTTACACCCTACAACTCTAAGAAGGAAACCCGCAAAACAGTTTTATGCTCACCAGCTTGGGGTGCTTTTGATTAAATTTCAAGCGTTCAATCCATTAACCTTTTTTGTCCACGCGTAATTAGTACACAGTTTTGTTTTTTTCAGCTAGGAAAATCTACATTTTTCAAAAAACGGACAGATGATTTTGGGGTCCAAAATTCACCGGACAAATATCATTATTTATAATTTTCATTTGGCATTAATAAAAGAATAATTTCTATGTGCGTTTCGTGAATTGGGACGTCTTCTGACTCCAGGGTTTCATAGAATGACAAATGGATTGTTGGGGGAAATCTGAAGCTTGTATTAAAAGTTTAATTCACTGAACATTCAGAACAATTGTGGGTGAGACAAAGAAATATATCTTCCTCAATAAACTTTTCTTTTGAAAAAGGAAAAACAAATTATTTGAATCATTTGAATAATATGCTTTATGTCGTTCAGTAATTACACGGAAAAAGGAATTTGTTCTTTTTCTCTTAATCTCTAAGGCTTAGAGAGTACATGTTTGTTGTATATAATCTTTCCTAACATTTAAAGAGGCAGCTAAATAGAAGAATGATGAATTAAAGGAGAGGCATGGTGACAAATCGAGCTTTTGGTACAGTTATAATCCTCCTTTTTACAGTAACTGATTCAAATCTTTAGCAGCAACACATTCATTTCCATATATACTAAAATGAGAGAGGGAAAACGTGGTTTCTGGAAACACATAAAACAGCATAAGGCTAGTGTATTATGGGACTCAGCCTGCTTAATGCGTATTTAAGCAGCGAGAGCTGGTCACTGTCCGGAAGGAACTCAAAACGAATACAATGCTACACGACTTTATTGATAGCCCCAAGTAGCATGTCCAGCCACAGGAAAAGCATCCCAGTAAATTAAATCTTCCAAAACAATTTTCAAATTGCTGTAAACTTCTTTTTTGGATAGTATGCCTTTGGTGTGAAGGTTAAGGAAACTGATAAAATGTCTCTTTTTCCTTAAAATTACCTTAAAGTAGTATGCAGCCTGAAACTCTCTGGGCAATTCTGCAGCGAGAGGCAGCAGTCCTGAGTTAACTTTATGCTCTGGGACCAGGCCCGAAATCATGGCATAGGAACACCTCACAAAGCGAGTGCCATGGATACAAGAACTGCTCTTGCTGCCATCACGGATGACTGATGCACCCGATATTCCAAGCGCCCTGCTTTGTCCGAGGCATTTTCATTGCATTATTTACTTTAATCCTCATAATCATTTTGTCAAGGAAGGTGGGTTTTATTCTCCCTATACTACCATGGAGGGAATCACACGCCCAGTAAGCTTAATTCGTTTCCTGAGCTGCCCTTGCATCAAGGAAGGGAAGTGCGCGATGTGAACCCAGTACTCTCCCTCTCTGTAAACTGTGGTCTTAGCCACTACATGTACTTCACTGCTGTTGAAAAGACATTTTTATATTTGATACTGATCACAATATTCAGGGCTGAAAGCATCGACAAGATGACGTAAGGCGGAAAAAGCCACTGCATATACCCAGTGTCTACCTGTCAAAAAATTACCCATACGAAATCTTTTCAGTGATTCCCTTCTTCAATATGAATTCAGAGGAGAGAGTTTTCGCTGAGATATCAAGTGCAGTAAGTCTGAACAGCAGTTGTACAAACTGCGTTTTTACACCCCTAACTCTAAGAAGGAGACCTGCAAAACAGTTTTATGCTCACCAGCTCGGGGTGCTTTTGACTATATTTCAAGCGTTCAATCCATTATCCTTTTTCTGTCCACGCGTAATTTGTAGACAGTTTTCTTTTATTCAGCTAGGAAAATCTACATTTGTGAAAAAACGGACAGATTATTTTTGTGTCCGAAATTCACCGGACAAATATCATTGCTTATAGTTTTCCTTTTGCCATTAATAAGAGAATAATTTCTATGCGTGCTTCATGTATTGGGACGTCTTCTGACTCCAGGATTTCATAGAATAACAAACGGATTGTTGGGGGATATCTGAAGCTTCTATGAACAGTTTAATTCACTGAACATTCAGAACAATTGTGGGTGAGAAAAAGAAATATATCTTCCTCAATAAACTTTTCTTTTGAAAAAGGAAATGCAATTTATATCATTTGATTCCTATGCATTATGTCGTTCAGTAATTACAGAGAAAAATGAATTTGTTCTTTTTCTCGTAATCTCTAAGGCTTAGAGAGTACATGTTTCTTCAAAATAATCTTTCCTAAGATTTAAAGAAGCAGGTAAATACAAAAATGATGAATTAAAGGAGAGCCAGGGTGACAAATCGGGCTTATGATACCGTTATAATCCTCCTTTTTACAGTAACTAATTCAAATCTTTAGCAGCAACACATTCATTTCCATTTACACTAAAGTGAGAGAGGAAAAACGTGGTTTCTGGAAACACATAAAACAGCATAAGGCTAGTGTATTATGGGACTCAGCCTGCTCAATGCGTGCGTATTTAAGCAGCGAGAGCTGGTCACTCTCCGGAAGGAACTCAAAACGAATACAATGCTAGATGATAGCCCCAAGTAGTATGTGCAGCCACAGGAAAAGCATCCAAGTAAATAAAATCTTCCAAAACAATTTTCAAATTGCTTTAAACTTCTTTTTTGAGACAGTATGATTTTGGTGTGAAGGTAAAGGAATCTGATAAAATGACTCTTTTTCCTTAAAATTATCTTAAAGTAGTATGCAGCCTGAAAGTCCCTGGGCACGTCTGCAGCGAGAGGCAGCAGTCCCGAGTGCCCTTTATGCTGTGCCACCAGGCCCGAAATCATGGCATAGGAACACCTCACACAACGGGTGCCGTGGATACCAGAACAGCTCTTGCTGCCATCACGGATGAATGAGGCACCCGACATTCCAAGAGCCATGCTTTGTCCGAGGCATTTTCAATGCATTATTTACTTGAATCCTCATAATCATTTTGTCAAGGAAGGTGGGTTTTACTCTCCCTATATTACCATGGAGGGTATCACACGCCCAGTAAGCTTAATTCGTTTCCTGAGCTGCCCTTGCATTAAGGAACGGAACTGCGCGATGTGAACCCAGTACTCTCCCTCTCTGTAACCTGTGTTCTTAGCCACTACATGTACTTCACTGCTGTTGAAAAGACATTTTTATATTTGATACTGATCACAATATTCAGGACTGAAAGCAGAGTCATGATGACGTTATGGCAGGTTTGTGGACAAAGCCAATGCATATACCCCGTGTCTACAAGTCAAAAAATTACCAATACGAAATCTGTTCAGTGATTCCCTTCTTCAATATGAATTCAGAGGAGAGAGTTTTTGCTGAGATGTCAAATGCAGTCAGTTTGAACAGCAGTTGTACTTACTGCGTTTTTACACCCTACAACTCTAAGAAGGAAACCCGCAAAACAGTTTTATGCTCACCAGCTTGGGGTGCTTTTGATTAAATTTCAAGCGTTCAATCCATTTACCTTTTTTGTCCACGCGTAATTTGTACACAGTTTTGTTTTATTCAGCTAGGAAAATCTACATTTGTCAAAAAACGGACAGATGATTTTGGGGTCCAAAACTCACCGGACAAATATCATTGTTTATAATTTTCATTTGGCATTAATAAAAGAATAATTTCTATGTGCGTTTCGTGAATTGGGACGTCTTCTGACTCCAGGGTTTCATAGAATGACAAATGGATTGTTGGGGGAAATCTGAAGCTTGTAATAAAAGTTTAATTCACTGAACATTCAGAACAATTGTGGGTGAGACAAAGAAATATATCTTCCTCAATAAACTTTTCTTTTGAAAAAGGAAAAACAAATTATTTGTATCATTTGAATAATATGCTTTACGTCGTTCAGTAATTACACGGAAAAAGGAATTTGTTCTTTTTCTCTTAATCTCTAAGGCTTAGAGAGTACATGTTTCTTATATATAATCTTTCCTAACATTTAAAGAGGCAGCTAAATAGAAGAATGATGAATTAAAGGAGAGCCATGGTGAGAAATCGAGCTTTTGATACCGTTATAATCCTCCTTTTTACAGTAACTAATTCAAATCTTTAGCAGCAACACATTCATTTCCATATATACTAAAATGTGAGAGGGAAAACGTGGTTTCTGGAAACACATAAAACAGCATAAGGCTAGTGTATTATGGGACTCAGCCTGCTTAATGCGTATTTAAGCAGCGAGAGCTGGTCACTCTCCGGAAGGAACTCAAAACGAGTACAATGCTACACGACTTTATTGATAGCCCCAAGTAGCATGTCCAGCCACAGGAAAAGCATCCCAGTAAATTAAATCTTCCAAAACAATTTTCAAATTGCTGTAAACTTCTCTTTTGGATAGTATGCCTTTGGTGTGAAGGTTAAGGAAACTGATAAAATGTCTCTTTTTCCTTAAAATTACCTTAAAGTAGTATGCAGCCTGAAACTCTCTGGGCAATTCTGCAGCGAGAGGCAGCAGTCCTGAGTTCCCTTTATGCTCTGGCACCAGGCCCGAAATCATGGCATAGGAACACCTCACACAGCGAGTGCCATGGATACAAGAACTGCTCTTGCTGCCATCACGGATGATTGATGCACCCGATATTCCAAGCGCCCTGCTTTGTCCGAGGCATTTTCAGTGCATTATTTACTTTAATCCTCATAATCATTTTGTCAAGGAAGGTGGGTTTTATTCTCCCTATACTACCATGGAGGGAATCACACGCCCAGTAAGCTTAATTCGTTTCCTGAGCTGCCCTTTCATCAAGGAAGGGAAGTGCGCGATGTGAACCCAGTACTCTCCCTCTCTGTAAACTGTGGTCTTAGCCACTACATGTACTTCACTGCTGTTGAAAAGACATTTTTATATTTGATACTGATCACAATATTCAGGGCTGAAAGCATCGACAAGATGACGTTAGGGCAGTTTGATGGAAAAAGCCACTGCATATACCCAGTGTCTACCTGTCAAAAAATTACCCATACGAAATCTTTTCAGTGATTCCCTTCTTCAATATGAATTCAGAGGAGAGAGTTTTCGCTGAGATATCAAGTGCAGTAAGTCTGAACAGCAGTTGTACAAACTGCGTTTTTACACCCCTCAACTCTAAGAAGGAGACCTGCAAAACAGTTTTATGCTCACCAGCTCGGGTTGCTTTTGACTATATTTCAAGCGTTCAATCCATTATCCTTTTTCTGTCCACGCGTAATTTGTAGACAGTTTTCTTTTATTCAGCTAGGAAAATCTACATTTGTGAAAAAACGGACAGATTATTTTTGTGTCCGAAATTCACCGGACAAATATCATTGCTTATAGTTTTCCTTTTGCCATTAATAAGAGAATAATTTCTATGCGTGCTTCATGTATTGGGACGTCTTCTGACTCCAGGATTTCATAGAATAAGAAATGGATTGTTGGGGGATATCTGAAGCTTCTATGAACAGTTTAATTCACTGAACATTCAGAGCAATTGTGGGTGAGAAAAAGAAATATATCTTCCTCAATAAACTTTTCTTTTGAAAAAGGAAATGCAATTTATATCATTTGATTCCTATGCATTATGTCGTTCAGTAATTACAGAGAAAAATGAATTTGTTCTTATTCTCGTAATCTCTAAGGCTTAGAGAGTACATGTTTCTTCAAAATAATCTTTCCTAAGATTTAAAGAAGCAGGTAAATACAAAAATGATGAATTAAAGGAGAGCCAGGGTGACAAATCGGGCTTATGATACCGTTATAATCCTCCTTTTTACAGTAACTAATTCAAATCTTTAGCAGCAACACATTCATTTCCATTTACACTAAAGTGAGAGAGGAAAAACGTGGTTTCTGGAAACACATAAAACAGCATAAGGCTAGTGTATTATGGGACTCAGCCTGCTCAATGCGTGCGTATTTAAGCAGCGAGAGCTGGTCACTCTCCGGAAGGAACTCAAAACGAATACAATGCTAGATGATAGCCCCAAGTAGTATGTGCAGCCACAGGAAAAGCATCCAAGTAAAAAAAGTCTTCCAAAACAATTTTCAAATTGCTTTAAACTTCTTTTTTGGGACAGTATGATTTTGGTGTGAAGGTAAAGGAATCTGATAAAATGACTCTTTTTCCTTAAAATTATCTTAAAGTAGTATGCAGCCTGAAAGTCCCTGGGCACGTCTGCAGCGAGAGGCAGCAGTCCCGAGTGCCCTTTATGCTGTGCCACCAGGCCCGAAATCATGGCATAGGAACACCTCACACAACGGGTGCCGTGGATACCAGAACAGCTCTTGCTGCCATCACGGATGAATGAGGCACCCGACATTCCAAGAGCCATGCTTTGTCCGAGGCATTTTCAATGCATTATTTACTTGAATCCTCATAATCATTTTGTCAAGGAAGGTGGGTTTTACTCTCCCTATATTACCATGGAGGGTATCACACGCCCAGTAAGCTTAATTCGTTTCCTGAGCTGCCCTTGCATTAAGGAACGGAACTGCGCGATGTGAACCCAGTACTCTCCCTCTCTGTAACCTGTGGTCTTAGCCACTACATGTACTTCACTGCTGTTGAAAAGACATTTTTATATTTGATACTGATCACAATATTCAGGACTGAAAGCATAGTCATGATGACGTTATGGCAGGTTTGTGGACAAAGCCAATGCATATACCCCGTGTCTACAAGTCAAAAAATTAAAAATACGAAATCTGTTCAGTGGTTCGCTTCTTCAATATGAATTCAGAGGAGAGAGTTTTTGCTGAGATGTCAAATGCAGTCAGTTTGAACAGCAGTTGTACTTACTGCGTTTTTACACCCTACAACTCTAAGAAGGAAACCCGCAAAACAGTTTTATGCTCACCAGCTTGGGGTGCTTTTGATTAAATTTCAAGCGTTCAATCCATTAACCTTTTTTGTCCACGCGTAATTAGTACACAGTTTTGTTTTTTTCAGCTAGGAAAATCTACATTTTTCAAAAAACGGACAGATGATTTTGGGGTCCAAAATTCACCGGACAAATATCATTATTTATAATTTTCATTTGGCATTAATAAAAGAATAATTTCTATGTGCGTTTCGTGAATTGGGACGTCTTCTGACTCCAGGGTTTCATAGAATGACAAATGGATTGTTGGGGGAAATCTGAAGCTTGTATTAAAAGTTTAATTCACTGAACATTCAGAACAATTGTGGGTGAGACAAAGAAATATATCTTCCTCAATAAACTTTTCTTTTGAAAAAGGAAAAACAAATTATATCATTTGAATAATATGCTTTATGTCGTTCAGTAATTACACGGAAAAAGGAATTTGTTCTTTTTCTCTTAATCTCTAAGGCTTAGAGAGTACATGTTTCTTGTATGTAATCTTTCCTAACATTTAAAGACGCAGCTACATAGAAGAATGATGAATTAAAGGAGAGGCATGGTGACAAATCGAGCTTTTGGTACAGTTATAATCCTCCTTTTTACAGTAACTGATTCAAATCTTTAGCAGCAACACATTCATTTCCATATATACTAAAATGAGAGAGGGAAAACGTGGTTTCTGGAAACACATAAAACAGCATAAGGCTAGTGTATTATGGGACTCAGCCTGCTTAATGCGTATTTAAGCAGCGAGAGCTGGTCACTGTCCGGAAGGAACTCAAAACGAATACAATGCTACACGACTTTATTGATAGCCCCAAGTAGCATGTCCAGCCACAGGAAAAGCATCCCAGTAAATTAAATCTTCCAAAACAATTTTCAAATTGCTGTAAACTTCTTTTTTGGATAGTATGCCTTTGGTGTGAAGGTTAAGGAAACTGATAAAATGTCTCTTTTTCCTTAAAATTACCTTAAAGTAGTATGCAGCCTGAAACTCTCTGGGCAATTCTGCAGCGAGAGGCAGCAGTCCTGAGTTAACTTTATGCTCTGGGACCAGGCCCGAAATCATGGCATAGGAACACCTCACAAAGCGAGTGCCATGGATACAAGAACTGCTCTTGCTGCCATCACGGATGACTGATGCACCCGATATTCCAAGCGCCCTGCTTTGTCCGAGGCATTTTCATTGCATTATTTACTTTAATCCTCATAATCATTTTGTCAAGGAAGGTGGGTTTTATTCTCCCTATTCTACCATGGAGGGAATCACACGCCCAGTAAGCTTAATTCGTTTCCTGAGCTGCCCTTGCATCAAGGAAGGGAAGTGCGCGATGTGAACCCAGTACTCTCCCTCTCTGTAAACTGTGGTCTTAGCCACTACATGTACTTCACTGCTGTTGAAAAGACATTTTTATATTTGATACTGATCACAATATTCAGGGCTGAAAGCATCGACAAGATGACGTAAGGCGGAAAAAGCCACTGCATATACCCAGTGTCTACCTGTCAAAAAATTACCCATACGAAATCTTTTCAGTGATTCCCTTCTTCAATATGAATTCAGAGGAGAGAGTTTTCGCTGAGATATCAAGTGCAGTAAGTCTGAACAGCAGTTGTACAAACTGCGTTTTTACACCCCTAACTCTAAGAAGGAGACCTGCAAAACAGTTTTATGCTCACCAGCTCGGGGTGCTTTTGACTATATTTCAAGCGTTCAATCCATTATCCTTTTTCTGTCCACGCGTAATTTGTAGACAGTTTTCTTTTATTCAGCTAGGAAAATCTACATTTGTGAAAAAACGGACAGATTATTTTTGTGTCCGAAATTCACCGGACAAATATCATTGCTTATAGTTTTCCTTTTGCCATTAATAAGAGAATAATTTCTATGCGTGCTTCATGTATTGGGACGTCTTCTGACTCCAGGATTTCATAGAATAACAAACGGATTGTTGGGGGATATCTGAAGCTTCTATGAACAGTTTAATTCACTGAACATTCAGAACAATTGTGGGTGAGAAAAAGAAATATATCTTCCTCAATAAACTTTTCTTTTGAAAAAGGAAATGCAATTTATATCATTTGATTCCTATGCATTATGTCGTTCAGTAATTACAGAGAAAAATGAATTTGTTCTTTTTCTCGTAATCTCTAAGGCTTAGAGAGTACATGTTTCTTCAAAATAATCTTTCCTAAGATTTAAAGAAGCAGGTAAATACAAAAATGATGAATTAAAGGAGAGCCAGGGTGACAAATCGGGCTTATGATACCGTTATAATCCTCCTTTTTACAGTAACTAATTCAAATCTTTAGCAGCAACACATTCATTTCCATTTACACTAAAGTGAGAGAGGAAAAACGTGGTTTCTGGAAACACATAAAACAGCATAAGGCTAGTGTATTATGGGACTCAGCCTGCTCAATGCGTGCGTATTTAAGCAGCGAGAGCTGGTCACTCTCCGGAAGGAACTCAAAACGAATACAATGCTAGATGATAGCCCCAAGTAGTATGTGCAGCCACAGGAAAAGCATCCAAGTAAATAAAATCTTCCAAAACAATTTTCAAATTGCTTTAAACTTCTTTTTTGAGACAGTATGATTTTGGTGTGAAGGTAAAGGAATCTGATAAAATGACTCTTTTTCCTTAAAATTATCTTAAAGTAGTATGCAGCCTGAAAGTCCCTGGGCACGTCTGCAGCGAGAGGCAGCAGTCCCGAGTGCCCTTTATGCTGTGCCACCAGGCCCGAAATCATGGCATAGGAACACCTCACACAACGGGTGCCGTGGATACCAGAACAGCTCTTGCTGCCATCACGGATGAATGAGGCACCCGACATTCCAAGAGCCATGCTTTGTCCGAGGCATTTTCAATGCATTATTTACTTGAATCCTCATAATCATTTTGTCAAGGAAGGTGGGTTTTACTCTCCCTATATTACCATGGAGGGTATCACACGCCCAGTAAGCTTAATTCGTTTCCTGAGCTGCCCTTGCATTAAGGAACGGAACTGCGCGATGTGAACCCAGTACTCTCCCTCTCTGTAACCTGTGTTCTTAGCCACTACATGTACTTCACTGCTGTTGAAAAGACATTTTTATATTTGATACTGATCACAATATTCAGGACTGAAAGCAGAGTCATGATGACGTTATGGCAGGTTTGTGGACAAAGCCAATGCATATACCCCGTGTCTACAAGTCAAAAAATTACCAATACGAAATCTGTTCAGTGATTCCCTTCTTCAATATGAATTCAGAGGAGAGAGTTTTTGCTGAGATGTCAAATGCAGTCAGTTTGAACAGCAGTTGTACTTACTGCGTTTTTACACCCTAAAACTCTAAGAAGGAAACCCGCAAAACAGTTTTATGCTCACCAGCTTGGGGTGCTTTTGATTAAATTTCAAGCGTTCAATCCATTAACCTTTTTTGTCCACGCGTAATTTGTGCACAGTTTTGTTTTATTCAGCTAGGAAAATCTACATTTTTCAAAAAACGGACAGATGATTTTGGTGTCCAAAATTCACCGGACAAATATCATTGTTTATAATTTTCATTTGGCATTAATAAAAGAATAATTTCTATGTGCGTTTCGTGAATTGGGACGTCTTCTGACTCCAGGGTTTCATAGAATGACAAATGGATTGTTGGGGGAAATCTGAAGCTTGTAATAAAAGTTTAATTCACTGAACATTCAGAACAATTGTGGGTGAGACAAAGAAATATATCTTCCTCAATAAACTTTTCTTTTGAAAAAGGAAAAACAAATTATTTGTATCATTTGAATAATATGCTTTACGTCGTTCAGTAATTACACGGAAAAAGGAATTTGTTCTTTTTCTCTTAATCTCTAAGGCTTAGAGAGTACATGTTTCTTATATATAATCTTTCCTAACATTTAAAGAGGCAGCTAAATAGAAGAATGATGAATTAAAGGAGAGCCATGGTGAGAAATCGAGCTTTTGATACCGTTATAATCCTCCTTTTTACAGTAACTAATTCAAATCTTTAGCAGCAACACATTCATTTCCATATATACTAAAATGAGAGAGGGAAAACGTGGTTTCTGGAAACACATAAAACAGCATAAGGCTAGTGTATTATGGGACTCAGCCTGCTTAATGCGTATTTAAGCAGCGAGAGCTGGTCACTCTCCGGAAGGAACTCAAAACGAGTACAATGCTACACGACTTTATTGATAGCCCCAAGTAGCATGTCCAGCCACAGGAAAAGCATCCCAGTAAATTAAATCTTCCAAAACAATTTTCAAATTGCTGTAAACTTCTTTTTTGGATAGTATGCCTTTGGTGTGAAGGTTAAGGAAACTGATAAAATGTCCCTTTTTCCTTAAAATTACCTTAAAGTAGTATGCAGCCTGAAACTCTCTGGGCAATTCTGCAGCGAGAGGCAGCAGTCCTGAGTTCCCTTTATGCTCTGGCACCAGGCCCGAAATCATGGCATAGGAACACCTCACACAGCGAGTGCCATGGATACAAGAACTGCTCTTGCTGCCATCACGGATGACTGATGCACCCGATATTCCAAGCGCCCTGCTTTGTCCGAGGCATTTTCAGTGCATTATTTACTTTAATCCTCATAATCATTTTGTCAAGGAAGGTGGGTTTTATTCTCCCTATACTACCATGGAGGGAATCACACGCCCAGTAAGCTTAATTCGTTTCCTGAGCTGCCCTTGCATCAAGGAAGGGAAGTGCGCGATGTGAACCCAGTACTCTCCCTCTCTGTAAACTGTGGTCTTAGCCACTACATGTACTTCACTGCTGTTGAAAAGACATTTTTATATTTGATACTGATCACAATATTGAGGGCTGAAAGCATCGACAAGATGACGTTAGGGCAGTTTGATGGAAAAAGCCACTGCATATACCCAGTGTCTACCTGTCAAAAAATTACCCATACGAAATCTTTTCAGTGATTCCCTTCTTCAATATGAATTCAGAGGAGAGAGTTTTCGCTGAGATATCAAGTGCAGTAAGTCTGAACAGCAGTTGTACAAACTGCGTTTTTACACCCCTCAACTCTAAGAAGGAGACCTGCAAAACAGTTTTATGCTCACCAGCTCGGGGTGCTTTTGACTATATTTCAAGCGTTCAATCCATTATCCTTTTTCTGTCCACGCGTAATTTGTAGACAGTTTTCTTTTATTCAGCTGGGAAAATCTACATTTGTGAAAAAACGGACAGATTATTTTTGTGTCCGAAATTCACCGGACAAATATCATTGCTTATAGTTTTCCTTTTGCCATTAATAAGAGAATAATTTCTATGCGTGCTTCATGTATTGGGACGTCTTCTGACTCCAGGATTTCATAGAATAAGAAATGGATTGTTGGGGGATATCTGAAGCTTCTATGAACAGTTTAATTCACTGAACATTCAGAGCAATTGTGGGTGAGAAAAAGAAATATATCTTCCTCAATAAACTTTTCTTTTGAAAAAGGAAATGCAATTTATATCATTTGATTCCTATGCATTATGTCGTTCAGTAATTACAGAGAAAAATGAATTTGTTCTTTTTCTCGTAATCTCTAAGGCTTAGAGAGTACATGTTTCTTCAAAATAATCTTTCCTAAGATTTAAAGAAGCAGGTAAATACAAAAATGATGAATTAAAGGAGAGCCAGGGTGACAAATCGGGCTTATGATACCGTTATAATCCTCCTTTTTACAGTAACTAATTCAAATCTTTAGCAGCAACACATTCATTTCCATTTACACTAAAGTGAGAGAGGAAAAACGTGGTTTCTGGAAACACATAAAACAGCATAAGGCTAGTGTATTATGGGACTCAGCCTGCTCAATGCGTGCGTATCTAAGCAGCGAGAGCTGCTCACTCTCCAGAAGGAACTCAAAACGAATACAATGCTAGATGATAGCCCCCAGTAGTATGTGCAGCCACAGGAAAAGCATCCAAGTAAAAAAAATCTTCCAAAACAATTTTCAAATTGCTTTAAACTTCTTTTTTGGGACAGTATGATTTTGGTGTGAAGGTAAAGGAATCTGATAAAATGACTCTTTTTCCTTAAAATTATCTTAAAGTAGTATGCAGCCTGAAAGTCCCTGGGCACGTCTGCAGCGAGAGGCAGCAGTCCCGAGTGCCCTTTATGCTGTGCCACCAGGCCCGAAATCATGGCATAGGAACACCTCACACAACGGGTGCCGTGGATACCAGAACTGCTCTTGCTGCCATCACGGATGAATGAGGCACCCGACATTCCAAGAGCCATGCTTTGTCCGAGGCATTTTCAATGCATTATTTACTTGAATCCTCATAATCATTTTGTCAAGGAAGGTGGGTTTTACTCTCCCTATATTACCATGGAGGGTATCACACGCCCAGTAAGCTTAATTCGTTTCCTGAGCTGCCCTTGCATTAAGGAACGGAACTGCGCGATGTGAACCCAGTACTCTCCCTCTCTGTAACCTGTGGTCTTAGCCACTACATGTACTTCACTGCTGTTGAAAAGACATTTTTATATTTGATACTGATCACAATATTCAGGACTGAAAGCAGAGTCATGATGACGTTATGGCAGGTTTGTGGACAAAGCCAATGCATATACCCCGTGTCTACAAGTCAAAAAATTACCAATACGAAATCTGTTCTGTGATTCCCTTCTTCAATATGAATTCAGAGGAGAGAGTTTTTGCTGAGATGTCAAATGCAGTCAGTTTGAACAGCAGTTGTACTTACTGCGTTTTTACACCCTACAACTCTAAGAAGGAAACCCGCAAAACAGTTTTATGCTCACCAGCTTGGGGTGCTTTTGATTAAATTTCAAGCGTTCAATCCATTAACCTTTTTGGTCCACGCGTAATTTGTACACAGTTTTGTTTTATTCAGCTAGGAAAATCTACATTTTTCAAAAAACGGACAGATGATTTTGGTGTCCAAAATTCACCGGACAAATATCATTGTTTATAATTTTCATTTGGCATTAATAAAAGAATAATTTCTATGTGCGTTTCGTGAATTGGGACGTCTTCTGACTCCAGGGTTTCATAGAATGACAAATGGATTGTTGGGGGAAATCTGAAGCTTGTAATAAAAGTTTAATTCACTGAACATTCAGAACAATTGTGGGTGAGACAAAGAAATATATCTTCCTCAATAAACTTTTCTTTTGAAAAAGGAAAAACAAATTATTTGAATCATTTGAATAATATGCTTTACGTCGTTCAGTAATTACACGGAAAAAGGAATTTGTTCTTTTTCTCTTAATCTCTAAGGCTTAGAGAGTACATGTTTCTTATATATAATCTTTCCTAACATTTAAAGAGGCAGCTAAATAGAAGAATGATGAATTAAAGGAGAGCCATGGTGACAAATCGAGCTTTTGATACCGTTATAATCCTCCTTTTTACAGTAACTCATTCAAATCTTTAGCAGCGACACATTCATTTCCATATATACTAAAATGAGAGAGGGAAAACGTGGTTTCTGGAAACACATAAAACAGCATAAGGCTAGTATATTATGGGACTCAGCCTGCTTAATGCGTATTTAAGCAGCGAGAGCTGGTCACTCTCCGGAAGGAACTCAAAACGAATACAATGCTACACGACTTTATTGATAGCCCCAAGTAGCATGTCCAGCCACAGGAAAAGCATCCCAGTAAATTAAATCTTCCAAAACAATTTTCAAATTGCTGTAAACTTCTTTTTTGGATAGTATGCCTTTGGTGTGAAGGTTAAGGAAACTGATAAAATGTCTCTTTTTCCTTAAAATTACCTTAAAGTAGTATGCAGCCTGAAACTCTCTGGGCAATTCTGCAGCGAGAGGCAGCAGTCCTGAGTTCCCTTTATGCTCTGGCACCAGGCCCGAAATCATGGCATAGGAACACCTCACACAGCGAGTGCCATGGATACAAGAACTGCTCTTGCTGCCATCACGGATGACTGATGCACCCGATATTCCAAGCGCCCTGCTTTGTCCGAGGCATTTTCAGTGCATTATTTACTTTAATCCTCATAATCATTTTGTCAAGGAAGGTGGGTTTTATTCTCCCTATACTACCATGGAGGGAATCACACGCCCAGTAAGCTTAATTCGTTTCCTGAGCTGCCCTTGCATCAAGGAAGGGAAGTGCGCGATGTGAACCCAGTACTCTCCCTCTCTGTAAACTGTGGTCTTAGCCACTACATGTACTTCACTGCTGTTGAAAAGACATTTTTATATTTGATACTGATCACAATATTCAGGGCTGAAAGCATCGACAAGATGACGTTAGGGCAGTTTGATGGAAAAAGCCACTGCATATACCCAGTGTCTACCTGTCAAAAAATTACCCATACGAAATCTTTTCAGTGATTCCCTTCTTCAATATGAATTCAGAGGAGAGAGTTTTCGCTGAGATATCAAGTGCAGTAAGTCTGAACAGCAGTTGTACAAACTGCGTTTTTACACCCCTCAACTCTAAGAAGGAGACCTGCAAAACAGTTTTATGCTCACCAGCTCGGGGTGCTTTTGACTATATTTCAAGCGTTCAATCCATTATCCTTTTTCTGTCCACGCGTAATTTGTAGACAGTTTTCTTTTATTAAGCTAGGAAAATCTACATTTGTGAAAAAACGGACAGATTATTTTTGTGTCCGAAATTCACCGGACAAATATCATTGCTTATAGTTTTCCTTTTGCCATTAATAAGAGAATAATTTCTATGCGTGCTTCATGTATTGGGACGTCTTCTGACTCCAGGATTTCATAGAATAACAAATGGATTGTTGGGGGATATCTGAAGCTTCTATGAACAGTTTAATTCACTGAACATTCAGAGCAATTGTGGGTGAGAAAAAGAAATATATCTTCCTCAATAAACTTTTCTTTTGAAAAAGGAAATGCAATTTACATCATTTGATTCCTATGCATTGTGTCGTTCAGTAATTACAGAGAAAAATGAATTTGTTCTTTTTCTCGTAATCTCTAAGGCTTAGAGAGTACATGTTTCTTCAAAATAATCTTTCCTAAGATTTAAAGAAGCAGGTAAATACAAAAATGATGAATTAAAGGAGAGCCAGGGTGACAAATCGGGCTTATGATACCGTTATAATCCTCCTTTTTACAGTAACTAATTCAAATCTTTAGCAGCAACACATTCATTTCCATTTACACTAAAGTGAGAGAGGAAAAACGTGGTTTCTGGAAACACATAAAACAGCATAAGGCTAGTGTAGTATGGGACTCAGCCTGCTCAATGCGTGCGTATTTAAGCAGCGAGAGCCTGTCACTCTCTGGAAGGAACTCAAAACGAATACAATGCTAGATGATAGCCCCAAGTAGTATGTGCAGCCACAGGAAAAGCATCCAAGTAAAAAAAATCTTCCAAAACAATTTTCAAATTGCTTTAAACTTCTTTTTTGTGACAGTATGATTTTGGTGTGAAGGTAAAGGAATCTGATAAAATGACTCTTTTTCCTTAAAATTATCTTAAAGTAGTATGCAGCCTGAAAGTCCCTGGGCACGTCTGCAGCGAGAGGCAGCAGTCCCGAGTGCCCTTTATGCTGTGCCACCAGGCCCGAAATCATGGCATAGGAACACCTCACACAACGGGTGCCGTGGATACCAGAACTGCTCCTGCTGCCATCACGGATGAATGAGGCACCCTACATTCCAAGAGCCATGCTTTGTCCGAGGCTCTTTCAATGCATTATTTACTTGAATCCTCATAATCATTTTGACAAGGAAGGTGGGTTTTACTCTCCCTATATTACCATGGAGGGAATCACACGCCCAGTAAGCTTAATTCGTTTCCTGAGCTGCCCTTGCATCAAGGAAGGGAAGTGCGCGATGTGAACCCAGTACTCTCCCTCTCTGTAAACTGTGGTCTTAGCCACTACATGTACTTCACTGCTGTTGAAAAGACATTTTTATATTTGATACTGATCACAATATTGAGGGCTGAAAGCATCGACAAGATGACGTTAGGGCAGTTTGATGGAAAAAGCCACTGCATATACCCAGTGTCTACCTGTCAAAAAATTACCCATACGAAATCTTTTCAGTGATTCCCTTCTTCAATATGAATTCAGAGGAGAGAGTTTTCGCTGAGATATCAAGTGCAGTAAGTCTGAACAGCAGTTGTACAAACTGCGTTTTTACACCCCTCAACTCTAAGAAGGAGACCTGCAAAACAGTTTTATGCTCACCAGCTCGGGGTGCTTTTGACTATATTTCAAGCGTTCAATCCATTATCCTTTTTCTGTCCACGCGTAATTTGTAGACAGTTTTCTTTTATTAAGCTAGGAAAATCTACATTTGTGAAAAAACGGACAGATTATTTTTGTGTCCGAAATTCACCGGACAAATATCATTGCTTATAGTTTTCCTTTTGCCATTAATAAGAGAATAATTTCTATGCGTGCTTCATGTATTGGGACGTCTTCTGACTCCAGGATTTCATAGAATAAGAAATGGATTGTTGGGGGATATCTGAAGCTTCTATGAACAGTTTAATTCACTGAACATTCAGAGCAATTGTGGGTGAGAAAAAGAAATATATCTTCCTCAATAAACTTTTCTTTTGAAAAAGGAAATGCAATTTACATCATTTGATTCCTATGCATTGTGTCGTTCAGTAATTACAGAGAAAAATGAATTTGTTCTTTTTCTCGTAATCTCTAAGGCTTAGAGAGTACATGTTTCTTCAAAATAATCTTTCCTAAGATTTAAAGAAGCAGGTAAATACAAAAATGATGAATTAAAGGAGAGCCAGGGTGACAAATCGGGCTTATGATACCGTTATAATCCTCCTTTTTACAGTAACTAATTCAAATCTTTAGCAGCAACACATTCATTTCCATTTACACTAAAGTGAGAGAGGAAAAACGTGGTTTCTGGAAACACATAAAACAGCATAAGGCTAGTGTAGTATGGGACTCAGCCTGCTCAATGCGTGCGTATTTAAGCAGCGAGAGCCTGTCACTCTCTGGAAGGAACTCAAAACGAATACAATGCTAGATGATAGCCCCAAGTAGTATGTGCAGCCACAGGAAAAGCATCCAAGTAAAAAAAATCTTCCAAAACAATTTTCAAATTGCTTTAAACTTCTTTTTTGTGACAGTATGATTTTGGTGTGAAGGTAAAGGAATCTGATAAAATGACTCTTTTTCCTTAAAATTATCTTAAAGTAGTATGCAGCCTGAAAGTCCCTGGGCACGTCTGCAGCGAGAGGCAGCAGTCCCGAGTGCCCTTTATGCTGTGCCACCAGGCCCGAAATCATGGCATAGGAACACCTCACACAACGGGTGCCGTGGATACCAGAACTGCTCCTGCTGCCATCACGGATGAATGAGGCACCCGACATTCCAAGAGCCATGCTTTGTCCGAGGCTCTTTCAATGCATTATTTACTTGAATCCTCATAATCATTTTGTCAAGGAAGGTGGGTTTTACTCTCCCTATATTACCATGGAGGGTATCACACGCCCAGTAAGCTTAATTCGTTTCCTGAGCTGCCCTTGCATTAAGGAACGGAACTGCGCGATGTGAACCCAGTACTCTCCCTCTCTGTAACCTGTGGTCTTAGCCACTACATGTACTTCACTGCTGTTGAAAAGACATTTTTATATTTGATACTGATCACAATATTCAGGACTGAAAGCAGAGTCATGATGACGTTATGGCAGGTTTGTGGACAAAGCCAATGCATATACCCCGTGTCTACAAGTCAAAAAATTACCAATACGAAATCTGTTCAGTGATTCCCTTCTTCAATATGAATTCAGAGGAGAGAGTTTTTGCTGAGATGTCAAATGCAGTCAGTTTGAACAGCAGTTGTACTTACTGCGTTTTTACACCCTACAACTCTAAGAAGGAAACCCGCAAAACAGTTTTATGCTCACCAGCTTGGGGTGCTTTTGATTAAATTTCAAGCGTTCAATCCATTAACCTTTTTTGTCCACGCGTAATTTGTGCACAGTTTTGTTTTATTCAGCTAGTAAAATCTACATTTGTGAAAAAACGGACAGATTATTTTTGTGTCCGAAATTCACCGGACAAATATCATTGCTTATAGTTTTCCTTTTGCCATTAGTAAGAGAATAATTTCTATGCGTGCTTCATGTATTGGGACGTCTTCTGACTCCAGGATTTCATAGAATAACAAACGGATTGTTGGGGGATATCTGAAGCTTCTATGAACAGTTTAATTCACTGAACATTCAGAGCAATTGTGGGTGAGAAAAAGAAATATATCTTCCTCAATAAACTTTTCTTTTGAAAAAGGAAATGCAATTTATATCATTTGATTCCTATGCATTATGTCGTTCAGTAATTACAGAGAAAAATGAATTTGTTCTTTTTCTCGTAATCTCTAAGGCTTAGAGAGTACATGTTTCTTCAAAATAATCTTTCCTAAGATTTAAAGAAGCAGGTAAATACAAAAATGATGAATTAAAGGAGAGCCAGGGTGACAAATCGGGCTTATGATACCGTTATAATCCTCCTTTTTACAGTAACTAATTCAAATCTTTAGCAGCAACACATTCATTTCCATTTACACTAAAGTGAGAGAGGAAAAACGTGGTTTCTGGAAACACATAAAACAGCATAAGGCTAGTGTATTATGGGACTCAGCCTGCTCAATGCGTGCGTATTTAAGCAGCGAGAGCTGGTCACTCTCCGGAAGGAACTCAAAACGAATACAATGCTAGATGATAGCCCCAAGTAGTATGTGCAGCCACAGGAAAAGCATCCAAGTAAAAAAAATCTTCCAAAACAATTTTCAAATTGCTTTAAATTTCTTTTTTGGGACAGTATGATTTTGGTGTGAAGGTAAAGGAATCTGATAAAATGACCCTTTTTCCTTAAAATTATCTTAAATTAGTATGCAGCCTGAAAGTCCCTGGGCACGTCTGCAGCGAGAGGCAGCAGTCCCGAGTGCCCTTTATGCTGCGCCACCAGGCCCGAAATCATGGCATAGGAACACCTCACACAACGGGTGCCGTGGATACCAGAACTGCTCTTGCTGCCATCACGGATGAATGAGGCACCCGACATTCCAAGAGCCATGCTTTGTCCGAGGCATTTTCAATGCATTATTTACTTGAATCCTCATAATCATTTTGACAAGGAAGGTGGGTTTTACTCTCCCTATATTACCATGGAGGGTATCACACGCCCAGTAAGCTTAATTCGTTTCCTGAGCTGCCCTTGCATTAAGGAACGGAACTGCGCGATGTGAACCCAGTACTCTCCCTCTCTGTAACCTGTGGTCTTAGCCACTACATGTACTTCACTGCTGTTGAAAAGACATTTTTATATTTGATACTGATCACAATATTCAGGACTGAAAGCAGAGTCATGATGACGTTATGGCAGGTTTGTGGACAAAGCCAATGCATATACCCCGTGTCTACAAGTCAAAAAATTACCAATACGAAATCTGTTCAGTGATTCCCTTCTTCAATATGAATTCAGAGGAGAGAGTTTTTGCTGAGATGTCAAATGCAGTCAGTTTGAACAGCAGTTGTACTTACTGCGTTTTTACACCCTACAACTCTAAGAAGGAAACACGCAAAACAGTTTTATGCTCACCAGCTTGGGGTGCTTTTGATTAAATTTCAAGCGTTCAATCCATTAACCTTTTTTGTCCACGCGTAATTTGTGCACAGTTTTGTTTTATTCAGCTAGTAAAATCTACATTTGTGAAAAAACGGACAGATTATTTTTGTGTCCGAAATTCACCGGACAAATATCATTGCTTATAGTTTTCCTTTTGCCATTAGTAAGAGAATAATTTCTATGCGTGCTTCATGTATTGGGACGTCTTCTGACTCCAGGATTTCATAGAATAACAAACGGATTGTTGGGGGATATCTGAAGCTTCTATGAACAGTTTAATTCACTGAACATTCAGAGCAATTGTGGGTGAGAAAAAGAAATATATCTTCCTCAATAAACTTTTCTTTTGAAAAAGGAAATGCAATTTATATCATTTGATTCCTATGCATTATGTCGTTCAGTAATTACAGAGAAAAATGAATTTGTTCTTTTTCTCGTAATCTCTAAGGCTTAGAGAGTACATGTTTCTTCAAAATAATCTTTCCTAAGATTTAAAGAAGCAGGTAAATACAAAAATGATGAATTAAAGGAGAGCCAGGGTGACAAATCGGGCTTATGATACCGTTATAATCCTCCTTTTTACAGTAACTAATTCAAATCTTTAGCAGCAACACATTCATTTCCATTTACACTAAAGTGAGAGAGGAAAAACGTGGTTTCTGGAAACACATAAAACAGCATAAGGCTAGTGTATTATGGGACTCAGCCTGCTCAATGCGTGCGTATTTAAGCAGCGAGAGCTGGTCACTCTCCGGAAGGAACTCAAAACGAATACAATGCTAGATGATAGCCCCAAGTAGTATGTGCAGCCACAGGAAAAGCATCCAAGTAAAAAAAATCTTCCAAAACAATTTTCAAATTGCTTTAAACTTCTTTTTTGGGACAGTATGATTTTGGTGTGAAGGTAAAGGAATCTGATAAAATGACTCTTTTTCCTTAAAATTATCTTAAAGTAGTATGCAGCCTGAAAGTCCCTGGGCACGTCTGCAGCGAGAGGCAGCAGTCCCGAGTGCCCTTTATGCTGCGCCACCAGGCCCGAAATCATGGCATAGGAACACCTCACACAACGGGTGCCGTGGATACCAGAACTGCTCTTGCTGCCATCACGGATGAATGAGGCACCCGACATTCCAAGAGCCATGCTTTGTCCGAGGCATTTTCAATGCATTATTTACTTGAATCCTCATAATCATTTTGACAAGGAAGGTGGGTTTTACTCTCCCTATATTACCATGGAGGGTATCACACGCCCAGTAAGCTTAATTCGTTTCCTGAGCTGCCCTTGCATTAAGGAACGGAACTGCGCGATGTGAACCCAGTACTCTCCCTCTCTGTAACCTGTGGTCTTAGCCACTACATGTACTTCACTGCTGTTGAAAAGACATTTTTATATTTGATACTGATCACAATATTCAGGACTGAAAGCAGAGTCATGATGACGTTATGGCAGGTTTGTGGACAAAGCCAATGCATATACCCCGTGTCTACAAGTCAAAAAATTACCAATACGAAATCTGTTCAGTGGTTCGCTTCTTCAATATGAATTCAGAGGTGAGAGTTTTTGCTGAGATGTCAAATGCAGTCAGTTTGAACAGCAGTTGTACTTACTGCGTTTTTACACCCTACAACCCTAAGAAGGAAACCCGCAAAACAGTTTTATGCTCACCAGCTTGGGGTGATTTTGATTAAATTTCAAGCGTTCAATCCATTAACCTTTTTGGTCCACGCGTAATTTGTGCACAGTTTTGTTTTATTCAGCTAGGAAAATCTACATTTTTCAAAAAACGGACAGATGATTTTGGGGTCCAAAATTCACTGGACAAATATCATTAGTTATAATTTTCATTTGGCATTAATAAAAGAATAATTTCTATGTGCGTTTCGTGAATTGGGACGTCTTCTGACTCCAGGGTTTCATAGAATGACAAATGGATTGTTGGGGGAAATCTGAAGCTTGTAATAAAAGTTTAATTCACTGAACATTCAGAACAATTGTGGGTGAGACAAAGAAATATATCTTCCTCAATAAACTTTTCTTTTGAAAAAGGAAAAACAAATTATTTGAATCATTTGAATAATATGCTTTATGTCGTTCAGTAATTACACGGAAAAAGGAATTTGTTCTTTTTCTCTTAATCTCTAAGGCTTAGAGAGTACATGTTTCTTATATATAATCTTTCCTAACATTTAAAGAGGCAGCTAAATAGAAGAATGATGAATTAAAGGAGAGCCATGGTGACAAATCGAGCTTTTGATACCGTTATAATCCTCCTTTTTACAGTAACTAATTCAAATCTTTAGCAGCAACACATTCATTTCCATATATACTAAAATGAGAGAGGGAAAACGTGGTTTCTGGAAACACATAAAACAGCATAAGGCTAGTGTATTATGGGACTCAGCCTGCTTAATCCGTATTTAAGCAGCGAGAGCTGGTCACTCTCCGGAAGGAACTCAAAACGAGTACAATGCTACACGACTTTATTGATAGCCCCAAGTAGCATGTCCAGCCACAGGAAAAGCATCCCAGTAAATTAAATCTTCCAAAACAATTTTCAAATTGCTGTAAACTTCTTTTTTGGATAGTATGCCTTTGGTGTTAAGGTTAAGGAAACTGATAAAATGTCTCTTTTTCCTTAAAATTACCTTAAAGTAGTATGCAGCCTGAAACTCTCTGGGCAATTCTGCAGCGAGAGGCAGCACTCCTGAGTTCCCTTTATGCTCTGGCACCAGGCCCGAAATCATGGCATAGGAACACCTCACACAGCGAGTGCCATGGATACAAGAACTGCTCTTGCTGCCATCACGGATGACTGATGCACCCGATATTCCAAGCGCCCTGCTTTGTCCGAGGCATTTTCAGTGCATTATTTACTTTAATCCTCATAATCATTTTGTCAAGGAAGGTGGATTTTATTCTCCCTATACTACCATGGAGGGAATCACACGCCCAGTAAGCTTAATTCGTTTCCTGAGCTGCCCTTGCATCAAGGAAGGGAAGTGCGCGATGTGAACCCAGTACTCTCCCTCTCTGTAAACTGTGGTCTTAGCCACTACATGTACTTCACTGCTGTTGAAAAGACATTTTTATATTTGATACTGATCACAATATTCAGGGCTGAAAGCATCGACAAGATGACGTTAGGGCAGTTTGATGGAAAAAGCCACTGCATATACCCAGTGTCTACCTGTCAAAAAATTACCCATACGAAATCTTTTCAGTGATTCCCTTCTTCAATATGAATTCAGAGGAGAGAGTTTTCGCTG
The DNA here is from genome assembly GCF_040802235.1 of Manis javanica. NCBI lineage: Eukaryota > Metazoa > Chordata > Mammalia > Pholidota > Manidae > Manis > Manis javanica. The sequence continues at coordinate 33,406,079 of NC_133156.1, read as the reverse complement.
AGATATCAAGTGCAGTAAGTCTGAACAGCAGTTGTACAAACTGCGTTTTTACACCCCTCAACTCTAAGAAGGAGACCTGCAAAACAGTTTTATGCTCACCAGCTCGGGGTGCTTTTGACTATATTTCAAGCATTCAATCCATTATCCTTTTTCTGTCCACGCGTAATTTGTAGACAGTTTTCTTTTATTCAGCTAGGAAAATCTACATTTGTGAAAAAACGGACAGATTATTTTTGTGTCCGAAATTCACCGGACAAATATCATTGCTTATAGTTTTCCTTTTGCCATTAATAAGAGAATAATTTCTATGCGTGCTTCATGTATTGGGACGTCTTCTGACTCCAGGATTTCATAGAATAACAAATGGATTGTTGGGGGATATCTGAAGGTTCTATGAACAGTTTAATTCACTGGACATTCAGAGCAATTGTGGGTGAGAAAAATAAATATATCTTCCTCAATAAACTTTTCTTTTGAAAAAGGAAATGCAATTTATATCATTTGATTCCTATGCATTATGTCGTTCAGTAATTACAGAGAAAAATGAATTTGTTCTTTTTCTCGTAATCTCTAAGGCTTAGAGAGTACATGTTTCTTCAAAATAATCTTTCCTAAGATTTAAAGAAGCAGGTAAATACAAAAATGATGAATTAAAGGAGAGCCAGGGTGACAAATCGGGCTTATGATACCGTTATAATCCTCCTTTTTACAGTAACTAATTCAAATCTTTAGCAGCAACACATTCATTTCCATTTACACTAAAGTGAGAGAGGAAAAACGTGGTTTCTGGAAACACATAAAACAGCATAAGGCTAGTGTATTATGGGACTCAGCCTGCTCAATGCGTGCGTATTTAAGCAGCGAGAGCTGGTCACTCTCCGGAAGGAACTCAAAACGAATACAATGCTAGATGATAGCCCCAAGTAGTATGTGCAGCCACAGGAAAAGCATCCAAGTAAAAAAAATCTTCCAAAACAATTTTCAAATTGCTTTAAACTTCTTTTTTGGGACAGTATGATTTTGGTGTGAAGGTAAAGGAATCTGATAAAATGACTCTTTTTCCTTAAAATTATCTTAAAGTAGTATGCAGCCTGAAAGTCCCTGGGCACGTCTGCAGCGAGAGGCAGCAGTCCCGAGTGCCCTTTATGCTGTGCCACCAGGCCCGAAATCATGGCATAGGAACACCTCACACAACGGGTGCCGTGGATACCAGAACTGCTCTTGCTGCCATCACGGATGAATGAGGCACCCGACATTCCAAGAGCCATGCTTTGTCCGAGGCATTTTCAATGCATTATTTACTTGAATCCTCATAATCATTTTGACAAGGAAGGTGGGTTTTACTCTCCCTATATTACCATGGAGGGTATCACACGCCCAGTAAGCTTAATTCGTTTCCTGAGCTGCCCTTGCATTAAGGAACGGAACTGCGCGATGTGAACCCAGTACTCTCCCTCTCTGTAACCTGTGGTCTTAGCCACTACATGTACTTCACTGCTGTTGAAAAGACATTTTTATATTTGATACTGATCACAATATTCAGGACTGAAAGCAGAGTCATGATGACGTTATGGCAGGTTTGTGGACAAAGCCAATGCATATACCCCGTGTCTACAAGTCAAAAAATTACCAATACGAAATCTGTTCAGTGATTCCCTTCTTCAATATGAATTCAGAGGAGAGAGTTTTTGCTGAGATGTCAAATGCAGTCAGTTCGAACAGCAGTTGTACTTACTGCGTTTTTACACCCTACAACTCTAAGAAGGAAACCCGCAAAACAGTTTTATGCTCACCAGCTTGGGGTGCTTTTGATTAAATTTCAAGCGTTCAATCCATTAAAATTTTTTGTCCACGCGTAATTTGTACACAGTTTTGTTTTATTCAGCTAGGAAAATCTACATTTTTCAAAAAACGGACAGATGATTTTGGTGTCCAAAATTCACCGGACAAATATCATTGTTTATAATTTTCATTTGGCATTAATAAAAGAATAATTTCTATGTGCGTTTCGTGAATTGGGACGTCTTCTGACTCCAGGGTTTCATAGAATGACAAATGGATTGTTGGGGGAAATCTGAAGCTTGTAATAAAAGTTTAATTCACTGAACATTCAGAACAATTGTGGGTGAGACAAAGAAATATATCTTCCTCAATAAACTTTTCTTTTGAAAAAGGAAAAACAAATTATTTGAATCATTTGAATAATATGCTTTATGTCGTTCAGTAATTACACGGAAAAAGGAATTTGTTCTTTTTCTCTTAATCTCTAAGGCTTAGAGAGTACATGTTTCTTATATATAATCTTTCCTAACATTTAAAGAGGCAGCTAAATAGAAGAATGATGAATTAAAGGAGAGCCATGGTGACAAATCGAGCTTTTGATACCGTTATAATCCTCCTTTTTACAGTAACTAATTCAAATCTTTAGCAGCAACACATTCATTTCCATATATACTAAAATGAGAGAGGGAAAACGTGGTTTCTGGAAACACATAAAACAGCATAAGGCTAGTGTATTATGGGACTCAGCCTGCTTAATCCGTATTTAAGCAGCGAGAGCTGGTCACTCTGCGGAAGGAACTCAAAACGAGTACAATGCTACACGACTTTATTGATAGCCCCAAGTAGCATGTCCAGCCACAGGAAAAGCATCCCAGTAAATTAAATCTTCCAAAACAATTTTCAAATTGCTGTAAACTTCTTTTTTGGATAGTATGCCTTTGGTGTGAAGGTTAAGGAAACTGATAAAATGTCTCTTTTTCCTTAAAATTACCTTAAAGTAGTATGCAGCCTGAAACTCTCTGGGCAATTCTGCAGCGAGAGGCAGCACTCCTGAGTTCCCTTTATGCTCTGGCACCAGGCCCGAAATCATGGCATAGGAACACCTCACACAGCGAGTGCCATGGATACAAGAACTGCTCATGCTGCCATCACGGATGACTGATGCACCCGATATTCCAAGCGCCCTGCTTTGTCCGAGGCATTTTCAGTGCATTATTTACTTTAATCCTCATAATCATTTTGTCAAGGAAGGTGGGTTTTATTCTCCCTATACTACCATGGAGGGAATCACACGCCCAGTAAGCTTAATTCGTTTCCTGAGCTGCCCTTGCATCAAGGAAGGGAAGTGCGCGATGTGAACCCAGTACTCTCCCTCTCTGTAAACTGTGGTCTTAGCCACTACATGTACTTCACTGCTGTTGAAAAGACATTTTTATATTTGATACTGATCACAATATTCAGGGCTGAAAGCATCGACAAGATGACGTTAGGGCAGTTTGATGGAAAAAGCCACTGCATATACCCAGTGTCTACCTGTCAAAAAATTACCCATACGAAATCTTTTCAGTGATTCCCTTCTTCAATATGAATTCAGAGGAGAGAGTTTTCGCTGAGATATCAAGTGCAGTAAGTCTGAACAGCAGTTGTACAAACTGCGTTTTTACACCCCTCAACTCTAAGAAGGAGACCTGCAAAACAGTTTTATGCTCACCAGCTCGGGGTGCTTTTGACTATATTTCAAGCGTTCAATCCATTATCCTTTTTCTGTCCACGCGTAATTTGTAGACAGTTTTCTTTTATTCAGCTAGGAAAATCTACATTTGTGAAAAAACGGACAGATTATTTTTGTGTCCGAAATTCACCGGACAAATATCATTGCTTATAGTTTTCCTTTTGCCATTAATAAGAGAATAATTTCTATGCGTGCTTCATGTATTGGGACGTCTTCTGACTCCAGGATTTCATAGAATAACAAATGGATTGTTGGGGGATATCTGAAGCTTCTATTAAGAGTTTAATTCACTGGACATTCAGAGCAATTGTGGGTGAGAAAAATAAATATATCTTCCTCAATAAACTTTTCTTTTGAAAAAGGAAATGCAATTTATATCATTTGATTCCTATGCATTATGTCGTTCAGTAATTACAGAGAAAAATGAATTTGTTCTTTTTCTCGTAATCTCTAAGGCTTAGAGAGTACATGTTTCTTCAAAATAATCTTTCCTAAGATTTAAAGAAGCAGGTAAATACAAAAATGATGAATTAAAGGAGAGCCAGGGTGACAAATCGGGCTTATGATACCGTTATAATCCTCCTTTTTACAGTAACTAATTCAAATCTTTAGCAGCAACACATTCATTTCCATTTACACTAAAGTGAGAGAGGAAAAACGTGGTTTCTGGAAACACATAAAACAGCATAAGGCTAGTGTATTATGGGACTCAGCCTGCTCAATGCGTGCGTATTTAAGCAGCGAGAGCTGGTCACTCTCCGGAAGGAACTCAAAACGAATACAATGCTAGATGATAGCCCCAAGTAGTATGTGCAGCCACAGGAAAAGCATCCAAGTAAAAAAAATCTTCCAAAACAATTTTCAAATTGCTTTAAACTTCTTTTTTGGGACACTATGATTTTGGTGTGAAGGTAAAGGAATCTGATAAAATGACTCTTTTTCCTTAAAATTATCTTAAAGTAGTATGCAGCCTGAAAGTCCCTGGGCACGTCTGCAGCGAGAGGCAGCAGTCCCGAGTGCCCTTTATGCTGTGCCACCAGGCCCGAAATCATGGCATAGGAACACCTCACACAACGGGTGCCGTGGATACCAGAACTGCTCTTGCTGCCATCACGGATGAATGAGGCACCCGACATTCCAAGAGCCATGCTTTGTCCGAGGCATTTTCAATGCATTATTTACTTGAATCCTCATAATCATTTTGACAAGGAAGGTGGGTTTTACTCTCCCTATATTACCATGGAGGGTATCACACGCCCAGTAAGCTTAATTCGTTTCCTGAGCTGCCCTTGCATTAAGGAACGGAACTGCGCGATGTGAACCCAGTACTCTCCCTCTCTGTAACCTGTGGTCTTAGCCACTACATGTACTTCACTGCTGTTGAAAAGACATTTTTATATTTGATACTGATCACAATATTCAGGACTGAAAGCAGAGTCATGATGACGTTATGGCAGGTTTGTGGACAAAGCCAATGCATATACCCCGTGTCTACAAGTCAAAAAATTACCAATACGAAATCTGTTCAGTGATTCCCTTCTTCAATATGAATTCAGAGGAGAGAGTTTTTGCTGAGATGTCAAATGCAGTCAGTTCGAACAGCAGTTGTACTTACTGCGTTTTTACACCCTACAACTCTAAGAAGGAAACCCGCAAAACAGTTTTATGCTCACCAGCTTGGGGTGCTTTTGATTAAATTTCAAGCGTTCAATCCATTAAAATTTTTTGTCCACGCGTAATTTGTACACAGTTTTGTTTTATTCAGCTAGGAAAATCTACATTTTTCAAAAAACGGACAGATGATTTTGGTGACCAAAATTCACCGGACAAATATCATTGTTTATAATTTTCATTTGGCATTAATAAAAGAATAACTTCTATGTGCGTTTCGTGAATTGGGACGTCTTCTGACTCCAGGGTTTCATAGAATGACAAATGGATTGTTGGGGGAAATCTGAAGCTTGTAATAAAAGTTTAATTCACTGAACATTCAGAACAATTGTGGGTGAGACAAAGAAATATATCTTCCTCAATAAACTTTTCTTTTGAAAAAGGAAAAACAAATTATTTGAATCATTTGAATAATATGCTTTACGTCGTTCAGTAATTACACGGAAAAAGGAATTTGTTCTTTTTCTCTTAATCTCTAAGGCTTAGAGAGTACATGTTTCTTATATATAATCTTTCCTAACATTTAAAGAGGCAGCTAAATAGAAGAATGATGAATTAAAGGAGAGCCATGGTGACAAATCGAGCTTTTGATACCGTTATAATCCTCCTTTTTACAGTAACTCATTCAAATCTTTAGCAGCAACACATTCATTTCCATATATACTAAAATGAGAGAGGGAAAACGTGGTTTCTGGAAACACATAAAACAGCATAAGGCTAGTGTATTATGGGACTCAGCCTGCTTAATGCGTATTTAAGCAGCGAGAGCTGGTCACTCTCCGGAAGGAACTCAAAACGAATACAATGCTACACGACTTTATTGATAGCCCCAAGTAGCATGTCCAGCCACAGGAAAAGCATCCCAGTAAATTAAATCTTCCAAAACAATTTTCAAATTGCTGTAAACTTCTTTTTTGGATAGTATGCCTTTGGTGTGAAGGTTAAGGAAACTGATAAAATGTCTCTTTTTCCTTAAAATTACCTTAAAGTAGTATGCAGCCTGAAACTCTCTGGGCAATTCTGCAGCGAGAGGCAGCAGTCCTGAGTTCCCTTTATGCTCTGGCACCAGGCCCGAAATCATGGCATAGGAACACCTCACACAGCGAGTGCCATGGATACAAGAACTGCTCTTGCTGCCATCACGGATGACTGATGCACCCGATATTCCAAGCGCCCTGCTTTGTCCGAGGCATTTTCAGTGCATTATTTACTTTAATCCTCATAATCATTTTGTCAAGGAAGGTGGGTTTTATTCTCCCTATACTACCATGGAGGGAATCACACGCCCAGTAAGCTTAATTCGTTTCCTGAGCTGCCCTTGCATCAAGGAAGGGAAGTGCGCGATGTGAACCCAGTACTCTCCCTCTCTGTAAACTGTGGTCTTAGCCACTACATGTACTTCACTGCTGTTGAAAAGACATTTTTATATTTGATACTGATCACAATATTCAGGGCTGAAAGCATCGACAAGATGACGTTAGGGCAGTTTGATGGAAAAAGCCACTGCATATACCCAGTGTCTACCTGTCAAAAAATTACCCATACGAAATCTTTTCAGTGATTCCCTTCTTCAATATGAATTCAGAGGAGAGAGTTTTCGCTGAGATATCAAGTGCAGTACGTCTGAACAGCAGTTGTACAAACTGCGTTTTTACACCCCTCAACTCTAAGAAGGAGACCTGCAAAACAGTTTTATGCTCACCAGCTCGGGGTGCTTTTGACTATATTTCAAGCGTTCAATCCATTATCCTTTTTCTGTCCACGCGTAATTTGTAGACAGTTTTCTTTTATTCAGCTAGGAAAATCTACATTTGTGAAAAAACGGACAGATTATTTTTGTGTCCGAAATTCACCGGACAAATATCATTGCTTATAGTTTTCCTTTTGCCATTAATAAGAGAATAATTTCTATGCGTGCTTCATGTATTGGGACGTCTTCTGACTCCAGGATTTCATAGAATAACAAATGGATTGTTGGGGGATATCTGAAGCTTCTATTAAGAGTTTAATTCACTGGACATTCAGAGCAATTGTGGGTGAGAAAAATAAATATATCTTCCTCAATAAACTTTTCTTTTGAAAAAGGAAATGCAATTTATATCATTTGATTCCTATGCATTATGTCGTTCAGTAATTACAGAGAAAAATGAATTTGTTCTTTTTCTCGTAATCTCTAAGGCTTAGAGAGTACATGTTTCTTCAAAATAATCTTTCCTAAGATTTAAAGAAGCAGGTAAATACAAAAATGATGAATTAAAGGAGAGCCAGGGTGACAAATCGGGCTTATGATACCGTTATAATCCTCCTTTTTACAGTAACTAATTCAAATCTTTAGCAGCAACACATTCATTTCCATTTACACTAAAGTGAGAGAGGAAAAACGTGGTTTCTGGAAACACATAAAACAGCATAAGGCTAGTGTATTATGGGACTCAGCCTGCTCAATGCGTGCGTATTTAAGCAGCGAGAGCTGGTCACTCTCCGGAAGGAACTCAAAACGAATACAATGCTAGATGATAGCCCCAAGTAGTATGTGCAGCCACAGGAAAAGCATCCAAGTAAAAAAAATCTTCCAAAACAATTTTCAAATTGCTTTAAACTTCTTTTTTGGGACACTATGATTTTGGTGTGAAGGTAAAGGAATCTGATAAAATGACTCTTTTTCCTTAAAATTATCTTAAAGTAGTATGCAGCCTGAAAGTCCCTGGGCACGTCTGCAGCGAGAGGCAGCAGTCCCGAGTGCCCTTTATGCTGTGCCACCAGGCCCGAAATCATGGCATAGGAACACCTCACACAACGGGTGCCGTGGATACCAGAACTGCTCTTGCTGCCATCACGGATGAATGAGGCACCCGACATTCCAAGAGCCATGCTTTGTCCGAGGCATTTTCAATGCATTATTTACTTGAATCCTCATAATCATTTTGACAAGGAAGGTGGGTTTTACTCTCCCTATATTACCATGGAGGGTATCACACGCCCAGTAAGCTTAATTCGTTTCCTGAGCTGCCCTTGCATTAAGGAACGGAACTGCGCGATGTGAACCCAGTACTCTCCCTCTCTGTAACCTGTGGTCTTAGCCACTACATGTACTTCACTGCTGTTGAAAAGACATTTTTATATTTGATACTGATCACAATATTCAGGACTGAAAGCAGAGTCATGATGACGTTATGGCAGGTTTGTGGACAAAGCCAATGCATATACCCCGTGTCTACAAGTCAAAAAATTACCAATACGAAATCTGTTCAGTGATTCCCTTCTTCAATATGAATTCAGAGGAGAGAGTTTTTGCTGAGATGTCAAATGCAGTCAGTTCGAACAGCAGTTGTACTTACTGCGTTTTTACACCCTACAACTCTAAGAAGGAAACCCGCAAAACAGTTTTATGCTCACCAGCTTGGGGTGCTTTTGATTAAATTTCAAGCGTTCAATCCATTAAAATTTTTTGTCCACGCGTAATTTGTACACAGTTTTGTTTTATTCAGCTAGGAAAATCTACATTTTTCAAAAAACGGACAGATGATTTTGGTGACCAAAATTCACCGGACAAATATCATTGTTTATAATTTTCATTTGGCATTAATAAAAGAATAACTTCTATGTGCGTTTCGTGAATTGGGACGTCTTCTGACTCCAGGGTTTCATAGAATGACAAATGGATTGTTGGGGGAAATCTGAAGCTTGTAATAAAAGTTTAATTCACTGAACATTCAGAACAATTGTGGGTGAGACAAAGAAATATATCTTCCTCAATAAACTTTTCTTTTGAAAAAGGAAAAACAAATTATTTGAATCATTTGAATAATATGCTTTACGTCGTTCAGTAATTACACGGAAAAAGGAATTTGTTCTTTTTCTCTTAATCTCTAAGGCTTAGAGAGTACATGTTTCTTATATGTAATCTTTCCTAACATTTAAAGAGGCAGCTAAATAGAAGAATGATGAATTAAAGGAGAGCCATGGTGACAAATCGAGCTTTTGATACCGTTATAATCCTCCTTTTTACAGTAACTCATTCAAATCTTTAGCAGCAACACATTCATTTCCATATATACTAAAATGAGAGAGGGAAAACGTGGTTTCTGGAAACACATAAAACAGCATAAGGCTAGTGTATTATGGGACTCAGCCTGCTTAATGCGTATTTAAGCAGCGAGAGCTGGTCACTCTCCGGAAGGAACTCAAAACGAATACAATGCTACACGACTTTATTGATAGCCCCAAGTAGCATGTCCAGCCACAGGAAAAGCATCCCAGTAAATTAAATCTTCCAAAACAATTTTCAAATTGCTGTAAACTTCTTTTTTGGATAGTATGCCTTTGGTGTGAAGGTTAAGGAAACTGATAAAATGTCTCTTTTTCCTTAAAATTACCTTAAAGTAGTATGCAGCCTGAAACTCTCTGGGCAATTCTGCAGCGAGAGGCAGCAGTCCTGAGTTCCCTTTATGCTCTGGCACCAGGCCCGAAATCATGGCATAGGAACACCTCACACAGCGAGTGCCATGGATACAAGAACTGCTCTTGCTGCCATCACGGATGACTGATGCACCCGATATTCCAAGCGCCCTGCTTTGTCCGAGGCATTTTCAGTGCATTATTTACTTTAATCCTCATAATCATTTTGTCAAGGAAGGTGGGTTTTATTCTCCCTATACTACCATGGAGGGAATCACACGCCCAGTAAGCTTAATTCGTTTCCTGAGCTGCCCTTGCATCAAGGAAGGGAAGTGCGCGATGTGAACCCAGTACTCTCCCTCTCTGTAAACTGTGGTCTTAGCCACTACATGTACTTCACTGCTGTTGAAAAGACATTTTTATATTTGATACTGATCACAATATTCAGGGCTGAAAGCATCGACAAGATGACGTTAGGGCAGTTTGATGGAAAAAGCCACTGCATATACCCAGTGTCTACCTGTCAAAAAATTACCCATACGAAATCTTTTCAGTGATTCCCTTCTTCAATATGAATTCAGAGGAGAGAGTTTTCGCTGAGATATCAAGTGCAGTACGTCTGAACAGCAGTTGTACAAACTGCGTTTTTACACCCCTCAACTCTAAGAAGGAGACCTGCAAAACAGTTTTATGCTCACCAGCTCGGGGTGCTTTTGACTATATTTCAAGCGTTCAATCCATTATCCTTTTTCTGTCCACGCGTAATTTGTAGACAGTTTTCTTTTATTCAGCTAGGAAAATCTACATTTGTGAAAAAACGGACAGATTATTTTTGTGTCCGAAATTCACCGGACAAATATCATTGCTTATAGTTTTCCTTTTGCCATTAATAAGAGAATAATTTCTATGCGTGCTTCATGTATTGGGACGTCTTCTGACTCCAGGATTTCATAGAATAACAAATGGATTGTTGGGGGATATCTGAAGCTTCTATTAAGAGTTTAATTCACTGGACATTCAGAGCAATTGTGGGTGAGAAAAATAAATATATCTTCCTCAATAAACTTTTCTTTTGAAAAAGGAAATGCAATTTATATCATTTGATTCCTATGCATTATGTCGTTCAGTAATTACAGAGAAAAATGAATTTGTTCTTTTTCTCGTAATCTCTAAGGCTTAGAGAGTACATGTTTCTTCAAAATAATCTTTCCTAAGATTTAAAGAAGCAGGTAAATACAAAAATGATGAATTAAAGGAGAGCCAGGGTGACAAATCGGGCTTATGATACCGTTATAATCCTCCTTTTTACAGTAACTAATTCAAATCTTTAGCAGCAACACATTCATTTCCATTTACACTAAAGTGAGAGAGGAAAAACGTGGTTTCTGGAAACACATAAAACAGCATAAGGCTAGTGTATTATGGGACTCAGCCTGCTCAATGCGTGCGTATTTAAGCAGCGAGAGCTGGTCACTCTCCGGAAGGAACTCAAAACGAATACAATGCTAGATGATAGCCCCAAGTAGTATGTGCAGCCACAGGAAAAGCATCCAAGTAAAAAAAATCTTCCAAAACAATTTTCAAATTGCTTTAAACTTCTTTTTTGGGACACTATGATTTTGGTGTGAAGGTAAAGGAATCTGATAAAATGACTCTTTTTCCTTAAAATTATCTTAAAGTAGTATGCAGCCTGAAAGTCCCTGGGCACGTCTGCAGCGAGAGGCAGCAGTCCCGAGTGCCCTTTATGCTGCGCCACCAGGCCCGAAATCATGGCATAGGAACACCTCACACAACGGGTGCCGTGGATACCAGAACTGCTCTTGCTGCCATCACGGATGAATGAGGCACCCGACATTCCAAGAGCCATGCTTTGTACGAGGCATTTTCAATGCATTATTTACTTGAATCCTCATAATCATTTTGTCAAGGAAGCTGGGTTTTACTCTCCCTATATTACCATGGAGGGTATCACACGCCCAGTAAGCTTAATTCGTTTCCTGAGCTGCCCTTGCATTAAGGAACGGAACTGCGCGATGTGAACCCAGTACTCTCCCTCTCTGTAACCTGTGGTCTTAGCCACTACATGTACTTCACTGCTGTTGAAAAGACATTTTTATATTTGATACTGATCACAATATTCAGGACTGAAAGCAGAGTCATGATGACGTTATGGCAGGTTTGTGGACAAAGCCAATGCATATACCCCGAGTCTACAAGTCAAAAAATTACCAATACGAAATCTGTTCAGTGATTCCCTTCTTCAATATGAATTCAGAGGAGAGAGTTTTTGCTGAGATGTCAAATGCAGTCAGTTTGAACAGCAGTTGTACTTACTGCGTTTTTACACCCTACAACTCTAAGAAGGAAACCCGCAAAACAGTTTTATGCTCACCAGCTTGGGGTGCTTTTGATTAAATTTCAAGCGTTCAATCCATTAACCTTTTTTGTCCACGCGTAATTTGTACACAGTTTTGTTTTATTCAGCTAGGAAAATCTACATTTTTCAAAAAACGGACAGATGATTTTGGTGACCAAAATTCACCGGACAAATATCATTGTTTATAATTTTCATTTGGCATTAATAAAAGAATAACTTCTATGTGCGTTTCGTGAATTGGGACGTCTTCTGACTCCAGGGTTTCATAGAATGACAAATGGATTGTTGGGGGAAATCTGAAGCTTGTAATAAAAGTTTAATTCACTGAACATTCAGAACAATTGTGGGTGAGACAAAGAAATATATCTTCCTCAATAAACTTTTCTTTTGAAAAAGGAAAAACAAATTATTTGAATCATTTGAATAATATGCTTTACGTCGTTCAGTAATTACACGGAAAAAGGAATTTGTTCTTTTTCTCTTAATCTCTAAGGCTTAGAGAGTACATGTTTCTTATATATAATCTTTCCTAACATTTAAAGAGGCAGCTAAATAGAAGAATGATGAATTAAAGGAGAGCCATGGTGACAAATCGAGCTTTTGATACCGTTATAATCCTCCTTTTTACAGTAACTCATTCAAATCTTTAGCAGCAACACATTCATTTCCATATATACTAAAATGAGAGAGGGAAAACGTGGTTTCTGGAAACACATAAAACAGCATAAGGCTAGTGTATTATGGGACTCAGCCTGCTTAATGCGTATTTAAGCAGCGAGAGCTGGTCACTCTCCGGAAGGAACTCAAAACGAATACAATGCTACACGACTTTATTGATAGCCCCAAGTAGCATGTCCAGCCACAGGAAAAGCATCCCAGTAAATTAAATCTTCCAAAACAATTTTCAAATTGCTGTAAACTTCTTTTTTGGATAGTATGCCTTTGGTGTGAAGGTTAAGGAAACTGATAAAATGTCTCTTTTTCCTTAAAATTACCTTAAAGTAGTATGCAGCCTGAAACTCTCTGGGCAATTCTGCAGCGAGAGGCAGCAGTCCTGAGTTCCCTTTATGCTCTGGCACCAGGCCCGAAATCATGGCATAGGAACACCTCACACAGCGAGTGCCATGGATACAAGAACTGCTCTTGCTGCCATCACGGATGACTGATGCACCCGATATTCCAAGCGCCCTGCTTTGTCCGAGGCATTTTCAGTGCATTATTTACTTTAATCCTCATAATCATTTTGTCAAGGAAGGTGGGTTTTATTCTCCCTATACTACCATGGAGGGAATCACACGCCCAGTAAGCTTAATTCGTTTCCTGAGCTGCCCTTGCATCAAGGAAGGGAAGTGCGCGATGTGAACCCAGTACTCTCCCTCTCTGTAAACTGTGGTCTTAGCCACTACATGTACTTCACTGCTGTTGAAAAGACATTTTTATATTTGATACTGATCACAATATTCAGGGCTGAAAGCATCGACAAGATGACGTTAGGGCAGTTTGATGGAAAAAGCCACTGCATATACCCAGTGTCTACCTGTCAAAAAATTACCCATACGAAATCTTTTCAGTGATTCCCTTCTTCAATATGAATTCAGAGGAGAGAGTTTTCGCTGAGATATCAAGTGCAGTACGTCTGAACAGCAGTTGTACAAACTGCGTTTTTACACCCCTCAACTCTAAGAAGGAGACCTGCAAAACAGTTTTATGCTCACCAGCTCGGGGTGCTTTTGACTATATTTCAAGCGTTCAATCCATTATCCTTTTTCTGTCCACGCGTAATTTGTAGACAGTTTTCTTTTATTCAGCTAGGAAAATCTACATTTGTGAAAAAACGGACAGATTATTTTTGTGTCCGAAATTCACCGGACAAATATCATTGCTTATAGTTTTCCTTTTGCCATTAATAAGAGAATAATTTCTATGCGTGCTTCATGTATTGGGACGTCTTCTGACTCCAGGATTTCATAGAATAACAAATGGATTGTTGGGGGATATCTGAAGCTTCTATTAAGAGTTTAATTCACTGGACATTCAGAGCAATTGTGGGTGAGAAAAATAAATATATCTTCCTCAATAAACTTTTCTTTTGAAAAAGGAAATGCAATTTATATCATTTGATTCCTATGCATTATGTCGTTCAGTAATTACAGAGAAAAATGAATTTGTTCTTTTTCTCGTAATCTCTAAGGCTTAGAGAGTACATGTTTCTTCAAAATAATCTTTCCTAAGATTTAAAGAAGCAGGTAAATACAAAAATGATGAATTAAAGGAGAGCCAGGGTGACAAATCGGGCTTATGATACCGTTATAATCCTCCTTTTTACAGTAACTAATTCAAATCTTTAGCAGCAACACATTCATTTCCATTTACACTAAAGTGAGAGAGGAAAAACGTGGTTTCTGGAAACACATAAAACAGCATAAGGCTAGTGTATTATGGGACTCAGCCTGCTCAATGCGTGCGTATTTAAGCAGCGAGAGCTGGTCACTCTCCGGAAGGAGCTCAAAACGAATACAATGCTAGATGATAGCCCCAAGTAGTATGTGCAGCCACAGGAAAAGCATCCAAGTAAAAAAAATCTTCCAAAACAATTTTCAAATTGCTTTAAACTTCTTTTTTGGGACAGTATGATTTTGGTGTGAAGGTAAAGGAATCTGATAAAATGACTCTTTTTCCTTAAAATTATCTTAAAGTAGTATGCAGCCTGAAAGTCCCTGGGCACGTCTGCAGCGAGAGGCAGCAGTCCCGAGTGCCCTTTATGCTGTGCCACCAGGCCCGAAATCATGGCATAGGAACACCTCACACAACGGGTGCCGTGGATACCAGAACTGACCTTGCTGCCATCACGGATGAATGAGGCACCCGACATTCCAAGAGCCATGCTTTGTCCGAGGCATTTTCCATGCATTATTTACTTGAATCCTCATAATCATTTTGTCAAGGAAGCTGGGTTTTACTCTCCCTATATTACCATGGAGGGTATCACACGCCCAGTAAGCTTAATTCGTTTCCTGAGCTGCCCTTGCATTAAGGAACGGAACTGCGCGATGTGAACCCAGTACTCTCCCTCTCTGTTACCTGAGGTCTTAGCCACTACATGTACTTCACTGCTGTTGAAAAGACATTTTTATATTTGATACTGATCACAATATTCAGGACTGAAAGCAGAGTCATGATGACGTTATGGCAGGTTGGTGGACAAAGCCAATGCATATACCCCGTGTCTACAAGTCAAAAAATTACCAATACGAAATCTGTTCAGTGATTCCCTTCTTCAATATGAATTCAGAGGAGAGAGTTTTTGCTGAGATGTCAAATGCAGTCAGTTTGAACAGCAGTTGTACGTACTGCGTTTTTACACCCTACAACTCTAAGAAGGAAACCCGCAAAACAGTTTTATGCTCACCAGCTTGGGGTGCTTTTGATTAAATTTCAAGCGTTCAATCCATTAACCTTTTTTGTCCACGCGTAATTTGTACACAGTTTTGTTTTATTCAGCTAGGAAAATCTACATTTTTCAAAAAACGGACAGATGATTTTGGTGTCCAAAATTCACCGGACAAATATCATTGTTTATAATTTTCATTTGGCATTAATAAAAGAATAATTTCTATGTGCGTTTCGTGAATTGGGACGTCTTCTGACTCCAGGGTTTCATAGAATGACAAATGGATTGTTGGGGGAAATCTGAAGCTTGTAATAAAAGTTTAATTCACTGAACATTCAGAACAATTGTGGGTGAGACAAAGAAATATATCTTCCTCAATAAACTTTTCTTTTGAAAAAGGAAAAACAAATTATTTGAATCATTTGAATAATATGCTTTACGTCGTTCAGTAATTACACGGAAAAAGGAATTTGTTCTTTTTCTCTTAATCTTTAAGGCTTAGAGAGTACATGTTTCTTATATATAATCTTTCCTAACATTTAAAGAGGCAGCTAAATAGAAGAATGATGAATTAAAGGAGAGCCATGGTGACAAATCGAGCTTTTGATACCGTTATAATCCTCCTTTTTACAGTAACTAATTCAAATCTTTAGCAGCAACACATTCATTTCCATATATACTAAAATGAGAGAGGGAAAACGTGGTTTCTGGAAACACATAAAACAGCATAAGGCTAGTGTATTATGGGACTCAGCCTGCTTAATCCGTATTTAAGCAGCGAGAGCTGGTCACTCTCCGGAAGGAACTCAAAACGAGTACAATGCTACACGACTTTATTGATAGCCCCAAGTAGCATGTCCAGCCACAGGAAAAGCATCCCAGTAAATTAAATCTTCCAAAACAATTTTCAAATTGCTGTAAACTTCTTTTTTGGATAGTATGCCTTTGGTGTGAAGGTTAAGGAAACTGATAAAATGTCTCTTTTTCCTTAAAATTACCTTAAAGTAGTATGCAGCCTGAAACTCTCTGGGCAATTCTGCAGCGAGAGGCAGCAGTCCTGAGTTCCCTTTATGCTCTGGCACCAGGCCCGAAATCATGGCATAGGAACACCTCACACAGCGAGTGCCATGGATACAAGAACTGCTCTTGCTGCCATCACGGATGACTAATGCACCCGATATTCCAAGCGCCCTGCTTTGTCCGAGGCATTTTCAGTGCATTATTTACTTTAATCCTCATAATCATTTTGTCAAGGAAGGTGGGTTTTATTCTCCCTATACTACCATGGAGGGAATCACACGCCCAGTAAGCTTAATTCGTTTCCTGAGCTGCCCTTGCATCAAGGAAGGGAAGTGCGCGATGTGAACCCAGTACTCTCCCTCTCTGTAAACTGTGGTCTTAGCCACTACATGTACTTCACTGCTGTTGAAAAGACATTTTTATATTTGATACTGATCACAATATTCAGGGCTGAAAGCATCGACAAGATGACGTTAGGGCAGTTTGATGGAAAAAGCCACTGCATATACCCAGTGTCTACCTGTCAAAAAATTACCCATACGAAATCTTTTCAGTGATTCCCTTCTTCAATATGAATTCAGAGGAGAGAGTTTTCGCTGAGATATCAAGTGCAGTAAGTCTGAACAGCAGTTGTACAAACTGCGTTTTTACACCCCTCAACTCTAAGAAGGAGACCTGCAAAACAGTTTTATGCTCACCAGCTCGGGGTGCTTTTGACTATATTTCAAGCGTTCAATCCATTATCCTTTTTCTGTCCACGCGTAATTTGTAGACAGTTTTCTTTTATTCAGCTAGGAAAATCTACATTTGTGAAAAAACGGACAGATTATTTTTGTGTCCGAAATTCACCGGACAAATATCATTGCTTATAGTTTTCCTTTTGCCATTAATAAGAGAATAATTTCTATGCGTGCTTCATGTATTGGGACGTCTTCTGACTCCAGGATTTCATAGAATAACAAATGGATTGTTGGAGGATATCTGAAGCTTCTATGAACAGTTTAATTCACTGAACATTCAGAGCAATTGTGGGTGAAAAAAAGAAATATATCTTCCTCAATAAACTTTTCTTTTGAAAAAGGAAATGCAATTTATATCATTTGATTCCTATGCATTATGTCGTTCAGTAATTAGAGAGAAAAATGAATTTGTTCTTTTTCTCGTAATCTCTAAGGCTTAGAGAGTACATGTTTCTTCAAAATAATCTTTCCTAAGATTTAAAGAAGCAGGTAAATACAAAAATGATGAATTAAAGGAGAGCCAGGGTGACAAATCGGGCTTATGATACCGTTATAATCCTCCTTTTTACAGTAACTAATTCAAATCTTTAGCAGCAACACATTCATTTCCATTTACACTAAAGTGAGAGAGGAAAAACGTGGTTTCTGGAAACACATAAAACAGCATAAGGCTAGTGTATTATGGGACTCAGCCTGCTCAATGCGTGCGTATTTAAGCAGCGAGAGCTGGTCACTCTCCGGAAGGAACTCAAAACGAATACAATGCTAGATGATAGCCCCAAGTAGTATGTGCAGCCACAGGAAAAGCATCCAAGTAAAAAAAATCTTCCAAAACAATTTTCAAATTGCTTTTAACATCTTTTTTGGGACAGTATGATTTTGGTGTGAAGGTAAAGGAATCTGATAAAATGACTCTTTTTCCTTAAAATTATCTTAAAGTAGTATGCAGCCTGAAAGTCCCTGGGCACGTCTGCAGCGAGAGGCAGCAGTCCCGAGTGCCCTTTATGCTGTGCCACCAGGCCCGAAATCATGGCATAGGAACACCTCACACAACGGGTGCCGTGGATACCAGAACTGCTCTTGCTGCCATCACGGATGAATGAGGCACCCGACATTCCAAGAGCCATGCTTTGTCCGAGGCATTTTCAATGCATTATTTACTTGAATCCTCATAATCATTTTGTCAAGGAAGGTGGGTTTTACTCTCCCTATATTACCATGGAGGGTATCACACGCCCAGTAAGCTTAATTCGTTTCCTGAGCTGCCCTTGCATTAAGGAACGGAACTGCGCGATGTGAACCCAGTACTCTCCCTCTCTGTAACCTGTGGTCTTAGCCACTACATGTACTTCACTGCTGTTGAAAAGACATTTTTATATTTGATACTGATCACAATATTCAGGACTGAAAGCAGAGTCATGATGACGTTATGGCAGGTTTGTGGACAAAGCCAATGCATATACCCCGTGTCTACAAGTCAAAAAATTACCAATACGAAATCTGTTCAGTGATTCCCTTCTTCAATATGAATTCAGAGGAGAGAGTTTTTGCTGAGATGTCAAATGCAGTCAGTTTGAACAGCAGTTGTACTTACTGCGTTTTTACACCCTACAACTCTAAGAAGGAAACCCGCAAAACAGTTTTATGCTCACCAGCTTGGGGTGCTTTTGATTAAATTTCAAGCGTTCAATCCATTAACCTTTTTGGTCCACGCGTAATTTGTACACAGTTTTGTTTTATTCAGCTAGGAAAATCTACATTTTTCAAGAAACGGACAGATGATTTTGGTGTCCAAAATTCACCGGACAAATATCATTGTTTATAATTTTCATTTGGCATTAATAAAAGAATAATTTCTATGTGCGTTTCGTGAATTGGGACGTCTTCTGACTCCAGGGTTTCATAGAATGACAAATGGATTGTTGGGGGAAATCTGAAGCTTGTAATAAAAGTTTAATTCACTGAACATTCAGAACAATTGTGGGTGAGACAATGAAATATATCTTCCTCAATAAACTTTTCTTTTGAAAAAGGAAAAACAAATTATTTGAATCATTTGAATAATATGCTTTACGTCGTTCAGTAATTACACGGAAAAAGGAATTTGTTCTTTTTCTCTTAATCTCTAAGGCTTAGAGAGTACATGTTTCTTATATATAATCTTTCCTAACATTTAAAGAGGCAGCTAAATAGAAGAATGATGAATTAAAGGAGAGCCATGGTGACAAATCGAGCTTTTGATACCGTTATAATCCTCCTTTTTACAGTAACTCATTCAAATCTTTAGCAGCAACACATTCATTTCCATATATACTAAAATGAGAGAGGGAAAACGTGGTTTCTGGAAACACATAAAACAGCATAAGGCTAGTGTATTATGGGACTCAGCCTGCTTAATGCGTATTTAAGCAGCGAGAGCTGGTCACTCTCCGGAAGGAACTCAAAACGAATACAATGCTAGATGATAGCCCCAAGTAGTATGTGCAGCCACAGGAAAAGCATCCAAGTAAAAAAAATCTTCCAAAACAATTTTCAAATTGCTTTAAACTTCTTTTTTGGGACAGTATGATTTTGGTGTGAAGGTAAAGGAATCTGATAAAATGACTCTTTTTCCTTAAAATTATCTTAAAGTAGTATGCAGACTGAAAGTCCCTGGGCACGCTGCAGCGAGAGGCAGCAGTCCCGAGTGCCCTTTATGCTGTGCCACCAGGCCCGAAATCATGGCATAGGAACACCTCACACAACGGGTGCCGTGGATACCAGAACTGCTCTTGCTGCCATCACGGATGAATGAGGCACCCGACATTCCAAGAGCCATGCTTTGTCCGAGGCATTTTCCATGCATTATTTACTTGAATCCTCATAATCATTTTGTCAAGGAAGGTGGGTTTTACTCTCCCTATATTACCATGGAGGGTATCACACGCCCAGTAAGCTTAATTCGTTTCCTGAGCTGCCCTTGCATTAAGGAACGGAACTGCGCGATGTGAACCCAGTACTCTCCCTCTCTGTTACCTGAGGTCTTAGCCACTACATGTACTTCACTGCTGTTGAAAAGACATTTTTATATTTGATACTGATCACAATATTCAGGACTGAAAGCAGAGTCATGATGACGTTATGGCAGGTTTGTGGACAAAGCCAATGCATATACCCCGTGTCTACAAGTCAAAAAATTACCAATACGAAATCTGTTCAGTGATTCCCTTCTTCAATATGAATTCAGAGGAGGGAGTTTTTGCTGAGATGTCAAATGCAGTCAGTTTGAACAGCAGTTGTACTTACTGCGTTTTTACACCCTACAACTCTAAGAAGGAAACCCGCAAAACAGTTTTATGCTCACCAGCTTGGGGTGCTTTTGATTAAATTTCAAGCGTTCAATCCATTAACCTTTTTTGTCCACGCGTAATTTGTACACAGTTTTGTTTTATTCAGCTAGGAAAATCTACATTTTTCAAAAAACGGACAGATGATTTTGGTGTCCAAAATTCACCGGACAAATATCATTGTTTATAATTTTCATTTGGCATTAATAAAAGAATAATTTCTATGTGCGTTTCGTGAATTGGGACGTCTTCTGACTCCAGGGTTTCATAGAATGACAAATGGATTGTTGGGGGAAATCTGAAGCTTGTAATAAAAGTTTAATTCACTGAACATTCAGAACAATTGTGGGTGAGACAAAGAAATATATCTTCCTCAATAAACTTTTCTTTTGAAAAAGGAAAAACAAATTATTTGAATCATTTGAATAATATGCTTTATGTCGTTCAGTAATTACACGGAAAAAGGAATTTGTTCTTTTTCTCTTAATCTCTAAGGCTTAGAGAGTACATGTTTCTTATATATAATCTTTCCTAACATTTAAAGAGGCAGCTAAATAGAAGAATGATGAATTAAAGGAGAGCCATGGTGACAAATCGAGCTTTTGATACCGTTATAATCCTCCTTTTTACAGTAACTCATTCAAATCTTTAGCAGCAACACATTCATTTCCATATATACTAAAATGAGAGAGGGAAAACGTGGTTTCTGGAAACACATAAAACAGCATAAGGCTAGTGTATTATGGGACTCAGCCTGCTTAATCCGTATTTAAGCAGCGAGAGCTGGTCACTCTCCAGAAGGAACTCAAAACGAGTACAATACTACACGACTTTATTGATAGCCCCAAGTAGCATGTCCAGCCACAGGAAAAGCATCCCAGTAAATTAAATCTTCCAAAACAATTTTCAAATTGCTGTAAACTTCTTTTTTGGATAGTATGCCTTTGGTGTGAAGGTTAAGGAAACTGATAAAATGTCTCTTTTTCCTTAAAATTACCTTAAAGTAGTATGCAGCCTGAAACTCTCTGGGCAATTCTGCAGCGAGAGGCAGCACTCCTGAGTTCCCTTTATGCTCTGGCACCAGGCCCGAAATCATGGCATAGGAACACCTCACACAGCGAGTGCCATGGATACAAGAACTGCTCTTGCTGCCATCACGGATGACTGATGCACCCGATATTCCAAGCGCCCTGCTTTGTCCGAGGCATTTTCAGTGCATTATTTACTTTAATCCTCATAATCATTTTGTCAAGGAAGGTGGGTTTTATTCTCCCTATACTACCATGGAGGGAATCACACGCCCAGTAAGCTTAATTCGTTTCCTGAGCTGCCCTTGCATCAAGGAAGGGAAGTGCGCGATGTGAACCCAGTACTCTCCCTCTCTGTAAACTGTGGTCTTAGCCACTACATGTACTTCACTGCTGTTGAAAAGACATTTTTATATTTGATACTGATCACAATATTCAGGGCTGAAAGCATCGACAAGATGACGTTAGGGCAGTTTGATGGAAAAAGCCACTGCATATACCCAGTGTCTACCTGTCAAAAAATTACCCATACGAAATCTTTTCAGTGATTCCCTTCTTCAATATGAATTCAGAGGAGAGAGTTTTCGCTGAGATATCAAGTGCAGTAAGTCTGAACAGCAGTTGTACAAACTGCGTTTTTACACCCCTCAACTCTAAGAAGGAGACCTGCAAAACAGTTTTATGCTCACCAGCTCGGGGTGCTTTTGACTATATTTCAAGCGTTCAATCCATTATCCTTTTTCTGTCCACGCGTAATTTGTAGACAGTTTTCTTTTATTCAGCTAGGAAAATCTACATTTGTGAAAAAACGGACAGATTATTTTTGTGTCCGAAATTCACCGGACAAATATCATTGCTTATAGTTTTCCTTTTGCCATTAATAAGAGAATAATTTCTATGCGTGCTTCATGTATTGGGACGTCTTCTGACTCCAGGATTTCATAGAATAACAAATGGATTGTTGGGGGATATCTGAAGCTTCTATTAAGAGTTTAATTCACTGAACATTCAGAGCAATTGTGGGTGAGAAAAAGAAATATATCTTCCTCAATAAACTTTTCTTTTGAAAAAGGAAATGCAATTTATATCATTTGATTCCTATGCATTGTGTCGTTCAGTAATTACAGAGAAAAATGAATTTGTTCTTTTTCTCGTAATCTCTAAGGCTTAGAGAGTACATGTTTCTTCAAAATAATCTTTCCTAAGATTTAAAGAAGCAGGTAAATACAAAAATGATGAATTAAAGGAGAGCCAGGGTGACAAATCGGGCTTATGATACCGTTATAATCCTCCTTTTTACAGTAACTAATTCAAATCTTTAGCAGCAACACATTCATTTCCATTTACACTAAAGTGAGAGAGGAAAAACGTGGTTTCTGGAAACACATAAAACAGCATAAGGCTAGTGTATTATGGGACTCAGCCTGCTCAATGCGTGCGTATTTAAGCAGCGAGAGCTGGTCACTCTCCGGAAGGAACTCAAAACGAATACAATGCTAGATGATAGCCCCAAGTAGTATGTGCAGCCACAGGAAAAGCATCCAAGTAAAAAAAATCTTCCAAAACAATTTTCAAATTGCTTTAAACTTCTTTTTTGGGACACTATGATTTTGGTGTGAAGGTAAAGGAATCTGATAAAATGACTCTTTTTCCTTAAAATTATCTTAAAGTAGTATGCAGCCTGAAAGTCCCTGGGCACGTCTGCAGCGAGAGGCAGCAGTCCCGAGTGCCCTTTATGCTGTGCCACCAGGCCCGAAATCATGGCATAGGAACACCTCACACAACGGGTGCCGTGGATACCAGAACTGCTCTTGCTGCCATCACGGATGATTGAGGCACCCGACATTCCAAGAGCCATGCTTTGTCCGAGGCATTTTCAATGCATTATTTACTTGAATCCTCATAATCATTTTGTCAAGGAAGGTGGGTTTTACTCTCCCTATATTACCATGGAGGGTATCACACGCCCAGTAAGCTTAATTCGTTTCCTGAGCTGCCCTTGCATTAAGGAACGGAACTGCGCGATGTGAACCCAGTACTCTCCCTCTCTGTAACCTGTGGTCTTAGCCACTACATGTACTTCACTGCTGTTGAAAAGACATTTTTATATTTGATACTGATCACAATATTCAGGACTGAAAGCAGAGTCATGATGACGTTATGGCAGGTTTGTGGACAAAGCCAATGCATATACCCCGAGTCTACAAGTCAAAAAATTACCAATACGAAATCTGTTCAGTGATTCCCTTCTTCAATATGAATTCAGAGGAGAGAGTTTTTGCTGAGATGTCAAATGCAGTCAGTTTGAACAGCAGTTGTACTTACTGCGTTTTTACACCCTACAACTCTAAGAAGGAAACCCTCAAAACAGTTTTATGCTCACCAGCTTGGGGTGCTTTTGATTAAATTTCAAGCGTTCAATCCATTAACCTTTTTGGTCCACGCGTAATTTGTACACAGTTTTGTTTTATTCAGCTAGGAAAATCTACATTTTTCAAAAAACGGACAGATGATTTTGGTGTCCAAAATTCACCGGACAAATATCATTGTTTATAATTTTCATTTGGCATTAATAAAAGAATAATTTCTATGTGCGTTTCGTGAATTGGGACGTCTTCTGACTCCAGGGTTTCATAGAATGACAAATGGATTGTTGGGGGAAATCTGAAGCTTGTAATAAAAGTTTAATTCACTGAACATTCAGAACAATTGTGGGTGAGACAAAGAAATATATCTTCCTCAATAAACTTTTCTTTTGAAAAAGGAAAAACAAATTATTTGAATCATTTGAATAATATGCTTTACGTCGTTCAGTAATTACACGGAAAAAGGAATTTGTTCTTTTTCTCTTAATCTCTAAGGCTTAGAGAGTACATGTTTCTTATATATAATCTTTCCTAACATTTAAAGAGGCAGCTAAATAGAAGAATGATGAATTAAAGGAGAGCCATGGTGACAAATCGAGCTTTTGATACCGTTATAATCCTCCTTTTTACAGTAACTCATTCAAATCTTTAGCAGCAACACATTCATTTTCATATATACTAAAATGAGAGAGGGAAAACGTGGTTTCTGGAAACACATAAAACAGCATAAGGCTAGTGTATTATGGGACTCAGCCTGCTTAATGCGTATTTAAGCAGCGAGAGCTGGTCACTCTCCGGAAGGAACTCAAAACGAATACAATGCTACACGACTTTATTGATAGCCCCAAGTAGCATGTCCAGCCACAGGAAAAGCATCCCAGTAAATTAAATCTTCCAAAACAATTTTCAAATTGCTGTAAACTTCTTTTTTGGATAGTATGCCTTTGGTGTGAACGTTAAGGAAACTGATAAAATGTCTCTTTTTCCTTAAAATTACCTTAAAGTAGTATGCAGCCTGAAACTCTCTGGGCAATTCTGCAGCGAGAGGCAGCAGTCCTGAGTTCCCTTTATGCTCTGGCACCAGGCCCGAAATCATGGCATAGGAACACCTCACACAGCGAGTGCCATGGATACAAGAACTGCTCTTGCTGCCATCACGGATGACTGATGCACCCGATATTCCAAGCGCCCTGCTTTGTCCGAGGCATTTTCAGTGCATTATTTACTTTAATCCTCATAATCATTTTGTCAAGGAAGGTGGGTTTTATTCTCCCTATACTACCATGGAGGGAATCACACGCCCAGTAAGCTTAATTCGTTTCCTGAGCTGCCCTTGCATCAAGGAAGGGAAGTGCGCGATGTGAACCCAGTACTCTCCCTCTCTGTAAACTGTGGTCTTAGCCACTACATGTACTTCACTGCTGTTGAAAAGACATTTTTATATTTGATACTGATCACAATATTCA
The DNA here is from genome assembly GCF_040802235.1 of Manis javanica. NCBI lineage: Eukaryota > Metazoa > Chordata > Mammalia > Pholidota > Manidae > Manis > Manis javanica. Next base: position 33,380,782 of record NC_133156.1, on the reverse strand, counting down.
GGGCTGAAAGCATCGACAAGATGACGTTAGGGCAGTTTGATGGAAAAAGCCACTGCATATACCCAGTGTCTACCTGTCAAAAAATTACCCATACGAAATCTTTTCAGTGATTCCCTTCTTCAATATGAATTCAGAGGAGAGAGTTTTCGCTGAGATATCAAGTGCAGTAAGTCTGAACAGCAGTTGTACAAACTGCGTTTTTACACCCCTCAACTCTAAGAAGGAGACCTGCAAAACAGTTTTATGCTCACCAGCTCGGGGTGCTTTTGACTATATTTCAAGCGTTCAATCCATTATCCTTTTTCTGTCCACGCGTAATTTGTAGACAGTTTTCTTTTATTCAGCTAGGAAAATCTACATTTGTGAAAAAACGGACAGATTATTTTTGTGTCCGAAATTCACCGGACAAATATCATTGCTTATAGTTTTCCTTTTGCCATTAATAAGAGAATAATTTCTATGCGTGCTTCATGTATTGGGACGTCTTCTGACTCCAGGATTTCATAAAATAACAAATGGATTGTTGGGGGATATCTGAAGCTTCTATTAAGAGTTTAATTCACTGAACATTCAGAGCAATTGTGGGTGAGAAAAATAAATATATCTTCCTCAATAAACTTTTCTTTTGAAAAAGGAAATGCAATTTATATCATTTGATTCCTATGCATTGTGTCGTTCAGTAATTACAGAGAAAAATGAATTTGTTCTTTTTCTCGTAATCTCTAAGGCTTAGAGAGTACATGTTTCTTCAAAATAATCTTTCCTAAGATTTAAAGAAGCAGGTAAATACAAAAATGATGAATTAAAGGAGAGCCAGGTTGACAAATCGGGCTTATGATACCGTTATAATCCTCCTTTTTACAGTAACTAATTCAAATCTTTAGCAGCAACACATTCATTTCCATTTACACTAAAGTGAGAGAGGAAAAACGTGGTTTCTGGAAACACATAAAACAGCATAAGGCTAGTGTAGTATGGGACTCAGCCTGCTCAATGCGTGCGTATTTAAGCAGCGAGAGCCTGTCACTCTCCGGAAGGAACTCAAAACGAATACAATGCTAGATGATAGCCCCAAGTAGTATGTGCAGCCACAGGAAAAGCATCCAAGTAAAAAAAATCTTCCAAAACAATTTTCAAATTGCTTTAAACTTCTTTTTTGTGACAGTATGATTTTGGTGTGAAGGTAAAGGAATCTGATAAAATGACTCTTTTTCCTTAAAATTATCTTAAAGTAGTATGCAGCCTGAAAGTCCCTGGGCACGTCTGCAGCGAGAGGCAGCAGTCCCGAGTGCCCTTTATGCTGTGCCACCAGGCCCGAAATCATGGCATAGGAACACCTCACACAACGGGTGCCGTGGATACCAGAACTGCTCTTGCTGCCATCACGGATGAATGAGGCACCCGACATTCCAAGAGCCATGCTTTGTCCGAGGCTCTTTCAATGCATTATTTACTTGAATCCTCATAATCATTTTGTCAAGGAAGGTGGGTTTTACTCTCCCTATATTACCATGGAGGGTATCACACGCCCAGTAAGCTTAATTCGTTTCCTGAGCTGCCCTTGCATTAAGGAACGGAACTGCGCGATGTGAACCCAGTACTCTCCCTCTCTGTAACCTGTGGTCTTAGCCACTACATGTACTTCACTGCTGTTGAAAAGACATTTTTATATTTGATACTGATCACAATATTCAGGACTGAAAGCAGAGTCATGATGACGTTATGGCAGGTTTGTGGACAAAGCCAATGCATATACCCCGTGTCTACAAGTCAAAAAATTACCAATACGAAATCTGTTCAGTGATTCCCTTCTTCAATATGAATTCAGAGGAGAGAGTTTTTGCTGAGATGTCAAATGCAGTCAGTTTGAACAGCAGTTGTACTTACTGCGTTTTTACACCCTACAACTCTAAGAAGGAAACCCGCAAAACAGTTTTATGCTCACCAGCTTGGGGTGCTTTTGATTAAATTTCAAGCGTTCAATCCATTAACCTTTTTTGTCCACGCGTAATTTGTACACAGTTTTGTTTTATTCAGCTAGGAAAATCTACATTTTTCAAAAAACGGACAGATGATTTTGGTGTCCAAAATTCACCGGACAAATATCATTGTTTATAATTTTCATTTGGCATTAATAAAAGAATAATTTCTATGTGCGTTTCGTGAATTGGGACGTCTTCTGACTCCAGGGTTTCATAGAATGACAAATGGATTGTTGGGGGAAATCTGAAGCTTGTAATAAAAGTTTAATTCACTGAACATTCAGAACAATTGTGGGTGAGACAAAGAAATATATCTTCCTCAATAAACTTTTCTTTTGAAAAAGGAAAAACAAATTATTTGAATCATTTGAAAAATATGCTTTACGTCGTTCAGTAATTACATGGAAAAAGGAATTTGTTCTTTTTCTCTTAATCTCTAAGGCTTAGAGAGTACATGTTTCTTATATATAATCTTTCCTAACATTTAAAGAGGCTGCTAAATAGAAGAATGATGAATTAAAGGAGAGCCATGGTGACAAATCGAGCTTTTGATACCGTTATAATCCTCCTTTTTACAGTAACTCATTCAAATCTTTAGCAGCAACACATTCATTTCCATATATACTAAAATGAGAGAGGGAAAACGTGGTTTCTGGAAACACATAAAACAGCATAAGGCTAGTGTATTATGGGACTCAGCCTGCTTAATGCGTATTTAAGCAGCGAGAGCTGGTCACTCTCCGGAAGGAACTCAAAACGAATACAATGCTACACGACTTTATTGATAGCCCCAAGTAGCATGTCCAGCCACAGGAAAAGCATCCCAGTAAATTAAATCTTCCAAAACAATTTTCAAATTGCTGTAAACTTCTTTTTTGGATAGTATGCCTTTGGTGTGAAGGTTAAGGAAACTGATAAAATGTCTCTTTTTCCTTAAAATTACCTTAAAGTAGTATGCAGCCTGAAACTCTCTGGGCAATTCTGCAGCGAGAGGCAGCAGTCCTGAGTTCCCTTTATGCTCTGGCACCAGGCCCGAAATCATGGCATAGGAACACCTCACACAGCGAGTGCCATGGATACAAGAACTGCTCTTGCTGCCATCACGGATGACTGATGCACCCGATATTCCAAGCGCCCTGCTTTGTCCGAGGCATTTTCAGTGCATTATTTACTTTAATCCTCATAATCATTTTGTCAAGGAAGGTGGGTTTTATTCTCCCTATACTACCATGGAGGGAATCACACGCCCAGTAAGCTTAATTCGTTTCCTGAGCTGCCCTTGCATCAAGGAAGGGAAGTGCGCGATGTGAACCCAGTACTCTCCCTCTCTGTAAACTGTGGTCTTAGCCACTACATGTACTTCACTGCTGTTGAAAAGACATTTTTATATTTGATACTGATCACAATATTCAGGGCTGAAAGCATCGACAAGATGACGTTAGGGCAGTTTGATGGAAAAAGCCACTGCATATACCCAGTGTCTACCTGTCAAAAAATTACCCATACGAAATCTTTTCAGTGATTCCCTTCTTCAATATGAATTCAGAGGAGAGAGTTTTCGCTGAGATATCAAGTGCAGTAAGTCTGAACAGCAGTTGTACAAACTGCGTTTTTACACCCCTCAACTCTAAGAAGGAGACCTGCAAAACAGTTTTATGCTCACCAGCTCGGGGTGCTTTTGACTATATTTCAAGCGTTCAATCCATTATCCTTTTTCTGTCCACGCGTAATTTGTAGACAGTTTTCTTTTATTCAGCTAGGAAAATCTACATTTGTGAAAAAACGGACAGATTATTTTTGTGTCCGAAATTCACCGGACAAATATCATTGCTTATAGTTTTCCTTTTGCCATTAATAAGAGAATAATTTCTATGCGTGCTTCATGTATTGGGACGTCTTCTGACTCCAGGATTTCATAGAATAACAAATGGATTGTTGGGGGATATCTGAAGCTTCTATTAAGAGTTTAATTCACTGAACATTCAGAGCAATTGTGGGTGAGAAAAATAAATATATCTTCCTCAATAAACTTTTCTTTTGAAAAAGGAAATGCAATTTATATCATTTGATTCCTATGCATTGTGTCGTTCAGTAATTACAGAGAAAAATGAATTTGTTCTTTTTCTCGTAATCTCTAAGGCTTAGAGAGTACATGTTTCTTCAAAATAATCTTTCCTAAGATTTAAAGAAGCAGGTAAATACAAAAATGATGAATTAAAGGAGAGCCAGGGTGACAAATCGGGCTTATGATACCGTTATAATCCTCCTTTTTACAGTAACTAATTCAAATCTTTAGCAGCAACACATTCATTTCCATTTACACTAAAGTGAGAGAGGAAAAACGTGGTTTCTGGAAACACATAAAACAGCATAAGGCTAGTGTATTATGGGACTCAGCCTGCTCAATGCGTGCGTATTTAAGCAGCGAGAGCTGGTCACTCTCCGGAAGGAACTCAAAACGAATACAATGCTAGATGATAGCCCCAAGTAGTATGTGCAGCCACAGGAAAAGCATCCAAGTAAAAAAAATCTTCCAAAACAATTTTCAAATTGCTTTAAACTTCTTTTTTGGGACACTATGATTTTGGTGTGAAGGTAAAGGAATCTGATAAAATGACTCTTTTTCCTTAAAATTATCTTAAAGTAGTATGCAGCCTGAAAGTCCCTGGGCACGTCTGCAGCGAGAGGCAGCAGTCCCGAGTGCCCTTTATGCTGTGCCACCAGGCCCGAAATCATGGCATAGGAACACCTCACACAACGGGTGCCGTGGATACCAGAACTGCTCTTGCTGCCATCACGGATGATTGAGGCACCCGACATTCCAAGAGCCATGCTTTGTCCGAGGCATTTTCAATGCATTATTTACTTGAATCCTCATAATCATTTTGTCAAGGAAGGTGGGTTTTACTCTCCCTATATTACCATGGAGGGTATCACACGCCCAGTAAGCTTAATTCGTTTCCTGAGCTGCCCTTGCATTAAGGAACGGAACTGCGCGATGTGAACCCAGTACTCTCCCTCTCTGTAACCTGTGGTCTTAGCCACTACATGTACTTCACTGCTGTTGAAAAGACATTTTTATATTTGATACTGATCACAATATTCAGGACTGAAAGCAGAGTCATGATGACGTTATGGCAGGTTTGTGGACAAAGCCAATGCATATACCCCGAGTCTACAAGTCAAAAAATTACCAATACGAAATCTGTTCAGTGATTCCCTTCTTCAATATGAATTCAGAGGAGAGAGTTTTTGCTGAGATGTCAAATGCAGTCAGTTTGAACAGCAGTTGTACTTACTGCGTTTTTACACCCTACAACTCTAAGAAGGAAACCCGCAAAACAGTTTTATGCTCACCAGCTTGGGGTGCTTTTGATTAAATTTCAAGCGTTCAATCCATTAACCTTTTTGGTCCACGCGTAATTTGTACACAGTTTTGTTTTATTCAGCTAGGAAAATCTACATTTTTCAAAAAACGGACAGATGATTTTGGTGTCCAAAATTCACCGGACAAATATCATTGTTTATAATTTTCATTTGGCATTAATAAAAGAATAATTTCTATGTGCGTTTCGTGAATTGGGACGTCTTCTGACTCCAGGGTTTCATAGAATGACAAATGGATTGTTGGGGGAAATCTGAAGCTTGTAATAAAAGTTTAATTCACTGAACATTCAGAACAATTGTGGGTGAGACAAAGAAATATATCTTCCTCAATAAACTTTTCTTTTGAAAAAGGAAAAACAAATTATTTGAATCATTTGAATAATATGCTTTACGTCGTTCAGTAATTACACGGAAAAAGGAATTTGTTCTTTTTCTCTTAATCTCTAAGGCTTAGAGAGTACATGTTTCTTATATATAATCTTTCCTAACATTTAAAGAGGCAGCTAAATAGAAGAATGATGAATTAAAGGAGAGCCATGGTGACAAATCGAGCTTTTGATACCGTTATAATCCTCCTTTTTACAGTAACTCATTCAAATCTTTAGCAGCAACACATTCATTTCCATATATACTAAAATGAGAGAGGGAAAACGTGGTTTCTGGAAACACATAAAACAGCATAAGGCTAGTGTATTATGGGACTCAGCCTGCTTAATGCGTATTTAAGCAGCGAGAGCTGGTCACTCTCCGGAAGGAACTCAAAACGAATACAATGCTACACGACTTTATTGATAGCCCCAAGTAGCATGTCCAGCCACAGGAAAAGCATCCCAGTAAATTAAATCTTCCAAAACAATTTTCAAATTGCTGTAAACTTCTTTTTTGGATAGTATGCCTTTGGTGTGAAGGTTAAGGAAACTGATAAAATGTCTCTTTTTCCTTAAAATTACCTTAAAGTAGTATGCAGCCTGAAACTCTCTGGGCAATTCTGCAGCGAGAGGCAGCAGTCCTGAGTTCCCTTTATGCTCTGGCACCAGGCCCGAAATCATGGCATAGGAACACCTCACACAGCGAGTGCCATGGATACAAGAACTGCTCTTGCTGCCATCACGGATGACTGATGCACCCGATATTCCAAGCGCCCTGCTTTGTCCGAGGCATTTTCAGTGCATTATTTACTTTAATCCTCATAATCATTTTGTCAAGGAAGGTGGGTTTTATTCTCCCTATACTACCATGGAGGGAATCACACGCCCAGTAAGCTTAATTCGTTTCCTGAGCTGCCCTTGCATCAAGGAAGGGAAGTGCGCGATGTGAACCCAGTACTCTCCCTCTCTGTAAACTGTGGTCTTAGCCACTACATGTACTTCACTGCTGTTGAAAAGACATTTTTATATTTGATACTGATCACAATATTCAGGGCTGAAAGCATCGACAAGATGACGTTAGGGCAGTTTGATGGAAAAAGCCACTGCATATACCCAGTGTCTACCTGTCAAAAAATTACCCATACGAAATCTTTTCAGTGATTCCCTTCTTCAATATGAATTCAGAGGAGAGAGTTTTCGCTGAGATATCAAGTGCAGTAAGTCTGAACAGCAGTTGTACAAACTGCGTTTTTACACCCCTCAACTCTAAGAAGGAGACCTGCAAAACAGTTTTATGCTCACCAGCTCGGGGTGCTTTTGACTATATTTCAAGCGTTCAATCCATTATCCTTTTTCTGTCCACGCGTAATTTGTAGACAGTTTTCTTTTATTCAGCTAGGAAAATCTACATTTGTGAAAAAACGGACAGATTATTTTTGTGTCCGAAATTCACCGGACAAATATCATTGCTTATAGTTTTCCTTTTGCCATTAATAAGAGAATAATTTCTATGCGTGCTTCATGTATTGGGACGTCTTCTGACTCCAGGATTTCATAAAATAACAAATGGATTGTTGGGGGATATCTGAAGCTTCTATTAAGAGTTTAATTCACTGAACATTCAGAGCAATTGTGGGTGAGAAAAATAAATATATCTTCCTCAATAAACTTTTCTTTTGAAAAAGGAAATGCAATTTATATCATTTGATTCCTATGCATTGTGTCGTTCAGTAATTACAGAGAAAAATGAATTTGTTCTTTTTCTCGTAATCTCTAAGGCTTAGAGAGTACATGTTTCTTCAAAATAATCTTTCCTAAGATTTAAAGAAGCAGGTAAATACAAAAATGATGAATTAAAGGAGAGCCAGGTTGACAAATCGGGCTTATGATACCGTTATAATCCTCCTTTTTACAGTAACTAATTCAAATCTTTAGCAGCAACACATTCATTTCCATTTACACTAAAGTGAGAGAGGAAAAACGTGGTTTCTGGAAACACATAAAACAGCATAAGGCTAGTGTAGTATGGGACTCAGCCTGCTCAATGCGTGCGTATTTAAGCAGCGAGAGCCTGTCACTCTCCGGAAGGAACTCAAAACGAATACAATGCTAGATGATAGCCCCAAGTAGTATGTGCAGCCACAGGAAAAGCATCCAAGTAAAAAAAATCTTCCAAAACAATTTTCAAATTGCTTTAAACTTCTTTTTTGTGACAGTATGATTTTGGTGTGAAGGTAAAGGAATCTGATAAAATGACTCTTTTTCCTTAAAATTATCTTAAAGTAGTATGCAGCCTGAAAGTCCCTGGGCACGTCTGCAGCGAGAGGCAGCAGTCCCGAGTGCCCTTTATGCTGTGCCACCAGGCCCGAAATCATGGCATAGGAACACCTCACACAACGGGTGCCGTGGATACCAGAACTGCTCTTGCTGCCATCACGGATGAATGAGGCACCCGACATTCCAAGAGCCATGCTTTGTCCGAGGCTCTTTCAATGCATTATTTACTTGAATCCTCATAATCATTTTGTCAAGGAAGGTGGGTTTTACTCTCCCTATATTACCATGGAGGGTATCACACGCCCAGTAAGCTTAATTCGTTTCCTGAGCTGCCCTTGCATTAAGGAACGGAACTGCGCGATGTGAACCCAGTACTCTCCCTCTCTGTAACCTGTGGTCTTAGCCACTACATGTACTTCACTGCTGTTGAAAAGACATTTTTATATTTGATACTGATCACAATATTCAGGACTGAAAGCAGAGTCATGATGACGTTATGGCAGGTTTGTGGACAAAGCCAATGCATATACCCCGTGTCTACAAGTCAAAAAATTACCAATACGAAATCTGTTCAGTGATTCCCTTCTTCAATATGAATTCAGAGGAGAGAGTTTTTGCTGAGATGTCAAATGCAGTCAGTTTGAACAGCAGTTGTACTTACTGCGTTTTTACACCCTACAACTCTAAGAAGGAAACCCGCAAAACAGTTTTATGCTCACCAGCTTGGGGTGCTTTTGATTAAATTTCAAGCGTTCAATCCATTAACCTTTTTTGTCCACGCGTAATTTGTACACAGTTTTGTTTTATTCAGCTAGGAAAATCTACATTTTTCAAAAAACGGACAGATGATTTTGGTGTCCAAAATTCACCGGACAAATATCATTGTTTATAATTTTCATTTGGCATTAATAAAAGAATAATTTCTATGTGCGTTTCGTGAATTGGGACGTCTTCTGACTCCAGGGTTTCATAGAATGACAAATGGATTGTTGGGGGAAATCTGAAGCTTGTAATAAAAGTTTAATTCACTGAACATTCAGAACAATTGTGGGTGAGACAAAGAAATATACCTTCCTCAATAAACTTTTCTTTTGAAAAAGGAAAAACAAATTATTTGAATCATTTGAAAAATATGCTTTACGTCGTTCAGTAATTACATGGAAAAAGGAATTTGTTCTTTTTCTCTTAATCTCTAAGGCTTAGAGAGTACATGTTTCTTATATATAATCTTTCCTAACATTTAAAGAGGCTGCTAAATAGAAGAATGATGAATTAAAGGAGAGCCATGGTGACAAATCGAGCTTTTGATACCGTTATAATCCTCCTTTTTACAGTAACTCATTCAAATCTTTAGCAGCAACACATTCATTTCCATATATACTAAAATGAGAGAGGGAAAACGTGGTTTCTGGAAACACATAAAACAGCATAAGGCTAGTGTATTATGGGACTCAGCCTGCTTAATGCGTATTTAAGCAGCGAGAGCTGGTCACTCTCCGGAAGGAACTCAAAACGAATACAATGCTACACGACTTTATTGATAGCCCCAAGTAGCATGTCCAGCCACAGGAAAAGCATCCCAGTAAATTAAATCTTCCAAAACAATTTTCAAATTGCTGTAAACTTCTTTTTTGGATAGTATGCCTTTGGTGTGAAGGTTAAGGAAACTGATAAAATGTCTCTTTTTCCTTAAAATTACCTTAAAGTAGTATGCAGCCTGAAACTCTCTGGGCAATTCTGCAGCGAGAGGCAGCAGTCCTGAGTTCCCTTTATGCTCTGGCACCAGGCCCGAAATCATGGCATAGGAACACCTCACACAGCGAGTGCCATGGATACAAGAACTGCTCTTGCTGCCATCACGGATGACTGATGCACCCGATATTCCAAGCGCCCTGCTTTGTCCGAGGCATTTTCAGTGCATTATTTACTTTAATCCTCATAATCATTTTGTCAAGGAAGGTGGGTTTTATTCTCCCTATACTACCATGGAGGGAATCACACGCCCAGTAAGCTTAATTCGTTTCCTGAGCTGCCCTTGCATCAAGGAAGGGAAGTGCGCGATGTGAACCCAGTACTCTCCCTCTCTGTAAACTGTGGTCTTAGCCACTACATGTACTTCACTGCTGTTGAAAAGACATTTTTATATTTGATACTGATCACAATATTCAGGGCTGAAAGCATCGACAAGATGACGTTAGGGCAGTTTGATGGAAAAAGCCACTGCATATACCCAGTGTCTACCTGTCAAAAAATTACCCATACGAAATCTTTTCAGTGATTCCCTTCTTCAATATGAATTCAGAGGAGAGAGTTTTCGCTGAGATATCAAGTGCAGTAAGTCTGAACAGCAGTTGTACAAACTGCGTTTTTACACCCCTCAACTCTAAGAAGGAGACCTGCAAAACAGTTTTATGCTCACCAGCTCGGGGTGCTTTTGACTATATTTCAAGCGTTCAATCCATTATCCTTTTTCTGTCCACGCGTAATTTGTAGACAGTTTTCTTTTATTCAGCTAGGAAAATCTACATTTGTGAAAAAACGGACAGATTATTTTTGTGTCCGAAATTCACCGGACAAATATCATTGCTTATAGTTTTCCTTTTGCCATTAATAAGAGAATAATTTCTATGCGTGCTTCATGTATTGGGACGTCTTCTGACTCCAGGATTTCATAGAATAACAAATGGATTGTTGGGGGATATCTGAAGCTTCTATTAAGAGTTTAATTCACTGAACATTCAGAGCAATTGTGGGTGAGAAAAATAAATATATCTTCCTCAATAAACTTTTCTTTTGAAAAAGGAAATGCAATTTATATCATTTGATTCCTATGCATTGTGTCGTTCAGTAATTACAGAGAAAAATGAATTTGTTCTTTTTCTCGTAATCTCTAAGGCTTAGAGAGTACATGTTTCTTCAAAATAATCTTTCCTAAGATTTAAAGAAGCAGGTAAATACAAAAATGATGAATTAAAGGAGAGCCAGGGTGACAAATCGGGCTTATGATACCGTTATAATCCTCCTTTTTACAGTAACTAATTCAAATCTTTAGCAGCAACACATTCATTTCCATTTACACTAAAGTGAGAGAGGAAAAACGTGGTTTCTGGAAACACATAAAACAGCATAAGGCTAGTGTAGTATGGGACTCAGCCTGCTCAATGCGTGCGTATTTAAGCAGCGAGAGCTGGTCACTCTCCGGAAGGAACTCAAAACGAATACAATGCTAGATGATAGCCCCAAGTAGTATGTGCAGCCACAGGAAAAGCATCCAAGTAAAAAAAATCTTCCAAAACAATTTTCAAATTGCTTTAAACTTCTTTTTTGGGACAGTATGATTTTGGTGTGAAGGTAAAGGAATCTGATAAATTGACTCTTTTTCCTTAAAATTATCTTAAAGTAGTATGCAGCCTGAAAGTCCCTGGGCACGTCTGCAGCGAGAGGCAGCAGTCCCGAGTGCCCTTTATGCTGTGCCACCAGGCCCGAAATCATGGCATAGGAACACCTCACACAACGGGTGCCGTGGATACCAGAACTGCTCTTGCTGCCATCACGGATGAATGAGGCACCCGACATTCCAAGAGCCATGCTTTGTCCGAGGCTCTTTCAATGCATTATTTACTTGAATCCTCATAATCATTTTGTCAAGGAAGGTGGGTTTTACTCTCCCTATATTACCATGGAGGGTATCACACGCCCAGTAAGCTTAATTCGTTTCCTGAGCTGCCCTTGCATTAAGGAACGGAACTGCGCGATGTGAACCCAGTACTCTCCCTCTCTGTAACCTGTGGTCTTAGCCACTACATGTACTTCACTGCTGTTGAAAAGACATTTTTATATTTGATACTGATCACAATATTCAGGACTGAAAGCATAGTCATGATGACGTTATGGCAGGTTGGTGGACAAAGCCAATGCATATACCCGGTGTCTACAAGTCAAAAAATTACCCATACGAAATCTGTTCAGTGATTCCCTTCTTCAATATGAATTCAGAGGAGAGAGTTTTTGCTGAGATGTCAAATGCAGTCAGTTTGAACAGCAGTTGTACTTACTGCGTTTTTACACCCTACAACTCTAAGAAGGAAACCTGCAAAACAGTTTTATGCTCACCAGGTTGGGGTGCTTTTGATTAAATTTCAAGCGTTCAATCCATTAACCTTTTTTGTCCACGCGTAATTTGTACACAGTTTTGTTTTATTCAGCTAGGAAAATCTACATTTGTCAAAAAACGGACAGATGATTTTGGTGTCCAAAATTCACCGGACAAATATCATTGTTTATAATTTTCATTTGGCATTAATAAAAGAATAATTTCTATGTGCGTTTCGTGAATTGGGACGTCTTCTGACTCCAGGGTTTCATAGAATGACAAATGGATTGTTGGGGGAAATCTGAAGCTTGTATTAAAAGTTTAATTCACTGAACATTCAGAACAATTGTGGGTGAGACAAAGAAATATATCTTCCTCAATAAACTTTTCTTTTGAAAAAGGAAAAACAAATTATATCATTTGAATAATATGCTTTATGTCGTTCAGTAATTACACGGAAAAAGGAATTTGTTCTTTTTCTCTTAATCTCTAAGGCTTAGAGAGTACATGTTTCTTGTATATAATCTTTCCTAACATTTAAAGAAGCAGCTAAATAGAAGAATGATGAATGAAAGGAGAGCCATGGTGACAAATCGAGCTTTTGATACCGTTATAATCCTCCTTTTTACAGTAACTCATTCAAATCTTTAGCAGCGACACATTCATTTCCATATATACTAAAATGAGAGAGGGAAAACGTGGTTTCTGGAAACACATAAAACAGCATAAGGCTAGTGTATTATGGGACTCAGCCTGCTTAATGCGTATTTAAGCAGCGAGAGCCTTGTCACTCTCCGGAAGGAACTCAAAACGAATACAATGCTACACGACTTTATTGATAGCCCCAAGTAGTATGTCCAGCCACAGGAAAAGCATCCCAGTAAATTAAATCTTCCAAAACAATTTTCAAATTGCTGTAAACTTCTTTTTTGGACAGTATGCCTTTGGTGTGAAGGTTAAGGAAACTGATAAAACGTCTCTTTTTCCTTAAAATTACCTTAAAGTAGTATGCAGCCTGAAACTCTCTGGGCAATTCTGCAGCGAGTGGCAGCAGTCCTGAGTTCCCTTTATGCTCTGGCACCAGGCCCGAAATCATGGCATAGGAACACCTCACACAGCGAGTGCCATGGATACAAGAACTGCTCTTGCTGCCATCACGGATGACTGATGCACCCGATATTCCAAGCGCCCTGCTTTGTCCGAGGCATTTTCAGTGCATTATTTACTTTAATCCTCATAATCATTTTGTCAAGGAAGGTGGGTTTTATTCTCCCTATACTACCATGGAGGGAATCACAGGCCCAGTAAGCTTAATTCGTTTCCTGAGCTGCCCTTGCATTAAGGAAGGGAAGTGCGCGATGTGAACCCAGTACTCTCCCTCTCTGTAAACTGTGGTCTTAGCCACTACATGTACTTCACTGCTGTTGAAAAGACAATTTATATTTGATACTGATCACAATATTCAGGGCTGAAAGCATTGACAAGATGACGTTAGGGCAGTTTGATGGAAAAAGCCACTGCATATACCCAGTGTCTACCTGTCAAAAAATTACCCATACGAAATATTTTCAGTGATTCCCTTCTTCAATATGAATTCAGAGGAGAGAGTTTTCGCTGAGATATCAAGTGCAGTAAGTCTGAACAGCAGTTGTACAAACTGCGTTTTTACACCCCTCAACTCTAAGAAGGAGACCTGCAAAACAGTTTTATGCTCACCAGCTCGGGGTGCTTTTGACTATATTTCAAGCGTTCAATCCATTATCCTTTTTCTGTCCACGCGTAATTTGTAGACAGTTTTGTTTTATTCAGCTAGGAAAATCTACATTTGTGAAAAAACGGACAGATTATTTTTGTGTCCGAAATTCACCGGACAAATATCATTGCTTATAGTTTTCCTTTTGCCATTAATAAGAGAATAATTTCTATGCGTGCTTCATGTATTGGGACGTCTTCTGACTCCAGGATTTCATAGAATAGCAAATGGATTGTTGGGGGATATCTGAAGCTTCTATGAACAGTTTAATTCACTGAACATTCAGAACAATTGTGGGTGAGAAAAAGAAATATATCTTCCTCAATAAACTTTTCTTTTGAAAAAGGAAATGCAATTTATATCATTTGATTCCTATGCATTATGTCGTTCAGTAATTACAGAGAAAAATGAATTTGTTCTTTTTCTCGTAATCTCTAAGGCTTAGAGAGTACATGTTTCTTCAAAATAATCTTTCCTAAGATTTAAAAAAGCAGGTAAATACAAAAATGATGAATTAAAGGAGAGCCAGGGTGACAAATCGAGCTGATGATACCGTTATAATCCTCCTTTTTACAGTAACTGATTCAAATCTTTAGCAGCAACACATTCATTTCCATTTACACTAAAGTGAGAGAGGAACAACGTGGTTTCTGGAAACACATAAAACAGCATAAGGCTAGTGTATTATGGGACTCAGCCTGCTCAATGCGTGCGTATTTAAGCAGCGAGAGCTGGTCACTCTCCGGAAGGAACTCAAAACGAATACAATGCTAGATGATAGCCCCAAGTAGTATGTGCAGCCACAGGAAAAGCATCCAAGTAAAAAAAATCTTCCAAAACAATTTACAAATTGCTTTAAACTTCTTTTTTGGGACAGTATGATTTTGGTGTGAAGGTAAAGGAATCTGATAAATTGACTCTTTTTCCTTAAAATTATCTTAAAGTAGTATGCAGCCTGAAAGTCCCTGGGCACGTCTGCAGCGAGAGGCAGCAGTCCCGAGTGCCCTTTATGCTGTGCCACCAGGCCCGAAATCATGGCATAGGAACACCTCACACAACGGGTGCCGTGGATACCAGAACTGCTCTTGCTGCCATCACGGATGAATGAGGCACCCGACATTCCAAGAGCCATGCTTTGTCCGAGGCATTTTCAATGCATTATTTACTTGAATCCTCATAATCATTTTGTCAAGGAAGGTGGGTTTTACTCTCCCTATATTACCATGGAGGGTATCACACGCCCAGTAAGCTTAATTCGTTTCCTGAGCTGCCCTTGCATTAAGGAACGGAAGTGCGCGATGTGAACCCAGTACTCTCCCTCTCTGTAACCTGTGGTCTTAGCCACTACATGTACTTCACTGCTGTTGAAAAGACATTTTTATATTTGATACTGATCACAATATTCAGGACTGAAAGCATAGTCATGATGACGTTATGGCAGGTTGGTGGACAAAGCCAATGCATATACCCGGTGTCTACAAGTCAAAAAATTACCCATACGAAATCTGTTCAGTGATTCCCTTCTTCAATATGAATTCAGAGGAGAGAGTTTTTGCTGAGATGTCAAATGCAGTCAGTTTGAACAGCAGTTGTACTTACTGCGTTTTTACACCCTACAACTCTAAGAAGGAAACCTGCAAAACAGTTTTATGCTCACCAGGTTGGGGTGCTTTTGATTAAATTTCAAGCGTTCAATCCATTAACCTTTTTTGTCCACGCGTAATTTGTACACAGTTTTGTTTTATTCAGCTAGGAAAATCTACATTTGTCAAAAAACGGACAGATGATTTTGGTGTCCAAAATTCACCGGACAAATATCATTGTTTATAATTTTCATTTGGCATTAATAAAAGAATAATTTCTATGTGCGTTTCGTGAATTGGGAGGTCTTCTGACTCCAGGGTTTCATAGAATGACAAATGGATTGTTGGGGGAAATCTGAAGCTTCTAATAAAAGTTTAATTCACTGAACATTCAGAACAATTGTGGGTGAGACAAAGAAATATATCTTCCTCAATAAACTTTTCTTTTGAAAAAGGAAAAACAAATTATATCATTTGAATAATATGCTTTATGTCGTTCAGTAATTACACGGAAAAAGGAATTTGTTCTTTTTCTCTTAATCTCTAAGGCTTAGAGAGTACATGTTTCTTGTATATAATCTTTCCTAACATTTAAAGAAGCAGCTAAATAGAAGAATGATGAATGAAAGGAGAGCCATGGTGACAAATCGAGCTTTTGATACCGTTATAATCCTCCTTTTTACAGTAACTCATTCAAATCTTTAGCAGCGACACATTCATTTCCATATATACTAAAATGAGAGAGGGAAAACGTGGTTTCTGGAAACACATAAAACAGCATAAGGCTAGTGTATTATGGGACTCAGCCTGCTTAATGCGTATTTAAGCAGCGAGAGCCTTGTCACTCTCCGGAAGGAACTCAAAACGAATACAATGCTACACGACTTTATTGATAGCCCCAAGTAGTATGTCCAGCCACAGGAAAAGCATCCCAGTAAATTAAATCTTCCAAAACAATTTTCAAATTGCTGTAAACTTCTTTTTTGGACAGTATGCCTTTGGTGTGAAGGTTAAGGAAACTGATAAAACGTCTCTTTTTCCTTAAAATTACCTTAAAGTAGTATGCAGCCTGAAACTCTCTGGGCAATTCTGCAGCGAGTGGCAGCAGTCCTGAGTTCCCTTTATGCTCTGGCACCAGGCCCGAAATCATGGCATAGGAACACCTCACACAGCGAGTGCCATGGATACAAGAACTGCTCTTGCTGCCATCACGGATGACTGATGCACCCGATATTCCAAGCGCCCTGCTTTGTCCGAGGCATTTTCAGTGCATTATTTACTTTAATCCTCATAATCATTTTGTCAAGGAAGGTGGGTTTTATTCTCCCTATACTACCATGGAGGGAATCACAGGCCCAGTAAGCTTAATTCGTTTCCTGAGCTGCCCTTGCATTAAGGAAGGGAAGTGCGCGATGTGAACCCAGTACTCTCCCTCTCTGTAAACTGTGGTCTTAGCCACTACATGTACTTCACTGCTGTTGAAAAGACAATTTATATTTGATACTGATCACAATATTCAGGGCTGAAAGCATTGACAAGATGACGTTAGGGCAGTTTGATGGAAAAAGCCACTGCATATACCCAGTGTCTACCTGTCAAAAAATTACCCATACGAAATATTTTCAGTGATTCCCTTCTTCAATATGAATTCAGAGGAGAGAGTTTTCGCTGAGATATCAAGTGCAGTAAGTCTGAACAGCAGTTGTACAAACTGCGTTTTTACACCCCTCAACTCTAAGAAGGAGACCTGCAAAACAGTTTTATGCTCACCAGCTCGGGGTGCTTTTGACTATATTTCAAGCGTTCAATCCATTATCCTTTTTCTGTCCACGCGTAATTTGTAGACAGTTTTGTTTTATTCAGCTAGGAAAATCTACATTTGTGAAAAAACGGACAGATTATTTTTGTGTCCGAAACTCACCGGACAAATATCATTGCTTATAGTTTTCCTTTTGCCATTAATAAGAGAATAATTTCTATGCATGCTTCATGTATTGGGACGTCTTCTGTCTCCAGGATTTCA
Organism: Manis javanica; assembly: GCF_040802235.1. Classification (NCBI taxonomy): domain Eukaryota; kingdom Metazoa; phylum Chordata; class Mammalia; order Pholidota; family Manidae; genus Manis; species Manis javanica. The sequence continues at coordinate 33,363,316 of NC_133156.1, read as the reverse complement.
TAGAATAGCAAATGGATTGTTGGGGGATATCTGAAGCTTCTATGAACAGTTTAATTCACTGAACATTCAGAACAATTGTGGGTGAGAAAAAGAAATATATCTTCCTCAATAAACTTTTCTTTTGAAAAAGGAAATGCAATTTATATCATTTGATTCCTATGCATTATGTCGTTCAGTAATTACAGAGAAAAATGAATTTGTTCTTTTTCTCGTAATCTCTAAGGCTTAGAGAGTACATGTTTCTTCAAAATAATCTTTCCTAAGATTTAAAAAAGCAGGTAAATACAAAAATGATGAATTAAAGGAGAGCCAGGGTGACAAATCGAGCTGATGATACCGTTATAATCCTCCTTTTTACAGTAACTGATTCAAATCTTTAGCAGCAACACATTCATTTCCATTTACACTAAAGTGAGAGAGGAACAACGTGGTTTCTGGAAACACATAAAACAGCATAAGGCTAGTGTATTATGGGACTCAGCCTGCTCAATGCGTGCGTATTTAAGCAGCGAGAGCTGGTCACTCTCCGGAAGGAACTCAAAACGAATACAATGCTAGATGATAGCCCCAAGTAGTATGTGCAGCCACAGGAAAAGCATCCAAGTAAAAAAAATCTTCCAAAACATTTTTTAAATTGCTTTAAACTTCTTTTTTGGGACAGTATGATTTTGGTGTGAAGGTAAAGGAATCTGATAAATTGACTCTTTTTCCTTAAAATTATCTTAAAGTAGTATGCAGCCTGAAAGTCCCTGGGCACGTCTGCAGCGAGAGGCAGCAGTCCCGAGTGCCCTTTATGCTGTGCCACCAGGCCCGAAATCATGGCATAGGAACACCTCACACAACGGGTGCCGTGGATACCAGAACTGCTCTTGCTGCCATCACGGATGAATGAGGCACCCGACATTCCAAGAGCCATGCTTTGTCCGAGGCATTTTCAATGCATTATTTACTTGAATCCTCATAATCATTTTGTCAAGGAAGGTGGGTTTTACTCTCCCTATATTACCATGGAGGGTATCACACGCCCAGTAAGCTTAATTCGTTTCCTGAGCTGCCCTTGCATTAAGGAACGGAAGTGCGCGATGTGAACCCAGTACTCTCCCTCTCTGTAACCTGTGGTCTTAGCCACTACATGTACTTCACTGCTGTTGAAAAGACATTTTTATATTTGATACTGATCACAATATTCAGGACTGAAAGCATAGTCATGATGACGTTATGGCAGGTTGGTGGACAAATCCAATGCATATACCCGGTGTCTACAAGTCAAAAAATTACCCATACGAAATCTGTTCAGTGATTCCCTTCTTCAATATGAATTCAGAGGAGAGAGTTTTTGCTGAGATGTCAAATGCAGTCAGTTTGAACAGCAGTTGTACTTACTGCGTTTTTACACCCTACAACTCTAAGAAGGAAACCTGCAAAACAGTTTTATGCTCACCAGGTTGGGGTGCTTTTGATTAAATTTCAAGCTTTCAATCCATTAACCTTTTTTGTCCACGCGTAATTTGTACACAGTTTTGTTTTATTCAGCTAGGAAAATCTACATTTGTCAAAAAACGGACAGATGATTTTGGTGTCCAAAATTCACCGGACAAATATCATTGTTTATAATTTTCATTTGGCATTAATAAAAGAATAATTTCTATGTGCGTTTCGTGAATTGGGACGTCTTCTGACTCCAGGGTTTCATAGAATGACAAATGGCTTGTTGGGGGAAATCTGAAGCTTGTATTAAAAGTTTAATTCACTGAACATTCAGAACAATTGTGGGTGAGACAAAGAAATATATCTTCCTCAATAAACTTTTCTTTTGAAAAAGGAAAAACAAATTATATCATTTGAATAATATGCTTTATGTCGTTCAGTAATTACACGGAAAAAGGAATTTGTTCTTTTTCTCTTAATCTCTACGGCTTAGAGAGTACATGTTTCTTGTATATTATCTTTCCTAACATTTAAAGAAGCAGCTAAATAGAAGAATGATGAATGAAAGGAGAGCCATGGTGACAAATCGAGCTTTTGATACCGTTATAATCCTCCTTTTTACAGTAACTCATTCAAATCTTTAGCAGCGACACATTCATTTCCATATATACTAAAATGAGAGAGGGAAAACGTGGTTTCTGGAAACACATAAAACAGCATAAGGCTAGTGTATTATGGGACTCAGCCTGCTTAATGCGTATTTAAGCAGCGAGAGCCTTGTCACTCTCCGGAAGGAACTCAAAACGAATACAATGCTACACGACTTTATTGATAGCCCCAAGTAGTATGTCCAGCCACAGGAAAAGCATCCCAGTAAATTAAATCTTCCAAAACAATTTTCAAATTGCTGTAAACTTCTTTTTTGGACAGTATGCCTTTGGTGTGAAGGTTAAGGAAACTGATAAAACGTCTCTTTTTCCTTAAAATTACCTTAAAGTAGTATGCAGCCTGAAACTCTCTGGGCAATTCTGCAGCGAGTGGCAGCAGTCCTGAGTTCCCTTTATGCTCTGGCACCAGGCCCGAAATCATGGCATAGGAACACCTCACACAGCGAGTGCCATGGATACAAGAACTGCTCTTGCTGCCATCACGGATGACTGATGCACCCGATATTCCAAGCGCCCTGCTTTGTCCGAGGCATTTTCAGTGCATTATTTACTTTAATCCTCATAATCATTTTGTCAAGGAAGGTGGGTTTTATTCTCCCTATACTACCATGGAGGGAATCACAGGCCCAGTAAGCTTAATTCGTTTCCTGAGCTGCCCTTGCATTAAGGAAGGGAAGTGCGCGATGTGAACCCAGTACTCTCCCTCTCTGTAAACTGTGGTCTTAGCCACTACATGTACTTCACTGCTGTTGAAAAGACAATTTATATTTGATACTGATCACAATATTCAGGGCTGAAAGCATTGACAAGATGACGTTAGGGCAGTTTGATGGAAAAAGCCACTGCATATACCCAGTGTCTACCTGTCAAAAAATTACCCATACGAAATATTTTCAGTGATTCCCTTCTTCAATATGAATTCAGAGGAGAGAGTTTTCGCTGAGATATCAAGTGCAGTAAGTCTGAACAGCAGTTGTACAAACTGCGTTTTTACACCCCTCAACTCTAAGAAGGAGACCTGCAAAACAGTTTTATGCTCACCAGCTCGGGGTGCTTTTGACTATATTTCAAGCGTTCAATCCATTATCCTTTTTCTGTCCACGCGTAATTTGTAGACAGTTTTGTTTTATTCAGCTAGGAAAATCTACATTTGTGAAAAAACGGACAGATTATTTTTGTGTCCGAAACTCACCGGACAAATATCATTGCTTATAGTTTTCCTTTTGCCATTAATAAGAGAATAATTTCTATGCGTGCTTCATGTATTGGGACGTCTTCTGTCTCCAGGATTTCATAGAATAGCAAATGGATTGTTGGGGGATATCTGAAGCTTCTATGAACAGTTTAATTCACTGAACATTCAGAACAATTGTGGGTGAGAAAAAGAAATATATCTTCCTCAATAAACTTTTCTTTTGAAAAAGGAAATGCAATTTATATCATTTGATTCCTATGCATTATGTCGTTCAGTAATTACAGAGAAAAATGAATTTGTTCTTTTTCTCGTAATCTCTAAGGCTTAGAGAGTACATGTTTCTTCAAAATAATCTTTCCTAAGATTTAAAAAAGCAGGTAAATACAAAAATGATGAATTAAAGGAGAGCCAGGGTGACAAATCGAGCTGATGATACCGTTATAATCCTCCTTTTTACAGTAACTGATTCAAATCTTTAGCAGCAACACATTCATTTCCATTTACACTAAAGTGAGAGAGGAAAAACGTGGTTTCTGGAAACACATAAAACAGCATAAGGCTAGTGTATTATGGGACTCAGCCTGCTCAATGCGTGCGTATTTAAGCAGCGAGAGCTGGTCACTCTCCGGAAGGAACTCAAAACGAATACAATGCTAGATGATAGCCCCAAGTAGTATGTGCAGCCACAGGAAAAGCATCCAAGTAAAAAAAATCTTCCAAAACATTTTTTAAATTGCTTTAAACTTCTTTTTTGGGACAGTATGATTTTGGTGTGAAGGTAAAGGAATCTGATAAATTGACTCTTTTTCCTTAAAAGTATCTTAAAGTAGTATGCAGCCTGAAAGTCCCTGGGCACGTCTGCAGCGAGAGGCAGCAGTCCCGAGTGCCCTTTATGCTGTGCCACCAGGCCCGAAATCATGGCATAGGAACACCTCACACAACGGGTGCCGTGGATACCAGAACTGCTCTTGCTGCCATCACGGATGAATGAGGCACCCGACATTCCAAGAGCCATGCTTTGTCCGAGGCATTTTCAATGCATTATTTACTTGAATCCTCATAATCATTTTGTCAAGGAAGGTGGGTTTTACTCTCCCTATATTACCATGGAGGGTATCACACGCCCAGTAAGCTTAATTCGTTTCCTGAGCTGCCCTTGCATTAAGGAAGGGAAGTGCGCGATGTGAACCCAGTACTCTCCCTCTCTGTAACCTGTGGTCTTAGCCACTACATGTACTTCACTGCTGTTGAAAAGACATTTTTATATTTGATACTGATCACAATATTCAGGACTGAAAGCATAGTCATGATGACGTTATGGCAGGTTGGTGGACAAATCCAATGCATATACCCGGTGTCTACAAGTCAAAAAATTACCCATACGAAATCTGTTCAGTGATTCCCTTCTTCAATATGAATTCAGAGGAGAGAGTTTTTGCTGAGATGTCAAATGCAGTCAGTTTGAACAGCAGTTGTACTTACTGCGTTTTTACACCCTACAACTCTAAGAAGGAAACCTGCAAAACAGTTTTATGCTCACCAGGTTGGGGTGCTTTTGATTAAATTTCAAGCGTTCAATCCATTAACCTTTTTTGTCCACGCGTAATTTGTACACAGTTTTGTTTTATTCAGCTAGGAAAATCTACATTTGTCAAAAAACGGACAGATGATTTTGGTGTCCAAAATTCACCGGACAAATATCATTGTTTATAATTTTCATTTGGCATTAATAAAAGAATAATTTCTATGTGCGTTTCGTGAATTGGGACGTCTTCTGACTCCAGGGTTTCATAGAATGACAAATGGCTTGTTGGGGGAAATCTGAAGCTTGTATTAAAAGTTTAATTCACTGAACATTCAGAACAATTGTGGGTGAGACAAAGAAATATATCTTCCTCAATAAACTTTTCTTTTGAAAAAGGAAAAACAAATTATATCATTTGAATAATATGCTTTATGTCGTTCAGTAATTACACGGAAAAAGGAATTTGTTCTTTTTCTCTTAATCTCTAAGGCTTAGAGAGTACATGTTTCTTGTATATTATCTTTCCTAACATTTAAAGAAGCAGCTAAATAGAAGAATGATGAATGAAAGGAGAGCCATGGTGACAAATCGAGCTTTTGATACCGTTATAATCCTCCTTTTTACAGTAACTCATTCAAATCTTTACCAGCAACACATTCATTTCCATATATACTAAAATGAGAGAGGGAAAACGTGGTTTCTGGAAACACATAAAACAGCATAAGGCTAGTGTATTATGGGACTCAGCCTGCTTAATGCATATTTAAGCAGCGAGAGCCTTGTCACTCTCCGGAAGGAACTCAAAACGAATACAATGCTACACGACATTATTGATAGCCCCATGTAGTATGTCCAGCCACAGGAAAAGCATCCCAGTAAATTAAATCTTCCAAAACAATTTTCAAATTGCTGTAAACTTCTTTTTTGGACAGTATGCCTTTGGTGTGAAGGTTAAGGAAACTGATAAAACGTCTCTTTTTCCTTAAAATTACCTTAAAGTAGTATGAAGCCTGAAACTCTCTGGGCAATTCTGCAGCGAGTGGCAGCAGTCCTGAGTTCCCTTTATGCTCTGGCACCAGGCCCGAAATCATGGCATAGGAACACCTCACACAGCGAGTGCCATGGATACAAGAACTGCTCTTGCTGCCATCACGGATGACTGATGCACCCGATATTCCAAGCGCCCTGCTTTGTCCGAGGCATTTTCAGTGCATTATTTACTTTAATCCTCATAATCATTTTGTCAAGGAAGGTGGGTTTTATTCTCCCTATACTACCATGGAGGGAATCACAGGCCCAGTAAGCTTAATTCGTTTCCTGAGCTGCCCTTGCATTAAGGAAGGGAAGTGCGCGATGTGAACCCAGTACTCTCCCTCTCTGTAAACTGTGGTCTTAGCCACTACATGTACTTCACTGCTGTTGAAAAGACATTTTTATATTTGATACTGATCACAATATTCAGGGCTGAAAGCATTGACAAGATGACGTTAGGGCGGTTTGATGGAAAAAGCCACTGCATATACCCAGTGTCTACCTGTCAAAAAATTACCCATACGAAATCTTTTCAGTGATTCCCTTCTTCAATATGAATTCAGAGGAGAGAGTTTTCGCTGAGATATCAAGTGCAGTAAGTCTGAACAGCAGTTGTACAAACTGCGTTTTTACACCCCTCAACTCTAAGAAGGAGACCTGCAAAACAGTTTTATGCTCACCAGCTCGGGGTGCTTTTGACTATATTTCAAGCGTTCAATCCATTATCCTTTTTCTGTCCACGCGTAGTTTGTACACAGTTTTGTTTTATTCAGCTAGGAAAATCTACATTTGTGAAAAAACGGACAGATTATTGTTGCGTCCGAAATTCACCGGACAAATATCATTGCTTATAGTTTTCCTTTTGCCATTAATAAGAGAATAATTTCTATGCGTGCTTCATGTATTGGGACGTCTTCTGACTCCAGGATTTCATAGAATAACAAATGGATTGTTGGGGGATATCTGAAGCTTCTATGAACAGTTTAATTCACTGAACATTCAGAACAATTGTGGGTGAGAAAAAGAAATATATCTTCCTCAATAAACTTTTCTTTTGATAAAGGAAATGCAATTTATATCATTTGATTCCTATGGATTATGTCGTTCAGTAATTACAGAGAAAAATGAATTTGTTCTTTTTCTCGTAATCTCTAAGGCTTAGAGAGTACATGTTTCTTCAAAATAATCTTTCCTAAGATTTAAAAAAGCAGGTAAATACAAAAATGATGAATTAAAGGAGAGCCAGGGTGACAAACCGAGCTGATGATACCGTTATAATCCTCCTTTTTACAGTAACTAATTCAAATCTTTAGCAGCAACACATTCATTTCCATTTACACTAAAGTGAGAGAGGAAAAACGTGCTTTCTGGAAACACATAAAACAGCATAAGGCTAGTGTATTATGGGAGTCAGCCTGCTCAATGCGTGCGTATTTAAGCAGCGAGAGCTGGTCACTCTCCGGAAGGAACTCAAAACGAATACAATGCTAGATGATAGCCCCAAGTAGTATGTGCAGCCACAGGAAAAGCATCCAAGTAAAAAAAATCTTCCAAAACAATTTTCAAATTGCTTTAAACTTCTTTTTTGGGACAGTATGATTTTGGTGTGAAGGTAAAGGAATCTGATAAAATGACTCTTTTTCCTTAAAATTATCTTAAAGTAGTATGCAGCCTGAAAGTCCCTGGGCACGTCTGCAGCGAGAGGCAGCAGTCCCGAGTGCCCTTTATGCTGTGCCACCAGGCCCGAAATCATGGCATAGGAACACCTCACACAACGGGTGCCGTGGATACCAGAACTGCTCTTGCTGCCATCACGGATGAATGAGGCACCCGACATTCCAAGAGCCATGCTTTGTCCGAGGCATTTTCAATGCATTATTTACTTGAATCCTCATAATCATTTTGTCAAGGAAGGTGGGTTTTACTCTCCCTATATTACCATGGAGGGTATCACACGCCCAGTAAGCTTAATTCGTTTCCTGAGCTGCCCTTGCATTAAGGAAGGGAAGTGCGCGATGTGAACCCAGTACTCTCCCTCTCTGTAACCTGTGGTCTTAGCCACTACATGTACTTCACTGCTGTTGAAAAGACATTTTTATATTTGATACTGATCACAATATTCAGGACTGAAAGCATAGTCATGATGACGTTATGGCAGGTTGGTGGACAAATCCAATGCATATACCCGGTGTCTACAAGTCAAAAAATTACCCATACGAAATCTGTTCAGTGATTCCCTTCTTCAATATGAATTCAGAGGAGAGAGTTTTTGCTGAGATGTCAAATGCAGTCAGTTTGAACAGCAGTTGTACTTACTGCGTTTTTACACCCTACAACTCTAAGAAGGAAACCTGCAAAACAGTTTTATGCTCACCAGGTTGGGGTGCTTTTGATTAAATTTCAAGCGTTCAATCCATTAACCTTTTTTGTCCACGCGTAATTTGTACACAGTTTTGTTTTATTCAGCTAGGAAAATCTACATTTGTCAAAAAACGGACAGATGATTTTGGTGTCCAAAATTCACCGGACAAATATCATTGTTTATAATTTTCATTTGGCATTAATAAAAGAATAATTTCTATGTGCGTTTCGTGAATTGGGACGTCTTCTGACTCCAGGGTTTCATAGAATGACAAATGGCTTGTTGGGGGAAATCTGAAGCTTGTATTGAAAGTTTAATTCACTGAACATTCAGAACAATTGTGGGTGAGACAAAGAAATATATCTTCCTCAATAAACTTTTCTTTTGAAAAAGGAAAAACAAATTATATCATTTGAATAATATGCTTTATGTCGTTCAGTAATTACACGGAAAAAGGAATTTGTTCTTTTTCTCTTAATCTCTAAGGCTTAGAGAGTACATGTTTCTTGTATATTATCTTTCCTAACATTTAAAGAAGCAGCTAAATAGAAGAATGATGAATGAAAGGAGAGCCATGGTGACAAATCGAGCTTTTGATACCGTTATAATCCTCCTTTTTACAGTAACTCATTCAAATCTTTACCAGCAACACATTCATTTCCATATATACTAAAATGAGAGAGGGAAAACGTGGTTTCTGGAAACACATAAAACAGCATAATGCTAGTGTATTATGGGACTCAGCCTGCTTAATGCGTATTTAAGCAGCGAGAGCTGGTCACTCTCCGGAAGGAACTCAAAACGAATACAATGCTACACGACTTTATTGATAGCCCCAAGTAGTATGTCCAGCCACAGGAAAAGCATCCCAGTAAATTAAATCTTCCAAAACAATTTTCAAATTGCTGTAAACTTCTTTTTTGGATAGTATGCCTTTGGTGTGAAGGTTAAGGAAACTGACAAAACGTCTCTTTTTCCTTAAAATTACCTTAAAGTAGTATGCAGCCTGAAACTCTCTGGGCAATTCTGCAGCGAGAGGCAGCAGTCCTGAGTTCCCTTTATGCTCTGGCACCAGGCCCGAAATCATGGCATAGGAACACCTCACACAGCGAGTGCCATGGATACAAGAACTGCTCTTGCTGCCATCACGGATGACTGATGCACCCGATATTCCAAGCGCGCTGCTTTGTCCGAGGCATTTTCAGTGCATTATTTACTTTAATCCTCATAATCATTTTGTCAAGGAAGGTGGGTTTTATTCTCCCTATACAACCATGGAGGGAATCACACGCCCAGTAAGCTTAATTCGTTTCCTGAGCTGCCCTTGCATTAAGGAAGGGAAGTGCGCGATGTGAACCCAGTACTCTCCCTCTCTGTAAACTGTGGTCTTAGCCACTACATGTACTTCACTGCTGTTGAAAAGACATTTTTATATTTGATACAGATCACAATATTCACGGCTGAAAGCATTGACAAGATGACGTTAGGGCGGTTTGATGGAAAAAGCCACTGGATATACCCAGTGTCTACCTGTCAAAAAATTACCCATACGAAATCTTTTCAGTGATTCCCTTCTTCAATATGAATTCAGAGGAGAGAGTTTTCGCTGAGATATCAAGTGCAGTAAGTCTGAACAGCAGTTGTACAAACTGCGTTTTTACACCCCTCAACTCTAAGAAGGAGACCTGCAAAACAGTTTTATGCTCACCAGCTCGGGGTGCTTTTGACTATATTTCAAGCGTTCAATCCATTATCCTTTTTCTGTCCACGCGTAATTTGTAGACAGTTTTGTTTTATTCAGCTAGGAAAATCTACATTTGTGAAAAAACGGACAGATTATTTTTGTGTCCGAAACTCACCGGACAAATATCATTGCTTATAGTTTTCCTTTTGCCATTAATAAGAGAATAATTTCTATGCGTGCTTCATGTATTGGGACGTCTTCTGACTCCAGGATTTCATAGAATAACAAATGGATTGTTGGGGGATATCTGAAGCTTCTATGAACAGTTTAATTCACTGAACATTCAGAACAATTGTGGGTGAGAAAAAGAAATATATCTTCCTCAATAAACTTTTCTTTTGAAAAAGGAAATGCAATTTATATCATTTGATTCCTATGCATTATGTCGTTCGGTAATTACAGAGAAAAATGGATTTGTTCTTTTTCTCGTAATCTCTAAGGCTTAGAGAGTACATGTTTCTTCAAAATAATCTTTCCTAAGATTTAAAAAAGCAGGTAAATACAAAAATGATGAATTAAAGGAGAGCCAGGGTGACAAATCGAGCTGATGATACCGTTATAATCCTCCTTTTTACAGTAACTAATGCAAATCTTTAGCAGCAACACATTCATTTCCATTTACACTAAAGTGAGAGAGGAAAAACGTGGTTTCTGGAAACACATAAAACAGCATAAGGCTAGTGTATTATGGGACTCAGCCTGCTCAATGCGTGCGTATTTAAGCAGCGAGAGCTGGTCACTCTCCGGAAGGAACTCAAAACGAATACAATGCTAGATGATAGCCCCAAGTAGTATGTGCAGCCACAGGAAAAGCATCCAAGTAAAAAAAATCTTCCAAAACAATTTTCAAATTGCTTTAAACTTCTTTTTTGGGACAGTATGATTTTGGTGTGAAGGTAAAGGAATCTGATAAAATGACTCTTTTTCTTTAAAATTATCTTAAAATAGTATGCAGCCTGAAACTCCCTGGGCACGTCTGCAGCGAGAGGCAGCAGGGCCGAGTGCCCTTTATGCTGTGACACCAGGCCCGAAATCATGGCATAGGAACACCTCACACAACGGGTGCCGTGGATACCAGAACTGCTCTTGCTGCCATCACGGATGAATGAGGCACCCGACATTCCAAGAGCCATGTTTGTCCGAGGCATTTTCAATGCATTATTTACTTGAATCCTCAGAATCATTTTGTCAAGGAAGCTGGGTTTTACTCTCCCTTTATTACCATGGAGGGTATCACACGCCCAGTAAGCTTAATTCGTTTCCTGAGCTGCCCTTGCATTAAGGAACGGAACTGCGCGATGTGAACCCAGCACTCTCCCTCTCTGTAACCTGTGGTCTTAGCCACTACATGTACGTCACTGCTGTTGAAAAGACATTTTTATATTTGATACTGATCACAATATTCAGGACTGAAAGCATAGTCATGATGACGTTATGGCAGGTTTGTGGACAAAGCCAATGCATATACCCGGTGTCTACAAGTCAAAAAATTACTAATACGAAAACTGTTCAGTGATTCCCTTCTTCAATATGAATTCAGAGGAGAGAGTTTTTGCTGAGATGTCAAATGCAGTCAGTTTGAACAGCAGTTGTACTTACTGCGTTTTTACACCCCACAACTCTAAGAAGGAAACCTGCAAAACAGTTTTATGCTCACCAGCTTGGCGTGCTTTTGATTAAATTTCAAGCGTTCAATCCATTAATCTTTTTTGTCCACGCGTAATTTGTACACAGTTTTGTTTTATTCAGCTAGGAAAATCTACATTTGTCAAAAAACGGACAGATGATTTTGGTGTCCAAAATTCACCGGACAAATATCATTGTTTATAATTTTCACTTGGCATTAATAAAAGAATAATTTCTATGTGCGTTTCGTGAATTGGGACGTCTTCTGACTCCAGGGTTTCATAGAATGACAAATGGATTGTTGGGGGAAATCTGAAGCTTGTATTAAAAGTTTAATTCACTGAACATTCAGAACAATTGTGGGTGAGACAAAGAAATATATCTTCCTCAATGAACTTTTCTTTTGAAAAAGGAAAAACAAATTATATCATTTGAATAATATGCTTTATGTCGTTCAGTAATTACACGGAAAAAGGAATTGGTTCTTTTTCTCTTAATCTCTAAGGCTTAGACAGTACATGTTTCTTGTATATAATCTTTCCTAACATTTAAAGAAGCAGTTACATAGAAGAATGATAAATTAAAGGAGAGCCATGGTGACAAATCGAGCTTTTGATACCGTTATAATCCTCCTTTTTACAGTAACTCATTCAAATCTGTAGCATCAACACATTCATTTCCATATATACTAAAATGAGAGAGGGAAAACGTGGTTTCTGGAAACCCAAAAAACAGCATAAGGCTAGTGTATTAGGGGACTCAGCCTGCTTAATGCGTATTTAAGCAGCGAGAGCTGGTCACTCTCCGGAAGGAACTCAAAACGAATACAATGCTACACGACTTTATTGATAGCCCAAGTAGTACGTCCAGCCACAGGAAAAGCATCCCAGTAAATTAAATCTTCCAAAACAATTTTCAAATTGCTGTAAACTTCTTTTTTGGATAGTATGCCTTTGGTGTGAAGGTTAAGGAAATTGATAAAAAGTCCCTTTTTCCTTAAAATTCACTTAAAGTAGTATGCAGCCTGAAACTCTCTGGGCAATTCTGCAGCGAGTGGCAGCAGTCCTGAGTTCCCTTTATGCTCTGGCACCAGGCCCGAAATCATGGCATAGGAACACCTCACACAGTGAGTGCCATGTATACAAGAACTGCTCTTGCTGCCATCACGGATGACTGATGCACCCGATATTCCAAGCGCCCTGCTTTGTCCGAGGCATTTTCAGTGCATTATTTACTTTAAACCTCATAATCATTTTGTCAAGGAAGGTGGGTTTTATTCTCCCTATACTACCATGGAGGGAATCACACGCACAGTAAGCTTAATTCGTTTCCTGAGCTGCCCTTCATTAATGAATGGAAGTGCGCGATGTGAACCCAGTACTCTCCCTCTCTGTAAACTGTGGTCTTAGCCACTACATGTACTTCACTGCTGTTGAAAAGACATTTTTATATTTGATACTGATCACAATATTCAGGGCTGAAAGCATTGACAAGATGACGTTAGGGCAGTTTGATGGAAAAAGCCACTGCATATACCCAGTGTCTACCTGTCAAAAAATTACCCATACGAAATCTTTTCAGTGATTCCCTTCTTCAATATGAATTCAGAGGAGAGAGTTTTCGCTGAGATATCAAGTGCAGTAAGTCTGAACAGCAGTTGTACAAACTGCGTTTTTACACCCCTCAACTCTAAGAAGGAGACCTGCAAAACAGTTTTATGCTCACCAGCTCGGGGTGCTTTTGACTATATTTCAAGCGTTCAATCCATTATCCTTTTTCTGTCCACGCGTAATTTGTAGACAGTTTTGTTTTATTCAGCTAGGAAAATCTACATTTGTGAAAAAACGGACAGATTATTTTTGTGTCCGAAATTCACCGGACAAATATCATTGCTTATAGTTTTCCTTTTGCCATTAATAAGAGAATAATTTCTATGCGTGCTTCATATATTGGGACGTCTTCTGACTCCAGGATTTCATAGAATAACAAATGGACTGTTGGGGGATATCTGAAGCTTCTATGAAGAGTTTAATTCACTGAACATTCAGAAGAATTGTGGGTGAGAAAAAGAAATATATCTTCCTCAATAAACTTTTCTTTTGAAAAAGGAAATGCAATTTATATCATTTGATTCCTATGCATTATGTCGTTCAGTAATTACAGAGAAAAATGAATTTGTTCTTTTTCTCGTAATCTCTAAGGCTTAGAGAGTACATGTTTCTTCAAAATAATCTTTCCTAAGATTTAAAAAAGCAGGTAAATACAAAAATGATGAATTAAAGGAGAGCCAGGGTGACAAATCGAGCTGATGATACCGTTATAATCCTCCTTTTTACAGTAACTAATGCAAATCTTTAGCAGCAACACATTCATTTCCATTTACACTAAAGTGAGAGAGGAAAAACGTGGTTTCTGGAAACACATAAAACAGCATAAGGCTAGTGTATTATGGGACTCAGCCTGCTCAATGCGTGCGTATTTAAGCAGCGAGAGCTGGTCACTCTCCGGAAGGAACTCAAAACGAATACAATGCTAGATGATAGCCCCAAGTAGTATGTGCAGCCACAGGAAAAGCATCCAAGTAAAAAAAATCTTCCAAAACAATTTTCAAATTGCTTTAAACTTCTTTTTTGGGACAGTATGATTTTGGTGTGAAGGTAAAGGAATCTGATAAAATGACTCTTTTTCTTTAAAATTATCTTAAAATAGTATGCAGCCTGAAACTCCCTGGGCACGTCTGCAGCGAGAGGCAGCAGGGCCGAGTGCCCTTTATGCTGTGACACCAGGCCCGAAATCATGGCATAGGAACACCTCACACAACGGGTGCCGTGGATACCAGAACTGCTCTTGCTGCCATCACGGATGAATGAGGCACCCGACATTCCAAGAGCCATGTTTGTCCGAGGCATTTTCAATGCATTATTTACTTGAATCCTCAGAATCATTTTGTCAAGGAAGCTGGGTTTTACTCTCCCTTTATTACCATGGAGGGTATCACACGCCCAGTAAGCTTAATTCGTTTCCTGAGCTGCCCTTGCATTAAGGAACGGAACTGCGCGATGTGAACCCAGCACTCTCCCTCTCTGTAACCTGTGGTCTTAGCCACTACATGTACGTCACTGCTGTTGAAAAGACATTTTTATATTTGATACTGATCACAATATTCAGGACTGAAAGCATAGTCATGATGACGTTATGGCAGGTTTGTGGACAAAGCCAATGCATATACCCGGTGTCTACAAGTCAAAAAATTACTAATACGAAAACTGTTCAGTGATTCCCTTCTTCAATATGAATTCAGAGGAGAGAGTTTTTGCTGAGATGTCAAATGCAGTCAGTTTGAACAGCAGTTGTACTTACTGCGTTTTTACACCCCACAACTCTAAGAAGGAAACCTGCAAAACAGTTTTATGCTCACCAGCTTGGCGTGCTTTTGATTAAATTTCAAGCGTTCAATCCATTAATCTTTTTTGTCCACGCGTAATTTGTACACAGTTTTGTTTTATTCAGCTAGGAAAATCTACATTTGTCAAAAAACGGACAGATGATTTTGGTGTCCAAAATTCACCGGACAAATATCATTGTTTATAATTTTCACTTGGCATTAATAAAAGAATAATTTCTATGTGCGTTTCGTGAATTGGGACGTCTTCTGACTCCAGGGTTTCATAGAATGACAAATGGATTGTTGGGGGAAATCTGAAGCTTGTATTAAAAGTTTAATTCACTGAACATTCAGAACAATTGTGGGTGAGACAAAGAAATATATCTTCCTCAATGAACTTTTCTTTTGAAAAAGGAAAAACAAATTATATCATTTGAATAATATGCTTTATGTCGTTCAGTAATTACACGGAAAAAGGAATTGGTTCTTTTTCTCTTAATCTCTAAGGCTTAGACAGTACATGTTTCTTGTATATAATCTTTCCTAACATTTAAAGAAGCAGTTACATAGAAGAATGATAAATTAAAGGAGAGCCATGGTGACAAATCGAGCTTTTGATACCGTTATAATCCTCCTTTTTACAGTAACTCATTCAAATCTGTAGCATCAACACATTCATTTCCATATATACTAAAATGAGAGAGGGAAAACGTGGTTTCTGGAAACCCAAAAAACAGCATAAGGCTAGTGTATTAGGGGACTCAGCCTGCTTAATGCGTATTTAAGCAGCGAGAGCTGGTCACTCTCCGGAAGGAACTCAAAACGAATACAATGCTACACGACTTTATTGATAGCCCCAAGTAGTACGTCCAGCCACAGGAAAAGCATCCCAGTAAATTAAATCTTCCAAAACAATTTTCAAATTGCTGTAAACTTCTTTTTTGGATAGTATGCCTTTGGTGTGAAGGTTAAGGAAATTGATAAAAAGTCCCTTTTTCCTTAAAATTCACTTAAAGTAGTATGCAGCCTGAAACTCTCTGGGCAATTCTGCAGCGAGTGGCAGCAGTCCTGAGTTCCCTTTATGCTCTGGCACCAGGCCCGAAATCATGGCATAGGAACACCTCACACAGTGAGTGCCATGTATACAAGAACTGCTCTTGCTGCCATCACGGATGACTGATGCACCCGATATTCCAAGCGCCCTGCTTTGTCCGAGGCATTTTCAGTGCATTATTTACTTTAAACCTCATAATCATTTTGTCAAGGAAGGTGGGTTTTATTCTCCCTATACTACCATGGAGGGAATCACACGCACAGTAAGCTTAATTCGTTTCCTGAGCTGCCCTTCATTAATGAATGGAAGTGCGCGATGTGAACCCAGTACTCTCCCTCTCTGTAAACTGTGGTCTTAGCCACTACATGTACTTCACTGCTGTTGAAAAGACATTTTTATATTTGATACTGATCACAATATTCAGGGCTGAAAGCATTGACAAGATGACGTTAGGGCAGTTTGATGGAAAAAGCCACTGCATATACCCAGTGTCTACCTGTCAAAAAATTACCCATACGAAATCTTTTCAGTGATTCCCTTCTTCAATATGAATTCAGAGGAGAGAGTTTTCGCTGAGATATCAAGTGCAGTAAGTCTGAACAGCAGTTGTACAAACTGCGTTTTTACACCCCTCAACTCTAAGAAGGAGACCTGCAAAACAGTTTTATGCTCACCAGCTCGGGGTGCTTTTGACTATATTTCAAGCGTTCAATCCATTATCCTTTTTCTGTCCACGCGTAATTTGTAGACAGTTTTGTTTTATTCAGCTAGGAAAATCTACATTTGTGAAAAAACGGACAGATTATTTTTGTGTCCGAAATTCACCGGACAAATATCATTGCTTATAGTTTTCCTTTTGCCATTAATAAGAGAATAATTTCTATGCGTGCTTCATATATTGGGACGTCTTCTGACTCCAGGATTTCATAGAATAACAAATGGACTGTTGGGGGATATCTGAAGCTTCTATGAAGAGTTTAATTCACTGAACATTCAGAAGAATTGTGGGTGAGAAAAAGAAATATATCTTCCTCAATAAACTTTTCTTTTGAAAAAGGAAATGCAATTTATATCATTTGATTCCTATGCATTATGTCGTTCAGTAATTACAGAGAAAAATGAATTTGTTCTTTTTCTCGTAATCTCTAAGGCTTAGAGAGTACATGTTTCTTCAAAATAATCTTTCCTAAGATTTAAAAAAGCAGGTAAATACAAAAATGATGAATTAAAGGAGAGCCAGGGTGACAAATCGAGCTTATGATACCGTTATAATCCTCCTTTTTACAGTAACTAATTCAAATCTTTAGCAGCAACACATTCATTTCCATTTACACTAAAGTGAGAGAGGAAAAACGTGGTTTCTGGAAACACATAAAACAGCATAAGGCTAGTGTATTATGGGACTCAGCCTGCTCAATGCGTGCGTATTTAAGCTGCGAGAGCTGGTCGCTCTCCGGAAGGAACTCAAAACGAATACAATGCTAGATGATAGCCCCAAGTAGTATGTGCAGCCACAGGAAAAGCATCCAAGTAAAATAAATCTTCCAAAACAATTTTCAAATTGCTTTAAACTTCTTTTTTGGGACAGTATGATTTTGGTGTGAAGGTAAAGGAATCTGATAAAATGACTCTTTTTCCTTAAAATTATCTTAAAGTAGTATGCAGCCTGAAACTCCCTGGGCACGTCTGCAGCGAGAGGCAGCAGTCCCGAGTGCCCTTAATGCTGTGCCACCAGGCCCGAAATCATGGCATAGAACACCTCACACAACGGGTGCCGTGGATACCAGAACTGCTCTTGCTGCCATCACGGATGAATGAGGCACCCGACATTCCAAGAGCCATGCTTTGTCCGAGGCATTTTCAATGCATTATTTACTTGAATCCTCATAATCATTTTGTCAAGGAAGCTGGGTTTTACTCTCCCTATATTACCATGGAGGGTATCACACGCCCAGTAAGCTTAATTCGTTTCCTGAGCTGCCCTTGCATTAAGGAACGGAACTGCGCGATGTGAACCCAGTACTCTCCCTCTCTGTAACCTGTGGTCTTAGCCACTACATGTACTTCACTGCTGTTGAAAAGACATTTTTATATTTGATACTGATCACAATATTCAGGACTGAAAGCATAGTCATGATGACGTTATGGCAGGTTTGTGGACAAAGCCAATGCATATACCCAGTGTCTACAAGTCAAAAAATTACTAATACGAAATCTGTTCAGTGATTCCCTTCTTCAATATGAATTCAGAGGAGAGAGTTTTTGCTGAGATGTCAAATGCAGTCAGTTTGAACAGCAGTTGTACTTACTGCGTTTTTAGACACTACAACTCTAAGAAGGAAACCTGCAAAACAGTTTTATGCTCACCAGCTTGGGGTGCTTTTGATTAAATTTCAAGCGTTCAATCCATTAACCTTTTTTGTCCACGCGTAATTTGTACACAGTTTTGTTTTATTCAGCTATGAACATCTACATTTGTCAAAAAACGGACAGATGATTTTGGTGTCCAAAATTCACCGGAAAAATATCATTGTTTATAATTTTCATTTGGCATTAATAAAAGAATAATTTCTATGTGTGTTTCGTGAATTGGGACGTCTTCTGACTCCAGGGTTTCATAGAATGACAAATGGATTGTTGGGGGAAATCTGAAGCTTGTATTAAAAGTTTAATTCACTGAACATTCAGAACAATTGTGGGTGAGACAAAGAAATATATTTTTCTCAATAAACTTTTCTTTTGAAAAAGGAAAAACAAATTATATCATTTGGATAATATGCTTTATGTCGTTCAGTAATTACACGGAAAAAGGAATTTGTTCTTTTTCTCTTAATCTCTAAGGCTTAGAGAGTACATGTTTCTTGTATATAATCTTTCCTAACATTTAAAGAAGCAGCTAAATAGAAGAATGATGAATGAAAGGAGAGCCATGGTGACAAATCGAGCTTTTGATACCGTTATAATCCTCCTTTTTACAGTAACCAGTTCAAATCTTTAGCAGCAACACATTCATTTCCATATATACTAAAATGAGAGAGGGAAAACGTGGTTTCTGGAAACCCAAAAAACAGCATAAGGCTAGTGTATTAGGGGACTCAGCCTGCTTAATGCGTATTTAAGCAGCGAGAGCTGGTCACTCTCCGGAAGGAACTCAAAACGAATACAATGCTACACGACTTTATTGATAGCCCCAAGTAGTATGTCCAGCCACAGGAAAAGCATCCCAGTAAATTAAATCTTCCAAAACAATTTTCAAATTGCTGTAAACTTCTCTTTTGGATAGTATGCCTTTGGTGTGAAGGTTAAGGAAACTGATAAAACGTCTCTTTTTCCTTAGAATTACCTTAAAGTAGTATGCAGCCTGAAACTCTCTGGGCAATTCTGCAGCGAGAGGCAGCAGTCCTGAGTTCCCTTTATGCTCTGGCACCAGGCCCGAAATCATGGCATAGGAACACGTCACACAGCGAGTGCCGTGGATACAAGAACTGCTCGTGCTGCCATCACGGATGACTGAAGCCCCCGATATTCCAATCGCCCTGCTTTGTCCGAGGCATTTTCAGTGCATTATTTACTTTAATCCTCATAATCATTTTGTCAAGGAAGGTGGGTTTTATTCTCCCTATACTACCATGGAGGGAATCACACGCCCAGTAAGCTTAATTCGTTTCCTGAGCTGCCCTTGCATTAAGGAAGGGAAGTGCGCGATGTGAACCCAGTACTCTCCCTCTCTGTAAACTGTGGTCTTAGCCACTACATGTACTTCACTGCTGTTGAAAAGACATTTTTATATTTGATACTGATCACAATATTCAGGGCTGAAAGCATTGACAAGATGACGTTAGGGCAGTTTGATGGAAAAAGCCACTGCATATACCCAGTGTCTACCTGTCAAAAAATTACCCATACGAAATCTTTTCAGTGATTCCCTTCTTCAATATGAATTCAGAGGAGAGAGTTTTCGCTGAGATATCAAGTGCAGTAAGTCTGAACAGCAGTTGTACAAACTGCGTTTTTACACCCCTCAACTCTAAGAAGGAGACCTGCAAAACAGTTTTATGCTCACCAGCTCGGGGTGCTTTTGACTATATTTCAAGCGTTCAATCCATTATCCTTTTTCTGTCCACGTGTAGTTTGTAGACAGTTTTGTTTTATACAGCTAGGAAAATCTACATTTGTGAAAAAACGGACAGATTATTTTTGTGTTCGAAATTCACCGGACAAATATCATTGCTTATAGTTTTCCTTTTACCATTAATAAGAGAATAATTTCTATGCGTGCTTCATGTATTGGGACGTCTTCTGACTCCAGGATTTCATAGAATAACAAATGGATTGTTGGGGGATATCTGAAGCTTCTATGAACAGTTTAATTCACTGAACATTCAGAACAATTGTGGGTGAGAAAAAGAAATATATCTTCCTCAATAAACTTTTCTTTTGAAAAAGGAAATGCAATTTATATCATTAGATTCCTATGCATTATGTCGTTCAGTAATTACAGAGGAAAATGAATTTGTTCTTTTTCTCTTAATCTCTAAGGCTTAGAGAGTACATGTTTCTTCAAAATAATCTTTCCTAAGATTTAATAAAGCAGGTAAATACAAAAATGTTGAATTAAAGGAGAGCCAGGGTGTCAAATCGAGCTTATGATACCGTTATAATCCTCCTTTTTACAGTAACTAATTCAAATCTGTAGCAGTGTCGCGTGCCCTGTCCTCGCCGGCAAGAACAGCACGCAACAACAGCAGGATTCTTCTGCAGAAAGCTTTATTCTTCAGCTCTTTGTGAAACAAATGAGTTGGGCAGGACCCAGAGGGGAAGGAGAGGCTTGCTTATATAGTTCTCATGCTCTGACCTGGTTGGTGCGGCTCCATATGCCTTATTAGCATAACCATTTGGTGGGTCTCATTGGTCCTTATGCCAAGGCGCAATTAGCATGTAGTTTAGTGGTGTGGGATGATTTGTCATTAGGAAGTTCGGGGCCTTCCGGCTGCCCTGCATGGGGCGCTATTTTCTGAGCGCGGCTGCCAACATCTCCCCCTTTTTTGTCTAACAGAAGCTCAAGGCGGAACTTGCCAGCAGAGGCGGAGACAGAGGCCTGACCTCCATCATACTTCCTGATGCCCCCTTTTTGGAGAGGGGTTCTGGGCATCTACCCCTATGCAGTCAGGCATGCCTCTCAGAGGGGTCCAAGACCTCTTGCAGTGCTTTGCCTCGCATCCTCTGGCTGGCGTTGGGACCGCTTGGTACAAAGGGTTTGGACCCTTTTTCTCAACCCTCTTGCACCATGAGCTTCTTAAAGAAAGCTGTGATTAAGCATTGAGGTACTCGGGCCTGGTGCAGTGCCACATGGGCTCAGGGTGCAAGAGCTACCTCAAGCTAAAGCCGAGCTTCCTTCTTAAGCATGTTGAGCCACACTTGGGGAGAGGCGCCAATGTCTATCGCCATTAGGGCTTGAGCAAGGATCACCTTGTCCTGCTTATGTTGGTTGCGGAGTCTGCATAACAACCAGAGTAAGAGCATGAGACCTCCAAGCAGGAACACGCCCATCCCAGCCATGCCCGCCCACTCCTTGACGTGGGAGAGAGCTCTGAGGAACCAGGAAGAGAGTCCTTCCGCTACGGAGATATCTAGACGGGTGGAGTTGATGTGGATAATTTCTCGCCGCAGCTCTTCTAGTGTCCCATCGAAGTCTTGGGACCAGTTTCCTGAAAGATACTGGGACAGGTCTCGTGACAGATTAGCTGCCCGTGTAAAATTTTTATATTGAATGCTAGTGATGCAGAGGGCACGATATTTCCGCTCACATCCCAATTGGGCCATTTGCCAGAGCACCTCCATTTGTTCCTCCACGAGATCTATGCGTTGATTGAGGATCATTATTCCTCCTTTCAGTTTGCCATCAAGTGTGGACTGTTGGTCCAGGGCAGAAGCTACTGAGGCTGCAAGGTTATTGAGCTCTGTAGCCGATTTGATGGAGGTGTCTAAAGCTATACCAGCGGCGGTGGCTGCGACCGCGGTTGCGGAGATCAGGAGCACTATGGCGGCTGTAACACCGAAATCGCGCCTTTCTCGAAACAGAGTCATGGTGTTAGGGGCGTCTACGGGAACAGGGACCCAACGGGGGATGCGGACTACCAAAGCATTGGTAAAGTTACGCGCATCCCAACACTGAGACAGAAAGCAGGTTTCATTGGAGCAGGAGTCAAAGCTACTATTGGATAAGATAAACAGAAATGGGGGGTATACGCATACTGGAGAAGGTGGAAAAAGGGAATTAGGTGACTCTGGACCTGATTTTGCTGAACACGTGTAGTTCTCGTTGTTATGGGTCATGATCATGTTCCAGTGTGCGCGCATGTGGTTATTCTCGCACCAAAAGGTGATATTTTTTACACCGATTCCCCCACCCTGGAGGGCGGAAAAGGGGGAGAGGTCGGTACACGAGCCATTGACTCCACACAGCATCCATTTATGGAAGGGGTTCATGCTCAGCTGCTGACGAAACTCGCCTTCGAGCACCTTTACTGGCCACCAAGCCTCATTGGCTGGCCGTCCCTCCATATCTGGGGAGATGGTAAACTCCTGCCTCTCAGTTGCCCACGTTACTACAGTTGACTGACAGTCAGTCCAGGGCCACAGCTCTCCCTCATAGTCGCCCACACAATGGGAGGCATATTTGGGTTGACGAGGCCTGTCGGTGGAATTGTTCCTGGGAGAGTGTACAAATGTGCCATTGATCCAGAGAACCATCTGGTGGATAGTCATGTTCTTATAGGACGGGCTCCCTTCCTTATTAGGCCCTTCAAATTTAGCTGACATAACGGGGAGGCTACTGGCCTCTAGAATTATGTCACTGAACCATCCGTATTTCCTCCGTTTCAGGGAGATACAGCCAGCTAGATTCTGAGTGGTGAAGCATAATGACCCATTAGTTACGAAGGATCGGTTTTCTCCCAGGGGAGCTACTAGGGTGTCTTTAACTAAGTAGGGCAAGTTCATACTAGTATTGGTAGTGAAAAAGCGCGGAAAAACGGCTGCATTGAAACGGACAGGCATAGGCTTAGGAAAGGCAGACAGGATTCCCCATCTCAATACTCCCTGAGTCGGGGTCTCCAGTGTCAGGAGCAGGGTCAGGAGGTACAGCGAAGTCATCTCCTTTGTTTAGGACTTTCCTCGTTAGGCGCTCCGGGATCCAGAAGGGATTTTCTTCACCCTGGGGGAAAACACACACAGCTCCCCTGGATCTGATTATGATTGGATCCGGGCCCTTCCATTGGTTAGATAACACGTCCTTCCATTTTACTAGTTCTTGTGGGTCTTTTGGCCACTGATTATGGCGATCCGCTGCTGTATGGCTTTGAGCATCCAGATTCAAAAAATTTATAGTGAAAAGTGCTAGGGCTATGGCAGTTTTTGGTGTGGGGGGTATATCTTCAATTCCCCCTTTTTGTTTAAGTAAATAGGATTTGAGCGTGCGGTTCGCACGTTCCACAATCCCTTGACCCTGTGGGTTGTAGGGAAGGCCAGTGATATGTTTTATCCCCATGTGATGACAAAATTGAGCAAATTTTGTAGAGGTATAGGCTGGGCCATTGTCTGTTTTCAGAATCTGTGGTAACCCCCATGCGCTCCAAGCTTCAAGGCAGTGCTGGATGACATGGGAAGCTTTCTCTCCTGACAATGGGGAGGCAAAGATGACTCCTGAACAAGTATCCACGGATACATGTACATATTTCAGTTTCCCAAAAGACGAAATATGCGTCACATCCATTTGCCAAACTTGTAAAGGCCTAATACCTCTGGGGTTGATCCCAACATGAGGTGTGGGAAGGAAGCTGCAGCAATGTTGGCAGCTAAGGACAATGTTCCTAGCTTCGGCCCTGGTTATGCTAAACCGCTTGCGCAGTGTTTCGGCAGTGACATGAAATTGTGTATGGAATTTTGAAGCTGTGGTGATAGGGTCTAGCAGGGGAAAAGCTATATTTCTGGTTGCGAGGTCTGCCAGGTGGTTGCCTTGGGTCATAGGCCCGGGAAGGCCTGAATGTGCTCTGATATGAGTTATATACAAAGGAGATTGCCTATGAAGTAGTGCTGATTGTATCTGTTTGAACAAAGTGGCTACTGGGCTGGACGCTTTGATTAGCCCGGCCACTTCTAGAGATTTGACTGCATTAACTACATAACAGGAGTCAGACACAATATTTAAAGGTTCAGGAAAGATTTGTAGGACCTCTAAGACTATGCGACATTCCACTATTTGTGGAGTGTCAGGCGTGTAGCCTTTTGTCACAACTTTGCCATCATGGACATAGGCACCTGTGCCTGTCTTAGACCCGTCCGTGTAAACTGTTTTTCCATGAGGCAGCGGGGTTAGGCTAGTGACCCGAGGAAATACTAGGAGATGATTTTTGGCGAAGTTGATGAGGGGATGTTTAGGGAAATGATTATCAAAGGTTCCTGAGAAACTGTAAGCAAGTATGGCCCAATCATCGTTCATAGCACATAATACTTGTATCTGTTCTACGCTGTAAGGGGTTATAATTTTAGCTGGAGCCTCTCCGAAATGTGTCATGGAGGTTTTTACTCCTCTCAAAGCAAGTTTGGCCACGGCTGCTGGATAGTACTCTATTGTCCTAGCCTGAGAGGCTTGGGGATGAATCCAGATCAGTGGGCCGTGCTGCCATAAGACTGCAGTTGGCAGCTCTGGGGTGGGAAGGACACACAACTCAAAGGGTTCATTCGATTGCACTCTATTTAATTGTGCTGTCATCAAAGCCTGTTCTACTTTGCGAATGGCTTGTAATGCCTCAGGTGTGAGGGAGCGCGGTGACGTTAGTTGTGGGTCTCCTTCTAGGGTTTTAAATAGTGGAGTCAATTCAGTGGTGGGTATCTTTAAGTATGGGCGCAACCAATTAATATCCCCTAGGAGTTTTTGGAAGTCATTCAAATTTCGCAATTGATTATGTCTTATCTCAAGCTTTTGGGGGCAAATTACATCTGTGTAAATGGTTGCTCCTAGGAATTTGCTAACACTAGATTTTTGGACCTTCTCGCTTGCTATATTCAGTCTCCAATTTTCTAGGGATCTAGTGAGATCTATATATGCTTCTTCTATTTCCGCTGGTTGTGGGGAGCAAAGAAGGATGTCATCCATGTAATGGATGATCTTTAGCGTGGGATAGGTCTTACGAATTGGGTCTAGCGCTCGCTGAACGTACAGTTGACATATGGTGGGGCTATTTGCCATTCCTTGAGGGAGGACCTTCCACTGAAATCTGGCATCGGGTTGTTCATGGTTAATAGCTGGCAAAGTAAAAGCAAATCTTTCCCTGTCCTTGGAGCTTAGAGGTATAGAAAAGAAACAATCTTTAATATCTATTATGAGCACTTTCCATTCTTTGGGTAAGGCAGAGAGGAGTGGCAGTCCCCGTTGTACGGGTCCAAGCATTCTCATTTGAGCATTTACTGCTCTCAGATCATGAAGCAACCTCCATGATCCTGACTTTTTCCTGATTACAAATATGGGTGTGTTCCATGGGGACACAGAGGGTTCTAGGTGTCCCACTTGGAGCTGCTCTTGCACTAAGCAATGAGCTGCTTCTAATTTTTCAGAGGATAGGGGCCACTGAGGAACCCATACGGCCTCCTCTGTGAGCCAAGGTATGGGCATGGCATCTTCAATGGCCCCTATGAAAAACCCAGGCCGTGACGGTCATTCTTTACTTTGGGCAGGATGGGCTCTATGTGTCCCTGTTGGTGTTTCCCCAGCCCCTTGCCAGGGATGTATCCCATGTCCATCATCATGCCTTGGGCGGGGGTGGAGTATTCATTAATGAGTTTGAGGCCTAAGTCTCTCATGACATCCCTCCCCCATAAATTGACCGGTAGAGGGAGTACATAAGGGGTGACTGTACCCTCTTGTCCTTCAGGGGCTCGCCATTTCAATGGTTTGGCACTAATTGAAGGGCTTGACTCATATCCTAAACCTTGTAATGAATGTGAGGATTGGGTCACAGGCCACTTGGAGGGCCACCAGGTTGCAGAGATAATACTTTTATCTGCTCCAGTGTCTAGGATTCCCTCAAAGCTCTTTCCCTCTATTTGAAGAGTTAATTTTGGTCTGTCTGCTAAATCTAATACTATGAAGGCTGAATCCCAGTCAGAGGAGCCGAAGCCCCTTTCTCCCCTCTCCGTGTTGGTAGCAGGATAATTGGCGTGGAGACTAGGTAAAACTAAGAGCTGGGCTATGCGGTCTCCCGGGGATATAGGATAGATTCCTCTGGGAGCCGAACACATGATTTTTACCTGTCCTTCATAATCTTGATCTATGACTCCGGGATGAACTACCAGGCCTTTCAATGCAGCAGAAGAGCGCCCTAGGAGTAACCCAATGGTATTTGGTGGTAGGGGGCCTTTAAAGTCTGAAGGGATAGGCTGAACTCCCATCTGTGGAGTCAACACTATTCTGGTGGTGGCACGGATGTCCAATCCCGCGGAACCTGAAGTGGCTCTCCTTGGGGGGCCTGGTTGTTCCCGAATGACACTTGCGTGCTGGTTGCCCCATATATTTGCGGGCCCTGGTGACGGGGGCCCCTCTGGGCGTTTTTTGGCAACTCTAAGGGTTTCCCTTCTATATCTTTAATAGACCGGCACTCATTAGCCCAATGCCTGCCTTTCTTACACTTAGGGCACAATTCAGGGGTCTTTTGGGTTGTTTGTTCTGAAGCTGGGCTCCTACACTCTCTCTTTATATGTCCTAATTTCCCGCATTGAAAGCATTTGATACTTCTGTTAGTGATCCTGGCTTGTTTGTGGCTCTGTAATATGGCTGCGGCTAGGCCCGCATTGGTGAGTGGCCCTCCTATTTCTCTACAGGCTTTCAACCAGGCATGTATCCCTTTTTGTTTCCAGGGTGTTATCGCCTGTCTGCATTCCTTGGTACATTGTTCAAACACTAATTGCTCCACTAGGGGCATTGCTTGTTCCTGATCTCCAAATATTCTGCCTGCGGCCTCTATCATACGAGCGACAAAGTCAGAAAATGGCTCACTCAGCCCCTGAATAATTTTTGTCAAATTGCCTGATACTTCTCCTTTGTTGGTGAGGGCTTTCCATGCCTTGGCGGCGCACATGTTTATTTGTGCATATACCTGTAAGGGGAAGGCGGTCTGGTCGGCTACCCACTGTCCTTGGCCCGTCAGCATATCATATGACCATGCAGGCTGTCCTTCGGCCGCGTTTGCGCGTGCCTGGGTCATGCTGATATCATGCCACAATGCCTTTCATTCTATGTATTGCCCCATACTAGAAAGGCATGCCTTAGTTACATATTGCCAGTCTGCGGGTGTCATGGCTGTCTCTGTTAATCTCTCAACTTGTGCTATGGTATAGTTAGCACTGACTCCATAAGCCCGAACGGATTCTGCTAACTCCTTAACTTGTTTATGGCTCAGGGGCTGGTGAGAGCGTACACCGTTATCCTCAAATACAGGAAACATTTGTCTAATTGCCTGAAGAGTATCTGGGTGGCAAAAGGAGAGTGCGCCACTCACGTAAGGTGGCGGGGCAAAGGGCGTCGGGGGACACCCTGCTTTCATTTTTTCCTTGGTCCGCTTTTCAACTTTGCTGGTTCCCTTACTTCTACACTCTGCGGTTTTATTTTCTTCCCCTTCCTCTGCGGACGTTAATTCCTCCTCAGATTCCCTATTGGAGAGTTGGAGGTCCCTCAACTCTTTCCAGGGGTATTTACTATTTTCTCCGAGGCGATTGTCACTCGCTTCTCGGGGCTCTTTCGCTTTTGCCCTAGGCGGGCTTTCTCCCTCACTCTGAGGTTTCTTTACCTTCGTTTTTGTGGCCTTTTTTCGGCCGCGCGCGCTCTCTGTTTCCCGTTCCGTTTCTGACATGCTCTCTTGGATATCTGTCAATGCTCTCTGACCTTCTTTTATTACCTTTTCACATCTCTCATCTTGCAGACAAGCTCTAATCAGTTTCCAGAGGGGCCTGGTGCCTCCCCTCAGGCTACCCTCCTCCTCCTCTCTATCAAGATCTTTCCCCAGTTTGTCCCAGCTCGGGATTGAGAGGGACCCTGAACAAATGAACCAGGGGGCCACACGGTCTATCTCCTTCACAAAAGATCCTAAGACTTTGCTGGAGACCTTCAAGTTTCGCTCTTTGAGAGCTGTCTGCAGCGCCGTGACTAATGACGGTGCATTCCCCATGGTGCCTCCTTATTTACAGAGAACCATCAACCATCATCCTAAAAAGCAGGGGCCTCTCGGAACTTACCCCTCCGGGCTTTCTTCTGACCTGCAGTTCTGAATCCTCTCCAGATGTCTGAAGGGTCCTCCCTGTGCCGGTGATGTTCTGGTTCCCGGGATTCGGCACCACTTGTCGCGTGCCCTGTCCTCGCCGGCAAGAACAGCACGCAACAACAGCAGGATTCTTCTGCAGAAAGCTTTATTCTTCAGCTCTTTGTGAAACAAATGAGTTGGGCAGGACCCAGAGGGGAAGGAGAGGCTTGCTTATATAGTTCTCATGCTCTGACCTGGTTGGTGCGGCTCCATATGCCTTATTAGCATAACCATTTGGTGGGTCTCATTGGTCCTTATGCCAAGGCGCAATTAGCATGTAGTTTAGTGGTGTGGGATGATTTGTCATTAGGAAGTTCGGGGCCTTCCGGCTGCCCTGCATGGGGCGCTATTTTCTGAGCGCGGCTGCCAACATAGCAGCAACACATTCATTTCCATTTACACTAAAGTGAGAGAGGAAAAACGTGGTTTCTGGAAACACATAAAACAGCATAAGGCTAGTGTATTATGGGACTCAGCCTGCTCAATGCGTGCGTATTTAAGCAGCGAGAGCTGGTCACTCTCCGGAAGGAACTCAAAACGAATACAATGCTAGATGATAGCCCCAAGTAGTATGTGCCGCCACAGGAAAAGCATCCAAGTAAAAAAAATCTTCCAAAACAATTTTCAAATTGCTTTAAACTTCTTTTTTGGGACAGTATGATTTTGGTGTGAAGGTAAAGGAATCTGATAAAATGACTCTTTTTCCTTAAAATTATCTTAAAGTAGTATGCAGCCTGAAAGTCCCTGGGCACGTCTGCAGCGAAAGGCAGCAGTCCCGAGTGCCCTTTATGCTGTGCCACCAGGCCCGAAATCATGGCATAGGAACACCTCACACAACGGGTGCCGTGGATACCAGAACTGCTCTTGCTGCCATCACGGATGAATGAGGCACCCGACATTCCAAGAGCCATGCTTTGTCCGAGGCATTTTCAATGCATTATTTAATTGAATCCTCATAAACATTTTTTCAAGGAAGGTGGGTTTTACTCTCCCTATATTACCATGGAGGGTATCACACGCCCAGTAAGCTTAATTCGTTTCGTGAGCTGCCCTTGCATTAAAGAACGGAACTGCGCGATGTGAACCCAGTACTCTCCCTCTCTGTAACCTGTGGTCTTAGCCACTACATGTACTTCACTGCTGTTGAAAAGACATTTTCATATTTGATACTGATGACAATATTCAGGACTGAAAGCATAGTCATGATGACGTTATGGCAGATTGGTGGACAAAGCCAATGCATATACCCGGTGTCTACAAGTCAAAAAATTACTAATACGAAATCTGTTCAGTGATTCCCTTCTTCAATATGAATTCAGAGGAGAGAGTTTTTGCTGAGATGTCAAATGCAGTCAGTTTGAACAGCAGTTGTACTTACTGCGTTTTTACACCCTACAACTCTAAGAAGGAAACCTGCAAAACAGTTTTATGCTCACCAGCTTGGGGTGCTTTTGATTAAATTTCAAGCGTTCAATCCATTAACCTTTTTTGTCCACGCGTAATTTGTACACAGTTTTGTTTTATTCAGCTAGGAACATCTACATTTGTCAAAAAACGGACAGATGATTTTGGTGTCCAAAATTCACCGGACAAATATCATTGTTTATAATTTTCGTTTGGCATTAATAAAAGAATAATTTCTATGTGCGTTTCGTGAATTGGGACATCTTCTGACTCCAGGGTTTCATAGAATGACAAATGGATTGTTGGGGGAAATCTGAAGCTTGTATTAAAAGTTTAATTCACTGAACATTCAGAACAATTGTGGGTGAGAAAAAGAAATATATCTTCCTCAATAAACTTTTCTTTTGAAAAAGGAAAAACAAATTATATCATTTGAATAATATGCTTTATGTCGTTCAGTAATTACACGGAAAAAGGAATTTGTTCTTTTTCTCTTAATCTCTAAGGCTTAGAGAGTACATGTTTCTTGTATATAATCTTTCCTAACATTTAAAGAAGCAGCTAAATAGAAGAACGATGAATTAAAGGAGAGCCATGGTGACAAATCGAGCTTTTGATACCGTTATAATCCTCCTTTTTACAGTAACTCATTCAAATCTTTAGCAGCAACACATTCATTTCCATATATACTAAAATGAGAGAGGGAAAACGTGGTTTCTGGAAACACATAAAACAGCATAAGGCTAGTGTATTATGGGTCTCAGCCTGCTTAATGCGTATTTAAGCAGCGAGAGCCTTGTCACTCTCCGGAAGGAACTCAAAACGAATACAATGCTACACGACTTTATTGATAGCCCCAAGTAGTATGTCCAGCCACAGGAAAAGCATCCCAGTAAATTAAATCTTCCAAAACAATTTTCAAATTGCTGTAAACTTCTTTTTTGGATAGTATGCCTTTGGTGTGAAGGTTAAGGAAACTGATAAAATGTCTCTTTTTCCTTAAAATTACCTTAAAGTAGTATGCAGCCTGAAACTCTCTGGGCAATTCTGCAGCGAGAGGAAGCAGTCCTGAGTTCCCTTTATGCTCTGGCACCAGGCCCGAAATCATGGCATAGGAACACCTCACACAGCGAGTGCCATGGATACAAGAACTGCTCTTGCTGCCATCACGGATGACTGATGCACCCGATATTCCAAGCGCCCTGCTTTGTCCAAGGCATTTTCAGTGCATTATTTACTTTAATCCTCAGAATCATTTTGTCAAGGAAGGTGGGTTTTATTCTCCCTATACTACCATGGAGGGAATCACACGCCCAGTAAGCTTAATTCGTTTCCTGAGCTGCCCTTGCATTAAGGAAGGGAAGTGCGCGATGTGAACCCAGTACTCTCCCTCTCTGTAAACTGTGGTCTTAGCCACTACATGTACTTCACTGCTGTTGAAAAGACATTTTTATATTTGATACTGATCACAATATTCAGGGCTGAAAGCATTGACAAGATGACGTTAGGGCAGTTTGATGGAAAAAGCCACTGCATATACTCAGTGTCTACCTGTCAAAAAATTACCCATACGAAATCTTTTCAGTGATTCCCTTCTTCAATATGAATTCAGAGGAGAGAGTTTTCGCTGAGATATCAAGTGCAGTAAGTCGGAACAGCAGTTGAACAAACTGCGTTTTTACACCCCTCAACTCTAAGAAGGAGACCTGCAAAACGGTTTTATGCTCACCAGCTCGGGGTGCTTTTGACTATATTTCAAGCGTTCAATCCATTATCCTTTTTCTGTCCACGCGTAGTTTGTAGACAGTTTTGTTTTATTCAGCTAGGATAATCTACATTTGTGAAAAAACGGACAGATTATTTTTGTGTCCGAAATTCACCGGACAAATATCATTGCTTATAGTTTTCCTTTTGCCATTAATAAGAGAATAATTTCTATGCGTGCTTTATGTATTGGGACGTCTTCTGACTCCAGGATTTCATAGAAAACCAAATGGATTGTTGGGGGATATCTGAAGCTTCTATGAACAGTTTAATTCACTGAACATTCAGAACAATTGTGGGTGAGAAAAAGAAATATATCTTCCTCAACAAACTTTTCTTTTGAAAAAGGAAATGCAATTTATATCATTTGATTCCTATGCATTATGTCGTTCAGTAATTACAGAGAAAAATGAATTTGTTCTTTTTCTCGTAATCTCTAAGGCTTAGAGAGTACATGTTTCTTCAAAATAATCTTTCCTAAGATTTAAAAAAGCAGGTAAATACAAAAAAGATGAATTAAAGGAGAGCCAGGGTGACAAATCGAGCTTATGATACCGTTATAATCCTCCTTTTTACAGTAACTAATTCAAATCTTTAGCAGCAACACATTCATTTCCATTTACACTAAAGTGAGAGAGGAAAAACGTGGTTTTTGGAAACACATAAAACAGCATAAGGCTAGTGTATTATGGGACTCAGCCTGCTCAATGCGTGCGTATTTAAGCAGCGAGAGCTGGTCACTCTCCGGAAGGAACTCAAAACGAATACAATGCTAGATGATAGCCCCAAGTAGTATGTGCAGCCACAGGAAAAGCATCCAAGTAAAAAAAATCTTCCAAAACAATTTTCAAATTGCTTTAAACTTCTTTTTTGGGACAGTATGATTTTGGTGTGAAGGTAAAGAATCTGATAAAATGACTCTTTTTCCTTAAAATTATCTTAAAGTAGTATGCAGCCTGAAAGTCCCTGGGCACGTCTGCAGCGAGAGGCAGCAGTCCCGAGTGCCCTTTATGCTGTGCCACCAGGCCCGAAATCATGGCATAGGAACACCTCACACAGCGAGTGCCATGGATACAAGAACTGCTCTTGCTGCCGTCACGGATGACTGATGCACCCGATATTCCAAGCGCCCTGCTTTGTCCGAGGCATTTTCAGTGCATTATTTACTTTAATCCTCATAATCATTTTGTCAATGAAGGTGGGTTTTACTCTCCCTATATTACCATGGAGGGTATCACACGCCCAGTAAGCTTAATTCGTTTCCTGAGCTGCCCTTGCATTAAGGAACGGAACTGCGCGATGTGAACCCAGTACTCTCCCTCTCTGTAACCTGTGGTCTTAACCACTACATGTACTTCACTACTGTTGAAAAGACATTTTTATATTTGATACTGATCACAATATTCAGGGCTGAAAGCATAGTCATGATGACGTTATGGCAGGTTTGTGGACAAAGCCAATGCATATACCCAGTGTCTACAAGTCAAACAATTACTAAAACGAAATCTTTTCAGTGATTCCCTTCTTCAATATGAATTCAGAGGAGAGAGTTTTCGCTGAGATATCAAGTGCAGTAAGTCTGAACAGCAGTTGTACAAACTGCGTTTTTACACCCCTCAACTCTAAGAAGGAGACCTGCAAAACAGTTTTATGCTCACCAGCTTGGGGTGCTTTTGATTAAATTTCAAGCGTCCAATCCATTAACCTTTTTTGTCCACGCGTAATTTGTACACAGTTTTGTTTTATTCAGCTAGGAAAATCTACATTTTTCAAAAAACGGACAGATGATTTTGGTGTCCAAAATTCACCGGACAAATATCATTGTTTATAATTTTCATTTGGCATTAATAAAAGAATAATTTCTATGTGCGTTTCGTGAATTGGGACGTCTTCTGACTCCAGGGTTTCATAGAATGACAAATGGATTGTTGGGGGAAATCTGAAGCTTGTATTAAAAGTTTAATTCACTGAACATTCAGAACAATTGTGGGTGAGACAAAGAAATATATCTTCCTCAATAAACTTTTCTTTTGAAAAAGGAAAAACAAATTATTTGAATCATTTGAATAATATGCTTTATGTCGTTCAGTAATTACACGGAAAAAGGAATTTGTTCTTTTTCTCTTAATCTCTAAGGCTTAGAGAGTACATGTTTCTTGTATATAATCTTTCCTAACATTTAAAGAGGCAGCTAAATAGAAGAATGATGAATTAAAGGAGAGCCATGGTGACAAATCGAGCTTTTGATACCGTTATAATCCTCCTTTTTACAGTAACTAATTCAAATCTTTAGCAGCAACACATTCATTTCCATATATACTAAAATGAGAGAGGGAAAACGTGGTTTCTGGAAACACATAAAACAGCATAAGGCTAGTGTATTATGGGACTCAGCCTGCTTAATGCGTATTTAAGCAGCGAGAGCTGGTCACTCTCCAGAAGGAACTCAAAACGAATACAATGCTACACGACTTTATTGATAGCCCCAAGTAGCATGTCCAGCCACAGGAAAAGCATCCCAGTAAATTAAATCTTCCAAAACAATTTTCAAATTGCTGTAAACTTCTTTTTTGGATAGTATGCCTTTGGTGTGAAGGTTAAGGAAACTGATAAAATGTCTCTTTTTCCTTAAAATTACCTAAAAGTAGTATGCAGCCTGAAACTCTCTGGGCAATTCTGCAGCGATAGGCAGCAGTCCTGAGTTCCCTTTATGCTCTGGCACCAGGCCCGAAATCATGGCATAGGAACACCTCACACAGCGAGTGCCTTGGATACAAGAACTGCTCTTGCTGCCATCACGGATGACTGATGCACCCGATATTCCAAGCGCCCTGCTTTGTCCGAGGCATTTTCAGTGCATTATTTACTTTAATCCTCATAATCATTTTGTCAAGGAAGGTGGGTTTTATTCTCCCTATACTACCATGGAGGGAATCACACGCCCAGTAAGCTTAATTCGTTTCCTGAGCTGCCCTTGCATTAAGGAAGGGAAGTGCGCGATGTGAACCCAGTACTCTCCCTCTCTGTAAACTGTGGTCTTAGTCACTTCATGTACTTCACTGCTGTTGAAAAGACATTTTTATATTTGATACTGATCACAATATTCAGGGCTGAAAGCATCGACAAGATGACGTTAGGGCAGTTTGATGGAAAAAGCCACTGCATATACCCAGTGTCTACCTGTCAAAAAATTACCCATACGAAATCTTTTCAGTGATTCCCTTCTTCAATATGAATTCAGAGGAGAGAGTTTTCGCTGAGATATCAAGTGCAGTAAGTCTGAACAGCAGTTGTACAAACTGCGTTTTTACACCCCTCAACTCTAAGAAGGAGACCTGCAAAACAGTTTTATGCTCACCAGCTCGGGGTGCTTTTGACTATATTTCAAGCGTTCAATCCATTATCCTTTTTCTGTCCACGCGTAATTTGTAGACAGTTTTCTTTTATTCAGCTAGGAAAATCTACATTTGTGAAAAAACGGACAGATTATTTTTGTGTCCGAAATTCACCGGACAAATATCATTGCTTATAGTTTTCCTTTTGCCATTAATAAGAGAATAATTTCTATGCGTGCTTCATATATTGGGACGTCTTCTGACTCCAGGATTTCATAGAATAACTAATGGATTGTTGGGGGATATCTGAAGCTTCTATGAACAGTTTAATTCACTGAACATTCAGAACAATTGTGGGTGAGAAAAAGAAATATATCTTCCTCAATAAACTTTTCTTTTGAAAAAGGAAATGCAATTTATATCATTTGATTCCTATGCATTATGTCGTTCAGTAATTACAGAGAAAAATGAATTTGTTCTTTTTCTCGTAATCTCTAAGGCTTAGAGAGTACATGTTTCTTCAAAATAATCTTTCCTAAGATTTAAAAAGGCAGGTAAATACAAAAATGATGAATTAAAGGAGAGCCAGGGTGACAAATCGACCTTATGATACAGTTATAATCCTCCTTTTTACAGTAACTAATTCAAATCTTTAGCAGCAACACATTCATTTCCATTTACACTAAAGTGAGAGAGGAAAAACGTGGTTTCTGGAAACACATAAAACAGCATAAGGCTAGTGTATTATGGGACTCAGCCTGCTCAATGCGTGCGTATTTAAGCAGCGAGAGCTGGTCACTCTCCGGAAGGAGCTCAAAACGAATACAATGCTAGATGATAGCCCCAAGTAGTATGTGCAGCCACAGGAAAAGCATCCAAGTAAAAAAAATCTTCCAAAACAATTTTCAAATTGCTTTAAACTTCTTTTTTGGGACAGTATGATTTTGGTGTGAAGGTAAAGGAATCTGATAAAATGACTCTTTTTCCTTAAAATTATCTTAAAGTAGTATGCAGCCTGAAAGTCCCTGGGCATGGCTGCAGCGAGTGGCAGCAGTCCCGAGTGCCCTTTATGCTGTGCCACCAGGCCCGAAATCATGGCATAGGAACACCTCACACAACGGGTGCCGTGGATACCAGAACTGCTCTTGCTGCCATCACGGATGAATGAGGCACCCGACATTCCAAGAGCCATGCTTTGTCCGAGGCATTTTCAATGCATTATTTACTTGAATCCTCATAATCATTTTGTCAAGGAAGGTGGGTTTTACTCTCCCTATATTACCATGGAGGGTATCACACGCCCAGTAAGCTTAATTCGTTTCCTGAGCTGCCCTTGCATTAAGGAACGGAACTGCGCGATGTGAACCCAGTACTCTCCCTCTCTGTAACCTGTGGTCTTAGCCACTACATGTACTTCACTGCTGTTGAAAAGACATTTTCATATTTGATTCTGATCACAATATTCAGGACTGAAAGCATAGTCATGATGACGTTATGGCAGGTTTGTGGACAAAGCCAATGCATACACCCCGTGTCTACAAGTCAAAAAATTACCAATACGATATCTGTTCAGTGATTCCCTTCTTCAATATGAATTCAGAGGAGAGAGTTTTTGCTGAGATGTCAAATGCAGTCAGTTTGAACAGCTGTTGTACTTACTGCGTTTTTACACCCTACAACTCTAAGAAGGAAACCTGCAAAACAGTTTTATGCTCACCAGCTTGGGGTGCTTTTGATTAAATTTCAAGCGTTCAATCCATTAACCTTTTTTGTCCACGGGTAATTTGTACACAGTTTTGTTTTATTCAGCTAGGAAAATCTACATTTGTCAAAAAACGGACAGATGATTTTGGTGTCCAAAATTCACCGGACAAATACCATTGTTTATAATTTTCATTTGGCATTAATAAAAGAATAATCTCTATGTGCGTTTCGTGAATTGGGACGTCTTCTGACTCCAGGGTTTCATAGAATGACAAATGGATTGTTGGGGGAAATCTGAAGCTTGTATTAAAAGTTTAATTCACTGAACATTCAGAACAATTGTGGGTGAGACAAAGAAATATATCTTCCTCAATAAACTTTTCTTTTGAAAAAGGAAAAACAAATTATTTGAATCATTTGAATAATATGCTTTATGTCGTTCAGTAATTACAAGGAAAAAGGAATTTGTTCTTTTTCTCTTAATCTCTAAGGCCTAGAGAGTACATGTTTCTTGTATATAATCTTTCCTAACATTTAAAGAGGCAGCTAATAGAAGAATGATGAATTAAAGGAGAGCCATGGTGATAAATCGTGCTTTTGATACCGTTATAATCCTGCTTTTTACAGTAACTAATTCAAATCTTCAGCAGCAACACGTTCGTTTCCATATATACTAAAATGAGAGAGGGAAAACGTGGTTTCTGGAAACACATAAAACAGCATAAGGGTAGTGTATTATGGGACTCAGCCTGCTTAATGCGTATTTAAGCAGCGAGAGCTGGTCACACTTCGGAAGGAACTCAAAACGAATACAATGGTACACGACTTTATTGATAGCCCCAAGTAGCATGTCCAGCCACAGGAAAAGCATCCCAGTAAATTAAATCTTCCAAAACAATTTTCAAATTGCTGTGAACTTCTTTTTTGGATAGTATGCCTTTGGTGTGAAGGTTAAGGAAACTGATAAAATGTCTCTTTTTCCTTAAAATTACCTTAAAGTAGTATGCAGCCTGAAACTTTCTGGGCAATTCTGCAGCGAGAGGCAGCAGTCCTGAGTTCCCTTTATGCTCTGGCACCAGGCCCGAAATCATGGCATAGGAACACCTCACACAGCGAGTGCCATGGATACAAGAACTGCTCTTGCTGCCATCACGGATGACTGATGCACCCGATATTCCAAGCGCCCTGCTTTGTCCGAGGCATTTTCAGTGCATTATTTACTTTAATCCTCATAATCATTTTGTCAAGAAAGGTGGGTTTTATTCTCCCTATACTACCATGGAGGGAATCACACGCCCAGTAAGCTTAATTCGTTTCCTGAGCTGCCCTTGCATTAAGGAAGGGAAGTGCGCGATGTGAACCCAGTACTCTCCCTTTCTGTAAACTGTGGTCTTAGCCACTACATGTACTTCTCTGCTGTTGAAAAGACATTTTTATATTTGATACTGATCACAATATTCAGGTCTGAAAGCATTGACAAGATGACGTTAGGGCAGTTTGATGGAAAAAGCCACTGCATATACCCAGTGTCTACCTGTCAAAAAATTACCATTACGAAATCTTTTCAGTGATTCCCTTCTTCAATATGAATTCAGAGGAGAGAGTTTTCGCTGAGATATCAAGTGCAGTAAGTCTGAACAGCAGTTGTACAAACTGCGTTTTTACACCCCTCAACTCTAAGAAGGAGACCTGCAAAACAGTTTTATGCTCACCAGCTCGGGGTGCTTTTGACTATATTTCAAGCGTTCAATCCATTATCCTTTTTCTGTCCACGCGTAATTTGTGGACAGTTTTGTTTTATTCAGCTAGGAAAATCTACATTTGTGAAAAAACGGACAGATTATTTTTGTGTCCGAAATTCACCGGACAAATATCATTGCTTATAGTTTTCCTTTTGCCATTAATAAGAGAATAATTTCTATGCGTGCTTCATGTATTGGGACGTCTTCTGACTCCAGGATTTCATAGAATAACAAATGGATTGTTGGGGGATATCTGAAGCTTCTATGAACAGTTTAATTCACTGAACATTCAGAACAATTGTGGGTGAGAAAAAGAAATATATCTTCCTCAATAAACTTTTCTTTTGAAAAAGGAAATGCAATTTATATCATTTGATTCCTATGCATTATGTCGTTCAGTAATTACAGAGAAAAATGAATTTGTTCTTTTTCTCGTAATCTCTAAGGCTTAGAGAGTACATGTTTCTTCAAAATAATCTTTCTTAAGATTTAAAAAAGCAGGTAAATACAAAAATGATGAATTAAAGGAGAGCCAGGGTGACAAATCGAGCTTATGATACCGTTATAATCCTCCTTTTTACAGTAACTAATTCAAATCTTTAGCAGCAACACATTCATTTCCATTTACACTAAAGTGAGAGAGGAAAAACGTGGTTTCTGGAAACACATAAAACAGCATAAGGCTAGTGTATTATGGGACTCAGCCTGCTCAATGCGTGCGTATTTAAGCAGCGAGAGCTGGTCACTCTCCGGAAGGAACTCAAAACGAATACAATGCTAGATGATAGCCCCAAGTAGTATGTGCAGCCACAGGAAAAGCATCCAAGTAAAAAAAATCTTCCAAAACAATTTTCAAATTGCTTTAAACTTCTTTTTTGGGACAGTATGATTTTGGTGTGAAGGTAAAGGAATCTGATAAAATGACTCTTTTTCCTTAAAATTATCTTAAAGTAGTATGCAGCCTGAAAGTCCCTGGGCACGTCTGCAGCGAGAGGCAGCAGTCCCGAGTGCCCTTTATGCTGTGCCACCAGGCCCGAAATCATGGCATAGTAACACCTCACACAACGGGTGCCGTGGATACCAGAACTGCTCTTGCTGCCATCACGGATGAATGAGGCACCCGACATTCCAAGAGCCATGCTTTGTCCGAGGCATTTTCAATGCATTATTTACTTGAATCCTCATAATCATTTTGTCAAGGAAGGTGGGTTTTACTCTCCCTATATTACCATGGAGGGTATCACACCCCCAGTAAGCTTAATTCGTTTCCTGAGCTGCCCTTGCATTAAGGAACGGAACTGCGCGATGTGAACCCAGTACTCTCCCTCTCTGTAACCTGTGGTCTTAGCCTCTACATGTACTTCACTGCTGTTGAAAAGACATTTTTATATTTGATACTTATCACAATATTCAGGAATGAAAGCATAGTCATGAT
Organism: Manis javanica; assembly: GCF_040802235.1. Classification (NCBI taxonomy): domain Eukaryota; kingdom Metazoa; phylum Chordata; class Mammalia; order Pholidota; family Manidae; genus Manis; species Manis javanica. The sequence continues at coordinate 33,323,560 of NC_133156.1, read as the reverse complement.
GACGTTATAGCAGGTTTGTGGACAAAGCCAATGCATATACCCAGTGTCTACAAGTCAAAAAATTACCAATACGAAATCTGTTCAGTGGTTCGATTCTTCAATATGAATTCAGAGGAGAGAGTTTTTGCTGAGATGTCAAATGCAGTCAGTTTGAACAGCAGTTGTACTTACTGCGTTTTTACACCCTACAACTCTAAGAAGGAAACCTGCAAAACAGTTTTATGCTCACCAGCTTGGGGTGCTTTTGATTAAATTTCAAGCGTTCAATCCATTAACCTTTTTTGTCCACGCGTAATTTGTACACAGTTTTGTTTTATTCAGCTAGGAAAATCTACATTTTTCAAAAAACGGACAGATGATTTTGGTGTCCAAAATTCACCGGACAAATACCATTGTTTATAATTTTCATTTGGCATTAATAAAAGAATAATCTCTATGTGCGTTTCGTGAATTGGGACGTCTTCTGACTCCAGGGTTTCATAGAATGACAAATGGATTGTTGGGGGAAATCTGAAGCTTGTATTAAAAGATTAATTCACTGAATATTCAGAACAATTGTGGGTGAGACAAAGAAATATAGCTTCCTCAATAAACTTTTCTTTTGAAAAAGGAAAAACAAATTATTTGAATCATTTGAATAATATGCTTTATGTCGTTCAGTAATTACACGGAAAAAGGAATTTGTTCTTTTTCTCTTAATCTCTAAGGCTTAGAGAGTACATGTTTCTTGTATATAATCTTTCCTAACATTTAAAGAGGCAGCTAAATAGAAGCATGATGAATTAAAGGAGAGCCATGGTGACAAATCGAGCTTTTGATACCGTTATAATCCTCCTTTTTACAGTAACTCATTCAAATCTTTAGCAGCAACACATTCATTTCCATATATACTAAAATGAGAGAGGGAAAACGTGGTTTCTGGAAACACATAAAACAGCATAAGGCTAGTGTATTATGGGACTCAGCCTGCTTAATGCGTATTTAAGCAGCGAGAGCTGGTCACTCTCCGGAAGGAACTCAAAACGAATACAATGCTACACGACTTTATTGATAGCCCCTAGTAGCATGTCCAGCCACAGGAAAAGCATCCCAGTAAATTAAATCTTCCAAAACAATTTTCAAATTGCTGTAAACTTCTTTTTTGGATAGTATGCCTTTGGTGTGAAGGTTAAGGAAACTGATAAAATGTCTCTTTTTCCTTAAAATTACCTTAAAGTAGTATGCAGCCTGAAACTCTCTGGGCAATTCTGCAGCGAGAGGCAGCAGTCCTGAGTTCCCTTTATGCTCTGGCACCAGGCCCGAAATCATGGCATAGGAACACCTCACACAGCGAGTGCCATGGATACAAGAACTGCTCTTGCTGCCATCACGGATGACTGATGCACCCGATATTCCAAGCGCCCTGCTTTGTCCGAGGCATTTTCAGTGCATTATTTACTTTAATCCTCATAATCATTTTGTCAAGGAAGGTGGGTTTTATTCTCCCCATACTACCATGGAGGGAATCACTCGCCCAGTAAGCTTAATTCGTTTCCTGAGCTGCCCTTGCATTAAAGAACGGAACTGCGCGATGTGAACCCAGTACTCTCCCTCTCTGTAACCTGTGGTCTTAGCCACTACATGTACTTCACTGCTGTTGAAAAGACATTTTCATATTTGATACTGATGACAATATTCAGGACTGAAAGCATAGTCATGATGACATTATGGCAGGTTGGTGGACAAAGCCAATGCATATACCCGGTGTCTACAAGTCAAAAAATTACTAATACGAAATCTGTTCAGTGATTCCCTTCTTCAATATGAATTCAGAGGAGAGAGTTTTTGCTGAGATGTCAAATGCAGTCAGTTTGAACAGCAGTTGTACTTACTGCGTTTTTACACCCTACAACTCTAAGAAGGAAACCTGCAAAACAGTTTTATGCTCACCAGCTTGGGGTGCTTTTGATTAAATTTCAAGCGTTCAATCCATTAACCTTTTTTGTCCACGCGTAATTTGTACACAGTTTTGTTTTATTCAGCTAGGAAAATCTACATTTGTCAAAAAACGGACAGATGATTTTGGTGTCCAAAATTCACCGGACAAATATCATTGTTTATAATTTTCATTTGGCATTAATAAAAGAATAATTTCTATGTGCGTTTCGTGAATTGGGACGTCTTCTGACTCCAGGGTTTCATAGAATGACAAATGGATTTTTGAGGGAAATCTGAAGCTTGTATTAAAAGTTTTATTCACTGAACATTCAGAACAATTGTGGGTGAGACAAAGAAATATATCTTCCTCAATAAACTTTTCTTTTGAAAAAGGAAAAACAAATTATATCATTTGGATAATATGCTTTATGTCGTTCAGTAATTACACGAAAAAAGGAATTTGTTCTTTTTCTCTTAATCTCTAAGGCTTAGAGAGTACATGTTTCTTGTATATAATCTTTCCTAACATTTAAAGAAGCAGCTAAATAGAAGAATGATGAATGAAAGGAGAGCCATGGTGACAAATCGAGCTTTTGATACCGTTATATTCCTCCTTTTTACAGTAACCAGTTCAAATCTTTAGCAGAAACACATTCATTTCCATATATACTAAAATGAGAGAGGGAAAACATGGTTTCTGGAAACACATAAAACAGCATAAGGCTAGTGTATTATGGGACTCAGCCTGCTTAATGCGTATTTAAGCAGCGAGAGCTGGTCACTCTCCGGAAGGAACTCAAAACGAATACAATGCTACACGACTTTATTGATAGCCCCAAGTAGTATGTCCAGCCACAGGAAAAGCATCCCAGTAAATTAAATCTTCCAAAACAATTTTCAAATTGCTGTAAACTTCTTTTTTGGATAGTATGCCTTTGGTGTGAAGGTTAAGGAAACTGACAAAACGTCTCTTTTTCCTTAAAATTACCTTAAAGTAGTATGCAGCCTGAAACTCTCTGGGCAATTCTGCAGCGAGAGGCAGCAGTCCTGAGTTCCCTTTATGCTCTGGCACCAGGCCCGAAATCATGGCATAGGAACACCTCACACAGCGAGTGCCATGGATACAAGAACTGCTCTTGCTGCCGTCACGGATGACTGAAGCACCCGATATTCCCAGCGCCCTGCTTTGTCAGAGGCATTTTCAGTGCATTATTTACTTTAATCCTCATGATCATTTTTTCAAGGAAGGTGGGTTTTATTCTCCCTATACTACCATGGAGGGAATCACACGCCCAGTAAGCTTAATTCGTTTCCTGAGCTGCCCTTGCATTAAGGAAGGGAAGTGCGCGATGTGAACCCAGTACTCTCCCTCTCTGTAAACTGTGGTCTTAGCCACTACATGTACTTCACTGCTGTTGAAAAGACATTTTTATATTTGATACTGATCACAATATTCAGGGCTGAAAGCATTGACAAGATGACGTTAGGGCGGTTTGATGGATAAAGCCACTGTATATACCCAGTGTCTACCTGTCAAAAAATTACCCATACGAAATCTTTTCAGTGATTCCCTTCTTCAATATGAATTCAGAGGAGAGAGTTTTCGCTGAGATATCAAGTGCAGTAAGTCTGAACAGCAGTTGTACAAACTGCGTTTTTACACCCCTCAACTCTAAGAAGGAGACCTGCAAAACAGTTTTATGCTCACCAGCTCGGGGTGCTTTTGACTATATTTCAAGCGTTCAATCCATTATCCTTTTTCTGTCCACGCGTAGTTTGTAGACAGTTTTGTTTTATTCAGCTAGGAAAATCTACATTTGTGAAAAAACGGACAGATTATTTTTGTGTCCGAAATTCACCGGACAAATATCATTGCTTATAGTTTTCCTTTTGCCATTAATAAGAGAATAATTTCTTTGCGTGCTTCATGTATTGAGGCGTCTTCTGACTCCAGGATTTCATAGAATAACAAATGGATTGTTGGGGGATATCTGAAGCTTCTATGAACAGTTTAATTCACTGAACATTCAGAACAATTGTGGGTGAGAAAAAGAAATATATCTTCCTCAATAAACTTTTCTGTTGCAAAAGGAAATGCAATTTATATCATTTGATTCCTATGCATTATGTCGTTCAGTAATTACAGAGAAAAATGAATTTGTTCTTTTTCTCATAATCTCTAAGGCTTAGAGTACATGTTTCTTCAGAATAATCTTTCCTAAGATTTAAAAAAGCAGGTAAATACAAAAATGATGAATTAAAGGAGAGCCAGGGTGACAAATCGAGCTTATGATACCGTTATAATCCTCCTTTTTACAGTAACTAATTCAAATCTTTAGCAGCAACACATTCATTTCCGTTTACACTAAAGTGAGAGAGGAAAAACGTGGTTTCTGGAAACACATAAAACAGCATAAGGCTAGTGTATTATGGGACTCAGCCTGCTCTATGCGTGCGTATTTAAGCAGCGAGAGCTGGTCACTCTCCGGAAGGAACTCAAAACGAATACAATGCTAGATGATAGCCCCAAGTAGTATGTGCAGCCACAGGAAAAGCATCCAAGTAAAAAAAACCTTCCAAAACAATTTTCAAATTGCTTTAAACTTCTTTTTTGGGACAGTATGATTTTGGTGTGAAGGTAAAGGAATCTGATAAAATGAGTCTTTTTCCTTAAAATTATTTTAAAGTAGTATGCAGCCTGAAACTCCCTGGGCACGTCTGCAGCGAGAGGCAGCAGGCCCGAGTGCCCTTTATGCTGTGCCACCAGGCCCGAAATCATGGCATAGGAACCCCTCACACAACGGGTGCCGTGGATACCAGAACTGCTCTTGCTGCCATCACGGATGAATGAGGCACCCGACATTCCAAGAGCCATGCTTTGTCCGAGGCATTTTTAATGCATTATTTACTTGAATCCCCATAATCATTTTGTCAAGGAAGGTGGGTTTTACTCTCCCTATATTACCATGGAGGGTATCACACGCCCAGTAAGCTTAATTCGTTTCCTGAGCTGCCCTTGCATTAAGGAACGGAACTGCGCGATGTGAACCCAGTACTCTCCCTCTCTGTAACCTGTGGTCTTAGCCACTACATGTACTTCACTGCTGTTGAAAAGACATTTTTATATTTGATGCTGATCACAATATTCAGGACTGAAAGCATAGTCATGATGACGTTATGGCAGGTTGGTGGACAAAGCCAATGCATATACCCGGTGTCTACAAGTCAAAAAATTACTAATACGAAATCTGTTCAGTGATTCCCTTCTTCAATATGAATTCAGAGGAGAGAGTTTTTGATGAGATGTCAAATGCAGTCAGTTTAAACAGCAGTTGTACTTACTGCTTTTTTACACCCTACAACTCTAAGAAGGAAACCTGCAATACAGTTTTATGCTCACCAGCTTGGGGTGCTTTTGATTAAATTTCAAGCGTTCAATCCATTAACCTTTTTTGTCCACGCGTAATTTGTACACAGTTTTGTTTTATTCAGCTAGGAAAATCTACATTTGTCAAAAAACGGACAGATGATTTTGGTGTCCAAAATTCACCGGACAAATATCATTGTTTATAATTTTCATTTGGCATTGATAAAAGAATAATTTCTATGTGCGTTTCGTGAATTGGGACGTCTTCTGACTCCAGGGTTTCATAGAATGACAAATGGATTATTGGGGGAAATCTGAAGCTTGTATTAAAAGTTTAATTCACTGAACATTCAGAACAATTGTGGGTGAGACAAAGAAATATATCTTCCTCAATAAACTTTTCTTTTGAAAAAGGAAAAACAAATTATATCATTTGAATAATATGCTTTATGTCGTTCAGTAATTACACGGAAAAAGGAATTTGTTCTTTTTCTCTTAATCCTAAGGCTTAGAGAGTACATGTTTCTTGTATATAATCTTTCCTAACATTTAAAGAAGCAGCTAAATAGAAGAATGATGAATTAAAGGAGAGCCATGGTGACAAATCGAGCTTTTGATACCGTTATAATCCTCCTTTTTACAGTAACTAATTCAAATCTTTAGCAGCAACGCATTCATTTCCATATATACTAAAATGAGAGAGGGAAAACGTGGTTTCTGGAAACACATAAAACAGCATACGCCTAGTGTTTTATGGGACTCAGCCTGCTTAATGCGTATTTAAGCAGCGAGAGCTGGTCACCCTCCGGAAGGAACTCAAAACGAATACAATGCTACACGACTTTATTGATAGCCCCAAGTAGTATGTCCAGCCACAGGAAAAGCATCCCAGTAAATTAAATCTTCCAAAGCAATTTTCAAATTGCTGTAAACTTCTTTTTTGGATAGTATGCCTTTGCTGTGAAGGTTAAGGAAACTGATAAAATGTCTCTTTTTCCTTAAAATTACCTTAAAGTAGTATGCAGCCTGAAACTCCCTGGGCACGTCTGCAGCGAGAGGCAGCAGTCCCGAGTGCCCTTTATGCTGTGCCACCAGGCCCGAAATCATGGCATAGGAACACCTCACACAACGGGTGCCGTGGATACCAGAACTGCTCTTGCTGCCATCACGGATGAATGAGGCACGGGACATTCCAAGAGCCATGCTTTGTCCGAGGCATTTTCAATGCATTCTTTACTTGAATCCTCATAATCATTTTGTCAAGGAAGGTGGGTTTTACTCTCCCTATATTACCATGGAGGGTATCACACGCCCAGTAAGCTTAATTCGTTTCCTGAGCTGCCCTTGCATTAAGGAACGGAACTGCGCGATGTGAACCCAGTACTCTCCCTCTCTGTAACCTGTGGTCTTAGCCACTACATGTACTTCACTGCTGTTAAAAAGACATTTTCATATTTGATACTGATCACAATATTCAGGACTGAAAGCATAGTCATGATGACGTTATGGCAGGTTTGTGGACAAAGCCAATGCATATACCCAGTGTCTACAAGTCAAAAAATTACTAATACGAAATCTGTTCAGTGATTCCCTTCTTCAATATGAATTCAGAGGAGAGAGTTTTTGCTGAGATGTCAAATGCAGTCAGTTTGAACAGCAATTGTACTTACTGCGTTTTTACACCCTACAACTCTAAGAAGGAAACCTGCAAAACAGTTTTATGCTCACCAGCTTGGGGTGCTTTTGATTAAATTTCAAGCGTTCAATCCATTAACCTTTTTTGTCCACGCGTAATTTGTACACAGTTTTGTTTTATTCAGCTAGGAACATCTACATTTGTCAAAAAACGGACAGATGATTTTGGTGTCCAAAATTCACCGGACAAATATCATTGTTTATAATTTTCGTTTGGCATTAATAAAAGAATAATTTCTATGTGCGTTTCGTGAATTGGGACATCTTCTGACTCCAGGGTTTCATAGAATGACAAATGGATTGTTGGGGGAAATCTGAAGCTTGTATTAAAAGTTTAATTCACTGAACATTCAGAACAATTGTGGGTGAGAAAAAGAAATATATCTTCCTCAATAAACTTTTCTTTTGAAAAAGGAAAAACAAATTATATCATTTGAATAATATGCTTTATGTCGTTCAGTAATTACACGGAAAAAGGAATTTGTTCTTTTTCTCTTAATCTCTAAGGCTTAGAGAGTACATGTTTCTTGTATATAATCTTTCCTAACATTTAAAGAAGCAGCTAAATAGAAGAACGATGAATTAAAGGAGAGCCATGGTGACAAATCGAGCTTTTGATACCGTTATAATCCTCCTTTTTACAGTAACTCATTCAAATCTTTAGCAGCAACACATTCATTTCCATATATACTAAAATGAGAGAGGGAAAACGTGGTTTCTGGAAACACATAAAACAGCATAAGGCTAGTGTATTATGGGTCTCAGCCTGCTTAATGCGTATTTAAGCAGCGAGAGCCTTGTCACTCTCCGGAAGGAACTCAAAACGAATACAATGCTACACGACTTTATTGATAGCCCCAAGTAGTATGTCCAGCCACAGGAAAAGCATCCCAGTAAATTAAATCTTCCAAAACAATTTTCAAATTGCTGTAAACTTCTTTTTTGGATAGTATGCCTTTGGTGTGAAGGTTAAGGAAACTGATAAAATGTCTCTTTTTCCTTAAAATTACCTTAAAGTAGTATGCAGCCTGAAACTCTCTGGGCAATTCTGCAGCGAGAGGAAGCAGTCCTGAGTTCCCTTTATGCTCTGGCACCAGGCCCGAAATCATGGCATAGGAACACCTCACACAGCGAGTGCCATGGATACAAGAACTGCTCTTGCTGCCATCACGGATGACTGATGCACCCGATATTCCAAGCGCCCTGCTTTGTCCAAGGCATTTTCAGTGCATTATTTACTTTAATCCTCAGAATCATTTTGTCAAGGAAGGTGGGTTTTATTCTCCCTATACTACCATGGAGGGAATCACACGCCCAGTAAGCTTAATTCGTTTCCTGAGCTGCCCTTGCATTAAGGAAGGGAAGTGCGCGATGTGAACCCAGTACTCTCCCTCTCTGTAAACTGTGGTCTTAGCCACTACATGTACTTCACTGCTGTTGAAAAGACATTTTTATATTTGATACTGATCACAATATTCAGGGCTGAAAGCATTGACAAGATGACGTTAGGGCAGTTTGATGGAAAAAGCCACTGCATATACTCAGTGTCTACCTGTCAAAAAATTACCCATACGAAATCTTTTCAGTGATTCCCTTCTTCAATATGAATTCAGAGGAGAGAGTTTTCGCTGAGATATCAAGTGCAGTAAGTCGGAACAGCAGTTGAACAAACTGCGTTTTTACACCCCTCAACTCTAAGAAGGAGACCTGCAAAACGGTTTTATGCTCACCAGCTCGGGGTGCTTTTGACTATATTTCAAGCGTTCAATCCATTATCCTTTTTCTGTCCACGCGTAGTTTGTAGACAGTTTTGTTTTATTCAGCTAGGATAATCTACATTTGTGAAAAAACGGACAGATTATTTTTGTGTCCGAAATTCACCGGACAAATATCATTGCTTATAGTTTTCCTTTTGCCATTAATAAGAGAATAATTTCTATGCGTGCTTTATGTATTGGGACGTCTTCTGACTCCAGGATTTCATAGAAAACCAAATGGATTGTTGGGGGATATCTGAAGCTTCTATGAACAGTTTAATTCACTGAACATTCAGAACAATTGTGGGTGAGAAAAAGAAATATATCTTCCTCAACAAACTTTTCTTTTGAAAAAGGAAATGCAATTTATATCATTTGATTCCTATGCATTATGTCGTTCAGTAATTACAGAGAAAAATGAATTTGTTCTTTTTCTCGTAATCTCTAAGGCTTAGAGAGTACATGTTTCTTCAAAATAATCTTTCCTAAGATTTAAAAAAGCAGGTAAATACAAAAAAGATGAATTAAAGGAGAGCCAGGGTGACAAATCGAGCTTATGATACCGTTATAATCCTCCTTTTTACAGTAACTAATTCAAATCTTTAGCAGCAACACATTCATTTCCATTTACACTAAAGTGAGAGAGGAAAAACGTGGTTTTTGGAAACACATAAAACAGCATAAGGCTAGTGTATTATGGGACTCAGCCTGCTCAATGCGTGCGTATTTAAGCAGCGAGAGCTGGTCACTCTCCGGAAGGAACTCAAAACGAATACAATGCTAGATGATAGCCCCAAGTAGTATGTGCAGCCACAGGAAAAGCATCCAAGTAAAAAAAATCTTCCAAAACAATTTTCAAATTGCTTTAAACTTCTTTTTTGGGACAGTATGATTTTGGTGTGAAGGTAAAGAATCTGATAAAATGACTCTTTTTCCTTAAAATTATCTTAAAGTAGTATGCAGCCTGAAAGTCCCTGGGCACGTCTGCAGCGAGAGGCAGCAGTCCCGAGTGCCCTTTATGCTGTGCCACCAGGCCCGAAATCATGGCATAGGAACACCTCACACAGCGAGTGCCATGGATACAAGAACTGCTCTTGCTGCCGTCACGGATGACTGATGCACCCGATATTCCAAGCGCCCTGCTATGTCCGAGGCATTTTCAGTGCATTATTTACTTTAATCCTCATAATCATTTTGTCAATGAAGGTGGGTTTTACTCTCCCTATATTACCATGGAGGGTATCACACGCCCAGTAAGCTTAATTCGTTTCCTGAGCTGCCCTTGCATTAAGGAACGGAACTGCGCGATGTGAACCCAGTACTCTCCCTCTCTGTAACCTGTGGTCTTAACCACTACATGTACTTCACTGCTGTTGAAAAGACATTTTTATATTTGATACTGATCACAATATTCAGGGCTGAAAGCATAGTGATGATGACGTTATGGCAGGTTTGTGGACAAAGCCAATGCATATACCCAGTGTCTACAAGTCAAACAATTACTAAAACGAAATCTTTTCAGTGATTCCCTTCTTCAATATGAATTCAGAGGAGAGAGTTTTCGCTGAGATATCAAGTGCAGTAAGTCTGAACAGCAGTTGTACAAACTGCGTTTTTACACCCCTCAACTCCAAGAAGGAGACCTGCAAAACAGTTTTATGCTCACCAGCTTGGGGTGCTTTTGATTAAATTTCAAGCGTCCAATCCATTAACCTTTTTTGTCCACGCGTAATTTGTACAAAGTTTTGTTTTATTCAGCTAGGAAAATCTACATTTGTCAAAAAACGGACAGATGATTTTGGTGTCCAAAATTCACCGGACAAATACCATTGTTTATAATTTTCATTTGGCATTAATAAAAGAATAATTTCTATGTGCGTTTCGTGAATTGGGACGTCTTCTGACTCCAGGGTTTCATAGAATGACAAATGGATTGTTGGGGGAAATCTGAAGCTTGTATTAAAAGTTTAATTCACTGAACATTCAGAACAATTGTGGGTGAGACAAAGAAATATATCTTCCTCAATAAACTTTTCTTTTGAAAAAGGAAAAACAAATTATTTGAATCATTTGAATAATATGCTTTATGTCGTTCAGTAATTACACGGAAAAAGGAATTTGTTCTTTTTCTCTTAATCTCTAAGGCTTAGAGAGTACATGTTTCTTGTATATAATCTTTCCTAATATTTAAAGAGGCAGCTAAATAGAAGAATGATGAATTAAAGGAGAGCCATGGTGACAAATCGAGCTTTTGATACCGTTATAATCCTCCTTTTTACAGTAACTAATTCAAATCTTTAGCAGCAACACATTCTTTTCCATATATACTAAAATGAGAGAGGGAAAACGTGGTTTCTGGAAACACATAAAACAGCATAAGGCTAGTGTATTATGGGACTCAGCCTGCTTAATGCGTATTTAAGCAGCGAGAGCTGGTCACTCTCCGGAAGGAACTCAAAACGAATACAATGCTACACGACTTTATTGATAGCCCCAAGTAGCATGTCCAGCCACAGGAAAAGCATCCCAGTAAATTAAATCTTCCAAAACAATTTTCAAATTGCTGTAAACTTCTTTTTTGGATAGTATGCCTTTGGTGTGAAGGTTAAGGAAACTGATAAAATGTCTCTTTTTCCTTAAAATTACCTAAAAGTAGTATGCAGCCTGAAACTCTCTGGGCAATTCTGCAGCGATAGGCAGCAGTCCTGAGTTCCCTTTATGCTCTGGCACCAGGCCCGAAATCATGGCATAGGAACACCTCACACAGCGAGTGCCATGGATACAAGAACTGCTCTTGCTGCCATCACGGATGACTGATGCACCCGATATTCCAAGCGCCCTGCTTTGTCCGAGGCATTTTCAGTGCATTATTTACTTTAATCCTCATAATCATTTTGTCAAGGAAGGTGGGTTTTATTCTCCCTATACTACCATGGAGGGAATCACACGCCCAGTAAGCTTAATTCGTTTCCTGAGCTGCCCTTGCATTAAGGAAGGGAAGTGCGCGATGTGAACCCAGTACTCTCCCTCTCTGTAAACTGTGGTCTTAGCCACTTCATGTACTTCACTGCTGTTGAAAAGACATTTTTATATTTGATACTGATCACAATATTCAGGGCTGAAAGCATCGACAAGATGACGTTAGGGCAGTTTGATGGAAAAAGCCACTGCATATACCCAGTGTCTACCTGTCAAAAAATTACCCATACGAAATCTTTTCAGTGATTCCCTTCTTCAATATGAATTCAGAGGAGAGAGTTTTCGCTGAGATATCAAGTGCAGTAAGTCTGAACAGCAGTTGTACAAACTGCGTTTTTACACCCCTCAACTCTAAGAAGGAGACCTGCAAAACAGTTTTATGCTCACCAGCTCGGGGTGCTTTTGACTATATTTCAAGCGTTCAATCCATTATCCTTTTTCTGTCCACGCGTAATTTGTGGACAGTTTTGTTTTATTCAGCTAGGAAAATCTACATTTGTGAAAAAACGGACAGATTATTTTTGTGTCCGAAATTCACCGGACAAATATCATTGCTTATAGTTTTCCTTTTGCCATTAATAAGAGAATAATTTCTATGCGTGCTTCATATATTGGGACGTCTTCTGACTCCAGGATTTCATAGAATAACTAATGGATTGTTGGGGGATATCTGAAGCTTCTATGAACAGTTTAATTCACTGAACATTCAGAACAATTGTGGGTGAGAAAAAGAAATATATCTTCCTCAATAAACTTTTCTTTTGAAAAAGGAAATGCAATTTATATCATTTGATTCCTATGCATTATGTCGTTCAGTAATTACAGAGAAAAATGAATTTGTTCTTTTTCTCGTAATCTCTAAGGCTTAGAGAGTACATGTTTCTTCAAAATAATCTTTCCTAAGATTTAAAAAGGCAGGTAAATACAAAAATGATGAATTAAAGGAGAGCCAGGGTGACAAATCGACCTTATGATACAGTTATAATCCTCCTTTTTACAGTAACTAATTCAAATCTTTAGCAGCAACACATTCATTTCCATTTACACTAAAGTGAGAGAGGAAAAACGTGGTTTCTGGAAACACATAAAACAGCATAAGGCTAGTGTATTATGGGACTCAGCCTGCTCAATGCGTGCGTATTTAAGCAGCGAGAGCTGGTCACTCTCCGGAAGGAGCTCAAAACGAATACAATGCTAGATGACAGCCCCAAGTAGTATGTGCAGCCACAGGAAAAGCATCCAAGTAAAAAAAACCTTCCAAAACAATTTTCAATTTGCTTTAAACTTCTTTTTTGGGACAGTATGATTTTGGTGTGAAGGTAAAGGAATCTGATAAAATGACTCTTTTTCCTTAAAATTATCTTAAAGTAGTATGCAGCCTGAAAGTCCCTGGGCATGGCTGCAGCGAGTGGCAGCAGTCCCGAGTGCCCTTTATGCTGTGCCACCAGGCCCGAAATCATGGCATAGGAACACCTCACACAACGGGTGCCGTGGATACCAGAACTGCTCTTGCTGCCATCACGGATGAATGAGGCACCCGACATTCCAAGAGCCATGCTTTGTCCGAGGCATTTTCAATGCATTATTTACTTGAATCCTCATAATCATTTTGTCAAGGAAGGTGGGTTTTACTCTCCCTATATTACCATGGAGGGTATCACACGCCCAGTAAGCTTAATTCGTTTCCTGAGCTGCCCTTGCATTAAGGAACGGAACTGCGCGATGTGAACCCAGTACTCTCCCTCTCTGTAACCTGTGGTCTTAGCCACTACATGTACTTCACTGCTGTTGAAAAGACATTTTCATATTTGATTCTGATCACAATATTCAGGACTGAAAGCATAGTCATGATGACGTTATGGCAGGTTTGTGGACAAAGCCAATGCATACACCCCGTGTCTACAAGTCAAAAAATTACCAATACGATATCTGTTCAGTGATTCCCTTCTTCAATATGAATTCAGAGGAGAGAGTTTTTGCTGAGATGTCAAATGCAGTCAGTTTGAACAGCTGTTGTACTTACTGCGTTTTTACACCCTACAACTCTAAGAAGGAAACCTGCAAAACAGTTTTATGCTCACCAGCTTGGGGTGCTTTTGATTAAATTTCAAGCGTTCAATCCATTAACCTTTTTTGTCCACGGGTAATTTGTACACAGTTTTGTTTTATTCAGCTAGGAAAATCTACATTTGTCAAAAAACGGACAGATGATTTTGGTGTCCAAAATTCACCGGACAAATACCATTGTTTATAATTTTCATTTGGCATTAATAAAAGAATAATCTCTATGTGCGTTTCGTGAATTGGGACGTCTTCTGACTCCAGGGTTTCATAGAATGACAAATGGATTGTTGGGGGAAATCTGAAGCTTGTATTAAAAGTTTAATTCACTGAACATTCAGAACAATTGTGGGTGAGACAAAGAAATATATCTTCCTCAATAAACTTTTCTTTTGAAAAAGGAAAAACAAATTATTTGAATCATTTGAATAATATGCTTTATGTCGTTCAGTAATTACAAGGAAAAAGGAATTTGTTCTTTTTCTCTTAATCTCTAAGGCCTAGAGAGTACATGTTTCTTGTATATAATCTTTCCTAACATTTAAAGAGGCAGCTAATAGAAGAATGATGAATTAAAGGAGAGCCATGGTGATAAATCGAGCTTTTGATACCGTTATAATCCTCCTTTTTACAGTAACTAATTCAAATCTTCAGCAGCAACACGTTCGTTTCCATATATACTAAAATGAGAGAGGGAAAACGTGGTTTCTGGAAACACATAAAACAGCATAAGGGTAGTGTATTATGGGACTCAGCCTGCTTAATGCGTATTTAAGCAGCGAGAGCTGGTCACACTTCGGAAGGAACTCAAAACGAATACAATGCTACACGACTTTATTGATAGCCCCAAGTAGCATGTCCAGCCACAGGAAAAGCATCCCAGTAAATTAAATCTTCCAAAACAATTTTCAAATTGCTGTGAACTTCTTTTTTGGATAGTATGCCTTTGGTGTGAAGGTTAAGGAAACTGATAAAATGTCTCTTTTTCCTTAAAATTACCTTAAAGTAGTATGCAGCCTGAAACTTTCTGGGCAATTCTGCAGCGAGAGGCAGCAGTCCTGAGTTCCCTTTATGCTCTGGCACCAGGCCCGAAATCATGGCATAGGAACACCTCACACAGCGAGTGCCATGGATACAAGAACTGCTCTTGCTGCCATCACGGATGACTGATGCACCCGATATTCCAAGCGCCCTGCTTTGTCCGAGGCATTTTCAGTGCATTATTTACTTTAATCCTCATAATCATTTTGTCAAGAAAGGTGGGTTTTATTCTCCCTATACTACCATGGAGGGAATCACACGCCCAGTAAGCTTAATTCGTTTCCTGAGCTGCCCTTGCATTAAGGAAGGGAAGTGCGCGATGTGAACCCAGTACTCTCCCTTTCTGTAAACTGTGGTCTTAGCCACTACATGTACTTCTCTGCTGTTGAAAAGACATTTT
Organism: Manis javanica; assembly: GCF_040802235.1. Taxonomy (NCBI): domain Eukaryota; kingdom Metazoa; phylum Chordata; class Mammalia; order Pholidota; family Manidae; genus Manis; species Manis javanica. Next base: position 33,308,343 of record NC_133156.1, on the reverse strand, counting down.
TATATTTGATACTGATCACAATATTCAGGTCTGAAAGCATTGACAAGATGACGTTAGGGCAGTTTGATGGAAAAAGCCACTGCATATACCCAGTGTCTACCTGTCAAAAAATTACCCATACGAAATCTTTTCAGTGATTCCCTTCTTCAATATGAATTCAGAGGAGAGAGTTTTCGCTGAGATATCAAGTGCAGTAAGTCTGAACAGCAGTTGTACAAACTGCGTTTTTACACCCCTCAACTCTAAGAAGGAGACCTGCAAAACAGTTTTATGCTCACCAGCTCGGGGTGCTTTTGACTATATTTCAAGCGTTCAATCCATTATCCTTTTTCTGTCCACGCGTAATTTGTGGACAGTTTTGTTTTATTCAGCTAGGAAAATCTACATTTGTGAAAAAACGGACAGATTATTTTTGTGTCCGAAATTCACCGGACAAATATCATTGCTTATAGTTTTCCTTTTGCCATTAATAAGAGAATAATTTCTATGCGTGCTTCATGTATTGGGACGTCTTCTGACTCCAGGATTTCATAGAATAACAAATGGATTGTTGGGGGATATCTGAAGCTTCTATGAACAGTTTAATTCACTGAACATTCAGAACAATTGTGGGTGAGAAAAAGAAATATATCTTCCTCAATAAACTTTTCTTTTGAAAAAGGAAATGCAATTTATATCATTTGATTCCTATGCATTATGTCGTTCAGTAATTACAGAGAAAAATGAATTTGTTCTTTTTCTCGTAATCTCTAAGGCTTAGAGAGTACATGTTTCTTCAAAATAATCTTTCTTAAGATTTAAAAAAGCAGGTAAATACAAAAATGATGAATTAAAGGAGAGCCAGGGTGACAAATCGAGCTTATGATACCGTTATAATCCTCCTTTTTACAGTAACTAATTCAAATCTCTAGCAGCAACACATTCATTTCCATTTACACTAAAGTGAGAGAGGAAAAACGTGGTTTCTGGAAACACATAAAACAGCATAAGGCTAGTGTATTATGGGACTCAGCCTGCTCAATGCGTGCGTATTTAAGCAGCGAGAGCTGGTCACTCTCCGGAAGGAACTCAAAACGAATACAATGCTAGATGATAGCCCCAAGTAGTATGTGCAGCCACAGGAAAAGCATCCAAGTAAAAAAAATCTTCCAAAACAATTTTCAAATTGCTTTAAACTTCTTTTTTGGGACAGTATGATTTTGGTGTGAAGGTAAAGAATCTGATAAAATGACTCTTTTTCCTTAAAATTATCTTAAAGTAGTATGCAGCCTGAAAGTCCCTGGGCACGTCTGCAGCGAGAGGCAGCAGTCCCGAGTGCCCTTTATGCTGTGCCACCAGGCCCGAAATCATGGCATAGGAACACCTCACACAACGGGTGCCGTGGATACCAGAACTGCTCTTGCTGCCATCACGGATGAATGAGGCACCCGACATTCCAAGAGCCATGCTTTGTCCGAGGCATTTTCAATGCATTATTTACTTGAATCCTCATAATCATTTTGTCAAGGAAGGTGGGTTTTACTCTCCCTATATTACCATGGAGGGTATCACACCCCCAGTAAGCTTAATTCGTTTCCTGAGCTGCCCTTGCATTAAGGAACGGAACTGCGCGATGTGAACCCAGTACTCTCCCTCTCTGTAACCTGTGGTCTTAGCCTCTACATGTACTTCACTGCTGTTGAAAAGACATTTTTATATTTGATACTGATCACAATATTCAGGAATGAAAGCATAGTCATGATGACGTTATAGCAGGTTTGTGGACAAAGCCAATGCATATACCCAGTGTCTACAAGTCAAAAAATTACCAATACGAAATCTGTTCAGTGGTTCGATTCTTCAATATGAATTCAGAGGAGAGAGTTTTTGCTGAGATGTCAAATGCAGTCAGTTTGAACAGCAGTTGTACTTACTGCGTTTTTACACCCTACAACTCTAAGAAGGAAACCTGCAAAACAGTTTTATGCTCACCAGCTTGGGGTGCTTTTGATTAAATTTCAAGCGTTCAATCCATTAACCTTTTTTGTCCACGCGTAATTTGTACACAGTTTTGTTTTATTCAGCTAGGAAAATCTACATTTTTCAAAAAACGGACAGATGATTTTGGTGTCCAAAATTCACCGGACAAATACCATTGTTTATAATTTTCATTTGGCATTAATAAAAGAATAATCTCTATGTGCGTTTCGTGAATTGGGACGTCTTCTGACTCCAGGGTTTCATAGAATGACAAATGGATTGTTGGGGGAAATCTGAAGCTTGTATTAAAAGATTAATTCACTGAATATTCAGAACAATTGTGGGTGAGACAAAGAAATATAGCTTCCTCAATAAACTTTTCTTTTGAAAAAGGAAAAACAAATTATTTGAATCATTTGAATAATATGCTTTATGTCGTTCAGTAATTACACGGAAAAAGGAATTTGTTCTTTTTCTCTTAATCTCTAAGGCTTAGAGAGTACATGTTTCTTGTATATAATCTTTCCTAACATTTAAAGAGGCAGCTAAATAGAAGAATGATGAATTAAAGGAGAGCCATGGTGACAAATCGAGCTTTTGATACCGTTATAATCCTCCTTTTTACAGTAACTAATTCAAATCTTTAGCAGCAACACATTCATTTCCATATATACTAAAATGAGAGAGGGAAAACGTGGTTTCTGGAAACACATAAAACAGCATAAGGCTAGTGTATTATGGGACTCAGCCTGCTTAATGCGTATTTAAGCAGCGAGAGCTGGTCACTCTCCGGAAGGAACTCAAAACGAATACAATGCTACACGACTTTATTGATAGCCCCAAGTAGCATGTCCAGCCACAGGAAAAGCATCCCAGTAAATTAAATCTTCCAAAACAATTTTCAAATTGCTGTAAACTTCTTTTTTGGATAGTATGCCTTTGGTGTGAAGGTTAAGGAAACTGATAAAATGTCTCTTTTTCCTTAAAATTACCTTAAAGTAGTATGCAGCCTGAAACTCTCTGGGCAATTCTGCAGCGAGAGGCAGCAGTCCTGAGTTCCCTTTATGCTCTGGCACCAGGCCCGAAATCATGGCATAGGAACACCTCACACAGCGAGTGCCATGGATACAAGAACTGCTCTTGCTGCCATCACGGATGACTGATGCACCCGATATTCCAAGCGCCCTGCTTTGTCCGAGGCATTTTCAGTGCATTATTTACTTTAATCCTCATAATCATTTTGTCAAGGAAGGTGGGTTTTATTCTCCCCATACTACCATGGAGGGAATCACACGCCCAGTAAGCTTAATTCGTTTCCTGAGCTGCCCTTGCATTAAAGAACGGAACTGCGCGATGTGAACCCAGTACTCTCCCTCTCTGTAACCTGTGGTCTTAGCCACTACATGTACTTCACTGCTGTTGAAAAGACATTTTCATATTTGATACTGATGACAATATTCAGGACTGAAAGCATAGTCATGATGACATTATGGCAGGTTGGTGGACAAAGCCAATGCATATACCCGGTGTCTACAAGTCAAAAAATTACTAATACGAAATCTGTTCAGTGATTCCCTTCTTCAATATGAATTCAGAGGAGAGAGTTTTTGCTGAGATGTCAAATGCAGTCAGTTTGAACAGCAGTTGTACTTACTGCGTTTTTACACCCTACAACTCTAAGAAGGAAACCTGCAAAACAGTTTTATGCTCACCAGCTTGGGGTGCTTTTGATTAAATTTCAAGCGTTCAATCCATTAACCTTTTTTGTCCACGCGTAATTTGTACACAGTTTTGTTTTATTCAGCTAGGAAAATCTACATTTGTCAAAAAACGGACAGATGATTTTGGTGTCCAAAATTCACCGGACAAATATCATTGTTTATAATTTTCATTTGGCATTAATAAAAGAATAATTTCTATGTGCGTTTCGTGAATTGGGACGTCTTCTGACTCCAGGGTTTCATAGAATGACAAATGGATTTTTGAGGGAAATCTGAAGCTTGTATTAAAAGTTTTATTCACTGAACATTCAGAACAATTGTGGGTGAGACAAAGAAATATATCTTCCTCAATAAACTTTTCTTTTGAAAAAGGAAAAACAAATTATATCATTTGGATAATATGCTTTATGTCGTTCAGTAATTACACGAAAAAAGGAATTTGTTCTTTTTCTCTTAATCTCTAAGGCTTAGAGAGTACATGTTTCTTGTATATAATCTTTCCTAACATTTAAAGAAGCAGCTAAATAGAAGAATGATGAATGAAAGGAGAGCCATGGTGACAAATCGAGCTTTTGATACCGTTATATTCCTCCTTTTTACAGTAACCAGTTCAAATCTTTAGCAGAAACACATTCATTTCCATATATACTAAAATGAGAGAGGGAAAACATGGTTTCTGGAAACACATAAAACAGCATAAGGCTAGTGTATTATGGGACTCAGCCTGCTTAATGCGTATTTAAGCAGCGAGAGCTGGTCACTCTCCGGAAGGAACTCAAAACGAATACAATGCTACACGACTTTATTGATAGCCCCAAGTAGTATGTCCAGCCACAGGAAAAGCATCCCAGTAAATTAAATCTTCCAAAACAATTTTCAAATTGCTGTAAACTTCTTTTTTGGATAGTATGCCTTTGGTGTGAAGGTTAAGGAAATTGATAAAACGTCTCTTTTTCCTTAAAATTCCCTTAAAGTAGTATGCAGCCTGAAACTCTCTGGGCAATTCTGCAGCGAGAGGCAGCAGTCCTGAGTTCCCTTTATGCTCTGGCACCAGGCCCGAAATCATGGCATAGGAACACCTCACACAGCGAGTGCCATGGATACAAGAACTGCTCTTGCTGCCGTCACGGATGACTGAAGCACCCGATATTCCCAGCGCCCTGCTTTGTCCGAGGCATTTTCAGTGCATTATTTACTTTAATCCTCATGATCATTTTTTCAAGGAAGGTGGGTTTTATTCTCCCTATACTACCATGGAGGGAATCACACGCCCAGTAAGCTTAATTCGTTTCCTGAGCTGCCCTTGCATTAAGGAAGGGAAGTGCGCGATGTGAACCCAGTACTCTCCCTCTCTGTAAACTGTGGTCTTAGCCACTACATGTACTTCACTGCTGTTGAAAAGACATTTTTATATTTGATACTGATCACAATATTCAGGGCTGAAAGCATTGACAAGATGACGTTAGGGCGGTTTGATGGATAAAGCCACTGTATATACCCAGTGTCTACCTGTCAAAAAATTACCCATACGAAATCTTTTCAGTGATTCCCTTCTTCAATATGAATTCAGAGGAGAGAGTTTTCGCTGAGATATCAAGTGCAGTAAGTCTGAACAGCAGTTGTACAAACTGCGTTTTTACACCCCTCAACTCTAAGAAGGAGACCTGCAAAACAGTTTTATGCTCACCAGCTCGGGGTGCTTTTGACTATATTTCAAGCGTTCAATCCATTATCCTTTTTCTGTCCACGCGTAGTTTGTAGACAGTTTTGTTTTATTCAGCTAGGAAAATCTACATTTGTGAAAAAACGGACAGATTATTTTTGTGTCCGAAATTCACCGGACAAATATCATTGCTTATAGTTTTCCTTTTGCCATTAATAAGAGAATAATTTCTTTGCGTGCTTCATGTATTGGGGCGTCTTCTGACTCCAGGATTTCATAGAATAACAAATGGATTGTTGGGGGATATCTGAAGCTTCTATGAACAGTTTAATTCACTGAACATTCAGAACAATTGTGGGTGAGAAAAAGAAATATATCTTCCTCAATAAACTTTTCTGTTGCAAAAGGAAATGCAATTTATATCATTTGATTCCTATGCATTATGTCGTTCAGTAATTACAGAGAAAAATGAATTTGTTCTTTTTCTCATAATCTCTAAGGCTTAGAGTACATGTTTCTTCAGAATAATCTTTCCTAAGATTTAAAAAAGCAGGTAAATACAAAAATGATGAATTAAAGGAGAGCCAGGGTGACAAATCGATCTTATGATACCGTTATAATCCTCCTTTTTACAGTAACTAATTCAAATCTTTAGCAGCAACACATTCATTTCCGTTTACACTAAAGTGAGAGAGGAAAAACGTGGTTTCTGGAAACACATAAAACAGCATAAGGCTAGTGTATTATGGGACTCAGCCTGCTCTATGCGTGCGTATTTAAGCAGCGAGAGCTGGTCACTCTCCGGAAGGAACTCAAAACGAATACAATGCTAGATGATAGCCCCAAGTAGTATGTGCAGCCACAGGAAAAGCATCCAAGTAAAAAAAACCTTCCAAAACAATTTTCAAATTGCTTTAAACTTCTTTTTTGGGACAGTATGATTTTGGTGTGAAGGTAAAGGAATCTGATAAAATGAGTCTTTTTCCTTAAAATTATTTTAAAGTAGTATGCAGCCTGAAACTCCCTGGGCACGTCTGCAGCGAGAGGCAGCAGGCCCGAGTGCCCTTTATGCTGTGCCACCAGGCCCGAAATCATGGCATAGGAACCCCTCACACAACGGGTGCCGTGGATTCCAGAACTGCTCTTGCTGCCATCACGGATGAATGAGGCACCCGACATTCCAAGAGAAATGCTTTGTCCGAGGCATTTTTAATGCATTATTTACTTGAATCCTCATAATCATTTTGTCAAGGAAGGTGGGTTTTACTCTCCCTATATTACCATGGAGGGTATCACACGCCCAGTAAGCTTAATTCGTTTCCTGAGCTGCCCTTGCATTAAGGAACGGAACTGCGCGATGTGAACCCAGTACTCTCCCTCTCTGTAACCTGTGGTCTTAGCCACTACATGTACTTCACTGCTGTTGAAAAGACATTTTTATATTTGATGCTGATCACAATATTCAGGACTGAAAGCATAGTCATGATGACGTAATGGCAGGTTGGTGGACAAAGCCAATGCATATACCCGGTGTCTACAAGTCAAAAAATTACTAATACGAAATCTGTTCAGTGATTCCCTTCTTCAATATGAATTCAGAGGAGAGAGTTTTTGATGAGATGTCAAATGCAGTCAGTTTAAACAGCAGTTGTACTTACTGCTTTTTTACACCCTACAACTCTAAGAAGGAAACCTGCAATACAGTTTTATGCTCACCAGCTTGGGGTGCTTTTGATTAAATTTCAAGCGTTCAATCCATTAACCTTTTTTGTAAACGCGTAATTTGTACACAGTTTTGTTTTATTCAGCTAGGAAAATCTACATTTGTCAAAAAACGGACAGATGATTTTGGTGTCCAAAATTCACCGGACAAATATCATTGTTTATAATTTTCATTTGGCATTGATAAAAGAATAATTTCTATGTGCGTTTCGTGAATTGGGACGTCTTCTGACTCCAGGGTTTCATAGAATGACAAATGGATTATTGGGGGAAATCTGAAGCTTGTATTAAAAGTTTAATTCACTGAACATTCAGAACAATTGTGGGTGAGACAAAGAAATATATCTTCCTCAATAAACTTTTCTTTTGAAAAAGGAAAAACAAATTATATCATTTGAATAATATGCTTTATGTCGTTCAGTAATTACACGGAAAAAGGAATTTGTTCTTTTTCTCTTAATCCTAAGGCTTAGAGAGTACATGTTTCTTGTATATAATCTTTCCTAACATTTAAAGAAGCAGCTAAATAGAAGAATGATGAATTAAAGGAGAGCCATGGTGACAAATCGAGCTTTTGATACCGTTATAATCCTCCTTTTTACAGTAACTAATTCAAATCTTTAGCAGCAACGCATTCATTTCCATATATACTAAAATGAGAGAGGGAAAACGTGGTTTCTGGAAACACATAAAACAGCATACGCCTAGTGTTTTATGGGACTCAGCCTGCTTAATGCGTATTTAAGCAGCGAGAGCTGGTCACCCTCCGGAAGGAACTCAAAACGAATACAATGCTACACGACTTTATTGATAGCCCCAAGTAGTATGTCCAGCCACAGGAAAAGCATCCCAGTAAATTAAATCTTCCAAAGCAATTTTCAAATTGCTGTAAACCTCTTTTTTGGATAGTATGCCTTTGCTGTGAAGGTTAAGGAAACTGATAAAATGTCTCTTTTTCCTTAAAATTACCTTAAAGTAGTATGCAGCCTGAAACTCCCTGGGCACGTCTGCAGCGAGAGGCAGCAGTCCCGAGTGCCCTTTATGCTGTGCCACCAGGCCCGAAATCATGGCATAGGAACACCTCACACAACGGGTGCCGTGGATACCAGAACTGCTCTTGCTGCCATCACGGATGAATGAGGCACGGGACATTCCAAGAGCCATGCTTTGTCCGAGGCATTTTCAATGCATTCTTTACTTGAATCCTCATAATCATTTTGTCAAGGAAGGTGGGTTTTACTCTCCCTATATTACCATGGAGGGTATCACACGCCCAGTAAGCTTAATTCGTTTCCTGAGCTGCCCTTGCATTAAGGAACGGAACTGCGCGATGTGAACCCAGTACTCTCCCTCTCTGTAACCTGTGGTCTTAGCCACTACATGTACTTCACTGCTGTTAAAAAGATATTTTCATATTTGATACTGATCACAATATTCAGGACTGAAAGCATAGTCATGATGACGTTATGGCAGGTTTGTGGACAAAGCCAATGCATATACCCAGTGTCTACAAGTCAAAAAATTACTAATACGAAATCTGTTCAGTGATTCCCTTCTTCAATATGAATTCAGAGGAGAGAGTTTTTGCTGAGATGTCAAATGCAGTCAGTTTGAACAGCAATTGTACTTACTGCGTTTTTACACCCTACAACTCTAAGAAGGAAACCTGCAAAACAGTTTTATGCTCACCAGCTTGGGGTGCTTTTGATTAAATTTCAAGCGTTCAATCCATTAACCTTTTTTGTCCACGCGTAATTTGTACACAGTTTTGTTTTATTCAGCTAGGAACATCTACATTTGTCAAAAAACGGACAGATGATTTTGGTGTCCAAAATTCACCGGACAAATATCATTGTTTATAATTTTCGTTTGGCATTAATAAAAGAATAATTTCTATGTGCGTTTCGTGAATTGGGACATCTTCTGACTCCAGGGTTTCATAGAATGAGAAATGGATTGTTGGGGGAAATCTGAAGCTTGTATTAAAAGTTTAATTCACTGAACATTCAGAACAATTGTGGGTGAGAAAAAGAAATATATCTTCCTCAATAAACTTTTCTTTTGAAAAAGGAAAAACAAATTATATCATTTGAATAATATGCTTTATGTCGTTCAGTAATTACACGGAAAAAGGAATTTGTTCTTTTTCTCTTAATCTCTAAGACTTAGAGAGTACATGTTTCTTGTATATAATCTTTCCTAACATTTAAAGAAGCAGCTAAATAGAAGAACGATGAATTAAAGGAGAGCCATGGTGACAAATCGAGCTTTTGATACCGTTATAATCCTCCTTTTTACAGTAACTCATTCAAATCTTTAGCAGCAACACATTCATTTCCATATATACTAAAATGAGAGAGGGAAAACGTGGTTTCTGGAAACACATAAAACAGCATAAGGCTAGTGTATTATGGGTCTCAGCCTGCTTAATGCGTATTTAAGCAGCGAGAGCCTTGTCACTCTCCGGAAGGAACTCAAAACGAATACAATGCTACACGACTTTATTGATAGCCCCAAGTAGTATGTCCAGCCACAGGAAAAGCATCCCAGTAAATTAAATCTTCCAAAACAATTTTCAAATTGCTGTAAACTTCTTTTTTGGATAGTATGCCTTTGGTGTGAAGGTTAAGGAAACTGATAAAATGTCTCTTTTTCCTTAAAATTACCTTAAAGTAGTATGCAGCCTGAAACTCTCTGGGCAATTCTGCAGCGAGAGGAAGCAGTCCTGAGTTCCCTTTATGCTCTGGCACCAGGCCCGAAATCATGGCATAGGAACACCTCACACAGCGAGTGCCATGCATACAAGAACTGCTCTTGCTGCCGTCACGGATGACTGATGCACCCGATATTCCAAGCGCCCTGCTTTGTCCGAGGCATTTTCAGTGCATTATTTACTTTAATCCTCATAATCATTTTGTCAATGAAGGTGGGTTTTACTCTCCCTATATTACCATGGAGGGTATCACACGCCCAGTAAGCTTAATTCGTTTCCTGAGCTGCCCTTGCATTAAGGAACGGAACTGCGCGATGTGAACCCAGTACTCTCCCTCTCTGTAACCTGTGGTCTTAACCACTACATGTACTTCACTGCTGTTGAAAAGACATTTTTATATTTGATACTGATCACAATATTCAGGGCTGAAAGCATAGTCATGATGACGTTATGGCAGGTTTGTGGACAAAGCCAATGCATATACCCAGTGTCTACAAGTCAAACAATTACTAAAACGAAATCTTTTCAGTGATTCCCTTCTTCAATATGAATTCAGAGGAGAGAGTTTTCGCTGAGATATCAAGTGCAGTAAGTCTGAACAGCAGTTGTACAAACTGCGTTTTTACACCCCTCAACTCTAAGAAGGAGACCTGCAAAACAGTTTTATGCTCACCAGCTTGGGGTGCTTTTGATTAAATTTCAAGCGTCCAATCCATTAACCTTTTTTGTCCACGCGTAATTTGTACACAGTTTTGTTTTATTCAGCTAGGAAAATCTACATTTTTCAAAAAACGGACAGATGATTTTGGTGTCCAAAATTCACCGGACAAATATCATTGTTTATAATTTTCATTTGGCATTAATAAAAGAATAATTTCTATGTGCGTTTCGTGAATTGGGACGTCTTCTGACTCCAGGGTTTCATAGAATGACAAATGGATTGTTGGGGGAAATCTGAAGCTTGTATTAAAAGTTTAATTCACTGAACATTCAGAACAATTGTGGGTGAGACAAAGAAATATATCTTCCTCAATAAACTTTTCTTTTGAAAAAGGAAAAACAAATTATTTGAATCATTTGAATAATATGCTTTATGTCGTTCAGTAATTACACGGAAAAAGGAATTTGTTCTTTTTCTCTTAATCTCTAAGGCTTAGAGAGTACATGTTTCTTGTATATAATCTTTCCTAACATTTAAAGAGGCAGCTAAATAGAAGAATGATGAATTAAAGGAGAGCCATGGTGACAAATCGAGCTTTTGATACCGTTATAATCCTCCTTTTTACAGTAACTAATTCAAATCTTTAGCAGCAACACATTCTTTTCCATATATACTAAAATGAGAGAGGGAAAACGTGGTTTCTGGAAACACATAAAACAGCATAAGGCTAGTGTATTATGGGACTCAGCCTGCTTAATGCGTATTTAAGCAGCGAGAGCTGGTCACTCTCCGGAAGGAACTCAAAACGAATACAATGCTACACGACTTTATTGATAGCCCCAAGTAGCATGTCCAGCCACAGGAAAAGCATCCCAGTAAATTAAATCTTCCAAAACAATTTTCAAATTGCTGTAAACTTCTTTTTTGGATAGTATGCCTTTGGTGTGAAGGTTAAGGAAACTGATAAAATATCTCTTTTTCCTTAAAATTACCTAAAAGTAGTATGCAGCCTGAAACTCTCTGGGCAATTCTGCAGCGATAGGCAGCAGTCCTGAGTTCCCTTTATGCTCTGGCACCAAGCCCGAAATCATGGCATAGGAACACCTCACACAGCGAGTGCCATGGATACAAGAACTGCTCTTGCTGCCATCACGGATGACTGATGCACCCGATATTCCAAGCGCCCTGCTTTGTCCGAGGCATTTTCAGTGCATTATTTACTTTAATCCTCATAATCATTTTGTCAAGGAAGGTGGGTTTTATTCTCCCTATACTACCATGGAGGGAATCACACGCCCAGTAAGCTTAATTCGTTTCCTGAGCTGCCCTTGCATTAAGGAAGGGAAGTGCGCGATGTGAACCCAGTACTCTCCCTCTCTGTAAACTGTGGTCTTAGCCACTTCATGTACTTCACTGCTGTTGAAAAGACATTTTTATATTTGATACTGATCACAATATTCAGGGCTGAAAGCATCGACAAGATGACGTTAGGGCAGTTTGATGGAAAAAGCCACTGCATATACCCAGTGTCTACCTGTCAAAAAATTACCCATACGAAATCTTTTCAGTGATTCCCTTCTTCAATATGAATTCAGAGGAGAGAGTTTTCGCTGAGATATCAAGTGCAGTAAGTCTGAACAGCAGTTGTACAAACTGCGTTTTTACACCCCTCAACTCTAAGAAGGAGACCTGCAAAACAGTTTTATGCTCACCAGCTCGGGGTGCTTTTGACTATATTTCAAGCGTTCAATCCATTATCCTTTTTCTGTCCACGCGTAATTTGTGGACAGTTTTGTTTTATTCAGCTAGGAAAATCTACATTTGTGAAAAAACGGACAGATTATTTTTGTGTCCGAAATTCACCGGACAAATATCATTGCTTATAGTTTTCCTTTTGCCATTAATAAGAGAATAATTTCTATGCGTGCTTCATATATTGGGACGTCTTCTGACTCCAGGATTTCATAGAATAACTAATGGATTGTTGGGGGATATCTGAAGCTTCTATGAACAGTTTAATTCACTGAACATTCAGAACAATTGTGGGTGAGAAAAAGAAATATATCTTCCTCAATAAACTTTTCTTTTGAAAAAGGAAATGCAATTTATATCATTTGATTCCTATGCATTATGTCGTTCAGTAATTACAGAGAAAAATGAATTTGTTCTTTTTCTCGTAATCTCTAAGGCTTAGAGAGTACATGTTTCTTCAAAATAATCTTTCCTAAGATTTAAAAAGGCAGGTAAATACAAAAATGATGAATTAAAGGAGAGCCAGGGTGACAAATCGACCTTATGATACAGTTATAATCCTCCTTTTTACAGTAACTAATTCAAATCTTTAGCAGCAACACATTCATTTCCATTTACACTAAAGTGAGAGAGGAAAAACGTGGTTTCTGGAAACACATAAAACAGCATAAGGCTAGTGTATTATGGGACTCAGCCTGCTCAATGCGTGCGTATTTAAGCAGCGAGAGCTGGTCACTCTCCGGAAGGAGCTCAAAACGAATACAATGCTAGATGATAGCCCCAAGTAGTATGTGCAGCCACAGGAAAAGCATCCAAGTAAAAAAAATCTTCCAAAACAATTTTCAAATTGCTTTAAACTTCTTTTTTGGGACAGTATGATTTTGGTGTGAAGGTAAAGGAATCTGATAAAATGACTCTTTTTCCTTAAAATTATCTTAAAGTAGTATGCAGCCTGAAAGTCCCTGGGCATGGCTGCAGCGAGTGGCAGCAGTCCCGAGTGCCCTTTATGCTGTGCCACCAGGCCCGAAATCATGGCATAGGAACACCTCACACAACGGGTGCCGTGGATACCAGAACTGCTCTTGCTGCCATCACGGATGAATGAGGCACCCGACATTCCAAGAGCCATGCTTTGTCCGAGGCATTTTCAATGCATTATTTACTTGAATCCTCATAATCATTTTGTCAAGGAAGGTGGGTTTTACTCTCCCTATATTACCATGGAGGGTATCACACGCCCAGTAAGCTTAATTCGTTTCCTGAGCTGCCCTTGCATTAAGGAACGGAACTGCGCGATGTGAACCCAGTACTCTCCCTCTCTGTAACCTGTGGTCTTAGCCACTACATGTACTTCACTGCTGTTGAAAAGACATTTTCATATTTGATTCTGATCACAATATTCAGGACTGAAAGCATAGTCATGATGACGTTATGGCAGGTTTGTGGACAAAGCCAATGCATACACCCCGTGTCTACAAGTCAAAAAATTACCAATACGATATCTGTTCAGTGATTCCCTTCTTCAATATGAATTCAGAGGAGAGAGTTTTTGCTGAGATGTCAAATGCAGTCAGTTTGAACAGCTGTTGTACTTACTGCGTTTTTACACCCTACAACTCTAAGAAGGAAACCTGCAAAACAGTTTTATGCTCACCAGCTTGGGGTGCTTTTGATTAAATTTCAAGCGTTCAATCCATTAACCTTTTTTGTCCACGGGTAATTTGTACACAGTTTTGTTTTATTCAGCTAGGAAAATCTACATTTGTCAAAAAACGGACAGATGATTTTGGTGTCCAAAATTCACCGGACAAATACCATTGTTTATAATTTTCATTTGGCATTAATAAAAGAATAATCTCTATGTGCGTTTCGTGAATTGGGACGTCTTCTGACTCCAGGGTTTCATAGAATGACAAATGGATTGTTGGGGGAAATCTGAAGCTTGTATTAAAAGTTTAATTCACTGAACATTCAGAACAATTGTGGGTGAGACAAAGAAATATATCTTCCTCAATAAACTTTTCTTTTGAAAAAGGAAAAACAAATTATTTGAATCATTTGAATAATATGCTTTATGTCGTTCAGTAATTACAAGGAAAAAGGAATTTGTTCTTTTTCTCTTAATCTCTAAGGCCTAGAGAGTACATGTTTCTTGTATATAATCTTTCCTAACATTTAAAGAGGCAGCTAATAGAAGAATGATGAATTAAAGGAGAGCCATGGTGATAAATCGTGCTTTTGATACCGTTATAATCCTGCTTTTTACAGTAACTAATTCAAATCTTCAGCAGCAACACGTTCGTTTCCATATATACTAAAATGAGAGAGGGAAAACGTGGTTTCTGGAAACACATAAAACAGCATAAGGGTAGTGTATTATGGGACTCAGCCTGCTTAATGCGTATTTAAGCAGCGAGAGCTGGTCACACTTCGGAAGGAACTCAAAACGAATACAATGGTACACGACTTTATTGATAGCCCCAAGTAGCATGTCCAGCCACAGGAAAAGCATCCCAGTAAATTAAATCTTCCAAAACAATTTTCAAATTGCTGTGAACTTCTTTTTTGGATAGTATGCCTTTGGTGTGAAGGTTAAGGAAACTGATAAAATGTCTCTTTTTCCTTAAAATTACCTTAAAGTAGTATGCAGCCTGAAACTTTCTGGGCAATTCTGCAGCGAGAGGCAGCAGTCCTGAGTTCCCTTTATGCTCTGGCACCAGGCCCGAAATCATGGCATAGGAACACCTCACACAGCGAGTGCCATGGATACAAGAACTGCTCTTGCTGCCATCACGGATGACTGATGCACCCGATATTCCAAGCGCCCTGCTTTGTCCGAGGCATTTTCAGTGCATTATTTACTTTAATCCTCATAATCATTTTGTCAAGAAAGGTGGGTTTTATTCTCCCTATACTACCATGGAGGGAATCACACGCCCAGTAAGCTTAATTCGTTTCCTGAGCTGCCCTTGCATTAAGGAAGGGAAGTGCGCGATGTGAACCCAGTACTCTCCCTCTCTGTAAACTGTGGTCTTAGCCACTACATGTACTTCTCTGCTGTTGAAAAGACATTTTTATATTTGATACTGATCACAATATTCAGGTCTGAAAGCATTGACAAGATGACGTTAGGGCAGTTTGATGGAAAAAGCCACTGCATATTCCCAGTGTCTACCTGTCAAAAAATTACCCATACGAAATCTTTTCAGTGATTCCCTTCTTCAATATGAATTCAGAGGAGAGAGTTTTCGCTGAGATATCAAGTGCAGTAAGTCTGAACAGCAGTTGTACAAACTGCGTTTTTACACCCCTCAACTCTAAGAAGGAGACCTGCAAAACAGTTTTATGCTCACCAGCTCGGGGTGCTTTTGACTATATTTCAAGCGTTCAATCCATTATCCTTTTTCTGTCCACGCGTAATTTGTGGACAGTTTTGTTTTATTCAGCTAGGAAAATCTACATTTGTGAAAAAACGGACAGATTATTTTTGTGTCCGAAATTCACCGGACAAATATCATTGCTTATAGTTTTCCTTTTGCCATTAATAAGAGAATAATTTCTATGCGTGCTTCATGTATTGGGACGTCTTCTGACTCCAGGATTTCATAGAATAACAAATGGATTGTTGGGGGATATCTGAAGCTTCTATGAACAGTTTAATTCACTGAACATTCAGAACAATTGTGGGTGAGAAAAAGAAATATATCTTCCTCAATAAACTTTTCTTTTGAAAAAGGAAATGCAATTTATATCATTTGATTCCTATGCATTATGTCGTTCAGTAATTACAGAGAAAAATGAATTTGTTCTTTTTCTCGTAATCTCTAAGGCTTAGAGAGTACATGTTTCTTCAAAATAATCTTTCTTAAGATTTAAAAAAGCAGGTAAATACAAAAATGATGAATTAAAGGAGAGCCAGGGTGACAAATCGAGCTTATGATACCGTTATAATCCTCCTTTTTACAGTAACTAATTCAAATCTTTAGCAGCAACACATTCATTTCCATTTACACTAAAGTGAGAGAGGAAAAACGTGGTTTCTGGAAACACATAAAACAGCATAAGGCTAGTGTATTATGGGACTCAGCCTGCTCAATGCGTGCGTATTTAAGCAGCGAGAGCTGGTCACTCTCCGGAAGGAACTCAAAACGAATACAATGCTAGATGATAGCCCCAAGTAGTATGTGCAGCCACAGGAAAAGCATCCAAGTAAAAAAAATCTTCCAAAACAATTTTCAAATTGCTTTAAACTTCTTTTTTGGGACAGTATGATTTTGGTGTGAAGGTAAAGGAATCTGATAAAATGACTCTTTTTCCTTAAAATTATCTTAAAGTAGTATGCAGCCTGAAAGTCCCTGGGCACGTCTGCAGCGAGAGGCAGCAGTCCCGAGTGCCCTTTATGCTGTGCCACCAGGCCCGAAATCATGGCATAGTAACACCTCACACAACGGGTGCCGTGGATACCAGAACTGCTCTTGCTGCCATCACGGATGAATGAGGCACCCGACATTCCAAGAGCCATGCTTTGTCCGAGGCATTTTCAATGCATTATTTACTTGAATCCTCATAATCATTTTGTCAAGGAAGGTGGGTTTTACTCTCCCTATATTACCATGGAGGGTATCACACCCCCAGTAAGCTTAATTCGTTTCCTGAGCTGCCCTTGCATTAAGGAACGGAACTGCGCGATGTGAACCCAGTACTCTCCCTCTCTGTAACCTGTGGTCTTAGCCTCTACATGTACTTCACTGCTGTTGAAAAGACATTTTTATATTTGATACTGATCACAATATTCAGGAATGAAAGCATAGTCATGATGACGTTATAGCAGGTTTGTGGACAAAGCCAATGCATATACCCAGTGTCTACAAGTCAAAAAATTACCAATACGAAATCTGTTCAGTGGTTCGATTCTTCAATATGAATTCAGAGGAGAGAGTTTTTGCTGAGATGTCAAATGCAGTCACTTTGAACAGCAGTTGTACTTACTGCGTTTTTACACCCTACAACTCTAAGAAGGAAACCTGCAAAACAGTTTTATGCTCACCAGCTTGGGGTGCTTTTGATTAAATTTCAAGCGTTCAATCCATTAACCTTTTTTGTCCACGCGTAATTTGTACACAGTTTTGTTTTATTCAGCTAGGAAAATCTACATTTTTCAAAAAACGGACAGATGATTTTGGTGTCCAAAATTCACCGGACGAATACCATTGTTTATAATTTTCATTTGGCATTAATAAAAGAATAATCTCTATGTGCGTTTCGTGAATTGGGACGTCTTCTGACTCCAGGGTTTCATAGAATGACAAATGGATTGTTGGGGGAAATCTGAAGCTTGTATTAAAAGATTAATTCACTGAATATTCAGAACAATTGTGGGTGAGACAAAGAAATATAGCTTCCTCAATAAACTTTTCTTTTGAAAAAGGAAAAACAAATTATTTGAATCATTTGAATAATATGCTTTATGTCGTTCAGTAATTACACGGAAAAAGGAATTTGTTCTTTTTCTCTTAATCTCTAAGGCTTAGAGAGTACATGTTTCTTGTATATAATCTTTCCTAACATTTAAAGAGGCAGCTAAATAGAAGAATGATGAATTAAAGGAGAGCCATGGTGACAACTCGAGCTTTTGATACCGTTATAATCCTCCTTTTTACAGTAACTAATTCAAATCTTTAGCAGCAACACATTCATTTCCATATATACTAAAATGAGAGAGGGAAAACGTGGTTTCTGGAAACACATAAAACAGCATAAGGCTAGTGTATTATGGGACTCAGCCTGCTTAATGCGTATTTAAGCAGCGAGAGCTGTTCACTCTCCGGAAGGAACTCAAAACGAATACAATGCTACACGACTTTATTGATAGCCCCAAGTAGCATGTCCAGCCACAGGAAAAGCATCCCAGTAAATTAAATCTTCCAAAACAATTTTCAAATTGCTGTAAACTTCTTTTTTGGATAGTATGCCTTTGGTGTGAAGGTTAAGGAAACTGATAAAATGTCTCTTTTTCCTTAAAATTACCTTAAAGTAGTATGCAGCCTGAAACTCTCTGGGCAATTCTGCAGCGAGAGGCAGCAGTCCTGAGTTCCCTTTATGCTCTGGCACCAGGCCCGAAATCATGGCATAGGAACACCTCACACAGCGAGTGCCATGGATACAAGAACTGCTCTTGCTGCCATCACGGATGACTGATGCACCCGATATTCCAAGCGCCCTGCTTTGTCCGAGGCATTTTCAGTGCATTATTTACTTTAATCCTCATAATCATTTTGTCAAGGAAGGTGGGTTTTATTCTCCCCATACTACCATGGAGGGAATCACACGCCCAGTAAGCTTAATTCGTTTCCTGAGCTGCCCTTGCATTAAAGAACGGAACTGCGCGATGTGAACCCAGTACTCTCCCTCTCTGTAACCTGTGGTCTTAGCCACTACATGTACATCACTGCTGTTGAAAAGACATTTTCATATTTGATACTGATGACAATATTCAGGACTGAAAGCATAGTCATGATGACATTATGGCAGGTTGGTGGACAAAGCCAATGCATATACCCGGTGTCTACAAGTCAAAAAATTACTAATACGAAATCTGTTCAGTGATTCCCTTCTTCAATATGAATTCAGAGGAGAGAGTTTTTGCTGAGATGTCAAATGCAGTCAGTTTGAACAGCAGTTGTACTTACTGCGTTTTTACACCCTACAACTCTAAGAAGGAAACCTGCAAAACAGTTTTATGCTCACCAGCTTGGGGTGCTTTTGATTAAATTTCAAGCGTTCAATCCATTAACCTTTTTTGTCCACGCGTAATTTGTACACAGTTTTGTTTTATTCAGCTAGGAAAATCTACATTTGTCAAAAAACGGACAGATGATTTTGGTGTCCAAAATTCACCGGACAAATATCATTGTTTATAATTTTCATTTGGCATTAATAAAAGAATAATTTCTATGTGCGTTTCGTGAATTGGGACGTCTTCTGACTCCAGGGTTTCATAGAATGACAAATGGATTTTTGAGGGAAATCTGAAGCTTGTATTAAAAGTTTTATTCACTGAACATTCAGAACAATTGTGGGTGAGACAAAGAAATATATCTTCCTCAATAAACTTTTCTTTTGAAAAAGGAAAAACAAATTATATCATTTGGATAATATGCTTTATGTCGTTCAGTAATTACACGAAAAAAGGAATTTGTTCTTTTTCTCTTAATCTCTAAGGCTTAGAGAGTACATGTTTCTTGTATATAATCTTTCCTAACATTTAAAGAAGCAGCTAAATAGAAGAATGATGAATGAAAGGAGAGCCATGGTGACAAATCGAGCTTTTGATACCGTTATATTCCTCCTTTTTACAGTAACCAGTTCAAATCTTTAGCAGAAACACATTCATTTCCATATATACTAAAATGAGAGAGGGAAAACATGGTTTCTGGAAACACATAAAACAGCATAAGGCTAGTGTATTATGGGACTCAGCCTGCTTAATGCGTATTTAAGCAGCGAGAGCTGGTCACTCTCCGGAAGGAACTCAAAACGAATACAATGCTACACGACTTTATTGATAGCCCCAAGTAGTATGTCCAGCCACAGGAAAAGCATCCCAGTAAATTAAATCTTCCAAAACAATTTTCAAATTGCTGTAAACTTCTTTTTTGGATAGTATGCCTTTGGTGTGAAGGTTAAGGAAATTGATAAAACGTCTCTTTTTCCTTAAAATTCCCTTAAAGTAGTATGCAGCCTGAAACTCTCTGGGCAATTCTGCAGCGAGAGGCAGCAGTCCTGAGTTCCCTTTATGCTCTGGCACCAGGCCCGAAATCATGGCATAGGAACACCTCACACAGCGAGTGCCATGGATACAAGAACTGCTCTTGCTGCCGTCACGGATGACTGAAGCACCCGATATTCCCAGCGCCCTGCTTTGTCCGAGGCATTTTCAGTGCATTATTTACTTTAATCCTCATGATCATTTTTTCAAGGAAGGTGGGTTTTATTCTCCCTATACTACCATGGAGGGAATCACACGCCCAGTAAGCTTAATTCGTTTCCTGAGCTGCCCTTGCATTAAGGAAGGGAAGTGCGCGATGTGAACCCAGTACTCTCCCTCTCTGTAAACTGTGGTCTTAGCCACTACATGTACTTCACTGCTGTTGAAAAGACATTTTTATATTTGATACTGATCACAATATTCAGGGCTGAAAGCATTGACAAGATGACGTTAGGGCGGTTTGATGGATAAAGCCACTGTATATACCCAGTGTCTACCTGTCAAAAAATTACCCATACGAAATCTTTTCAGTGATTCCCTTCTTCAATATGAATTCAGAGGAGAGAGTTTTCGCTGAGATATCAAGTGCAGTAAGTCTGAACAGCAGTTGTACAAACTGCGTTTTTACACCCCTCAACTCTAAGAAGGAGACCTGCAAAACAGTTTTATGCTCACCAGCTCGGGGTGCTTTTGACTATATTTCAAGCGTTCAATCCATTATCCTTTTTCTGTCCACGCGTAGTTTGTAGACAGTTTTGTTTTATTCAGCTAGGAAAATCTACATTTGTGAAAAAACGGACAGATTATTTTTGTGTCCGAAATTCACCGGACAAATATCATTGCTTATAGTTTTCCTTTTGCCATTAATAAGAGAATAATTTCTTTGAGTGCTTCATGTATTGAGGCGTCTTCTGACTCCAGGATTTCATAGAATAACAAATGGATTGTTGGGGGATATCTGAAGCTTCTATGAACAGTTTAATTCACTGAACATTCAGAACAATTGTGGGTGAGAAAAAGAAATATATCTTCCTCAATAAACTTTTCTGTTGCAAAAGGAAATGCAATTTATATCATTTGATTCCTATGCATTATGTCGTTCAGTAATTACAGAGAAAAATGAATTTGTTCTTTTTCTCATAATCTCTAAGGCTTAGAGTACATGTTTCTTCAGAATAATCTTTCCTAAGATTTAAAAAAGCAGGTAAATACAAAAATGATGAATTAAAGGAGAGCCAGGGTGACAAATCGAGCTTATGATACCGTTATAATCCTCCTTTTTACAGTAACTAATTCAAATCTTTAGCAGCAACACATTCATTTCCGTTTACACTAAAGTGAGAGAGGAAAAACGTGGTTTCTGGAAACACATAAAACAGCATAAGGCTAGTGTATTATGGGACTCAGCCTGCTCTATGCGTGCGTATTTAAGCAGCGAGAGCTGGTCACTCTCCGGAAGGAACTCAAAACGAATACAATGCTAGATGATAGCCCCAAGTAGTATGTGCAGCCACAGGAAAAGCATCCAAGTAAAAAAAACCTTCCAAAACAATTTTCAAATTGCTTTAAACTTCTTTTTTGGGACAGTATGATTTTGGTGTGAAGGTAAAGGAATCTGATAAAATGAGTCTTTTTCCTTAAAATTATTTTAAAGTAGTATGCAGCCTGAAACTCCCTGGGCACGTCTGCAGCGAGAGGCAGCAGGCCCGAGTGCCCTTTATGCTGTGCCACCAGGCCCGAAATCATGGCATAGGAACCCCTCACACAACGGGTGCCGTGGATACCAGAACTGCTCTAGCTGCCATCACGGATGAATGAGGCACCCGACATTCCAAGAGCCATGCTTTGTCCGAGGCATTTTTAATGCATTATTTACTTGAATCCTCATAATCATTTTGTCAAGGAAGGTGGGTTTTACTCTCCCTATATTACCATGGAGGGTATCACACGCCCAGTAAGCTTAATTCGTTTCCTGAGCTGCCCTTGCATTAAGGAACGGAACTGCGCGATGTGAACCCAGTACTCTCCCTCTCTGTAACCTGTGGTCTTAGCCACTACATGTACTTCACTGCTGTTGAAAAGACATTTTTATATTTGATGCTGATCACAATATTCAGGACTGAAAGCATTGTCATGATGACGTTATGGCAGGTTGGTGGACAAAGCCAATGCATATACCCGGTGTCTACAAGTCAAAAAATTACTAATACGAAATCTGTTCAGTGATTCCCTTCTTCAATATGAATTCAGAGGAGAGAGTTTT
Source organism: Manis javanica (assembly GCF_040802235.1). NCBI lineage: Eukaryota > Metazoa > Chordata > Mammalia > Pholidota > Manidae > Manis > Manis javanica. The sequence goes on along the minus strand of NC_133156.1, from coordinate 33,286,121 downwards.
TGATGAGATGTCAAATGCAGTCAGTTTAAACAGCAGTTGTACTTACTGCTTTTTTACACCCTACAACTCTAAGAAGGAAACCTGCAATACAGTTTTATGCTCACCTGCTTGGGGTGCTTTTGATTAAATTTCAAGCGTTCAATCCATTAACCTTTTTTGTCCACGCGTAATTTGTACACAGTTTTGTTTTATTCAGCTAGGAAAATCTACATTTGTCAAAAAACGGACAGATGATTTTGGTGTCCAAAATTCACCGGACAAATATCATTGTTTATAATTTTCATTTGGCATTGATAAAAGAATAATTTCTATGTGCGTTTCGTGAATTGGGACGTCTTCTGACTCCAGGGTTTCATAGAATGACAAATGGATTATTGCGGGAAATCTGAAGCTTGTATTAAAAGTTTAATTCACTGAACATTCAGAACAATTGTGGGTGAGACAAAGATATATATCTTCCTCAATAAACTTTTCTTTTGAAAAAGGAAAAACAAATTATATCATTTGAATAATATGCTTTATGTCGTTCAGTAATTACACGGAAAAAGGAATTTGTTCTTTTTCTCTTAATCCTAAGGCTTAGAGAGTACATGTTTCTTGTATATAATCTTTCCTAACATTTAAAGAAGCAGCTAAATAGAAGAATGATGAATTAAAGGAGAGCCATGGTGACAAATCGAGCATTTGATACCGTTGTAATCCTCCTTTTTACAGTAACTAATTCAAATCTTTAGCAGCAACGCATTCATTTCCATATATACTAAAATGAGAGAGGGAAAACGTGGTTTCTGGAAACACATAAAACAGCATACGCCTAGTGTTTTATGGGACTCAGCCTGCTTAATGCGTATTTAAGCAGCGAGAGCTGGTCACCCTCCGGAAGGAACTCAAAACGAATACAATGCTACACGACTTTATTGATAGCCCCAAGTAGTATGTCCAGCCACAGGAAAAGCATCCCAGTAAATTAAATCTTCCAAAGCAATTTTCAAATTGCTGTAAACTTCTTTTTTGGATAGTATGCCTTTGCTGTGAAGGTTAAGGAAACTGATAAAATGTCTCTTTTTCCTTAAAATTACCTTAAAGTAGTATGCAGCCTGAAACTCTCTGGGCAATTCTGCAGCGAGAGGCAGCAGTCCTGAGTTCCCTTTCTGCTCTGGCACCAGGCCCGAAATCATGGCATAGGAACACCTCACACAGCGAGTGCCATGGATACAAGAACTGCTCTTGCTGCCATCACGGATGACTGATGCACTCGATATTCCAAGCGCCCTGCTTTGTCCGAGGCATTTTCAGTGCATTATTTACTTTAATCCTCATAATCATTTTGTCAAGGAAGGTGGGTTTTATTCTCCCTATACAACCATGGAGGGAATCACACGCCCAGTAAGCTTAATTCGTTTCCTGAGCTGCCCTTGCATTAAGGAAGGGAAGTGCGCGATGTGAACCCAGTACTCTCCCTCTCTGTAAACTGTGGTCTTAGCCACTACATGTACTTCACTGCTGTTGAAAAGACATTTTTATATTTGATACAGGATCACAATATTCAGGGCTGAAAGCATTGACAAGATGACGTTAGGGCGGTTTGATGGAAAAAGCCACTGTATATACCCAGTGTCTACCTGTCAAAAAATTACCCATACGAAATCTTTTCAGTGATTCCCTTCTTCAATATGAATTCAGAGGAGAGAGTTTTCGCTGAGATATCAAGTGCAGTAAGTCTGAACAGCAGTTGTACAAACTGCGTTTTTACACCCCTCAACTCTAAGAAGGAGACCTGCAAAACAGTTTTATGCTCACCAGCTCGGGGTGCTTTTGACTATATTTCAAGCGTTCAATCCATTATCCTTTTTCTGTCCACGCGTAGTTTGTAGACAGTTTTGTTTTATTCAGCTAGGAAAATCTACATTTGTGAAAAAACGGACAGATTATTTTTGTGTCCGAAATTCACCGGACAAATATCATTGCTTATAGTTTTCCTTTTGCCATTAATAAGAGAATAATTTCTATGCGTGCTTCATGTATTGGGACGTCTTCTGACTCCAGGATTTCATAGAAAAACAAATGGATTGTTGGGGGATATCTGAAGCTTCTATGAACAGTTTAATTCACTGAACATTCAGAACAATTGTGGGTGAGAAAAAGAAATATATCTTCCTCAACAAACTTTTCTTTTGAAAAAGGAAATGCAATTTATATCATTTGATTCCTATGCATTATGTCGTTCAGTAATTACAGAGAAAAATGAATTTGTTCTTTTTCTCGTAATCTCTAAGGCTTAGAGAGTACATGTTTCTTCAAAATAATCTTTCCTAAGATTTAAAAAAGCAGGTAAATACAAAAAAGATGAATTAAAGGAGAGCCAGGGTGACAAATCGAGCTTATGATACCGTTATAATCCTCCTTTTTACAGTAACTAATTCAAATCTTTAGCAGCAACACATTCATTTCCATTTACACTAAAGTGAGAGAGGAAAAACGTGGTTTCTGGAAACACATAAAACAGCATAAGGCTAGTGTATTATGGGACTCAGCCTGCTCAATGCGTGCGTATTTAAGCAGCGAGAGCTGGTCACTCTCCGGAAGGAACTCAAAACGAATACAATGCTAGATGATAGCCCCAAGTAGTATGTGCAGCCACAGGAGAAGCATCCAAGTTAAAAAAATCTTCCAAAACAATTTTCAAATTGCTTTAAACTTCTTTTTTGGGACAGTATGATTTTGGTGTGAAGGTAAAGGAATCTGATAAAATGACTCTTTTTCCTTAAAATTATCTTAAAGTAGTATGCAGCCTAAAACTCCCTGGGCACGTCTGCAGCGAGAGGCAGCAGTCCCGAGTGCCCTTTATGCTGTGCCACCAGGCCCGAAATCATGGCATAGGAACACCTCACACAACGAGTGCCATGGATACAAGATCTGCTCTTGCTTCCATCACGGATGACTGATGTACCCGATATTCCAAGCGCCCTGCTTTTTCCGAGGCATTTTCAGTGCATTATTTACTTTAATCCTCATAATCATTTTGTCAAGGAAGGTGGGTTTTATTTTCCCCATACTACCATGGAGTGAATCACACGCCCAGTACGCTTAATTCGTTTCCTGAGCTTCCCTTGCATTAAGAAGGGAAGTGCGCGATGTTAACCCAGTACTCTCCCTCTCTGTAAACTGTGGTCTTAGCCACTACATGTACTTCACTGCTGTTGAAAAGACATTTTTATATCTGATACTGATCACAAGATTCAGGGCTAAAAGCATAGTCATGATGACGTTATGGCAGGTTTGTGGACAAAGCCAATGCATATACCCGGTGTCTACAAGTCAAAAAATTACTAATACGAAATGTGTTCAGTGATTCCCTTCTACAATATGAATTCAGAGGAGAGAGTTTTTGCTGAGATGTCAAATGCAGTCAGTTTGAACAGCACTTGTACTTACTGCGTTTTTACACCCTACAACTCTAAGAAGGAAACCTGCAAAACAGTTTTATGCTCACCAGCTTGGGGTGCTTTTGATTAAATTTCAGGCGTTCAATCCATTAACCTTTTTTGTCCACGGGTAATTTGTACACAGTTTTGTTTTATTCAGCTAGGAAAATCTACATTTGTCAAAAAACGGACAGATGATTTTGGTGTCCAAAATTCACCGGACAAACACCATTGTTTATAATTTTCATTTGGCATTAATAAAAGAATAATTTCTATGTGCGTTTCGTGAATTGGGACGTCTTCTGACTCCAGGGTTTCATAGAATGACAAATGGCTTGTTGGGGGAAATCTGAAGCTTGTATTGAAAGTTTAATTCACTGAACATTCAGAACAATTGTGGGTGAGACAAAGAAATATATCTTCCTCAATAAACTTTTCTTTTGAAAAAGGAAAAACAAATTATATCATTTGAATAATATGCTTTATGTCGTTCAGTAATTACACGGAAAAAGGAATTTGTTCTTTTTCTCTTAATCTCTAAGGCTTAGAGAGTACATGTTTCTTGTATATAATCTTTCCTAACATTTAAAGAAGCAGCTAAATAGAAGAATGATGAATGAAAGGAGAGCCATGGTGACAAATCGAGCTTTTGATACCGTTATAATCCTCCTTTTTACAGTAACTCATTCAAATCTTTACCAGCAACACATTCATTTCCATATATACTAAAATGAGAGAGGGAAAACGTGGTTTCTGGAAACACATAAAACAGCATAATGCTAGTGTATTATGGGACTCAGCCTGCTTAATGCGTATTTAAGCAGCGAGAGCTGGTCACTCTCCGGAAGGAACTCAAAACGAATACAATGCTACACGACTTTATTGATAGCCCCAAGTAGTATGTCCAGCCACAGGAAAAGCATCCCAGTAAATTAAATCTTCCAAAACAATTTTCAAATTGCTGTAAACTTCTTTTTTGGATAGTATGCCTTTGGTGTGAAGGTTAAGGAAACTGACAAAACGTCTCTTTTTCCTTAAAATTACCTTAAAGTAGTATGCAGCCTGAAACTCTCTGGGCAATTCTGCAGCGAGAGGCAGCAGTCCTGAGTTCCCTTTATGCTCTGGCACCAGGCCCGAAATCATGGCATAGGAACACCTCACACAGCGAGTGCCATGGATACAAGAACTGCTCTTGCTGCCATCACGGATGACTGATGCACCCGATATTCCAAGCGCGCTGCTTTGTCCGAGGCATTTTCAGTGCATTATTTACTTTAATCCTCATAATCATTTTGTCAAGGAAGGTGGGTTTTATTCTCCCTATACAACCATGGAGGGAATCACACGCCCAGTAAGCTTAATTCGTTTCCTGAGCTGCCCTTGCATTAAGGAAGGGAAGTGCGCGATGTGAACCCAGTACTCTCCCTCTCTGTAAACTGTGGTCTTAGCCACTACATGTACTTCACTGCTGTTGAAAAGACATTTTTATATTTGATACAGATCACAATATTCACGGCTGAAAGCATTGACAAGATGACGTTAGGGCGGTTTGATGGAAAAAGCCACTGGATATACCCAGTGTCTACCTGTCAAAAAATTACCCATACGAAATCTTTTCAGTGATTCCCTTCTTCAATATGAATTCAGAGGAGAGAGTTTTCGCTGAGATATCAAGTGCAGTAAGTCTGAACAGCAGTTGTACAAACTGCGTTTTTACACCCCTCAACTCTAAGAAGGAGACCTGCAAAACAGTTTTATGCTCACCAGCTCGGGGTGCTTTTGACTATATTTCAAGCGTTCAATCCATTATCCTTTTTCTGTCCACGCGTAATTTGTAGACAGTTTTCTTTTATTCAGCTAGGAAAATCTACATTTGTGAAAAAACGGACAGATTATTTTTGTGTCCGAAACTCACCGGACAAATATCATTGCTTATAGTTTTCCTTTTGCCATTAATAAGAGAATAATTTCTATGCGTGCTTCATGTATTGGGACGTCTTCTGACTCCAGGATTTCATAGAATAACAAATGGATTGTTGGGGGATATCTGAAGCTTCTATGAACAGTTTAATTCACTGAACATTCAGAACAATTGTGGGTGAGAAAAAGAAATATATCTTCCTCAATAAACTTTTCTTTTGAAAAAGGAAATGCAATTTATATCATTTGATTCCTATGCATTATGTCGTTCGGTAATTACAGAGAAAAATGGATTTGTTCTTTTTCTCGTAATCTCTAAGGCTTAGAGAGTACATGTTTCTTCAAAATAATCTTTCCTAAGATTTAAAAAAGCAGGTAAATACAAAAATGATGAATTAAAGGAGAGCCAGGGTGACAAATCGAGCTGATGATACCGTTATAATCCTCCTTTTTACAGTAACTAATGCAAATCTTTAGCAGCAACACATTCATTTCCATTTACACTAAAGTGAGAGAGGAAAAACGTGGTTTCTGGAAACACATAAAACAGCATAAGGCTAGTGTATTATGGGACTCAGCCTGCTCAATGCGTGCGTATTTAAGCAGCGAGAGCTGGTCACTCTCCGGAAGGAACTCAAAACGAATACAATGCTAGATGATAGCCCCAAGTAGTATGTGCAGCCACAGGAAAAGCATCCAAGTAAAAAAAATCTTCCAAAACAATTTTCAAATTGCTTTAAACTTCTTTTTTGGGACAGTATGATTTTGGTGTGAAGGTAAAGGAATCTGATAAAATGACTCTTTTTCTTTAAAATTATCTTAAAATAGTATGCAGCCTGAAACTCCCTGGGCACGTCTGCAGCGAGAGGCAGCAGGGCCGAGTGCCCTTTATGCTGTGACACCAGGCCCGAAATCATGGCATAGGAACACCTCACACAACGGGTGCCGTGGATACCAGAACTGCTCTTGCTGCCATCACGGATGAATGAGGCACCCGACATTCCAAGAGCCATGTTTGTCCGAGGCATTTTCAATGCATTATTTACTTGAATCCTCAGAATCATTTTGTCAAGGAAGCTGGGTTTTACTCTCCCTTTATTACCATGGAGGGTATCACACGCCCAGTAAGCTTAATTCGTTTCCTGAGCTGCCCTTGCATTAAGGAACGGAACTGCGCGATGTGAACCCAGCACTCTCCCTCTCTGTAACCTGTGGTCTTAGCCACTACATGTACGTCACTGCTGTTGAAAAGACATTTTTATATTTGATACTGATCACAATATTCAGGACTGAAAGCATAGTCATGATGACGTTATGGCAGGTTTGTGGACAAAGCCAATGCATATACCCGGTGTCTACAAGTCAAAAAATTACTAATACGAAAACTGTTCAGTGATTCCCTTCTTCAATATGAATTCAGAGGAGAGAGTTTTTGCTGAGATGTCAAATGCAGTCAGTTTGAACAGCAGTTGTACTTACTGCGTTTTTACACCCCACAACTCTAAGAAGGAAACCTGCAAAACAGTTTTATGCTCACCAGCTTGGCGTGCTTTTGATTAAATTTCAAGCGTTCAATCCATTAATCTTTTTTGTCCACGCGTAATTTGTACACAGTTTTGTTTTATTCAGCTAGGAAAATCTACATTTGTCAAAAAACGGACAGATGATTTTGGTGTCCAAAATTCACCGGACAAATATCATTGTTTATAATTTTCACTTGGCATTAATAAAAGAATAATTTCTATGTGCGTTTCGTGAATTGGGACGTCTTCTGACTCCAGGGTTTCATAGAATGACAAATGGATTGTTGGGGGAAATCTGAAGCTTGTATTAAAAGTTTAATTCACTGAACATTCAGAACAATTGTGGGTGAGACAAAGAAATATATCTTCCTCAATGAACTTTTCTTTTGAAAAAGGAAAAACAAATTATATCATTTGAATAATATGCTTTATGTCGTTCAGTAATTACACGGAAAAAGGAATTGGTTCTTTTTCTCTTAATCTCTAAGGCTTAGACAGTACATGTTTCTTGTATATAATCTTTCCTAACATTTAAAGAAGCAGTTACATAGAAGAATGATAAATTAAAGGAGAGCCATGGTGACAAATCGAGCTTTTGATACCGTTATAATCCTCCTTTTTACAGTAACTCATTCAAATCTTTAGCATCAACACATTCATTTCCATATATACTAAAATGAGAGAGGGAAAACGTGGTTTCTGGAAACCCAAAAAACAGCATAAGGCTAGTGTATTAGGGGACTCAGCCTGCTTAATGCGTATTTAAGCAGCGAGAGCTGGTCACTCTCCGGAAGGAACTCAAAACGAATACAATGCTAGATGATAGCCCCAAGTTGTATGTGCAGCCACAGGAAAAGCATCCAAGTAAAAAAAATCTTCCAAAACAATTTTCAAATTGCTTTAAACTTCTTTTTTGGGACAGTATGATTTTGGTGTGAAGGTAAAGAATCTGATAAAATGACTCTTTTTCCTTAAAATTATCTTAAAGTAGTATGCAGCCTGAAAGTCCCTGGGCACGTCTGCAGCGAGAGGCAGCAGTCCCGAGTGCCCTTTATGCTGTGCCACCAGGCCCGAAATCATGGCATAGGAACACCTCACACAGCGAGTGCCATGGATACAAGAACTGCTCTTGCTGCCGTCACGGATGACTGATGCACCCGATATTCCAAGCGCCCTGCTTTGTCCGAGGCATTTTCAGTGCATTATTTACTTTAATCCTCATAATCATTTTGTCAATGAAGGTGGGTTTTACTCTCCCTATATTACCATGGAGGGTATCACACGCCCAGTAAGCTTAATTCGTTTCCTGAGCTGCCCTTGCATTAAGGAACGGAACTGCGCGATGTGAACCCAGTACTCTCCCTCTCTGTAACCTGTGGTCTTAACCACTACATGTACTTCACTACTGTTGAAAAGACATTTTTATATTTGATACTGATCACAATATTCAGGGCTGAAAGCATAGTCATGATGACGTTATGGCAGGTTTGTGGACAAAGCCAATGCATATACCCAGTGTCTACAAGTCAAACAATTACTAAAACGAAATCTTTTCAGTGATTCCCTTCTTCAATATGAATTCAGAGGAGAGAGTTTTCGCTGAGATATCAAGTGCAGTAAGTCTGAACAGCAGTTGTACAAACTGCGTTTTTACACCCCTCAACTCTAAGAAGGAGACCTGCAAAACAGTTTTATGCTCACCAGCTTGGGGTGCTTTTGATTAAATTTCAAGCGTCCAATCCATTAACCTTTTTTGTCCACGCGTAATTTGTACACAGTTTTGTTTTATTCAGCTAGGAAAATCTACATTTTTCAAAAAACGGACAGATGATTTTGGTGTCCAAAATTCACCGGACAAATATCATTGTTTATAATTTTCATTTGGCATTAATAAAAGAATAATTTCTATGTGCGTTTCGTGAATTGGGACGTCTTCTGACTCCAGGGTTTCATAGAATGACAAATGGATTGTTGGGGGAAATCTGAAGCTTGTATTAAAAGTTTAATTCACTGAACATTCAGAACAATTGTGGGTGAGACAAAGAAATATATCTTCCTCAATAAACTTTTCTTTTGAAAAAGGAAAAACAAATTATTTGAATCATTTGAATAATATGCTTTATGTCGTTCAGTAATTACACGGAAAAAGGAATTTGTTCTTTTTCTCTTAATCTCTAAGGCTTAGAGAGTACATGTTTCTTGTATATAATCTTTCCTAACATTTAAAGAGGCAGCTAAATAGAAGAATGATGAATTAAAGGAGAGCCATGGTGACAAATCGAGCTTTTGATACCGTTATAATCCTCCTTTTTACAGTAACTAATTCAAATCTTTAGCAGCAACACATTCATTTCCATATATACTAAAATGAGAGAGGGAAAACGTGGTTTCTGGAAACACATAAAACAGCATAAGGCTAGTGTATTATGGGACTCAGCCTGCTTAATGCGTATTTAAGCAGCGAGAGCTGGTCACTCTCCAGAAGGAACTCAAAACGAATACAATGCTACACGACTTTATTGATAGCCCCAAGTAGCATGTCCAGCCACAGGAAAAGCATCCCAGTAAATTAAATCTTCCAAAACAATTTTCAAATTGCTGTAAACTTCTTTTTTGGATAGTATGCCTTTGGTGTGAAGGTTAAGGAAACTGATAAAATGTCTCTTTTTCCTTAAAATTACCTAAAAGTAGTATGCAGCCTGAAACTCTCTGGGCAATTCTGCAGCGATAGGCAGCAGTCCTGAGTTCCCTTTATGCTCTGGCACCAGGCCCGAAATCATGGCATAGGAACACCTCACACAGCGAGTGCCATGGATACAAGAACTGCTCTTGCTGCCATCACGGATGACTGATGCACCCGATATTCCAAGCGCCCTGCTTTGTCCGAGGCATTTTCAGTGCATTATTTACTTTAATCCTCATAATCATTTTGTCAAGGAAGGTGGGTTTTATTCTCCCTATACTACCATGGAGGGAATCACACGCCCAGTAAGCTTAATTCGTTTCCTGAGCTGCCCTTGCATTAAGGAAGGGAAGTGCGCGATGTGAACCCAGTACTCTCCCTCTCTGTAAACTGTGGTCTTAGTCACTTCATGTACTTCACTGCTGTTGAAAAGACATTTTTATATTTGATACTGATCACAATATTCAGGGCTGAAAGCATCGACAAGATGACGTTAGGGCAGTTTGATGGAAAAAGCCACTGCATATACCCAGTGTCTACCTGTCAAAAAATTACCCATACGAAATCTTTTCAGTGATTCCCTTCTTCAATATGAATTCAGAGGAGAGAGTTTTCGCTGAGATATCAAGTGCAGTAAGTCTGAACAGCAGTTGTACAAACTGCGTTTTTACACCCCTCAACTCTAAGAAGGAGACCTGCAAAACAGTTTTATGCTCACCAGCTCGGGGTGCTTTTGACTATATTTCAAGCGTTCAATCCATTATCCTTTTTCTGTCCACGCGTAATTTGTAGACAGTTTTCTTTTATTCAGCTAGGAAAATCTACATTTGTGAAAAAACGGACAGATTATTTTTGTGTCCGAAATTCACCGGACAAATATCATTGCTTATAGTTTTCCTTTTGCCATTAATAAGAGAATAATTTCTATGCGTGCTTCATATATTGGGACGTCTTCTGACTCCAGGATTTCATAGAATAAGAAATGGATTGTTGGGGGATATCTGAAGCTTCTATGAACAGTTTAATTCACTGAACATTCAGAACAATTGTGGGTGAGAAAAAGAAATATATCTTCCTCAATAAACTTTTCTTTTGAAAAAGGAAATGCAATTTATATCATTTGATTCCTATGCATTATGTCGTTCAGTAATTACAGAGAAAAATGAATTTGTTCTTTTTCTCGTAATCTCTAAGGCTTAGAGAGTACATGTTTCTTCAAAATAATCTTTCCTAAGATTTAAAAAGGCAGGTAAATACAAAAATGATGAATTAAAGGAGAGCCAGGGTGACAAATCGACCTTATGATACAGTTATAATCCTCCTTTTTACAGTAACTAATTCAAATCTTTAGCAGCAACACATTCATTTCCATTTACACTAAAGTGAGAGAGGAAAAACGTGGTTTCTGGAAACACATAAAACAGCATAAGGCTAGTGTATTATGGGACTCAGCCTGCTCAATGCGTGCGTATTTAAGCAGCGAGAGCTGGTCACTCTCCGGAAGGAGCTCAAAACGAATACAATGCTAGATGATAGCCCCAAGTAGTATGTGCAGCCACAGGAGAAGCATCCAAGTTAAAAAAATCTTCCAAAACAATTTTCAAATTGCTTTAAACTTCTTTTTTGGGACAGTATGATTTTGGTGTGAAGGTAAAGGAATCTGATAAAATGACTCTTTTTCCTTAAAATTATCTTAAAGTAGTATGCAGCCTGAAAGTCCCTGGGCACGTCTGCAGCGAGAGGCAGCAGTCCCGAGTGCCCTTTATGCTGTGCCACCAGGCCCGAAATCATGGCATAGGAACACCTCACACAACGGGTGCCGTGGATACCAGAACTGCTCTTGCTGCCATCACGGATGAATGAGGCACCCGACATTCCAAGAGCCATGCTTTGTCCGAGGCATTTTCAATGCATTATTTACTTGAATCCTCATAATCATTTTGTCAAGGAAGGTGGGTTTTACTCTCCCTATATTACCATGGAGGGTATCACACGCCCAGTAAGCTTAATTCGTTTCCTGAGCTGCCCTTGCATTAAGGAAGGGAAGTGCGCGATGTGAACCCAGTACTCTCCCTCTCTGTAACCTGTGGTCTTAGCCACTACATGTACTTCACTGCTGTTGAAAAGACATTTTTATATTTGATACTGATCACAATATTCAGGACTGAAAGCATAGTCATGATGACGTTATGGCAGGTTGGTGGACAAATCCAATGCATATACCCGGTGTCTACAAGTCAAAAAATTACCCATACGAAATCTGTTCAGTGATTCCCTTCTTCAATATGAATTCAGAGGAGAGAGTTTTTGCTGAGATGTCAAATGCAGTCAGTTTAAACAGCAGTTGTACTTACTGCTTTTTTACACCCTACAACTCTAAGAAGGAAACCTGCAATACAGTTTTATGCTCACCTGCTTGGGGTGCTTTTGATTAAATTTCAAGCGTTCAATCCATTAACCTTTTTTGTCCACGCGTAATTTGTACACAGTTTTGTTTTATTCAGCTAGGAAAATCTACATTTGTCAAAAAACGGACAGATGATTTTGGTGTCCAAAATTCACCGGACAAATATCATTGTTTATAATTTTCATTTGGCATTGATAAAAGAATAATTTCTATGTGCGTTTCGTGAATTGGGACGTCTTCTGACTCCAGGGTTTCATAGAATGACAAATGGATTTTTGAGGGAAATCTGAAGCTTGTATTAATAGTTTTATTCACTGAACATTCAGAACAATTGTGGGTGAGACAAAGAAATATATCTTCCTCAATAAACTTTTCTTTTGAAAAAGGAAAAACAAATTATATCATTTGGATAATATGCTTTATGTCGTTCAGTAATTACACGAAAAAAGGAATTTGTTCTTTTTCTCTTAATCTCTAAGGCTTAGAGAGTACATGTTTCTTGTATATAATCTTTCCTAACATTTAAAGAAGCAGCTAAATAGAAGAATGATGAATGAAAGGAGAGCCATGGTGACAAATCGAGCTTTTGATACCGTTATATTCCTCCTTTTTACAGTAACCAGTTCAAATCTTTAGCAGAAACACATTCATTTCCATATATACTAAAATGAGAGAGGGAAAACATGGTTTCTGGAAACTCATAAAACAGCATAAGGCTAGTGTATTATGGGACTCAGCCTGCTTAATGCGTATTTAAGCAGCGAGAGCTGGTCACGCTCCGGAAGGAACTCAAAACGAATACAATGCTACACGACTTTATTGATAGCCCCAAGTAGTATGTCCAGCCACAGGAAAAGCATCCCAGTAAATTAAATCTTCCAAAACAATTTTCAAATTGCTGTAAACTTCTTTTTTGGATAGTATGCCTTTGGTGTGAAGGTTAAGGAAATTGATAAAACGTCTCTTTTTCCTTAAAATTCCCTTAAAGTAGTATGCAGCCTGAAACTCTCTGGGCAATTCTGCAGCGAGAGGCAGCAGTCCTGAGTTCCCTTTATGCTCTGGCACCAGGCCCGAAATCATGGCATAGGAACACCTCACACAGCGAGTGCCATGGATACAAGAACTGCTCTTGCTGCCGTCACGGATGACTGAAGCACCCGATATTCCCAGCGCCCTGCTTTGTCCGAGGCATTTTCAGTGCATTATTTACTTTAATCCTCATGATCATTTTTTCAAGGAAGGTGGGTTTTATTCTCCCTATACTACCATGGAGGGAATCACACGCCCAGTAAGCTTAATTCGTTTCCTGAGCTGCCCTTGCATTAAGGAAGGGAAGTGCGCGATGTGAACCCAGTACTCTCCCTCTCTGTAAACTGTGGTCTTAGCCACTACATGTACTTCACTGCTGTTGAAAAGACATTTTTATATTTGATACTGATCACAATATTCAGGGCTGAAAGCATTGACAAGATGACGTTAGGGCGGTTTGATGGATAAAGCCACTGTATATACCCAGTGTCTACCTGTCAAAAAATTACCCATACGAAATCTTTTCAGTGATTCCCTTCTTCAATATGAATTCAGAGGAGAGAGTTTTCGCTGAGATATCAAGTGCAGTAAGTCTGAACAGCAGTTGTACAAACTGCGTTTTTACACCCCTCAACTCTAAGAAGGAGACCTGCAAAACAGTTTTATGCTCACCAGCTCGGGGTGCTTTTGACTATATTTCAAGCGTTCAATCCATTATCCTTTTTCTGTCCACGCGTAGTTTGTAGACAGTTTTGTTTTATTCAGCTAGGAAAATCTACATTTGTGAAAAAACGGACAGATTATTTTTGTGTCCGAAATTCACCGGACAAATATCATTGCTTATAGTTTTCCTTTTGCCATTAATAAGAGAATAATTTCTTTGCGTGCTTCATGTATTGGGGCGTCTTCTGACTCCAGGATTTCATAGAATAACAAATGGATTGTTGGGGGATATCTGAAGCTTCTATGAACAGTTTAATTCACTGAACATTCAGAACAATTGTGGGTGAGAAAAAGAAATATATCTTCCTCAATAAACTTTTCTGTTGCAAAAGGAAATGCAATTTATATCATTTGATTCCTATGCATTATGTCGTTCAGTAATTACAGAGAAAAATGAATTTGTTCTTTTTCTCATAATCTCTAAGGCTTAGAGTACATGTTTCTTCAAAATAATCTTTCCTAAGATTTAAAAAAGCAGGTAAATACAAAAATGATTAATTAAAGGAGAGCCAGGGTGACAAATCGAGCTTATGATACCGTTATAATCCTCCTTTTTACAGTAACTAATTCAAATCTTTAGCAGCAACACATTCATTTCCGTTTACACTAAAGTGAGAGAGGAAAAACGTGGTTTCTGGAAACACATAAAACAGCATAAGGCTAGTGTATTATGGGACTCAGCCTGCTCTATGCGTGCGTATTTAAGCAGCGAGAGCTGGTCACTCTCCGGAAGGAACTCAAAACGAATACAATGCTAGATGATAGCCCCAAGTAGTATGTGCAGCCACAGGAAAAGCATCCAAGTAAAAAAAACCTTCCAAAACAATTTTCAAATTGCTTTAAACTTCTTTTTTGGGACAGTATGATTTTGGTGTGAAGGTAAAGGAATCTGATAAAATGAGTCTTTTTCCTTAAAATTATTTTAAAGTAGTATGCAGCCTGAAACTCCCTGGGCACGTCTGCAGCGAGAGGCAGCAGGCCCGAGTGCCCTTTATGCTGTGCCACCAGGCCCGAAATCATGGCATAGGAACCCCTCACACAACGGGTGCCGTGGATACCAGAACTGCTCTTGCTGCCATCACGGATGAATGAGGCACCCGACATTCCAAGAGCCATGCTTTGTCCGAGGCATTTTTAATGCATTATTTACTTGAATCCTCATAATCATTTTGTCAAGGAAGGTGGGTTTTACTCTCCCTATATTACCATGGGGGGTATCACACGCCCAGTAAGCTTAATTCGTTTCCTGAGCTGCCCTTGCATTAAGGAACGGAACTGCGCGATGTGAACCCAGTACTCTCCCTCTCTGTAACCTGTGGTCTTAGCCACTACATGTACTTCACTGCTGTTGAAAAGACATTTTTATATTTGATGCTGATCACAATATTCAGGACTGAAAGCATAGTCATGATGACGTTATGGCAGGTTGGTGGACAAAGCCAATGCATATACCCGGTGTCTACAAGTCAAAAAATTACTAATACGAAATCTGTTCAGTGATTCCCTTCTTCAATATGAATTCAGAGGAGAGAGTTTTTGATGAGATGTCAAATGCAGTCAGTTTAAACAGCAGTTGTACTTACTGCTTTTTTACACCCTACAACTCTAAGAAGGAAACCTGCAATACAGTTTTATGCTCACCTGCTTGGGGTGCTTTTGATTAAATTTCAAGCGTTCAATCCATTAACCTTTTTTGTCCACGCGTAATTTGTACACAGTTTTGTTTTATTCAGCTAGGAAAATCTACATTTGTCAAAAAACGGACAGATGATTTTGGTGTCCAAAATTCACCGGACAAATATCATTGTTTATAATTTTCATTTGGCATTGATAAAAGAATAATTTCTATGTGCGTTTCGTGAATTGGGACGTCTTCTGACTCCAGGGTTTCATAGAATGACAAATGGATTATTGCGGGAAATCTGAAGCTTGTATTAAAAGTTTAATTCACTGAACATTCAGAACAATTGTGGGTGAGACAAAGATATATATCTTCCTCAATAAACTTTTCTTTTGAAAAAGGAAAAACAAATTATATCATTTGAATAATATGCTTTATGTCGTTCAGTAATTACACGGAAAAAGGAATTTGTTCTTTTTCTCTTAATCCTAAGGCTTAGAGAGTACATGTTTCTTGTATATAATCTTTCCTAACATTTAAAGAAGCAGCTAAATAGAAGAATGATGAATTAAAGGAGAGCCATGGTGACAAATCGAGCATTTGATACCGTTGTAATCCTCCTTTTTACAGTAACTAATTCAAATCTTTAGCAGCAACGCATTCATTTCCATATATACTAAAATGAGAGAGGGAAAACGTGGTTTCTGGAAACACATAAAACAGCATACGCCTAGTGTTTTATGGGACTCAGCCTGCTTAATGCGTATTTAAGCAGCGAGAGCTGGTCACCCTCCGGAAGGAACTCAAAACGAATACAATGCTACACGACTTTATTGATAGCCCCAAGTAGTATGTCCAGCCACAGGAAAAGCATCCCAGTAAATTAAATCTTCCAAAGCAATTTTCAAATTGCTGTAAACTTCTTTTTTGGATAGTATGCCTTTGCTGTGAAGGTTAAGGAAACTGATAAAATGTCTCTTTTTCCTTAAAATTACCTTAAAGTAGTATGCAGCCTGAAACTCTCTGGGCAATTCTGCAGCGAGAGGCAGCAGTCCTGAGTTCCCTTTCTGCTCTGGCACCAGGCCCGAAATCATGGCATAGGAACACCTCACACAGCGAGTGCCATGGATACAAGAACTGCTCTTGCTGCCATCACGGATGACTGATGCACTCGATATTCCAAGCGCCCTGCTTTGTCCGAGGCATTTTCAGTGCATTATTTACTTTAATCCTCATAATCATTTTGTCAAGGAAGGTGGGTTTTATTCTCCCTATACAACCATGGAGGGAATCACACGCCCAGTAAGCTTAATTCGTTTCCTGAGCTGCCCTTGCATTAAGGAAGGGAAGTGCGCGATGTGAACCCAGTACTCTCCCTCTCTGTAAACTGTGGTCTTAGCCACTACATGTACTTCACTGCTGTTGAAAAGACATTTTTATATTTGATACAGGATCACAATATTCAGGGCTGAAAGCATTGACAAGATGACGTTAGGGCGGTTTGATGGAAAAAGCCACTGTATATACCCAGTGTCTACCTGTCAAAAAATTACCCATACGAAATCTTTTCAGTGATTCCCTTCTTCAATATGAATTCAGAGGAGAGAGTTTTCGCTGAGATATCAAGTGCAGTAAGTCTGAACAGCAGTTGTACAAACTGCGTTTTTACACCCCTCAACTCTAAGAAGGAGACCTGCAAAACAGTTTTATGCTCACCAGCTCGGGGTGCTTTTGACTATATTTCAAGCGTTCAATCCATTATCCTTTTTCTGTCCACGCGTAGTTTGTAGACAGTTTTGTTTTATTCAGCTAGGAAAATCTACATTTGTGAAAAAACGGACAGATTATTTTTGTGTCCGAAATTCACCGGACAAATATCATTGCTTATAGTTTTCCTTTTGCCATTAATAAGAGAATAATTTCTATGCGTGCTTCATGTATTGGGACGTCTTCTGACTCCAGGATTTCATAGAAAAACAAATGGATTGTTGGGGGATATCTGAAGCTTCTATGAACAGTTTAATTCACTGAACATTCAGAACAATTGTGGGTGAGAAAAAGAAATATATCTTCCTCAACAAACTTTTCTTTTGAAAAAGGAAATGCAATTTATATCATTTGATTCCTATGCATTATGTCGTTCAGTAATTACAGAGAAAAATGAATTTGTTCTTTTTCTCGTAATCTCTAAGGCTTAGAGAGTACATGTTTCTTCAAAATAATCTTTCCTAAGATTTAAAAAAGCAGGTAAATACAAAAAAGATGAATTAAAGGAGAGCCAGGGTGACAAATCGAGCTTATGATACCGTTATAATCCTCCTTTTTACAGTAACTAATTCAAATCTTTAGCAGCAACACATTCATTTCCATTTACACTAAAGTGAGAGAGGAAAAACGTGGTTTCTGGAAACACATAAAACAGCATAAGGCTAGTGTATTATGGGACTCAGCCTGCTCAATGCGTGCGTATTTAAGCAGCGAGAGCTGGTCACTCTCCGGAAGGAACTCAAAACGAATACAATGCTAGATGATAGCCCCAAGTAGTATGTGCAGCCACAGGAGAAGCATCCAAGTTAAAAAAATCTTCCAAAACAATTTTCAAATTGCTTTAAACTTCTTTTTTGGGACAGTATGATTTTGGTGTGAAGGTAAAGGAATCTGATAAAATGACTCTTTTTCCTTAAAATTATCTTAAAGTAGTATGCAGCCTAAAACTCCCTGGGCACGTCTGCAGCGAGAGGCAGCAGTCCCGAGTGCCCTTTATGCTGTGCCACCAGGCCCGAAATCATGGCATAGGAACACCTCACACAACGAGTGCCATGGATACAAGATCTGCTCTTGCTTCCATCACGGATGACTGATGTACCCGATATTCCAAGCGCCCTGCTTTGTCCGAGGCATTTTCAGTGCATTATTTACTTTAATCCTCATAATCATTTTGTCAAGGAAGGTGGGTTTTATTTTCCCCATACTACCATGGAGTGAATCACACGCCCAGTACGCTTAATTCGTTTCCTGAGCTTCCCTTGCATTAAGAAGGGAAGTGCGCGATGTTAACCCAGTACTCTCCCTCTCTGTAAACTGTGGTCTTAGCCACTACATGTACTTCACTGCTGTTGAAAAGACATTTTTATATCTGATACTGATCACAAGATTCAGGGCTAAAAGCATAGTCATGATGACGTTATGGCAGGTTTGTGGACAAAGCCAATGCATATACCCGGTGTCTACAAGTCAAAAAATTACTAATACGAAATGTGTTCAGTGATTCCCTTCTACAATATGAATTCAGAGGAGAGAGTTTTTGCTGAGATGTCAAATGCAGTCAGTTTGAACAGCACTTGTACTTACTGCGTTTTTACACCCTACAACTCTAAGAAGGAAACCTGCAAAACAGTTTTATGCTCACCAGCTTGGGGTGCTTTTGATTAAATTTCAGGCGTTCAATCCATTAACCTTTTTTGTCCACGGGTAATTTGTACACAGTTTTGTTTTATTCAGCTAGGAAAATCTACATTTGTCAAAAAACGGACAGATGATTTTGGTGTCCAAAATTCACCGGACAAATACCATTGTTTATAATTTTCATTTGGCATTAATAAAAGAATAATTTCTATGTGCGTTTCGTGAATTGGGACGTCTTCTGACTCCAGGGTTTCATAGAATGACAAATGGCTTGTTGGGGGAAATCTGAAGCTTGTATTGAAAGTTTAATTCACTGAACATTCAGAACAATTGTGGGTGAGACAAAGAAATATATCTTCCTCAATAAACTTTTCTTTTGAAAAAGGAAAAACAAATTATATCATTTGAATAATATGCTTTATGTCGTTCAGTAATTACACGGAAAAAGGAATTTGTTCTTTTTCTCTTAATCTCTAAGGCTTAGAGAGTACATGTTTCTTGTATATTATCTTTCCTAACATTTAAAGAAGCAGCTAAATAGAAGAATGATGAATGAAAGGAGAGCCATGGTGACAAATCGAGCTTTTGATACCGTTATAATCCTCCTTTTTACAGTAACTCATTCAAATCTTTACCAGCAACACATTCATTTCCATATATACTAAAATGAGAGAGGGAAAACGTGGTTTCTGGAAACACATAAAACAGCATAATGCTAGTGTATTATGGGACTCAGCCTGCTTAATGCGTATTTAAGCAGCGAGAGCTGGTCACTCTCCGGAAGGAACTCAAAACGAATACAATGCTACACGACTTTATTGATAGCCCCAAGTAGTATGTCCAGCCACAGGAAAAGCATCCCAGTAAATTAAATCTTCCAAAGCAATTTTCAAATTGCTGTAAACTTCTTTTTTGGATAGTATGCCTTTGCTGTGAAGGTTAAGGAAACTGATAAAATGTCTCTTTTTCCTTAAAATTACCTTAAAGTAGTATGCAGCCTGAAACTCTCTGGGCAATTCTGCAGCGAGAGGCAGCAGTCCTGAGTTCCCTTTCTGCTCTGGCACCAGGCCCGAAATCATGGCATAGGAACACCTCACACAGCGAGTGCCATGGATACAAGAACTGCTCTTGCTGCCATCACGGATGACTGATGCACTCGATATTCCAAGCGCCCTGCTTTGTCCGAGGCATTTTCAGTGCATTATTTACTTTAATCCTCATAATCATTTTGTCAAGGAAGGTGGGTTTTATTCTCCCTATACAACCATGGAGGGAATCACACGCCCAGTAAGCTTAATTCGTTTCCTGAGCTGCCCTTGCATTAAGGAAGGGAAGTGCGCGATGTGAACCCAGTACTCTCCCTCTCTGTAAACTGTGGTCTTAGCCACTACATGTACTTCA
This sequence comes from Manis javanica, assembly GCF_040802235.1. Classification (NCBI taxonomy): domain Eukaryota; kingdom Metazoa; phylum Chordata; class Mammalia; order Pholidota; family Manidae; genus Manis; species Manis javanica. The sequence continues at coordinate 33,265,984 of NC_133156.1, read as the reverse complement.
CTGCTGTTGAAAAGACATTTTTATATTTGATACAGGATCACAATATTCAGGGCTGAAAGCATTGACAAGATGACGTTAGGGCGGTTTGATGGAAAAAGCCACTGTATATACCCAGTGTCTACCTGTCAAAAAATTACCCATACGAAATCTTTTCAGTGATTCCCTTCTTCAATATGAATTCAGAGGAGAGAGTTTTCGCTGAGATATCAAGTGCAGTAAGTCTGAACAGCAGTTGTACAAACTGCGTTTTTACACCCCTCAACTCTAAGAAGGAGACCTGCAAAACAGTTTTATGCTCACCAGCTCGGGGTGCTTTTGACTATATTTCAAGCGTTCAATCCATTATCCTTTTTCTGTCCACGCGTAGTTTGTAGACAGTTTTGTTTTATTCAGCTAGGAAAATCTACATTTGTGAAAAAACGGACAGATTATTTTTGTGTCCGAAATTCACCGGACAAATATCATTGCTTATAGTTTTCCTTTTGCCATTAATAAGAGAATAATTTTTATGCGTGCTTCATGTATTGGGACGTCTTCTGACTCCAGGATTTCATAGAAAAACAAATGGATTGTTGGGGGATATCTGAAGCTTCTATGAACAGTTTAATTCACTGAACATTCAGAACAATTGTGGGTGAGAAAAAGAAATATATCTTCCTCAACAAACTTTTCTTTTGAAAAAGGAAATGCAATTTATATCATTTGATTCCTATGCATTATGTCGTTCAGTAATTACAGAGAAAAATGAATTTGTTCTTTTTCTCGTAATCTCTAAGGCTTAGAGAGTACATGTTTCTTCAAAATAATCTTTCCTAAGATTTAAAAAAGCAGGTAAATACAAAAAAGATGAATTAAAGGAGAGCCAGGGTGACAAATCGAGCTTATGATACCGTTATAATCCTCCTTTTTACAGTAACTAATTCAAATCTTTAGCAGCAACACATTCATTTCCATTTACACTAAAGTGAGAGAGGAAAAACGTGGTTTCTGGAAACACATAAAACAGCATAAGGCTAGTGTATTATGGGACTCAGCCTGCTCAATGCGTGCGTATTTAAGCAGCGAGAGCTGGTCACTCTCCGGAAGGAACTCAAAACGAATACAATGCTAGATGATAGCCCCAAGTAGTATGTGCAGCCACAGGAGAAGCATCCAAGTTAAAAAAATCTTCCAAAACAATTTTCAAATTGCTTTAAACTTCTTTTTTGGGACAGTATGATTTTGGTGTGAAGGTAAAGGAATCTGATAAAATGACTCTTTTTCCTTAAAATTATCTTAAAGTAGTATGCAGCCTAAAACTCCCTGGGCACGTCTGCAGCGAGAGGCAGCAGTCCCGAGTGCCCTTTATGCTGTGCCACCAGGCCCGAAATCATGGCATAGGAACACCTCACACAACGAGTGCCATGGATACAAGATCTGCTCTTGCTTCCATCACGGATGACTGATGTACCCGATATTCCAAGCGCCCTGCTTTGTCCGAGGCATTTTCAGTGCATTATTTACTTTAATCCTCATAATCATTTTGTCAAGGAAGGTGGGTTTTATTTTCCCCATACTACCATGGAGTGAATCACACGCCCAGTACGCTTAATTCGTTTCCTGAGCTTCCCTTGCATTAAGAAGGGAAGTGCGCGATGTTAACCCAGTACTCTCCCTCTCTGTAAACTGTGGTCTTAGCCACTACATGTACTTCACTGCTGTTGAAAAGACATTTTTATATCTGATACTGATCACAAGATTCAGGGCTAAAAGCATAGTCATGATGACGTTATGGCAGGTTTGTGGACAAAGCCAATGCATATACCCGGTGTCTACAAGTCAAAAAATTACTAATACGAAATGTGTTCAGTGATTCCCTTCTACAATATGAATTCAGAGGAGAGAGTTTTTGCTGAGATGTCAAATGCAGTCAGTTTGAACAGCACTTGTACTTACTGCGTTTTTACACCCTACAACTCTAAGAAGGAAACCTGCAAAACAGTTTTATGCTCACCAGCTTGGGGTGCTTTTGATTAAATTTCAGGCGTTCAATCCATTAACCTTTTTTGTCCACGGGTAATTTGTACACAGTTTTGTTTTATTCAGCTAGGAAAATCTACATTTGTCAAAAAACGGACAGATGATTTTGGTGTCCAAAATTCACCGGACAAATACCATTGTTTATAATTTTCATTTGGCATTAATAAAAGAATAATTTCTATGTGCGTTTCGTGAATTGGGACGTCTTCTGACTCCAGGGTTTCATAGAATGACAAATGGCTTGTTGGGGGAAATCTGAAGCATGTATTGAAAGTTTAATTCACTGAACATTCAGAACAATTGTGGGTGAGACAAAGAAATATATCTTCCTCAATAAACTTTTCTTTTGAAAAAGGAAAAACAAATTATATCATTTGAATAATATGCTTTATGTCGTTCAGTAATTACACGGAAAAAGGAATTTGTTCTTTTTCTCTTAATCTCTAAGGCTTAGAGAGTACATGTTTCTTGTATATTATCTTTCCTAACATTTAAAGAAGCAGCTAAATAGAAGAATGATGAATGAAAGGAGAGCCATGGTGACAAATCGAGCTTATGATACCGTTATAATCCTCCTTTTTACAGTAACTAATTCAAATCTTTAGCAGCAACACATTCATTTCCGTTTACACTAAAGTGAGAGAGGAAAAACGTGGTTTCTGGAAACACATAAAACAGCATAAGGCTAGTGTATTATGGGACTCAGCCTGCTCTATGCGTGCGTATTTAAGCAGCGAGAGCTGGTCACTCTCCGGAAGGAACTCAAAACGAATACAATGCTAGATGATAGCCCCAAGTAGTATGTGCAGCCACAGGAAAAGCATCCAAGTAAAAAAAACCTTCCAAAACAATTTTCAAATTGCTTTAAACTTCTTTTTTGGGACAGTATGATTTTGGTGTGAAGGTAAAGGAATCTGATAAAATGAGTCTTTTTCCTTAAAATTATTTTAAAGTAGTATGCAGCCTGAAACTCCCTGGGCACGTCTGCAGCGAGAGGCAGCAGGCCCGAGTGCCCTTTATGCTGTGCCACCAGGCCCGAAATCATGGCATAGGAACCCCTCACACAACGGGTGCCGTGGATACCAGAACTGCTCTTGCTGCCATCACGGATGAATGAGGCACCCGACATTCCAAGAGCCATGCTTTGTCCGAGGCATTTTTAATGCATTATTTACTTGAATCCTCATAATCATTTTGTCAAGGAAGGTGGGTTTTACTCTCCCTATATTACCATGGAGGGTATCACACGCCCAGTAAGCTTAATTCGTTTCCTGAGCTGCCCTTGCATTAAGGAACGGAACTGCGCGATGTGAACCCAGTACTCTCCCTCTCTGTAACCTGTGGTCTTAGCCACTACATGTACTTCACTGCTGTTGAAAAGACATTTTTATATTTGATGCTGATCACAATATTCAGGACTGAAAGCATAGTCATGATGACGTTATGGCAGGTTGGTGGACAAAGCCAATGCATATACCCGGTGTCTACAAGTCAAAAAATTACTAATACGAAATCTGTTCAGTGATTCCCTTCTTCAATATGAATTCAGAGGAGAGAGTTTTTGATGAGATGTCAAATGCAGTCAGTTTAAACAGCAGTTGTACTTACTGCTTTTTTACACCCTACAACTCTAAAAAGGAAACCTGCAATACAGTTTTATGCTCACCAGCTTGGGGTGCTTTTGATTAAATTTCAAGCGTTCAATCCATTAACCTTTTTTGTCCACGCGTAATTTGTACACAGTTTTGTTTTATTCAGCTAGGAAAATCTACATTTGTCAAAAAACGGACAGATGATTTTGGTGTCCAAAATTCACCGGACAAATATCATTGTTTATAATTTTCATTTGGCATTGATAAAAGAATAATTTCTATGTGCGTTTCGTGAATTGGGACGTCTTCTGACTCCAGGGTTTCATAGAATGACAAATGGATTATTGGGGGAAATCTGAAGCTTGTATTAAAAGTTTAATTCACTGAACATTCAGAACAATTGTGGGTGAGACAAAGAAATATATCTTCCTCAATAAACTTTTCTTTTGAAAAAGGAAAAACAAATTATATCATTTGAATAATATGCTTTATGTCGTTCAGTAATTACACGGAAAAAGGAATTTGTTCTTTTTCTCTTAATCCTAAGGCTTAGAGAGTACATGTTTCTTGTATATAATCTTTCCTAACATTTAAAGAAGCAGCTAAATAGAAGAATGATGAATTAAAGGAGAGCCATGGTGACAAATCGAGCTTTTGATACCGTTATAATCCTCCTTTTTACAGTAACTAATTCAAATCTTTAGCAGCAACGCATTCATTTCCATATATACTAAAATGAGAGAGGGAAAACGTGGTTTCTGGAAACACATAAAACAGCATACGCCTAGTGTTTTATGGGACTCAGCCTGCTTAATGCGTATTTAAGCAGCGAGAGCTGGTCACCCTCCGGAAGGAACTCAAAACGAATACAATGCTACACGACTTTATTGATAGCCCCAAGTAGTATGTCCAGCCACAGGAAAAGCATCCCAGTAAATTAAATCTTCCAAAGCAATTTTCAAATTGCTGTAAACTTCTTTTTTGGATAGTATGCCTTTGCTGTGAAGGTTAAGGAAACTGATAAAATGTCTCTTTTTCCTTAAAATTACCTTAAAGTAGTATGCAGCCTGAAACTCCCTGGGCACGTCTGCAGCGAGAGGCAGCAGTCCCGAGTGCCCTTTATGCTGTGCCACCAGGCCCGAAATCATGGCATAGGAACACCTCACACAACGGGTGCCGTGGATACCAGAACTGCTCTTGCTGCCATCACGGATGAATGAGGCACGGGACATTCCAAGAGCCATGCTTTGTCCGAGGCATTTTCAATGCATTCTTTACTTGAATCCTCATAATCATTTTGTCAAGGAAGGTGGGTTTTACTCTCCCTATATTACCATGGAGGGTATCACACGCCCAGTAAGCTTAATTCGTTTCCTGAGCTGCCCTTGCATTAAGGAACGGAACTGCGCGATGTGAACCCAGTACTCTCCCTCTCTGTAACCTGTGGTCTTAGCCACTACATGTACTTCACTGCTGTTAAAAAGACATTTTCATATTTGATACTGATCACAATATTCAGGACTGAAAGCATAGTCATGATGACGTTATGGCAGGTTTGTGGACAAAGCCAATGCATATACCCAGTGTCTACAAGTCAAAAAATTACTAATACGAAATCTGTTCAGTGATTCCCTTCTTCAATATGAATTCAGAGGAGAGAGTTTTTGCTGAGATGTCAAATGCAGTCAGTTTGAACAGCAATTGTACTTACTGCGTTTTTACACCCTACAACTCTAAGAAGGAAACCTGCAAAACAGTTTTATGCTCACCAGCTTGGGGTGCTTTTGATTAAATTTCAAGCGTTCAATCCATTAACCTTTTTTGTCCACGCGTAATTTGTACACAGTTTTGTTTTATTCAGCTAGGAACATCTACATTTGTCAAAAAACGGACAGATGATTTTGGTGTCCAAAATTCACCGGACAAATATCATTGTTTATAATTTTCGTTTGGCATTAATAAAAGAATAATTTCTATGTGCGTTTCGTGAATTGGGACATCTTCTGACTCCAGGGTTTCATAGAATGACAAATGGATTGTTGGGGGAAATCTGAAGCTTGTATTAAAAGTTTAATTCACTGAACATTCAGAACAATTGTGGGTGAGAAAAAGAAATATATCTTCCTCAATAAACTTTTCTTTTGAAAAAGGAAAAACAAATTATATCATTTGAATAATATGCTTTATGTCGTTCAGTAATTACACGGAAAAAGGAATTTGTTCTTTTTCTCTTAATCTCTAAGGCTTAGAGAGTACATGTTTCTTGTATATAATCTTTCCTAACATTTAAAGAAGCAGCTAAATAGAAGAACGATGAATTAAAGGAGAGCCATGGTGACAAATCGAGCTTTTGATACCGTTATAATCCTCCTTTTTACAGTAACTCATTCAAATCTTTAGCAGCAACACATTCATTTCCATATATACTAAAATGAGAGAGGGAAAACGTGGTTTCTGGAAACACATAAAACAGCATAAGGCTAGTGTATTATGGGTCTCAGCCTGCTTAATGCGTATTTAAGCAGCGAGAGCCTTGTCACTCTCCGGAAGGAACTCAAAACGAATACAATGCTACTCGACTTTATTGATAGCCCCAAGTAGTATGTCCAGCCACAGGAAAAGCATCCCAGTAAATTAAATCTTCCAAAACAATTTTCAAATTGCTGTAAACTTCTTTTTTGGATAGTATGCCTTTGGTGTGAAGGTTAAGGAAACTGATAAAATGTCTCTTTTTCCTTAAAATTACCTTAAAGTAGTATGCAGCCTGAAACTCTCTGGGCAATTCTGCAGCGAGAGGAAGCAGTCCTGAGTTCCCTTTATGCTCTGGCACCAGGCCCGAAATCATGGCATAGGAACACCTCACACAGCGAGTGCCATGGATACAAGAACTGCTCTTGCTGCCATCACGGATGACTGATGCACCCGATATTCCAAGCGCCCTGCTTTGTCCAAGGCATTTTCAGTGCATTATTTACTTTAATCCTCAGAATCATTTTGTCAAGGAAGGTGGGTTTTATTCTCCCTATACTACCATGGAGGGAATCACACGCCCAGTAAGCTTAATTCGTTTCCTGAGCTGCCCTTGCATTAAGGAAGGGAAGTGCGCGATGTGAACCCAGTACTCTCCCTCTCTGTAAACTGTGGTCTTAGCCACTACATGTACTTCACTGCTGTTGAAAAGACATTTTTATATTTGATACTGATCACAATATTCAGGGCTGAAAGCATTGACAAGATGACGTTAGGGCAGTTTGATGGAAAAAGCCACTGCATATACTCAGTGTCTACCTGTCAAAAAATTACCCATACGAAATCTTTTCAGTGATTCCCTTCTTCAATATGAATTCAGAGGAGAGAGTTTTCGCTGAGATATCAAGTGCAGTAAGTCGGAACAGCAGTTGAACAAACTGCGTTTTTACACCCCTCAACTCTAAGAAGGAGACCTGCAAAACGGTTTTATGCTCACCAGCTCGGGGTGCTTTTGACTATATTTCAAGCGTTCAATCCATTATCCTTTTTCTGTCCACGCGTAGTTTGTAGACAGTTTTGTTTTATTCAGCTAGGATAATCTACATTTGTGAAAAAACGGACAGATTATTTTTGTGTCCGAAATTCACCGGACAAATATCATTGCTTATAGTTTTCCTTTTGCCATTAATAAGAGAATAATTTCTATGCGTGCTTTATGTATTGGGACGTCTTCTGACTCCAGGATTTCATAGAAAACCAAATGGATTGTTGGGGGATATCTGAAGCTTCTATGAACAGTTTAATTCACTGAACATTCAGAACAATTGTGGGTGAGAAAAAGAAATATATCTTCCTCAACAAACTTTTCTTTTGAAAAAGGAAATGCAATTTATATCATTTGATTCCTATGCATTATGTCGTTCAGTAATTACAGAGAAAAATGAATTTGTTCTTTTTCTCGTAATCTCTAAGGCTTAGAGAGTACATGTTTCTTCAAAATAATCTTTCCTAAGATTTAAAAAAGCAGGTAAATACAAAAAAGATGAATTAAAGGAGAGCCAGGGTGACAAATCGAGCTTATGATACCGTTATAATCCTCCTTTTTACAGTAACTAATTCAAATCTTTAGCAGCAACACATTCATTTCCATTTACACTAAAGTGAGAGAGGAAAAACGTGGTTTTTGGAAACACATAAAACAGCATAAGGCTAGTGTATTATGGGACTCAGCCTGCTCAATGCGTGCGTATTTAAGCAGCGAGAGCTGGTCACTCTCCGGAAGGAACTCAAAACGAATACAATGCTAGATGATAGCCCCAAGTAGTATGTGCAGCCACAGGAAAAGCATCCAAGTAAAAAAAATCTTCCAAAACAATTTTCAAATTGCTTTAAACTTCTTTTTTGGGACAGTATGATTTTGGTGTGAAGGTAAAGAATCTGATAAAATGACTCTTTTTCCTTAAAATTATCTTAAAGTAGTATGCAGCCTGAAAGTCCCTGGGCACGTCTGCAGCGAGAGGCAGCAGTCCCGAGTGCCCTTTATGCTGTGCCACCAGGCCCGAAATCATGGCATAGGAACACCTCACACAGCGAGTGCCATGGATACAAGAACTGCTCTTGCTGCCGTCACGGATGACTGATGCACCCGATATTCCAAGCGCCCTGCTATGTCCGAGGCATTTTCAGTGCATTATTTACTTTAATCCTCATAATCATTTTGTCAATGAAGGTGGGTTTTACTCTCCCTATATTACCATGGAGGGTATCACACGCCCAGTAAGCTTAATTCGTTTCCTGAGCTGCCCTTGCATTAAGGAACGGAACTGCGCGATGTGAACCCAGTACTCTCCCTCTCTGTAACCTGTGGTCTTAACCACTACATGTACTTCACTGCTGTTGAAAAGACATTTTTATATTTGATACTGATCACAATATTCAGGGCTGAAAGCATAGTGATGATGACGTTATGGCAGGTTTGTGGACAAAGCCAATGCATATACCCAGTGTCTACAAGTCAAACAATTACTAAAACGAAATCTTTTCAGTGATTCCCTTCTTCAATATGAATTCAGAGGAGAGAGTTTTCGCTGAGATATCAAGTGCAGTAAGTCTGAACAGCAGTTGTACAAACTGCGTTTTTACACCCCTCAACTCCAAGAAGGAGACCTGCAAAACAGTTTTATGCTCACCAGCTTGGGGTGCTTTTGATTAAATTTCAAGCGTCCAATCCATTAACCTTTTTTGTCCACGCGTAATTTGTACACAGTTTTGTTTTATTCAGCTAGGAAAATCTACATTTTTCAAAAAACGGACAGATGATTTTGGTGTCCAAAATTCACCGGACAAATATCATTGTTTATAATTTTCATTTGGCATTAATAAAAGAATAATTTCTATGTGCGTTTCGTGAATTGGGACGTCTTCTGACTCCAGGGTTTCATAGAATGACAAATGGATTGTTGGGGGAAATCTGAAGCTTGTATTAAAAGTTTAATTCACTGAACATTCAGAACAATTGTGGGTGAGACAAAGAAATATATCTTCCTCAATAAACTTTTCTTTTGAAAAAGGAAAAACAAATTATTTGAATCATTTGAATAATATGCTTTATGTCGTTCAGTAATTACACGGAAAAAGGAATTTGTTCTTTTTCTCTTAATCTCTAAGGCTTAGAGAGTACATGTTTCTTGTATATAATCTTTCCTAATATTTAAAGAGGCAGCTAAATAGAAGAATGATGAATTAAAGGAGAGCCATGGTGACAAATCGAGCTTTTGATACCGTTATAATCCTCCTTTTTACAGTAACTAATTCAAATCTTTAGCAGCAACACATTCTTTTCCATATATACTAAAATGAGAGAGGGAAAACGTGGTTTCTGGAAACACATAAAACAGCATAAGGCTAGTGTATTATGGGACTCAGCCTGCTTAATGCGTATTTAAGCAGCGAGAGCTGGTCACTCTCCGGAAGGAACTCAAAACGAATACAATGCTACACGACTTTATTGATAGCCCCAAGTAGCATGTCCAGCCACAGGAAAAGCATCCCAGTAAATTAAATCTTCCAAAACAATTTTCAAATTGCTGTAAACTTCTTTTTTGGATAGTATGCCTTTGGTGTGAAGGTTAAGGAAACTGATAAAATGTCTCTTTTTCCTTAAAATTACCTAAAAGTAGTATGCAGCCTGAAACTCTCTGGGCAATTCTGCAGCGATAGGCAGCAGTCCTGAGTTCCCTTTATGCTCTGGCACCAGGCCCGAAATCATGGCATAGGAACACCTCACACAGCGAGTGCCATGGATACAAGAACTGCTCTTGCTGCCATCACGGATGACTGATGCACCCGATATTCCAAGCGCCCTGCTTTGTCCGAGGCATTTTCAGTGCATTATTTACTTTAATCCTCATAATCATTTTGTCAAGGAAGGTGGGTTTTATTCTCCCTATACTACCATGGAGGGAATCACACGCCCAGTAAGCTTAATTCGTTTCCTGAGCTGCCCTTGCATTAAGGAAGGGAAGTGCGCGATGTGAACCCAGTACTCTCCCTCTCTGTAAACTGTGGTCTTAGCCACTTCATGTACTTCACTGCTGTTGAAAAGACATTTTTATATTTGATACTGATCACAATATTCAGGGCTGAAAGCATCGACAAGATGACGTTAGGGCAGTTTGATGGAAAAAGCCACTGCATATACCCAGTGTCTACCTGTCAAAAAATTACCCATACGAAATCTTTTCAGTGATTCCCTTCTTCAATATGAATTCAGAGGAGAGAGTTTTCGCTGAGATATCAAGTGCAGTAAGTCTGAACAGCAGTTGTACAAACTGCGTTTTTACACCCCTCAACTCTAAGAAGGAGACCTGCAAAACAGTTTTATGCTCACCAGCTCGGGGTGCTTTTGACTATATTTCAAGCGTTCAATCCATTATCCTTTTTCTGTCCACGCGTAATTTGTGGACAGTTTTGTTTTATTCAGCTAGGAAAATCTACATTTGTGAAAAAACGGACAGATTATTTTTGTGTCCGAAATTCACCGGACAAATATCATTGCTTATAGTTTTCCTTTTGCCATTAATAAGAGAATAATTTCTATGCGTGCTTCATATATTGGGACGTCTTCTGACTCCAGGATTTCATAGAATAACTAATGGATTGTTGGGGGATATCTGAAGCTTCTATGAACAGTTTAATTCACTGAACATTCAGAACAATTGTGGGTGAGAAAAAGAAATATATCTTCCTCAATAAACTTTTCTTTTGAAAAAGGAAATGCAATTTATATCATTTGATTCCTATGCATTATGTCGTTCAGTAATTACAGAGAAAAATGAATTTGTTCTTTTTCTCGTAATCTCTAAGGCTTAGAGAGTACATGTTTCTTCAAAATAATCTTTCCTAAGATTTAAAAAGGCAGGTAAATACAAAAATGATGAATTAAAGGAGAGCCAGGGTGAAAAATCGACCTTATGATACAGTTATAATCCTCCTTTTTACAGTAACTAATTCAAATCTTTAGCAGCAACACATTCATTTCCATTTACACTAAAGTGAGAGAGGAAAAACGTGGTTTCTGGAAACACATAAAACAGCATAAGGCTAGTGTATTATGGGACTCAGCCTGCTCAATGCGTGCGTATTTAAGCAGCGAGAGCTGGTCACTCTCCGGAAGGAGCTCAAAACGAATACAATGCTAGATGATAGCCCCAAGTAGTATGTGCAGCCACAGGAAAAGCATCCAAGTAAAAAAAATCTTCCAAAACAATTTTCAATTTGCTTTAAACTTCTTTTTTGGGACAGTATGATTTTGGTGTGAAGGTAAAGGAATCTGATAAAATGACTCTTTTTCCTTAAAATTATCTTAAAGTAGTATGCAGCCTGAAAGTCCCTGGGCATGGCTGCAGCGAGTGGCAGCAGTCCCGAGTGCCCTTTATGCTGTGCCACCAGGCCCGAAATCATGGCATAGGAACACCTCACACAACGGGTGCCGTGGATACCAGAACTGCTCTTGCTGCCATCACGGATGAATGAGGCACCCGACATTCCAAGAGCCATGCTTTGTCCGAGGCATTTTCAATGCATTATTTACTTGAATCCTCATAATCATTTTGTCAAGGAAGGTGGGTTTTACTCTCCCTATATTACCATGGAGGGTATCACACGCCCAGTAAGCTTAATTCGTTTCCTGAGCTGCCCTTGCATTAAGGAACGGAACTGCGCGATGTGAACCCAGTACTCTCCCTCTCTGTAACCTGTGGTCTTAGCCACTACATGTACTTCACTGCTGTTGAAAAGACATTTTCATATTTGATTCTGATCACAATATTCAGGACTGAAAGCATAGTCATGATGACGTTATGGCAGGTTTGTGGACAAAGCCAATGCATACACCCCGTGTCTACAAGTCAAAAAATTACCAATACGATATCTGTTCAGTGATTCCCTTCTTCAATATGAATTCAGAGGAGAGAGTTTTTGCTGAGATGTCAAATGCAGTCAGTTTGAACAGCTGTTGTACTTACTGCGTTTTTACACCCTACAACTCTAAGAAGGAAACCTGCAAAACAGTTTTATGCTCACCAGCTTGGGGTGCTTTTGAATAAATTTCAAGCGTTCAATCCATTAACCTTTTTTGTCCACGGGTAATTTGTACACAGTTTTGTTTTATTCAGCTAGGAAAATCTACATTTGTCAAAAAACGGACAGATGATTTTGGTGTCCAAAATTCACCGGACAAATACCATTGTTTATAATTTTCATTTGGCATTAATAAAAGAATAATCTCTATGTGCGTTTCGTGAATTGGGACGTCTTCTGACTCCAGGGTTTCATAGAATGACAAATGGATTGTTGGGGGAAATCTGAAGCTTGTATTAAAAGTTTAATTCACTGAACATTCAGAACAATTGTGGGTGAGACAAAGAAATATATCTTCCTCAATAAACTTTTCTTTTGAAAAAGGAAAAACAAATTATTTGAATCATTTGAATAATATGCTTTATGTCGTTCAGTAATTACAAGGAAAAAGGAATTTGTTCTTTTTCTCTTAATCTCTAAGGCCTAGAGAGTACATGTTTCTTGTATATAATCTTTCCTAACATTTAAAGAGGCAGCTAATAGAAGAATGATGAATTAAAGGAGAGCCATGGTGATAAATCGAGCTTTTGATACCGTTATAATCCTCCTTTTTACAGTAACTAATTCAAATCTTCAGCAGCAACACGTTCGTTTCCATATATACTAAAATGAGAGAGGGAAAACGTGGTTTCTGGAAACACATAAAACAGCATAAGGGTAGTGTATTATGGGACTCAGCCTGCTTAATGCGTATTTAAGCAGCGAGAGCTGGTCACACTTCGGAAGGAACTCAAAACGAATACAATGGTACACGACTTTATTGATAGCCCCAAGTAGCATGTCCAGCCACAGGAAAAGCATCCCAGTAAATTAAATCTTCCAAAACAATTTTCAAATTGCTGTGAACTTCTTTTTTGGATAGTATGCCTTTGGTGTGAAGGTTAAGGAAACTGATAAAATGTCTCTTTTTCCTTAAAATTACCTTAAAGTAGTATGCAGCCTGAAACTTTCTGGGCAATTCTGCAGCGAGAGGCAGCAGTCCTGAGTTCCCTTTATGCTCTGGCACCAGGCCCGAAATCATGGCATAGGAACACCTCACACAGCGAGTGCCATGGATACAAGAACTGCTCTTGCTGCCATCACGGATGACTGATGCACCCGATATTCCAAGCGCCCTGCTTTGTCCGAGGCATTTTCAGTGCATTATTTACTTTAATCCTCATAATCATTTTGTCAAGAAAGGTGGGTTTTATTCTCCCTATACTACCATGGAGGGAATCACACGCCCAGTAAGCTTAATTCGTTTCCTGAGCTGCCCTTGCATTAAGGAAGGGAAGTGCGCGATGTGAACCCAGTACTCTCCCTCTCTGTAAACTGTGGTCTTAGCCACTACATGTACTTCTCTGCTGTTGAAAAGACATTTTTATATTTGATACTGATCACAATATTCAGGTCTGAAAGCATTGACAAGATGACGTTAGGGCAGTTTGATGGAAAAAGCCACTGCATATTCCCAGTGTCTACCTGTCAAAAAATTACCCATACGAAATCTTTTCAGTGATTCCCTTCTTCAATATGAATTCAGAGGAGAGAGTTTTCGCTGAGATATCAAGTGCAGTAAGTCTGAACAGCAGTTGTACAAACTGCGTTTTTACACCCCTCAACTCTAAGAAGGAGACCTGCAAAACAGTTTTATGCTCACCAGCTCGGGGTGCTTTTGACTATATTTCAAGCGTTCAATCCATTATCCTTTTTCTGTCCACGCGTAATTTGTGGACAGTTTTGTTTTATTCAGCTAGGAAAATCTACATTTGTGAAAAAACGGACAGATTATTTTTGTGTCCGAAATTCACCGGACAAATATCATTGCTTATAGTTTTCCTTTTGCCATTAATAAGAGAATAATTTCTATGCGTGCTTCATGTATTGGGACGTCTTCTGACTCCAGGATTTCATAGAATAACAAATGGATTGTTGGGGGATATCTGAAGCTTCTATGAACAGTTTAATTCACTGAACATTCAGAACAATTGTGGGTGAGAAAAAGAAATATATCTTCCTCAATAAACTTTTCTTTTGAAAAAGGAAATGCAATTTATATCATTTGATTCCTATGCATTATGTCGTTCAGTAATTACAGAGAAAAATGAATTTGTTCTTTTTCTCGTAATCTCTAAGGCTTAGAGAGTACATGTTTCTTCAAAATAATCTTTCTTAAGATTTAAAAAAGCAGGTAAATACAAAAATGATGAATTAAAGGAGAGCCAGGGTGACAAATCGAGCTTATGATACCGTTATAATCCTCCTTTTTACAGTAACTAATTCAAATCTCTAGCAGCAACACATTCATTTCCATTTACACTAAAGTGAGAGAGGAAAAACGTGGTTTCTGGAAACACATAAAACAGCATAAGGCTAGTGTATTATGGGACTCAGCCTGCTCAATGCGTGCGTATTTAAGCAGCGAGAGCTGGTCACTCTCCGGAAGGAACTCAAAACGAATACAATGCTAGATGATAGCCCCAAGTAGTATGTGCAGCCACAGGAAAAGCATCCAAGTAAAAAAAATCTTCCAAAACAATTTTCAAATTGCTTTAAACTTCTTTTTTGGGACAGTATGATTTTGGTGTGAAGGTAAAGAATCTGATAAAATGACTCTTTTTCCTTAAAATTATCTTAAAGTAGTATGCAGCCTGAAAGTCCCTGGGCACGTCTGCAGCGAGAGGCAGCAGTCCCGAGTGCCCTTTATGCTGTGCCACCAGGCCCGAAATCATGGCATAGGAACACCTCACACAACGGGTGCCGTGGATACCAGAACTGCTCTTGCTGCCATCACGGATGAATGAGGCACCCGACATTCCAAGAGCCATGCTTTGTCCGAGGCATTTTCAATGCATTATTTACTTGAATCCTCATAATCATTTTGTCAAGGAAGGTGGGTTTTACTCTCCCTATATTACCATGGAGGGTATCACACCCCCAGTAAGCTTAATTCGTTTCCTGAGCTGCCCTTGCATTAAGGAACGGAACTGCGCGATGTGAACCCAGTACTCTCCCTCTCTGTAACCTGTGGTCTTAGCCTCTACATGTACTTCACTGCTGTTGAAAAGACATTTTTATATTTGATACTGATCACAATATTCAGGAATGAAAGCATAGTCATGATGACGTTATAGCAGGTTTGTGGACAAAGCCAATGCATATACCCAGTGTCTACAAGTCAAAAAATTACCAATACGAAATCTGTTCAGTGGTTCGATTCTTCAATATGAATTCAGAGGAGAGAGTTTTTGCTGAGATGTCAAATGCAGTCAGTTTGAACAGCAGTTGTACTTACTGCGTTTTTACACCCTACAACTCTAAGAAGGAAACCTGCAAAACAGTTTTATGCTCACCAGCTTGGGGTGCTTTTGATTAAATTTCAAGCGTTCAATCCATTAACCTTTTTTGTCCACGCGTAATTTGTACACAGTTTTGTTTTATTCAGCTAGGAAAATCTACATTTTTCAAAAAACGGACAGATGATTTTGGTGTCCAAAATTCACCGGACGAATACCATTGTTTATAATTTTCATTTGGCATTAATAAAAGAATAATCTCTATGTGCGTTTCGTGAATTGGGACGTCTTCTGACTCCAGGGTTTCATAGAATGACAAATGGATTGTTGGGGGAAATCTGAAGCTTGTATTAAAAGATTAATTCACTGAATATTCAGAACAATTGTGGGTGAGACAAAGAAATATAGCTTCCTCAATAAACTTTTCTTTTGAAAAAGGAAAAACAAATTATTTGAATCATTTGAATAATATGCTTTATGTCGTTCAGTAATTACACGGAAAAAGGAATTTGTTCTTTTTCTCTTAATCTCTAAGGCTTAGAGAGTACATGTTTCTTGTATATAATCTTTCCTAACATTTAAAGAGGCAGCTAAATAGAAGAATGATGAATTAAAGGAGAGCCATGGTGACAACTCGAGCTTTTGATACCGTTATAATCCTCCTTTTTACAGTAACTAATTCAAATCTTTAGCAGCAACACATTCATTTCCATATATACTAAAATGAGAGAGGGAAAACGTGGTTTCTGGAAACACATAAAACAGCATAAGGCTAGTGTATTATGGGACTCAGCCTGCTTAATGCGTATTTAAGCAGCGAGAGCTGTTCACTCTCCGGAAGGAACTCAAAACGAATACAATGCTACACGACTTTATTGATAGCCCCAAGTAGCATGTCCAGCCACAGGAAAAGCATCCCAGTAAATTAAATCTTCCAAAACAATTTTCAAATTGCTGTAAACTTCTTTTTTGGATAGTATGCCTTTGGTGTGAAGGTTAAGGAAACTGATAAAATGTCTCTTTTTCCTTAAAATTACCTTAAAGTAGTATGCAGCCTGAAACTCTCTGGGCAATTCTGCAGCGAGAGGCAGCAGTCCTGAGTTCCCTTTATGCTCTGGCACCAGGCCCGAAATCATGGCATAGGAACACCTCACACAGCGAGTGCCATGGATACAAGAACTGCTCTTGCTGCCATCACGGATGACTGATGCACCCGATATTCCAAGCGCCCTGCTTTGTCCGAGGCATTTTCAGTGCATTATTTACTTTAATCCTCATAATCATTTTGTCAAGGAAGGTGGGTTTTATTCTCCCCATACTACCATGGAGGGAATCACACGCCCAGTAAGCTTAATTCGTTTCCTGAGCTGCCCTTGCATTAAAGAACGGAACTGCGCGATGTGAACCCAGTACTCTCCCTCTCTGTAACCTGTGGTCTTAGCCACTACATGTACATCACTGCTGTTGAAAAGACATTTTCATATTTGATACTGATGACAATATTCAGGACTGAAAGCATAGTCATGATGACATTATGGCAGGTTGGTGGACAAAGCCAATGCATATACCCGGTGTCTACAAGTCAAAAAATTACTAATACGAAATCTGTTCAGTGATTCCCTTCTTCAATATGAATTCAGAGGAGAGAGTTTTTGCTGAGATGTCAAATGCAGTCAGTTTGAACAGCAGTTGTACTTACTGCGTTTTTACACCCTACAACTCTAAGAAGGAAACCTGCAAAACAGTTTTATGCTCACCAGCTTGGGGTGCTTTTGATTAAATTTCAAGCGTTCAATCCATTAACCTTTTTTGTCCACGCGTAATTTGTACACAGTTTTGTTTTATTCAGCTAGGAAAATCTACATTTGTCAAAAAACGGACAGATGATTTTGGTGTCCAAAATTCACCGGACAAATATCATTGTTTATAATTTTCATTTGGCATTAATAAAAGAATAATTTCTATGTGCGTTTCGTGAATTGGGACGTCTTCTGACTCCAGGGTTTCATAGAATGACAAATGGATTTTTGAGGGAAATCTGAAGCTTGTATTAAAAGTTTTATTCACTGAACATTCAGAACAATTGTGGGTGAGACAAAGAAATATATCTTCCTCAATAAACTTTTCTTTTGAAAAAGGAAAAACAAATTATATCATTTGGATAATATGCTTTATGTCGTTCAGTAATTACACGAAAAAAGGAATTTGTTCTTTTTCTCTTAATCTCTAAGGCTTAGAGAGTACATGTTTCTTGTATATAATCTTTCCTAACATTTAAAGAAGCAGCTAAATAGAAGAATGATGAATGAAAGGAGAGCCATGGTGACAAATCGAGCTTTTGATACCGTTATATTCCTCCTTTTTACAGTAACCAGTTCAAATCTTTAGCAGAAACACATTCATTTCCATATATACTAAAATGAGAGAGGGAAAACATGGTTTCTGGAAACACATAAAACAGCATAAGGCTAGTGTATTATGGGACTCAGCCTGCTTAATGCGTATTTAAGCAGCGAGAGCTGGTCACGCTCCGGAAGGAACTCAAAACGAATACAATGCTACACGACTTTATTGATAGCCCCAAGTAGTATGTCCAGCCACAGGAAAAGCATCCCAGTAAATTAAATCTTCCAAAACAATTTTCAAATTGCTGTAAACTTCTTTTTTGGATAGTATGCCTTTGGTGTGAAGGTTAAGGAAATTGATAAAACGTCTCTTTTTCCTTAAAATTCCCTTAAAGTAGTATGCAGCCTGAAACTCTCTGGGCAATTCTGCAGCGAGAGGCAGCAGTCCTGAGTTCCCTTTATGCTCTGGCACCAGGCCCGAAATCATGGCATAGGAACACCTCACACAGCGAGTGCCATGGATACAAGAACTGCTCTTGCTGCCGTCACGGATGACTGAAGCACCCGATATTCCCAGCGCCCTGCTTTGTCCGAGGCATTTTCAGTGCATTATTTACTTTAATCCTCATGATCATTTTTTCAAGGAAGGTGGGTTTTATTCTCCCTATACTACCATGGAGGGAATCACACGCCCAGTAAGCTTAATTCGTTTCCTGAGCTGCCCTTGCATTAAGGAAGGGAAGTGCGCGATGTGAACCCAGTACTCTCCCTCTCTGTAAACTGTGGTCTTAGCCACTACATGTACTTCACTGCTGTTGAAAAGACATTTTTATATTTGATACTGATCACAATATTCAGGGCTGAAAGCATTGACAAGATGACGTTAGGGCGGTTTGATGGATAAAGCCACTGTATATACCCAGTGTCTACCTGTCAAAAAATTACCCATACGAAATCTTTTCAGTGATTCCCTTCTTCAATATGAATTCAGAGGAGAGAGTTTTCGCTGAGATATCAAGTGCAGTAAGTCTGAACAGCAGTTGTACAAACTGCGTTTTTACACCCCTCAACTCTAAGAAGGAGACCTGCAAAACAGTTTTATGCTCACCAGCTCGGGGTGCTTTTGACTATATTTCAAGCGTTCAATCCATTATCCTTTTTCTGTCCACGCGTAGTTTGTAGACAGTTTTGTTTTATTCAGCTAGGAAAATCTACATTTGTGAAAAAACGGACAGATTATTTTTGTGTCCGAAATTCACCGGACAAATATCATTGCTTATAGTTTTCCTTTTGCCATTAATAAGAGAATAATTTCTTTGCGTGCTTCATGTATTGGGGCGTCTTCTGACTCCAGGATTTCATAGAATAACAAATGGATTGTTGGGGGATATCTGAAGCTTCTATGAACAGTTTAATTCACTGAACATTCAGAACAATTGTGGGTGAGAAAAAGAAATATATCTTCCTCAATAAACTTTTCTGTTGCAAAAGGAAATGCAATTTATATCATTTGATTCCTATGCATTATGTCGTTCAGTAATTACAGAGAAAAATGAATTTGTTCTTTTTCTCATAATCTCTAAGGCTTAGAGTACATGTTTCTTCAAAATAATCTTTCCTAAGATTTAAAAAAGCAGGTAAATACAAAAATGATTAATTAAAGGAGAGCCAGGGTGACAAATCGAGCTTATGATACCGTTATAATCCTCCTTTTTACAGTAACTAATTCAAATCTTTAGCAGCAACACATTCATTTCCGTTTACACTAAAGTGAGAGAGGAAAAACGTGGTTTCTGGAAACACATAAAACAGCATAAGGCTAGTGTATTATGGGACTCAGCCTGCTCTATGCGTGCGTATTTAAGCAGCGAGAGCTGGTCACTCTCCGGAAGGAACTCAAAACGAATACAATGCTAGATGATAGCCCCAAGTAGTATGTGCAGCCACAGGAAAAGCATCCAAGTAAAAAAAACCTTCCAAAACAATTTTCAAATTGCTTTAAACTTCTTTTTTGGGACAGTATGATTTTGGTGTGAAGGTAAAGGAATCTGATAAAATGAGTCTTTTTCCTTAAAATTATTTTAAAGTAGTATGCAGCCTGAAACTCCCTGGGCACGTCTGCAGCGAGAGGCAGCAGGCCCGAGTGCCCTTTATGCTGTGCCACCAGGCCCGAAATCATGGCATAGGAACCCCTCACACAACGGGTGCCGTGGATACCAGAACTGCTCTTGCTGCCATCACGGATGAATGAGGCACCCGACATTCCAAGAGCCATGCTTTGTCCGAGGCATTTTTAATGCATTATTTACTTGAATCCTCATAATCATTTTGTCAAGGAAGGTGGGTTTTACTCTCCCTATATTACCATGGAGGGTATCACACGCCCAGTAAGCTTAATTCGTTTCCTGAGCTGCCCTTGCATTAAGGAACGGAACTGCGCGATGTGAACCCAGTACTCTCCCTCTCTGTAACCTGTGGTCTTAGCCACTACATGTACTTCACTGCTGTTGAAAAGACATTTTTATATTTGATGCTGATCACAATATTCAGGACTGAAAGCATAGTCATGATGACGTTATGGCAGGTTGGTGGACAAAGCCAATGCATATACCCGGTGTCTACAAGTCAAAAAATTACTAATACGAAATCTGTTCAGTGATTCCCTTCTTCAATATGAATTCAGAGGAGAGAGTTTTTGATGAGATGTCAAATGCAGTCAGTTTAAACAGCAGTTGTACTTACTGCTTTTTTACACCCTACAACTCTAAGAAGGAAACCTGCAATACAGTTTTATGCTCACCTGCTTGGGGTGCTTTTGATTAAATTTCAAGCGTTCAATCCATTAACCTTTTTTGTCCACGCGTAATTTGTACACAGTTTTGTTTTATTCAGCTAGGAAAATCTACATTTGTCAAAAAACGGACAGATGATTTTGGTGTCCAAAATTCACCGGACAAATATCATTGTTTATAATTTTCATTTGGCATTGATAAAAGAATAATTTCTATGTGCGTTTCGTGAATTGGGACGTCTTCTGACTCCAGGGTTTCATAGAATGACAAATGGATTATTGCGGGAAATCTGAAGCTTGTATTAAAAGTTTAATTCACTGAACATTCAGAACAATTGTGGGTGAGACAAAGATATATATCTTCCTCAATAAACTTTTCTTTTGAAAAAGGAAAAACAAATTATATCATTTGAATAATATGCTTTATGTCGTTCAGTAATTACACGGAAAAAGGAATTTGTTCTTTTTCTCTTAATCCTAAGGCTTAGAGAGTACATGTTTCTTGTATATAATCTTTCCTAACATTTAAAGAAGCAGCTAAATAGAAGAATGATGAATTAAAGGAGAGCCATGGTGACAAATCGAGCATTTGATACCGTTGTAATCCTCCTTTTTACAGTAACTAATTCAAATCTTTAGCAGCAACGCATTCATTTCCATATATACTAAAATGAGAGAGGGAAAACGTGGTTTCTGGAAACACATAAAACAGCATACGCCTAGTGTTTTATGGGACTCAGCCTGCTTAATGCGTATTTAAGCAGCGAGAGCTGGTCACCCTCCGGAAGGAACTCAAAACGAATACAATGCTACACGACTTTATTGATAGCCCCAAGTAGTATGTCCAGCCACAGGAAAAGCATCCCAGTAAATTAAATCTTCCAAAGCAATTTTCAAATTGCTGTAAACTTCTTTTTTGGATAGTATGCCTTTGCTGTGAAGGTTAAGGAAACTGATAAAATGTCTCTTTTTCCTTAAAATTACCTTAAAGTAGTATGCAGCCTGAAACTCTCTGGGCAATTCTGCAGCGAGAGGCAGCAGTCCTGAGTTCCCTTTCTGCTCTGGCACCAGGCCCGAAATCATGGCATAGGAACACCTCACACAGCGAGTGCCATGGATACAAGAACTGCTCTTGCTGCCATCACGGATGACTGATGCACTCGATATTCCAAGCGCCCTGCTTTGTCCGAGGCATTTTCAGTGCATTATTTACTTTAATCCTCATAATCATTTTGTCAAGGAAGGTGGGTTTTATTCTCCCTATACAACCATGGAGGGAATCACACGCCCAGTAAGCTTAATTCGTTTCCTGAGCTGCCCTTGCATTAAGGAAGGGAAGTGCGCGATGTGAACCCAGTACTCTCCCTCTCTGTAAACTGTGGTCTTAGCCACTACATGTACTTCACTGCTGTTGAAAAGACATTTTTATATTTGATACAGGATCACAATATTCAGGGCTGAAAGCATTGACAAGATGACGTTAGGGCGGTTTGATGGAAAAAGCCACTGTATATACCCAGTGTCTACCTGTCAAAAAATTACCCATACGAAATCTTTTCAGTGATTCCCTTCTTCAATATGAATTCAGAGGAGAGAGTTTTCGCTGAGATATCAAGTGCAGTAAGTCTGAACAGCAGTTGTACAAACTGCGTTTTTACACCCCTCAACTCTAAGAAGGAGACCTGCAAAACAGTTTTATGCTCACCAGCTCGGGGTGCTTTTGACTATATTTCAAGCGTTCAATCCATTATCCTTTTTCTGTCCACGCGTAGTTTGTAGACAGTTTTGTTTTATTCAGCTAGGAAAATCTACATTTGTGAAAAAACGGACAGATTATTTTTGTGTCCGAAATTCACCGGACAAATATCATTGCTTATAGTTTTCCTTTTGCCATTAATAAGAGAATAATTTCTATGCGTGCTTCATGTATTGGGACGTCTTCTGACTCCAGGATTTCATAGAAAAACAAATGGATTGTTGGGGGATATCTGAAGCTTCTATGAACAGTTTAATTCACTGAACATTCAGAACAATTGTGGGTGAGAAAAAGAAATATATCTTCCTCAACAAACTTTTCTTTTGAAAAAGGAAATGCAATTTATATCATTTGATTCCTATGCATTATGTCGTTCAGTAATTACAGAGAAAAATGAATTTGTTCTTTTTCTCGTAATCTCTAAGGCTTAGAGAGTACATGTTTCTTCAAAATAATCTTTCCTAAGATTTAAAAAAGCAGGTAAATACAAAAAAGATGAATTAAAGGAGAGCCAGGGTGACAAATCGAGCTTATGATACCGTTATAATCCTCCTTTTTACAGTAACTAATTCAAATCTTTAGCAGCAACACATTCATTTCCATTTACACTAAAGTGAGAGAGGAAAAACGTGGTTTCTGGAAACACATAAAACAGCATAAGGCTAGTGTATTATGGGACTCAGCCTGCTCAATGCGTGCGTATTTAAGCAGCGAGAGCTGGTCACTCTCCGGAAGGAACTCAAAACGAATACAATGCTAGATGATAGCCCCAAGTAGTATGTGCAGCCACAGGAGAAGCATCCAAGTTAAAAAAATCTTCCAAAACAATTTTCAAATTGCTTTAAACTTCTTTTTTGGGACAGTATGATTTTGGTGTGAAGGTAAAGGAATCTGATAAAATGACTCTTTTTCCTTAAAATTATCTTAAAGTAGTATGCAGCCTAAAACTCCCTGGGCACGTCTGCAGCGAGAGGCAGCAGTCCCGAGTGCCTTTTATGCTGTGCCACCAGGCCCGAAATCATGGCATAGGAACACCTCACACAACGAGTGCCATGGATACAAGATCTGCTCTTGCTTCCATCACGGATGACTGATGTACCCGATATTCCAAGCGCCCTGCTTTGTCCGAGGCATTTTCAGTGCATTATTTACTTTAATCCTCATAATCATTTTGTCAAGGAAGGTGGGTTTTATTTTCCCCATACTACCATGGAGTGAATCACACGCCCAGTACGCTTAATTCGTTTCCTGAGCTTCCCTTGCATTAAGAAGGGAAGTGCGCGATGTTAACCCAGTACTCTCCCTCTCTGTAAACTGTGGTCTTAGCCACTACATGTACTTCACTGCTGTTGAAAAGACATTTTTATATCTGATACTGATCACAAGATTCAGGGCTAAAAGCATAGTCATGATGACGTTATGGCAGGTTTGTGGACAAAGCCAATGCATATACCCGGTGTCTACAAGTCAAAAAATTACTAATACGAAATGTGTTCAGTGATTCCCTTCTACAATATGAATTCAGAGGAGAGAGTTTTTGCTGAGATGTCAAATGCAGTCAGTTTGAACAGCACTTGTACTTACTGCGTTTTTACACCCTACAACTCTAAGAAGGAAACCTGCAAAACAGTTTTATGCTCACCAGCTTGGGGTGCTTTTGATTAAATTTCAAGCGTTCAATCCATTAACCTTTTTTGTCCACGGGTAATTTGTACACAGTTTTGTTTTATTCAGCTAGGAAAATCTACATTTGTCAAAAAACGGACAGATGATTTTGGTGTCCAAAATTCACCGGACAAATACCATTGTTTATAATTTTCATTTGGCATTAATAAAAGAATAATCTCTATGTGCGTTTCGTGAATTGGGACGTCTTCTGACTCCAGGGTTTCATAGAATGACAAATGGATTGTTGGGGGAAATCTGAAGCATGTATTAAAAGTTTAATTCACTGAATATTCAGAACAATTGTGGGTGAGACAAAGAAATATATCTTCCTCAATAAACTTTTCTTTTGAAAAAGGAAAAACAAATTATTTGAATCATTTGAATAATATGCTTTATGTCGTTCAGTAATTACAAGGAAAAAGGAATTTGTTCTTTTTCTCTTAATCTCTAAGGCCTTGAGAGTACATGTTTCTTGTATATAATCTTTCCTAACATTTAAAGAGGCAGCTAAATAGAAGAATGATGAATTAAATGAGAGCCATGGTGACAAATCGAGCTTTTGATACCGTTATAATCCTCCTTTTTACAGTAACTAATTCAAATCTTTAGCAGCAACACATTCATTTCCATATATACTAAAATGAGAGAGGGAAAACGTGTTTTCTGGAAACACATAAAACAGCATAAGGCTAGTGTATTATGGGACTCAGCCTGCTTAATGCGTATTTAAGCAGCGAGAGCTGGTCACTCTCCGGAAGGAACTCAAAACGAATACAATGCTACACGACGTTATTGATAGCCCCAAGTAGCATGTCCAGCCACAGTAAAAGCATCCCAGTAAATTAAATCTTCCAAAACAATTTTCAAATTGCTGTAAACTTCTTTTTTGGATAGTATGCCTTTGGTGTGAAGGTTAAGGAAACTGATAAAATGTCTCTTTTTCCTTAAAATTACCTTAAAGTAGTATGCAGCCTGAAACTCTCTGGGCAATTCTGCAGCGAGAGGCAGCAGTCCTGAGTTCCCTTTATGCTCTGGCACCAGGCCCGAAATCATGGCATAGGAACACCTCACACAGCGAGTGCCATGGATACAAGAACTGCTCTTGCTGCCATCACGGATGACTGATGCACCCGATATTCCAAGCGCCCTGCTTTGTCCGAGGCATTTTCAGTGCATTATTTACTTTAATCCTCATAATCATTTTGTCAAGGAAGCTGGGTTTTATTCTCCCCATACTACCATGGAGGGAATCACACGCCCAGTAAGCTTAATTCGTTTCCTGAGCTGCCCTTGCATTAAGGAAGGGAAGTGCGCGATGTGAACCCAGTACTCTCCCTCTCTGTAAACTGTGGTCTTAGCCACTACATGTACTTCACTGCTGTTGAAAAGACATTTTTATATTTGATACTGATCACAATATTCAGGGCTGAAAGCATTGACAAGATGGCGTTAGGGCAGTTTGATGGAAAAAGCCACTGCATATACCCAGTGTCTACCTGTCAAAAAATTACCCATACGAAATCTTTTCAGTGATTCCCTTCTTCAATATGAATTCAGAGGAGTTTTCGCTGAGATATCAAGTGCAGTAATTCTGAACAGCAGTTGTACAAACTGCGTTTTTACACCCCTCAACTCTAAGAAGGAGACCTGCAAAACAGTTTTATGCTCACCAGCTCGGGGTGCTTTTGACTATATTTCAAGCGTTCAATCCATTATCCTTTTTCTGTCCACGCGTAATTTGTAGACAGTTTTGTTTTATTCAGCTAGGAAAATCTACATTTGTGAAAAAACGGACAGATTATTTTTGTGTCCGAAATTCACCGGACAAATATCATTGCTTATAGTTTTCCTTTTGCCATTAATAAGAGAATAATTTCTATGCGTGCTTCATGTATTGGGACGTCTTCTGACTCCAGGATTTCATAGAATAACAAATGGATTGTTGGTGGATATCTGAAGACTCTATAAAGAGTTTAATTCACTGAACATTCAGAACAATTGTGGGTGAGAAAAAGAAATATATCTTCCTCAATAAACTTTTCTTTTGAAAAAGGAAATGCAATTTATATCATTTGATTCCTATGCATTATGTCGTTCAGTAATTACAGAGAAAAATGAATTTGTTCTTTTTCTCGTAATCTCTAAGGCTTAGAGAGTACATGTTTCTTCAAAATAATCTTTCCTAAGATTTAAAAAAGCAGGTAAATACAAAAATGATGAATTAAAGGAGAGCCAGGGTGACAAATCGAGCTTATGATACCGTTATAATCCTCCTTTTTACAGTAACTAATTCAAATCTCTAGCAGCAACACATTCATTTCCATTTACACTAAAGTGAGAGAGGAAAAACGTGGTTTCTGGAAACACATAAAACAGCATAAGGCTAGTGTATTATGGGACTCAGCCTGCTCAATGCGTGCGTATTTAAGCAGCGAGAGCTGGTCACTCTCCGGAAGGAACTCAAAACGAATACAATGCTAGATGATAGCCCCAAGTAGTATGTGCAGCCACAGGAAAAGCATCCAAGTAAAAAAAATCTTCCAAAACAATTTTCAAATTGCTTTAAACTTCTTTTTTGGGACAGTATGATTTTGGTGTGAAGGTAAAGGAATCTGATAAAATGACTCTTTTTCCTTAAAATTATCTTAAAGTAGTATGCAGCCTGAAACTCCCTGGGCACGTCTGCAGCGAGAGGCAGCAGTCCCGAGTGCCCTTTATGCTGTGCCACCAGGCCCGAAATCATGGCTTAAGAACACCTCACACAACGGGTGCCGTGGATACCAGAACTGCTCTTGCTGCCATCACGGATGAATGAGGCACCCGACATTCCAAGAGCCATGCTTTGTCCGAGGCATTTTCAATGCATTATTTACTTGAATCCTCATAATCATTTTGTCAAGGAAGCTGGGTTTTACTCTCCCTATATTACCATGGAGGGTATCACACGCCCAGTAAGCTTAATTCGTTTCCTGAGCTGCCCTTGCTTTAAGGAACGGAACTGCGCGATGTGAACCCAGTACTCTCCCTCTCTGTAACCTGTGGTCTTAGCCACTACATGTACTTCACTGCTGTTGAAAAGACATTTTTATATTTGATACTGATCACAATATTCAGGACTGAAAGCATAGTCATGATGACGTTATGGCAGGTTTGTGGACAAAGCCAATGCATATACCCCGTGTCCACAAGTCAAAAAATTACCAATACGAAATCTGTTCAGTGATTCCCTTCTTCAATATGAATTCAGAGGAGAGAGTTTTTGCTGAGATGTCAAATGCAGTCAGTTTGAACAGCAGTTGTACTTACTGCGTTTTTACACCCTACAACTCTAAGAAGGAAACCTGCAAAACAGTTTTATGCTCACCAGCTTGGGGTGCTTTTGATTAAATTTCAAGCGTCCAATCCATTAACCTTTTTTGTCCACGCGTAATTTGTACACAGTTTTGTTTTATTCAGCTAGGAAAATCTACATTTTTCAAAAAACGGACAGATGATTTTGGTGTCCAAAATTCACCGGACGAATATCATTGTTTATAATTTTCATTTGGCATTAATAAAAGAATAATTTCTATGTGCGTTTCGTGAATTGGGACGTCTTCTGACTCCAGGGTTTCATAGAATGACAAATGGATTGTTGGGGGAAATCTGAAGCTTGTATTGAAAGTTTAATTCACTGAACATTCAGAACAATTGTGGGTGAGACAAAGAAATATATCTTCCTCAATAAACTTTTCTTTTGAAAAAGGAAAAACAAATTATTTGAATCATTTGAATAATATGCTTTATGTCGTTTAGTTATTACACGGAAAAAGGAATTTGTTCTTTTTCTCTTAATCTCTAAGGCTTAGAGAGTACATGTTTCTTGTATATAATCTTTCCTAACATTTAAAGAGGCAGCTATATAGAAGAATGATGAATTAAAGGAGAGCCATGGTGACAAATCGAGCTTTTGATACCGTTATAATCCTCCTTTTTACAGTAACTAATTCAAATCTTTAGCAGCAACACATTCTTTTCCATATATACTAAAATGAGAGAGGGAAAACGTGGTTTCTCGAAACACATAAAACAGCATAAGGCTAGTGTATTATGGGACTCAGCCTGCTTAATGCGTATTTAAGCAGCGAGAGCTGGTCACTCTCCGGAAGGAACTCAAAACGAATACAATGCTACACGACTTTATTGATAGCCCCAAGTAGCATGTCCAGCCACAGGAAAAGCATCCCAGTAAATTAAATCTTCCAAAACAATTTTCAAATTGCTGTAAACTTCTTTTTTGGATAGTATGCCTTTGGTGTGAAGGTTAAGGAAACTGATAAAATGTCTCTTTTTCCTTAAAATTACCTTAAAGTAGTATGCAGCCTGAAACTCTCTGGGCAATTCTGCAGCGAGAGGCAGCAGTCCTGAGTTCCCTTTATGCTCTGGCACCAGGCCCGAAATCATGGCATAGGAACACCTCACACAGCGAGTGCCATGGATACAAGAACTGCTCTTGCTGCCATCACGGATGACTGATGCACCCGATATTCCAAGCGCCCTGCTTTGTCCGAGGCATTTTCAGTGCATTATTTACTTTAATCCTCATAATCATTTTGTCAAGGAAGGTGGGTTTTATTCTCCCTATACTACCATGGAGGGAATCACACGCCCAGTAAGCTTAATTCGTTTCCTGAGCTGCCCTTGCATTAAGGAAGGGAAGTGCGCGATGTGAACCCAGTACTCTCCCTCTCTGTAAACTGTGGTCTTAGCCACTT
Source organism: Manis javanica (assembly GCF_040802235.1). Taxonomy (NCBI): domain Eukaryota; kingdom Metazoa; phylum Chordata; class Mammalia; order Pholidota; family Manidae; genus Manis; species Manis javanica. The sequence continues at coordinate 33,237,171 of NC_133156.1, read as the reverse complement.
CATATACTTCACTGCTGTTGAAAAGACATTTTTATATTTGATACTGATCACAATATTCAGGGCTGAAAGCATCGACAAGATGACGTTAGGGCAGTTTGATGGAAAAAGCCACTGCATATACCCAGTGTCTACCTGTCAAAAAATTACCCATACGAAATCTTTTCAGTGATTCCCTTCTTCAATATGAATTCAGAGGAGAGAGTTTTCGCTGAGATATCAAGTGCAGTACGTCTGAACAGCAGTTGTACAAACTGCGTTTTTACACCCCTCAACTCTAAGAAGGAGACCTGCAAAACAGTTTTATGCTCACCAGCTCGGGGTGCTTTTGACTATATTTCAAGCGTTCAATCCATTATCCTTTTTCTGTCCACGCGTAATTTGTAGACAGTTTTCTTTTATTCAGCTAGGAAAATCTACATTTGTGAAAAAACGGACAGATTATTTTTGTGTCCGAAATTCACCGGACAAATATCATTGCTTATAGTTTTCCTTTTGCCATTAATAAGAGAATAATTTCTATGCGTGCTTCATATATTGGGACGTCTTCTGACTCCAGGATTTCATAGAATAACTAATGGATTGTTGGGGGATATCTGAAGCTTCTATGAACAGTTTAATTCACTGAACATTCAGAACAATTGTGGGTGAGAAAAAGAAATATATCTTCCTCAATAAACTTTTCTTTTGAAAAAGGAAATGCAATTTATATCATTTGATTCCTATGCATTATGTCGTTCAGTAATTACAGAGAAAAATGAATTTGTTCTTTATCTCGTAATCTCTAAGGCTTAGAGAGTACATGTTTCTTCAAAATAATCTTTCCTAAGATTTAAAAAAGCAGGTAAATACAAAAATGATGAATTAAAGGAGAGCCAGGGTGACAAATCGAGCTTATGATACCGTTATAATCCTCCTTTTTACAGTAACTAATTCAAATCTCTAGCAGCAACACATTCATTTCCATTTACACTAAAGTGAGAGAGGAAAAACGTGGTTTCTGGAAACACATAAAACAGCATAAGGCTAGTGTATTATGGGACTCAGCCTGCTCAATGCGTGCGTATTTAAGCAGCGAGAGCTGGTCACTCTCCGGAAGGAACTCAAAACGAATACAATGCTAGATGATAGCCCCAAGTAGTATGTGCAGCCACAGGAAAAGCATCCAAGTAAAAAAAATCTTCCAAAACAATTTTCAAATTGCTTTAAACTTCTTTTTTGGGACAGTATGATTTTGGTGTGAAGGTAAAGGAATCTGATAAAATGACTCTTTTTCCTTAAAATTATCTTAAAGTAGTATGCAGCCTGAAAGTCCCTGGGCACGTCTGCAGCGAGAGGCAGCAGTCCCGAGTGCCCTTTATGCTGTGCCACCAGGCCCGAAATCATGGCATAGGAACACCTCACACAACGGGTGCCGTGGATACCAGAACTGCTCTTGCTGCCATCACGGATGAATGAGGCACCCGACATTCCAAGAGCCATGCTTTGTCCGAGGCATTTTCAATGCATTATTTACTTGAATCCTCATAATCATTTTGTCAAGGAAGGTGGGTTTTACTCTCCCTATATTACCATGGAGGGTATCACACGCCCAGTAAGCTTAATTCGTTTCCTGAGCTGCCCTTGCATTAAGGAACGGAACTGCGCGATGTGAACCCAGTACTCTCCCTCTCTGTAACCTGTGGTCTTAGCCACTACATGTACTTCACTGCTGTTGAAAAGACATTTTTATATTTGATACTGATCACAATATTCAGGACTGAAAGCATAGTCATGATGACGTTATGGCAGGTTTGTGGACAAAGCCAATGCATATACCCCGTGTCTACAAGTCAAAAAATTACCAATACGAAATCTGTTCAGTGATTCCCTTCTTCAATATGAATTCAGAGGAGAGAGTTTTTGCTGAGATGTCAAATGCAGTCAGTTTGAACAGCAGTTGTACTTACTGCGTTTTTACACCCTACAACTCTAAGAAGGAAACCTGCAAAACAGTTTTATGCTCACCAGCTTGGGGTGCTTTTGATTAAATTTCAAGCGTCCAATCCATTAACCTTTTTTGTCCACGCGTAATTTGTACACAGTTTTGTTTTATTCAGCTAGGAAAATCTACATTTTTCAAAAAAAGGACAGATGATTTTGGTGTCCAAAATTCACCGGACAAATATCATTGTTTATAATTTTCATTTGGCATTAATAAAAGAATAATTTCTATGTGCGTTTCGTGAATTGGGACGTCTTCTGACTCCAGGGTTTCATAGAATGACAAATGGATTGTTGGGGGAAATCTGAAGCTTGTATTAAAAGTTTAATTCACTGAACATTCAGAACAATTGTGGGTGAGACAAAGAAATATATCTTCCTCAATAAACTTTTCTTTTGAAAAAGGAAAAACAAATTATTTGAATCATTTGAATAATATGCTTTATGTCGTTCAGTAATTACACGGAAAAAGGAATTTGTTCTTTTTCTCTTAATCTCTAAGGCTTAGAGAGTACATGTTTCTTGTATATAATCTTTCCTAACATTTAAAGAGGCAGGTAAATAGAAGAATGATGAATTAAAGGAGAGCCATGGTGACAAATCGAGCTTTTGATACCGTTATAATCCTCCTTTTTACAGTAACTAATTCAAATCTTGAGCAGCAATACATTCTTTTCCATATATACTAAAATGAGAGAGGGAAAACGTGGTTTCTGGAAACACATAAAACAGCATAAGGCTAGTGTATTATGGGACTCAGCCTGCGTAATGCGTATTTAAGCAGCGAGAGCTGGTCACTCTCCGGAAGGAACTCAAAACGAATACAATGCTACACGACTTTATTGATAGCCCCAAGTAGCATGTCCAGCCACAGGAAAAGCATCCCAGTAAATTAAATCTTCCAAAACAATTTTCAAATTGCTGTAAACTTCTTTTTTGGATAGTATGCCTTTGGTGTGAAGGTTAAGGAAACTGATAAAATGTCTCTTTTTCCTTAAAATTACCTTAAAGTAGTATGCAGCCTGAAACTCTCTGGGCAATTCTGCAGCGAGAGGCAGCAGTCCTGAGTTCCCTTTATGCTCTGGCACCAGGCCCGAAATCATGGCATAGGAACACCTCACACAGCGAGTGCCATGGATACAAGAACTGCTCTTGCTGCCATCACGGATGACTGATGCACCCGATATTCCAAGCGCCCTGCTTTGTCCGAGGCATTTTCAGTGCATTATTTACTTTAATCCTCATAATCATTTTGTCAAGGAAGGTGGGTTTTATTCTCCCCATACTACCATGGAGGGAATCACACGCCCAGTAAGCTTAATTCGTTTCCTGAGCTGCCCTTGCATTAAGGAAGGGAAGTGCGCGATGTGAACCCAGTACTCTCCCTCTCTGTAAACTGTGGTCTTAGCCACTACATGTACTTCACTGCTGTTGAAAAGACATTTTTATATTTGATACTGATCACAATATTCAGGGCTGAAAGCATTGACAAGATGACGTTAGGGCAGTTTGATGGAAAAAGCCACTGCATATACCCAGTGTCTACCTGTCAAAAAATTACCCATACGAAATCTTTTCAGTGATTCCCTTCTTCAATATGAATTCAGAGGAGAGAGTTTTCGCTGAGATATCAAGTGCAGTAAGTCTGAACAGCAGTTGTACAAACTGCGTTTTTACACCCCTCAACTCTAAGAAGGAGACCTGCAAAACAGTTTTATGCTCACCAGCTCGGGGTGCTTTTGACTATATTTCAAGCGTTCAATCCATTATCCTTTTTCTGTCCACGCGTAATTTGTAGACAGTTTTGTTTTATTCAGCTAGGAAAATCTACATTTGTGAAAAAACGGACAGATTATTTTTGTGTCCGAAATTCACCGGACAAATATCATTGCTTATAGTTTTCCTTTTGCCATTAATAAGAGAATAATTTCTATGCGTGCTTCATGTATTGGGACGTCTTCTGACTCCAGGATTTCATAGAATAACAAATGGATTGTTGGGGGATATCTGAAGCTTCTATGAACAGTTTAATTCACTGAACATTCAGAACAATTGTGGGTGAGAAAAAGAAATATATCTTCCTCAATAAACTTTTCTTTTGAAAAAGGAAATGCAATTTATATCATTTGATTCCTATGCATTATGTCGTTCAGTAATTACAGAGAAAAATGAATTTGTTCTTTTTCTCGTAATCTCTAAGGCTTAGAGAGAACATGTTTCTTCAAAATAATCTTTCCTAAGATTTAAAAAAGCAGGTAAATACAAAAATGATGAATTAAAGGAGAGCCAGGGTGACAAATCGAGCTTATGATACCGTTATAATCCTCCTTTTTACAGTAACTAATTCAAATCTCTAGCAGCAACACATTCATTTCCATTTACACTAAAGTGAGAGAGGAAAAACGTGGTTTCTGGAAACACATAAAACAGCATAAGGCTAGTGTATTATGGGACTCAGCCTGCTCAATGCGTGCGTATTTAAGCAGCGAGAGCTGGTCACTCTCCGGAAGGAGCTCAAAACGAATACAATGCTAGATGATAGCCCCAAGTAGTATGTGCAGCCACAGGAAAAGCATCCAAGTAAAAAAAATCTTCCAAAACAATTTTCAAATTGCTTTAAACTTCTTTTTTGGGACAGTATGATTTTGGTGTGAAGGTAAAGGAATCTTATAAAATGACTCTTTTTCCTTACAATTATCTTAAAGTAGTATGCAGCCTGAAACTCCCTGGGCACGTCTGCAGCGAGAGGCAGCAGTCCCGAGTGCCCTTTATGCTGTGCCACCAGGCCCGAAATCATGGCATAGGAACACCTCACACAACGGGTGCCGTGGATACCAGAACTGCTCTTGCTGCCATCACGGATGAATGAGGCACCCGACATTCCAAGAGCCATGCTTTGTCCGAGGCATTTTCAATGCATTATTTACTTGAATCCTCATAATCATTTTGTCAAGGAAGCTGGGTTTTACTCTCCCTATATTACCATGGAGGGTATCACACGCCCAGTAAGCTTAATTCGTTTCCTGAGCTGCCCTTGCATTAAGGAACGGAACTGCGCGATGTGAACCCAGTACTCTCCCTCTCTGTAACCTGTGGTCTTAGCCACTACATGTACTTCACTGCTGTTGAAAAGACATTTTTATATTTGATACTGATCACAATATTCAGGACTGAAAGCATAGTCATGATGACGTTATGGCAGGTTTGTGGACAAAGCCAATGCATATACCCGGTGTCTACAAGTCAAAAAATTACTAATACGAAATCTGTTAAGTGATTCCCTTCTTCAATATGAATTCAGAGGAGAGAGTTTTTGCTGAGATGTCAAATGCAGGCAGTTTGAACAGCAGTTGTACTTACTGCGTTTTTACACCCTACAACTCTAAGAAGGAAACCTGCAAAACAGTTCTATGCTCACCAGCTTGGGGTGCTTTTGATTAAATTTCAAGCGTTCAATCCATTAACCTTTTTTGTCCACGCGTAATTTGTACACAGTTTTGTTTTATTCAGCTAGGAAAATCTACATTTGTCAAAAAACGGACAGATGATTTTGGTGTCCAAAATTCACCGGACAAATATCATTGTTTATAATTTTCATTTGGCATTAATAAAAGAATAATTTCTATGTGCGTTTCGTGAATTGGGAAGTCTTCTGACTCCAGGGTTTCATAGAATGACAAATGGATTGTTGGGGGAAATCTGAAGCTTGTATTAAAAGTTTAATTCACTGAACATTCAGAACAATTGTGGGTGAGACAAAGAAATATATCTTCCTCAACAAACTTTTCTTTTGAAAAAGGAAAAACAAATTATATCATTTGAATAATATGCTTTATGTCGTTCAGTAATTACACGGAAAAAGGAATTTGTTCTTTTTCTCTTAATCTCTAAGGCTTAGAGAGTACATGTTTCTTGTATATAATCTTTCCTAACATTTAAAGAAGCAGCTAAATAGAAGAATGATGAATTAAAGGAGAGCCATGGTGACAAATCGAGCTTTTGATACCGTTATAATCCTCCTTTTTACAGTAACTCATTCAAATCTTTAGCAGCAACACATTCATTTCCATATATACTAAAATGAGAGAGGGAAAACGTGGTTTCTGGAAACACATAAAACAGCATAAGGCTAGTGTATTATGGGACTCAGCCTGCTTAATGCGCATTTAAGCAGCGAGAGCTGGTCACTCTCCGGAAGGACCTCAAAACGAATACAATGCTACACGACTTTATTGATAGCCCCAAGTAGTATGTCCAGCCACAGGAAAAGCATCCCAGTAAATTAAATCTTCCAAAACAATTTTCAAATTGCTGTAAACTTCTTTTTGTGGATAGTATGCCTTTGGTGTGAAGGTTAAGGAAACTGATAAAACGTCTCTTTTTCCTTAAAATTACCTTAAAGTAGTATGCAGCCTGAAACTCTCTGGGCAATTCTGCAGCGAGAGGCAGCAGTCCTGAGTTCCCTTTATGCTCTGGCACCAGGCCCGAAATCATGGCATAGGAACACCTCACACAGCGAGTGCCATGGATACAAGAACTGCTCTTGCTGCCATCACGGATGACTGATGCACCCGATATTCCAAGCGCCCTGCTTTGTCCGAGGCATTTTCAGTGCATTATTTACTTTAATCCTCATAATCATTTTGTCAAGGAAGGTGGGTTTTATTCTCCCTATACAACCATGGAGGGAATCACACGCCCAGTAAGGTTAATTCGTTTCCTGAGCTGCCCTTGCATTAAGGAAGGGAAGTGCGCGATGTGAACCCAGTACTCTCCCTCTCTGTAAACTGTGGTCTTAGCCACTACATGTACTTCACTGCTGTTGAAAAGACATTTTTATATTTGATACTGATCACAATATTCAGGGCTGAAAGCATTGACAAGATGACGTTAGGGCGGTTTGATGGAAAAAGCCACTGGATATACCCAGTGTCTACCTGTCAAAAAATTACCCATACGAAATCTTTTCAGTGATTCCCTTCTTCAATATGAATTCAGAGGAGAGAGTTTTCGCTGAGATATCAAGTGCAGTAAGTCTGAACAGCAGTTGTACAAACTGCGTTTTTACACCCCTCAACTCTAAGAAGGAGACCTGCAAAACAGTTTTATGCTCACCAGCTCGGGGTGCTTTTGACTATATTTCAAGCGTTCAATCCATTATCCTTTTTCTGTCCACGCGTAGTTTGTAGACAGTTTTGTTTTATTCAGCTAGGAAAATCTACATTTGTGAAAAAACGGACAGATTATTTTTGTGTCCGAAATTCACCGGACAAATATCATTGCTTATAGTTTTCCTTTTGCCATTAATAAGAGAATAATTTCTATGCGTGCTTCATGTATTGGGACGTCTTCTGACTCCAGGATTTCATAGAATAACAAATGGATTGTTGGGGGATATCTGAAGCTTCTATGAACAGTTTAATTCACTGAACATTCAGAACAATTGTGGGTGAGAAAAAGAAATATATCTTCCTCAATAAACTTTTCTGTTGAAAAAGGAAATGCAATTTATATCATTTGATTCCTATGCATTATGTCGTTCAGTAATTACAGAGAAAAATGAATTTGTTCTTTTTCTCGTAATCTCTAAGGCTTAGAGAGTACATGTTTCTTCAAAATAATCTTTCCTAAGATTTAAAAAAGCAGGTAAATACAAAAATGATGAATTAAAGGAGAGCCAGGGTGACAAATCGAGCTTATGATACCGTTATAATCCTCCTTTTTACAGTAACTAATTCAAATCTTTAGCAGCAACACATTCATTTCCGTTTACACTAAAGTGAGAGAGGAAAAACGTGGTTTCTGGAAACACATAAAACAGCATAAGGCTAGTGTATTATGGGACTCAGCCTGCTCTATGCGTGCGTATTTAAGCAGCGAGAGCTGGTCACTCTCCGGAAGGAACTCAAAACGAATACAATGCTAGATGATAGCCCCAAGTAGTGTGTGCAGCCACAGGAAAAGCATCCAAGTAAAAAAAATCTCCCAAAACAATTTTCAAATTGCTTTAAACTTCTTTTTTGGGACAGTGTGATTTTGGTGTGAAGGTAAAGGAATCTGATAAAATGAGTCTTTTTCCTTAAAATTATCTTAAAGTAGTATGCAGCCTGAAACTCCCTGGGCACGTCTGCAGCGAGAGGCAGCAGTCCCGAGTGCCCTTTATGCTGTGCCACTAGGCCCGAAATCATGGCATAGGAACACCTCACACAACGGGTGCCGTGGATACCAGAACTGCTCTTGCTGCCATCACGGATGAATGAGGCACCCGACATTCCAAGAGCCATGCTTTGTCCGAGGCATTTTCAATGCATTATTTACTTGAATCCTCATAATCATTTTGTCAAGGAAGGTGGGTTTTACTCTCCCTATATTACCATGGAGGGTATCACACGCCCAGTAAGCTTAATTCGTTTCCTGAGCTGCCCTTGCATTAAGGAACGGAACTGCGCGATGTGAACCCAGTACTCTCCCTCTCTGTAACCTGTGGTCTTAGCCACTACATGTACTTCACTGCTGTTGAAAAGACATTTTTATATTTGATACTGATCACAATATTCAGGACTGAAAGCATAGTCATGATGACGTTTTGGCAGGTTTGTGGACAAAGCCAATGCATATACCCGGTGTCTACAAGTCAAAAAATTACTAATACGAAATCTGTTCAGTGATTCCCTTCTTCAATATGAATTCAGAGGAGAGAGTTTTTGCTGAGATGTCAAATGCAGGCAGTTTGAACAGCAGTTGTACTTACTGCGTTTTTACACCCTACAACTCTAAGAAGGAAACCTGCAAAACAGTTTTATGCTCACCAGCTTGGGGTGCTTTTGATTAAATTTCAAGCGTTCAATCCATTAACCTTTTTTGTCCACGCGTAATTTGTACACAGTTTTGTTTTATTCAGCTAGGAAAATCTACATTTGTCAAAAAACGGACAGATGATTTTGGTGTCCAAAATTCACCGGACAAATATCATTGTTTATAATTTTCATTTGGCATTAATAAAAGAATAATTTCTATGTGCGTTTCGTGAATTGGGACGTCTTCTGACTCCAGGGTTTCATAGAATGACAAATGGATTGTTGGGGGAAATCTGAAGCTTGTATTAAAAGTTTAATTCACTGAACATTCAGAACAATTGTGGGTGAGACAAAGAAATATATCTTCCTCAATAAACTTTTCTTTTGAAAAAGGAAAAACAAATTATATCATTTGAATAATATGCTTTATGTCGTTCAGTAATTACACGGAAAAAGGAATTTGTTCATTTTCTCTTAATCTCTAAGGCTTAGAGAGTACATGTTTCTTGTATATAATCTTTCCTAACATTTAAAGAAGCAGTTAAATAGAAGAATGATGAATGAAAGGAGAGCCATGGTGACAAATCGAGCTTTTGATACCGTTATAATCCTCCTTTTTACAGAAACTCATTCAAATCTTTAGCAGCAACACATTCATTTCCATATATACTAAAATGAGAGAGGGAAAACGTGGTTTCTGGAAACACATAAAACAGCATAAGGCTAGTGTATTATGGGACTCAGCCTGCTTAATGCGCATTTAAGCAGCGAGAGCTGGTCACTCTCCGGAAGGACCTCAAAACGAATACAATGCTACACGACTTTATTGATAGCCCCAAGTAGTATGTCCAGCCACAGGAAAAGCATCCCAGTAAATTAAATCTTCCAAAACAATTTTCAAATTGCTGTAAACTTCTTTTTTGGATAGTATGCCTTTGGTGTGAAGGTTAAGGAAACTGATAAAACGTCTCTTTTTCCTTAAAATTACCTTAAAGTAGTATGCAGCCTGAAACTCTCTGGGCAATTCTGCAGCGAGAGGCAGCAGTCCTGAGTTCCCTTTTTGCTCTGGCACCAGGCCCGAAATCATGGCATAGGAACACCTCACACAGCGAGTGCCATAGATACAAGAACTGCTCTTGCTGCCATCACGGATGACTGATGCACCCGATATTCCAAGCGCCCTGCTTTGTCCGAGGCATTTTCAGTGCATTATTTACTTTAATCCTCATAATCATTTTGTCAAGGAAGGTGGGTTTTATTCTCCCTATACTACCATGGAGGGAATCACACGCCCAGTAAGCTTAATTCGTTTCCTGAGCTTCCCTTGCATTAAGGACGGGAAGTGCGCGATGTGAACCCAGTACTCTCCCTCTCTGTAAACTGTGGTCTTAGCCACTACATGTACTTCACTGCTGTTGAAAAGACATTTTTATATTTGATACTGATCACAATATTCAGGGCTGAAAGCATTGACAAGATGACGTTAAGGCAGTTTGATGGAAAAAGCCACTGCATATACCCAGTGTCTACCTGTCAAAAATTACCCATACGAAATCTTTTCAGTGATTCCCTTCTTCAATATGAATTCAGAGGAGAGAGTTTTCGCTGAGATATCAAGTGCAGTAAGTCTGAACAGCAGTTGTACAAACTGCGTTTTTACACCCCTCAACTCTAAGAAGGAGACCTGCAAAACAGTTTTATGCTCACCAGCTCGGGGTGCTTTTGACTATATTTCAAGCGTTCAATCCATTATCCTTTTTTTGTCCACCCGTAATTTGTAGACACCTTTTGTTTTATTCAGCTAGGAAAATCTACATTTGTGAAAAAACGGACAGATTATTTTTGTGTCCGAAATTCACCGGACAAATATCATTGCTTATAGTTTTCCTTTTGCCATTAATAAGAGAATAATTTCTATGCGTGCTTCATGTATTGGGACGTCTTCTGACTCCAGGATTTCATAGAATAACAAATGGATTGTTGGGGGATATCTGAAGCTTCTATGAACAGTTTAATTCACTGAACATTCAGAACAATTGTGGGTGAGAAAAAGAAATATATCTTCCTCAATAAACTTTTCTTTTGAAAAAGGAAATGCAATTTATATCATTTGATTCCTTTGCATTATGTCGTTCAGTAATTGCAGAGAAAAATGAATTTGTTCTTTTTCTCGCAATCTCTAAGGCTTAGAGAGTACATGTTTCTTCAAAATAATCTTTCCTAAGATTTAAAAAAGCAGGTAAATACAAAAATGATGAATTAAAGGGGAGCCAGGGTGACAAATCGAGCTTATGATACCGTTATAATCCTCCTTTTTACAGTAACTAATTCAAATCTTTAGCAGCAACACATTCATTTCCATTTACACTAAAGTGAGAGAGGAAAAACGTGGTTTCTGGAAACACATAAAACAGCATAAGGCTAGTGTAGTATGGGACTCAGCCTGCTCAATGCGTGCGTATTTAAGCAGCGAGAGCTGGTCACTCTCCGGAAGGAACTCAAAACGAATACAATGCTAGATGATAGCCCCAAGTAGTATGTGCAGCCACAGGAAAAGCATCCAAGTAAAAAAAATCTTCCAAAACAATTTTCAAATTGCTTTAAACTTCTTTTTTGGGACAGTATGATTTTGGTGTGAAGGTAAAGGAATCTGATAAAATGAGTCTTTTTCCTTAAAATTATCTTAAAGTAGTATGCAGCCTGAAACTCCCTGGGCACGTCTGCAGCGAGAGGCAGCAGTCCCGAGTGCCCTTTATGCTGTGCCACCAGGCCCGAAATCATGGCATAGGAACACCTCACACAACGGGTGCCGTGGATACCAGAACTGCTCTTGCTGCCATCACGGATGAATGAGGCACCCGACATTCCAAGAGCCATGCTTTGTCCGAGGCATTTTCAATGCATTATTTACTTGAATCCTCATAATCATTTTGTCAAGGAAGCTGGGTTTTACTCTCCCTATATTACCATGGAGGGTATCACACGCCCAGTAAGCTTAATTCGTTTCCTGAGCTGCCCTTGCATTAAGGAACGGAACTGCGCGATGTGAACCCAGTACTCTCCCTCTCTGTAACCTGTGGTCTTAGCCACTACATGTACTTCACTGCTGTTGAAAAGACATTTTTATATTTGATACTGATCACAATATTCAGGACTGAAAGCATAGTCATGATGACGTTATGGCAGGTTTGTGGACAAAGCCAATGCATATACCCGGTGTCTACAAGTCAAAAAATTACTAATACGAAATCTGTTCAGTGATTCCCTTCTTCAATATGAATTCAGAGGAGAGAGTTTTTGCTGAGATGTCAAATGCAGGCAGTTTGAACAGCAGTTGTACTTACTGCGTTTTTACACCCTACAACTCTAAGAAGGAAACCTGCAAAACAGTTTTATGCTCACCAGCTTGGGGTGCTTTTGATTAAATTTCAAGCGTTCAATCCATTAACCTTTTTTGTCCACGCGTAATTTGTACACAGTTTTGTTTTATTCAGCTAGGAAAATCTACATTTGTCAAAAAACGGACAGATGATTTTGGTGTCCAAAATTCACCGGACAAATATCATTGTTTATAATTTTCATTTGGCATTAATAAAAGAATAATTTCTATGTGCGTTTCGTGAATTGGGACGTCTTCTGACTCCAGGGTTTCATAGAATGACAAATGGATTGTTTGGGGAAATCTGAAGCTTGTATTAAAAGTTTAATTCACTGAACATTCAGAACAATTGTGGGTGAGACAAAGAAATATATCTTCCTCAATAAACTTTTCTTTTGAAAAAGGAAAAACAAATTAAATCATTTGAATAATATGCTTTATGTCGTTCAGTAATTACACGGAAAAAGGAATTTGTTCTTTTTCTCTTAATCTCTAAGGCTTAGAGAGTACATGTTTCTTGTATATAATCTTTCCTAACATTTAAAGAAGCAGTTAAATAGAAGAATGATGAATGAAAGGAGAGCCATGGTGACAAATCGAGCTTTTGATACCGTTATAATCCTCCTTTTTACAGTAACTCATTCAAATCTTTAGCAGCAACACATTCATTTCCATATATACTAAAATGAGAGAGGGAAAACGTGGTTTCTGGAAACACATAAAACAGCATAAGGCTAGTGTATTATGGGACTCAGCCTGCTTAATGCGCATTTAAGCAGCGAGAGCTGGTCACTCTCCGGAAGGACCTCAAAACGAATACAATGCTACACGACTTTATTGATAGCCCCAAGAAGTATGTCCAGCCACAGGAAAAGCATCCCAGTAAATTAAATCTTCCAAAACAATTTTCAAATTGCTGTAAACGTCTTTTTTGGATAGTATGCCTTTGGTGTGAAGGTTAAGGAAACTGATAAAACGTCTCTTTTTCCTTAAAATTACCTTAAAGTAGTATGCAGCCTGAAACTCTCTGGGCAATTCTGCAGCGAGAGGCAGCAGTCCTGAGTTCCCTTTATGCTCTGGCACCAGGCCCGAAATCATGGCATAGGAACACCTCACACAGCGAGTGCCATGGATACAAGAACTGCTCTTGCTGCCATCACGGATGACTGATGCACCCGATATTCCAAGCGCCCTGCTTTGTCCGAGGCATTTTCAGTGCATTATTTACTTTAATCCTCATAATCATTTTGTCAAGGAAGGTGGGTTTTATTCTCCCTATACTACCATGGAGGGAATCACACGCCCAGTAAGCTTAATTCGTTTCCTGAGCATCCCTTGCATTAAGGACGGGAAGTGCGCGATGTGAACCCAGTACTCTCCCTCTCTGTAAACTGTGGTCTTAGCCACTACATGTACTTCACTGCTGTTGAAAAGACATTTTTATATTTGATACTGATCACAATATTCAGGGCTGAAAGCATTGACAAGATGACGTTAGGGCAGTTTGATGGAAAAAGCCACTGCATATACCCAGTGTCTACCTGTCAAAAAATTACCCATACGAAATCTTTTCAGTGATTCCCTTCTTCAATATGAATTCAGAGGAGAGAGTTTTCGCTGAGATATCAAGTGCAGTAAGTCTGAACAGCAGTTGTACAAACTGCGTTTTTACACCCCTCAACTCTAAGAAGGAGACCTGCAAAACAGTTTTATGCTCACCAGCTCGGGGTGCTTTTGACTATATTTCAAGCGTTCAATCCATTATCCTTTTTTTGTCCACGCGTAATTTGTAGACACCTTTTGTTTTATTCAGCTAGGAAAATCTACATTTGTGAAAAAACGGACAGATTATTTTTGTGTCCGAAATTCACCGGACAAATATCATTGCTTATAGTTTTCCTTTTGCCATTAATAAGAGAATAATTTCTATGCGTGCTTCATGTATTGGGACGTCTTCTGACTCCAGGATTTCATAGAATAACAAATGGATTGTTGGGGGATATCTGAAGCTTCTATGAACAGTTTAATTCACTGAACATTCAGAACAATTGTGGGTGAGAAAAAGAAATATATCTTCCTCAATAAACTTTTCTTTTGAAAAAGGAAATGCAATTTATATCATTTGATTCCTTTGCATTATATCGTTCAGTAATTGCAGAGAAAAATGAATTTGTTCTTTTTCTCGTAATCTCTAAGGCTTAGAGAGTACATGTTTCTTCAAAATAATCTTTCCTAAGATTTAAAAAAGCAGGTAAATACAAAAATGATGAATTAAAGGGGAGCCAGGGTGACAAATCGAGCTTATGATACCGTTATAATCCTCCTTTTTACAGTAAATAATTCAAATCTTTAGCAGCAACACATTCATTTCCATTTACACTAAAGTGAGAGAGGAAAAACGTGGTTTCTGGAAACACATAAAACAGCATAAGGCTAGTGTAGTATGGGACTCAGCCTGCTCAATGCGTGCGTATTTAAGCAGCGAGAGCTGGTCACTCTCCGGAAGGAACTCAAAACGAATACAATGCTAGATGATAGCCCCAAGTAGTATGTGCAGCCACAAGAAAAGCATCCAAGTAAAAAAAATCTTCCAAAACAATTTTCAAATTGCTTTAAACTTCTTTTTTGGGACAGTATGATTTTGGTGTGAAGGTAAAGGAATCTGATAAAATGACTCTTTTTCCTTAAAATTATCTTAAAGTAGTATGCAGCCTGAAACTCCCTGGGCACGTCTGCAGCGAGAGGCAGCAGTCCCGAGTGCCCTTTATGCTGTGCCACCAGGCCCGAAATCATGGCATAGGAACACCTCACACAACGGGTGCCGTGGATACCAGAACTGCTCTTGCTGCCATCACGGATGAATGAGGCACCCGACATTCCAAGAGCCATGCTTTGTCCGAGGCATTTTCAATGCATTATTTACTTGAATCCTCATAATCATTTTGTCAAGGAAGCTGGGTTTTACTCTCCCTATATTACCATGGAGGGTATCACACGCCCAGTAAGCTTAATTCGTTTCCTGAGCTGCCCTTGCATTAAGGAACGGAACTGCGCGATGTGAACCCAGTACTCTCCCTCTCTGTAACCTGTGGTCTTAGCCACTACATGTACTTCACTGCTGTTGAAAAGACATTTTTATATTTGATACTGATCACAATATTCAGGACTGAAAGCATAGTCATGATGACGTTATGGCAGGTTTGTGGACAAAGCCAATGCATATACCCGGTGTCTACAAGTCAAAAAATTACTAATACGAAATCTGTTCAGTGATTCCCTTCTTCAATATGAATTCAGAGGAGAGAGTTTTTGCTGAGATGTCAAATGCAGGCAGTTTGAACAGCAGTTGTACTTACTGCGTTTTTACACCCTACAACTCTAAGAAGGAAACCTGCAAAACAGTTTTATGCTCACCAGCTTGGGGTGCTTTTGATTAAATTTCAAGCGTTCAATCCAGTAACCTTTTTTGTCCACGCGTAATTTGTACACAGTTTTGTTTTATTCAGCTAGGAAAATCTACATTTGTCAAAAAACGGACAGATGATTTTGGTGTCCAAAATTCACCGGACAAATATCATTGTTTATAATTTTCATTTGGCATTAATAAAAGAATAATTTCTATGTGCGTTTCGTGAATTGGGACGTCTTCTGACTCCAGGGTTTCATAGAATGACAAATGGATTGTTGGGGGAAATCTGAAGCTTGTATTAAAAGTTTAATTCACTGAACATTCAGAACAATTGTGGGTGAGACAAAGAAATATATCTTCCTCAATAAACTTTTCTTTTGAAAAAGGAAAAACAAATTATATCATTTGAATAATATGCTTTATGTCGTTCAGTAATTACACGGAAAAAGGAATTTGTTCATTTTCTCTTAATCTCTAAGGCTTAGAGAGTACATGTTTCTTGTATATAATCTTTCCTAACATTTAAAGAAGCAGTTAAATAGAAGAATGATGAATGAAAGGAGAGCCATGGTGACAAATCGAGCTTTTGATACCGTTATAATCCTCCTTTTTACAGAAACTAATTCAAATCTTTAGCAGCAACACATTCATTTCCATATATACTAAAATGAGAGAGGGAAAACGAGGTTTCTGGAAACACATAAAACAGCATAAGGCTAGTGTATTATGGGACTCAGCCTGCTTAATGCGCATTTAAGCAGCGAGAGCTGGTCACTCTCCGGAAGGACCTCAAAACGAATACAATGCTACACGACTTTATTGATAGCCCCAAGTAGTATGTCCAGCCACAGGAAAAGCATCCCAGTAAATTAAATCTTCCAAAACAATTTTCAAATTGCTGTAAACTTCTTTTTGTGGATAGTATGCCTTTGGTGTGAAGGTTAAGGAAACTGATAAAACGTCTCTTTTTCCTTAAAATTACCTTAAAGTAGTATGCAGCCAGAAACTCTCTGGGCAATTCTGCAGCGAGAGGCAGCAGTCCTGAGTTCCCTTTATGCTCTGGCACCAGGCCCGAAATCATGGCATAGGAACACCTCACACAGCGAGTGCCATGGATACAAGAACTGCTCTTGCTGCCATCACGGATGACTGATGCACCCGATATTCCAAGCGCCCTGCTTTGTCCGAGGCATTTTCAGTGCATTATTTACTTTAATCCTCATAATCATTTTGTCAAGGAAGGTGGGTTTTATTCTCCCTATACAACCATGGAGGGAATCACACGCCCAGTAAGCTTAATTCGTTTCCTGAGCTGCCCTTGCATTAAGGAAGGGAAGTGCGCGATGTGATCCCAGTACTCTCCCTCTCTGTAAACTGTGGTCTTAGCCACTACATGTACTTCACTGCTGTTGAAAAGACATTTTTATATTTGATACTGATCACAATATTCAGGGCTGAAAGCATTGACAAGATGACGTTAGGGCGGTTTGATGGAAAAAGCCACTGGATATACCCAGTGTCTACCTGTCAAAAAATTACCCATACGAAATCTTTTCAGTGATTCCCTTCTTCAATATGAATTCAGAGGAGAGAGTTTTCGCTGAGATATCAAGTGCAGTAAGTCTGAACAGCAGTTGTACAAACTGCGTTTTTACACCCCTCAACTCTAAGAAGGAGACCTGCAAAACAGTTTTATGCTCACCAGCTCGGGGTGCTTTTGACTATATTTCAAGCGTTCAATCCATTATCCTTTTTCTGTCCACGCGTAGTTTGTAGACAGTTTTGTTTTATTCAGCTAGGAAAATCTACATTTGTGAAAAAACGGACAGATTATTTTTGTGTCCGAAATTCACCGGACAAATATCATTGCTTATAGTTTTCCTTTTGCCATTAATAAGAGAATAATTTCTATGCGTGCTTCATGTATTGGGGCGTCTTCTGACTCCAGGATTTCATAGAATAACAAATGGATTGTTGGGGGATATCTGAAGCTTCTATGAACAGTTTAATTCACTGAACATTCAGAACAATTGTGGGTGAGAAAAAGAAATATATCTTCCTCAATAAACTTTTCTGTTGAAGAAGGAAATGCAATTTATATCATTTGATTCCTATGCATTATGTCGTTCAGTAATTACAGAGAAAAATGAATTTGTTCTTTTTCTCGTAATCTCTAAGGCTTAGAGAGTACATGTTTCTTCAAAATAATCTTTCCTAAGATTTAAAAAAGCAGGTAAATACAAAAATGATGAATTAAAGGAGAGCCAGGGTGACAAATCGAGCTTATGATACCGTTATAATCCTCCTTTTTACAGTAACTAATTCAAATCTTTAGCAGCAACACATTCATTTCCGTTTACACTAAAGTGAGAGAGGAAAAACGTGGTTTCTGGAAACACATAAAACAGCATAAGGCTAGTGTAGTATGGGACTCAGCCTGCTCTATGCGTGCGTATTTAAGCAGCGAGAGCTGGTCACTCTCCGGAAGGAACTCAAAACGAATACAATGCTAGATGATAGCCCCAAGTAGTATGTGCAGCCACAGGAAAATCATCCAAGTAAAAAAAACCTTCCAAAACAATTTTCAAATTGCTTTAAACTTCTTTTTTGGGACAGTGTGATTTTGGTGTGAAGGTAAAGGAATCTGATAAAATGAGTCTTTTTCCTTAAAATTATCTTAAAGTAGTATGCAGCCTGAAACTCCCTGGGCACGTCTGCAGCGAGAGGCAGCAGTCCCGAGTGCCCTTTATGCTGTGCCACCAGGCCCGAAATCATGGCATAGGAACACCTCACACAACGGGTGCCGTGGATACCAGAACTGCTCTTGCTGCCATCACGGATGAATGAGGCACCCGACATTCCAAGAGCCATGCTTTGTCCGAGCTATTTTCAATGCATTATTTACTTGAATCCTCATAATCATTTTGTCAAGGAAGCTGGGTTTTACTCTCCCTATATTACCATGGAGGGTATCACACGCCCAGTAAGCTTAATTCGTTTCCTGAGCTGCCCTTGCATTAAGGAACGGAACTGCGCGATGTGAACCCAGTACTCTCCCTCTCTGTAACCTGTGGTCTTAGCCACTACATGTACTTCACTGCTGTTGAAAAGACATTTTTATATTTGATACTGATCACAATATTCAGGACTGAAAGCATAGTCATGATGACGTTATGGCAGGTTTGTGGACAAAGCCAATGCATATACCCGGTGTCTACAAGTCAAAAAATTACTAATACGAAATCTGTTCAGTGATTCCCTTCTTCAATATGAATTCAGAGGAGAGAGTTTTTGCTGAGATGTCAAATGCAGGCAGTTTGAACAGCAGTTGTACTTACTGCGTTTTTACACCCTACAACTCTAAGAAGGAAACCTGCAAAACAGTTTTATGCTCACCAGCTTGGGGTGCTTTTGATTAAATTTCAAGCGTTCAATCCAGTAACCTTTTTTGTCCACGCGTAATTTGTACACAGTTTTGTTTTATTCAGCTAGGAAAATCTACATTTGTCAAAAAACGGACAGATGATTTTGGTGTCCAAAATTCACCGGACAAATATCATTGTTTATAATTTTCATTTGGCATTAATAAAAGAATAATTTCTATGTGCGTTTCGTGAAATGGGACGTCTTCTGACTCCAGGGTTTCATAGAATGACAAATGGATTGTTGGGGGAAATCTGAAGCTTGTATTAAAAGTTTAATTCACTGAACATTCAGAACAATTGTGGGTGAGACAAAGAAATATATCTTCCTCAATAAACTTTTCTTTTGAAAAAGGAAAAACAAATTATATCATTTGAATAATATGCTTTATGTCGTTCAGTAATTACACGGAAAAAGGAATTTGTTCATTTTCTCTTAATCTCTAAGGCTTAGAGAGTACATGTTTCTTGTATATAATCTTTCCTAACATTTTAAGAAGCAGTTAAATAGAAGAATGATGAATGAAGGGAGAGCCATGGTGACAAATCGAGCTTTTGATACCGTTATAATCCTCCTTTTTACAGTAACTCATTCAAATCTTTAGCAGGAACACATTCATTTCCATATATACTAAAATGAGAGCGGGAAAACGTGGTTTCTGGAAACACATAAAACAGCATAAGGCTAGTGTATTATGGGACTCAGCCTGCTTAATGCGTATTTAAGTAGCGAGAGCTGGTCACTCTCCGGAAGGAACTCAAAACGAATACAATGCTACACGAATTTATTGATAGCCCCAAGTTGTATGTCCAGCCACAGGAAAAGCATCCCAGTAATTTAAATCTTCCAAAACAATTTTCAAATTGCTGTAAACTTCTTTTTTGGATAGTATGCCTTTGGTGTGAAGGTTAAGGAAACTGATAAAACGTCTCTTTTTCCTTAAAATTACCTTAAAGTAGTATGCAGCCTGAAACTCTCTGGGCAATTCTGCAGCGAGAGGCAGCAGTCCTGAGTTCCCTTTATGCTCTGGCACCAGGCCCGAAATCATGGCATAGGAACACCTCACACAGCGAGTGCCATGGATACAAGAACTGCTCTTGCTGCCATCACGGATGACTGATGCACCCGATATTCCAAGCGCCCTGCTTTGTCCGAGGCATTTTCAGTGCATTATTTACTTTAATCCTCATAATCATTTTGTCAAGGAAGGTGTGTTTTATTCTCCCTATACTACCATGGAGGGAATCACACGCCCAGTAAGCTTAATTCGTTTCCTGAGCTGCTCTTGCATTAAGGAAGGGAAGTGCGCGATGTGAACCCAGTACTCTCCCTCTCTGTAAACTGTGGTCTTAGCCACTACATGTACTTCACTGCTGTTGAAAAGACATTTTTTTATTTGATACTGACCACAATATTCAGGGCTGAAAGCATTGACAAGATGACGTTAGGGCAGTTTGATGGAAAAAGCCACTGCATATACCCAGTGTCTACCTGTCAAAAAATTACCCATACGAAATCTTTTCAGTGATTCCCTTCTTCAATATGAATTCAGAGGAGAGAGTTTTCGCTGAGATATCAAGTGCAGTAAGTCTGAACAGCAGTTGTACAAACTGCGTTTTTACACCCCTCAACTCTAAGAAGGAGACCTGCAAAACAGTTTTATGCTCACCAGCTCGGGGTGCTTTAGACTATATTTCAAGCGTTCAATCCATTATCCTTTTTCTGTCCACGCATAATTTGTAGACAGTTTTGTTTTATTCAGCTAGGAAAATCTACATTTGTGAAAAAACGGACAGATTATTTTTGTGTCCGAAATTCACCGGACAAATATCATTGCTTATAGTTTTCCTTTTGCCATTAATAAGAGAATAATTTCTATGCGTGCTTCATGTATTGGGACGTCTTCTGACTCCAGGATTTCATAGAATAACAAATGGATTGTTGGGGGATATCTGAAGCTTCTATGAACAGTTTAATTCACTGAACATTCAGAACAATTGTGGGTGAGAAAAAGAAATATATCTTCCTCAATAAACTTTTCTTTTGAAAAAGGAAATGCAATTTATATCATTTGATTCCTTTGCATTATATCGTTCAGTAATTGCAGAGAAAAATGAATTTGTTCTTTTTCTCGTAATCTCTAAGGCTTAGAGAGTACATGTTTCTTCAAAATAATCTTTCCTAAGATTTAAAAAAGCAGGTAAATACAAAAATGATGAATTAAAGGGGAGCCAGGGTGACAAATCGAGCTTATGATACCGTTATAATCCTCCTTTTTACAGTAAATAATTCAAATCTTTAGCAGCAACACATTCATTTCCATTTACACTAAAGTGAGAGAGGAAAAACGTGGTTTCTGGAAACACATAAAACAGCATAAGGCTAGTGTAGTATGGGACTCAGCCTGCTCAATGCGTGCGTATTTAAGCAGCGAGAGCTGGTCACTCTCCGGAAGGAACTCAAAACGAATACAATGCTAGATGATAGCCCCAAGTAGTATGTGCAGCCACAAGAAAAGCATCCAAGTAAAAAAAATCTTCCAAAACAATTTTCAAATTGCTTTAAACTTCTTTTTTGGGACAGTATGATTTTGGTGTGAAGGTAAAGGAATCTGATAAAATGACTCTTTTTCCTTAAAATTATCTTAAAGTAGTATGCAGCCTGAAACTCCCTGGGCACGTCTGCAGCGAGAGGCAGCAGTCCCGAGTGCCCTTTATGCTGTGCCACCAGGCCCGAAATCATGGCATAGGAACACCTCACACAACGGGTGCCGTGGATACCAGAACTGCTCTTTCTGCCATCACGGATGAATGAGGCACCCGACATTCCAAGAGCCATGCTTTGTCCGAGGCATTTTCAATGCATTATTTACTTGAATCCTCATAATCATTTTGTCAAGGAAGCTGGGTTTTACTCTCCCTATATTACCATGGAGGGTATCACACGCCCAGTAAGCTTAATTCGTTTCCTGAGCTGCCCTTGCATTAAGGAACGGAACTGCGCGATGTGAACCCAGTACTCTCCCTCTCTGTAACCTGTGGTCTTAGCCACTACATGTACTTCACTGCTGTTGAAAAGACATTTTTATATTTGATACTGATCACAATATTCAGGACTGAAAGCATAGTCATGATGACGTTATGGCAGGTTTGTGGACAAAGCCAATGCATATACCCGGTGTCTACAAGTCAAAAAATTACTAATACGAAATCTGTTCAGTGATTCCCTTCTTCAATATGAATTCAGAGGAGAGAGTTTTTGCTGAGATGTCAAATGCAGGCAGTTTGAACAGCAGTTGTACTTACTGCGTTTTTACACCCTACAACTCTAAGAAGGAAACCTGCAAAACAGTTTTATGCTCACCAGCTTGGGGTGCTTTTGATTAAATTTCAAGCGTTCAATCCAGTAACCTTTTTTGTCCACGCGTAATTTGTACACAGTTTTGTTTTATTCAGCTAGGAAAATCTACATTTGTCAAAAAACGGACAGATGATTTTGGTGTCCAAAATTCACCGGACAAATATCATTGTTTATAATTTTCATTTGGCATTAATAAAAGAATAATTTCTATGTGCGTTTCGTGAATTGGGACGTCTTCTGACTCCAGGGTTTCATAGAATGACAAATGGATTGTTGGGGGAAATCTGAAGCTTGTATTAAAAGTTTAATTCACTGAACATTCAGAACAATTGTGGGTGAGACAAAGAAATATATCTTCCTCAATAAACTTTTCTTTTGAAAAAGGAAAAACAAATTATATCATTTGAATAATATGCTTTATGTCGTTCAGTAATTACACGGAAAAAGGAATTTGTTCATTTTCTCTTAATCTCTAAGGCTTAGAGAGTACATGTTTCTTGTATATAATCTTTCCTAACATTTAAAGAAGCAGTTAAATAGAAGAATGATGAATGAAAGGAGAGCCATGGTGACAAATCGAGCTTTTGATACCGTTATAATCCTCCTTTTTACAGAAACTAATTCAAATCTTTAGCAGCAACACATTCATTTCCATATATACTAAAATGAGAGAGGGAAAACGAGGTTTCTGGAAACACATAAAACAGCATAAGGCTAGTGTATTATGGGACTCAGCCTGCTTAATGCGCATTTAAGCAGCGAGAGCTGGTCACTCTCCGGAAGGACCTCAAAACGAATACAATGCTACACGACTTTATTGATAGCCCCAAGTAGTATGTCCAGCCACAGGAAAAGCATCCCAGTAAATTAAATCTTCCAAAACAATTTTCAAATTGCTGTAAACTTCTTTTTGTGGATAGTATGCCTTTGGTGTGAAGGTTAAGGAAACTGATAAAACGTCTCTTTTTCCTTAAAATTACCTTAAAGTAGTATGCAGCCAGAAACTCTCTGGGCAATTCTGCAGCGAGAGGCAGCAGTCCTGAGTTCCCTTTATGCTCTGGCACCAGGCCCGAAATCATGGCATAGGAACACCTCACACAGCGAGTGCCATGGATACAAGAACTGCTCTTGCTGCCATCACGGATGACTGATGCACCCGATATTCCAAGCGCCCTGCTTTGTCCGAGGCATTTTCAGTGCATTATTTACTTTAATCCTCATAATCATTTTGTCAAGGAAGGTGGGTTTTATTCTCCCTATACAACCATGGAGGGAATCACACGCCCAGTAAGCTTAATTCGTTTCCTGAGCTGCCCTTGCATTAAGGAAGGGAAGTGCGCGATGTGATCCCAGTACTCTCCCTCTCTGTAAACTGTGGTCTTAGCCACTACATGTACTTCACTGCTGTTGAAAAGACATTTTTATATTTGATACTGATCACAATATTCAGGGCTGAAAGCATTGACAAGATGACGTTAGGGCGGTTTGATGGAAAAAGCCACTGGATATACCCAGTGTCTACCTGTCAAAAAATTACCCATACGAAATCTTTTCAGTGATTCCCTTCTTCAATATGAATTCAGAGGAGAGAGTTTTCGCTGAGATATCAAGTGCAGTAAGTCTGAACAGCAGTTGTACAAACTGCGTTTTTACACCCCTCAACTCTAAGAAGGAGACCTGCAAAACAGTTTTATGCTCACCAGCTCGGGGTGCTTTTGACTATATTTCAAGCGTTCAATCCATTATCCTTTTTCTGTCCACGCGTAGTTTGTAGACAGTTTTGTTTTATTCAGCTAGGAAAATCTACATTTGTGAAAAAACGGACAGATTATTTTTGTGTCCGAAATTCACCGGACAAATATCATTGCTTATAGTTTTCCTTTTGCCATTAATAAGAGAATAATTTCTATGCGTGCTTCATGTATTGGGGCGTCTTCTGACTCCAGGATTTCATAGAATAACAAATGGATTGTTGGGGGATATCTGAAGCTTCTATGAACAGTTTAATTCACTGAACATTCAGAACAATTGTGGGTGAGAAAAAGAAATATATCTTCCTCAATAAACTTTTCTGTTGAAGAAGGAAATGCAATTTATATCATTTGATTCCTATGCATTATGTCGTTCAGTAATTACAGAGAAAAATGAATTTGTTCTTTTTCTCGTAATCTCTAAGGCTTAGAGAGTACATGTTTCTTCAAAATAATCTTTCCTAAGATTTAAAAAAGCAGGTAAATACAAAAATGATGAATTAAAGGAGAGCAAGGGTGACAAATCGAGCTTATGATACCGTTATAATCCTCCTTTTTACAGTAACTAATTCAAATCTTTAGCAGCAACACATTCATTTCCGTTTACACTAAAGTGAGAGAGGAAAAACGTGGTTTCTGGAAACACATAAAACAGCATAAGGCTAGTGTATTATGGGACTCAGCCTGCTCTATGCGTGCGTATTTAAGCAGCGAGAGCTGGTCACTCTCCGGAAGGAACTCAAAACGAATACAATGCTAGATGATAGCCCCAAGTAGTATGTGCAGCCACAGGAAAATCATCCAAGTAAAAAAAACCTTCCAAAACAATTTTCAAATTACTTTAAACTTCTTTTTTGGGACAGTGTGATTTTGGTGTGAAGGTAAAGGAATCTGATAAAATGAGTCTTTTTCCTTAAAATTATCTTAAAGTAGTATGCAGCCTGAAACTCCCTGGGCACGTCTGCAGCGAGAGGCAGCAGTCCCGAGTGCCCTTTATGCTGTGCCACCAGGCCCGAAATCATGGCATAGGAACACCTCACACAACGGGTGCCGTGGATACCAGAACTGCTCTTGCTGCCATCACGGATGAATGAGGCACCCGACATTCCAAGAGCCATGCTTTGTCCGAGCTATTTTCAATGCATTATTTACTTGAATCCTCATAATCATTTTGTCAAGGAAGCTGGGTTTTACTCTCCCTATATTACCATGGAGGGTATCACACGCCCAGTAAGCTTAATTCGTTTCCTGAGCTGCCCTTGCATTAAGGAACGGAACTGCGCGATGTGAACCCAGTACTCTCCCTCTCTGTAACCTGTGGTCTTAGCCACTACATGTACTTCACTGCTGTTGAAAAGACATTTTTATATTTGATACTGATCACAATATTCAGGACTGAAAGCATAGTCATGATGACGTTATGGCAGGTTTGTGGACAAAGCCAATGCATATACCCGGTGTCTACAAGTCAAAAAATTACTAATACGAAATCTGTTCAGTGATTCCCTTCTTCAATATGAATTCAGAGGAGAGAGTTTTTGCTGAGATGTCAAATGCAGGCAGTTTGAACAGCAGTTGTACTTACTGCGTTTTTACACCCTACAACTCTAAGAAGGAAACCTGCAAAACAGTTTTATGCTCACCAGCTTGGGGTGCTTTTGATTAAATTTCAAGCGTTCAATCCAGTAACCTTTTTTGTCCACGCGTAATTTGTACACAGTTTTGTTTTATTCAGCTAGGAAAATCTACATTTGTCAAAAAACGGACAGATGATTTTGGTGTCCAAAATTCACCGGACAAATATCATTGTTTATAATTTTCATTTGGCATTAATAAAAGAATAATTTCTATGTGCGTTTCGTGAAATGGGACGTCTTCTGACTCCAGGGTTTCATAGAATGACAAATGGATTGTTGGGGGAAATCTGAAGCTTGTATTAAAAGTTTAATTCACTGAACATTCAGAACAATTGTGGGTGAGACAAAGAAATATATCTTCCTCAATAAACTTTTCTTTTGAAAAAGGAAAAACAAATTATATCATTTGAATAATATGCTTTATGTCGTTCAGTAATTACACGGAAAAAGGAATTTGTTCATTTTCTCTTAATCTCTAAGGCTTAGAGAGTACATGTTTCTTGTATATAATCTTTCCTAACATTTTAAGAAGCAGTTAAATAGAAGAATGATGAATGAAGGGAGAGCCATGGTGACAAATCGAGCTTTTGATACCGTTATAATCCTCCTTTTTACAGTAACTCATTCAAATCTTTAGCAGGAACACATTCATTTCCATATATACTAAAATGAGAGCGGGAAAACGTGGTTTCTGGAAACACATAAAACAGCATAAGGCTAGTGTATTATGGGACTCAGCCTGCTTAATGCGTATTTAAGTAGCGAGAGCTGGTCACTCTCCGGAAGGAACTCAAAACGAATACAATGCTACACGAATTTATTGATAGCCCCAAGTTGTATGTCCAGCCACAGGAAAAGCATCCCAGTAATTTAAATCTTCCAAAACAATTTTCAAATTGCTGTAAACTTCTTTTTTGGATAGTATGCCTTTGGTGTGAAGGTTAAGGAAACTGATAAAACGTCTCTTTTTCCTTAAAATTACCTTAAAGTAGTATGCAGCCTGAAACTCTCTGGGCAATTCTGCAGCGAGAGGCAGCAGTCCTGAGTTCCCTTTATGCTCTGGCACCAGGCCCGAAATCATGGCATAGGAACACCTCACACAGCGAGTGCCATGGATACAAGAACTGCTCTTGCTGCCATCACGGATGACTGATGCACCCGATATTCCAAGCGCCCTGCTTTGTCCGAGGCATTTTCAGTGCATTATTTACTTTAATCCTCATAATCATTTTGTCAAGGAAGGTGGGTTTTATTCTCCCTATACTACCATGGAGGGAATCACACGCCCAGTAAGCTTAATTCGTTTCCTGAGCTGCTCTTGCATTAAGGAAGGGAAGTGCGCGATGTGAACCCAGTACTCTCCCTCTCTGTAAACTGTGGTCTTAGCCACTACATGTACTTCACTGCTGTTGAAAAGACATTTTTTTATTTGATACTGACCACAATATTCAGGGCTGAAAGCATTGACAAGATGACGTTAGGGCAGTTTGATGGAAAAAGCCACTGCATATACCCAGTGTCTACCTGTCAAAAAATTACCCATACGAAATCTTTTCAGTGATTCCCTTCTTCAATATGAATTCAGAGGAGAGAGTTTTCGCTGAGATATCAAGTGCAGTAAGTCTGAACAGCAGTTGTACAAACTGCGTTTTTACACCCCTCAACTCTAAGAAGGAGACCTGCAAAACAGTTTTATGCTCACCAGCTCGGGGTGCTTTAGACTATATTTCAAGCGTTCAATCCATTATCCTTTTTCTGTCCACGCATAATTTGTAGACAGTTTTGTTTTATTCAGCTAGGAAAATCTACATTTGTGAAAAAACGGACAGATTATTTTTGTGTCCGAAATTCACCGGACAAATATCATTGCTTATAGTTTTCCTTTTGCCATTAATAAGAGAATAATTTCTATGCGTGCTTCATGTATTGGGACGTCTTCTGACTCCAGGATTTCATAGAATAACAAATGGATTGTTGGGGGATATCTGAAGCTTCTATGAACAGTTTAATTCACTGAACATTCAGAACAATTGTGGGTGAGAAAAAGAAATATATCTTCCTCAATAAACTTTTCTTTTGAAAAAGGAAATGCAATTTATATCATTTGATTCCTATGCATTATGTCGTTCAGTAATTACAGAGAAAAATGAATTTGTTCTTTTTCTCGTAATCTCTAAGGCTTAGAGAGTACATGTTTCTTCAAAATAATCTTTCCTAAGATTTAAAAAAGCAGGTAAATACAAAAATGATGAATTAAAGGAGAGCCAGGGTGACAAATCGAGCTTATGATACCGTTATAATCCTCCTTTTTACAGTAACTAATTCAAATCTTTAGCAGCAACACATTCATTTCCGTTTACACTAAAGTGAGAGAGGAAAAACGTGGTTTCTGGAAACACATAAAACAGCATAAGGCTAGTGTAGTATGGGACTCAGCCTGCTCAATGCGTGCGTATTTAAGCAGCGAGAGCTGGTCACTCTCCGGAAGGAACTCAAAACGAATACAATGATAGATAATAGCCCCAAGTAGTATGTGCAGCCACAGGAAAAGCATCCAAGTAAAAAAAATCTTCCAAAACAATTTTCAAATTGCTTTAAACTTCTTTTTTGGGACAGTATGATTTTGGTGTGAAGGTAAAGGAATCTGATAAAATGACTCCTTTTCCTTAAAATTATCTTAAAGTAGTATGCAGCCTGAAACTCCCTGGGCACGTCTGCAGCGAGAGGCAGCAGTCCCGAGTGCCCTTTATGCTGTGCCACCAGGCCCGAAATCATGGCATAGGAACACCTCACACAACGGGTGCCGTGGATACCAGAACTGCTCTTGCTGCCATCACGGATGAATGAGGCACCCGACATTCCAAGAGCCATGCTTTGTCCGAGGCATTTTCAATGCATTATTTACTTGAATCCTCATAATCATTTTGTCAAGGAAGCTGGGTTTTACTCTCCCTATATTACCATGGAGGGTATCACACGCCCAGTATGCTTAATTCGTTTCCTGAGCTGCCCTTGCATTAAGGAACGGAACTGCGCGATGTGAACCCAGTACTCTCCCTCTCTGTAACCTGTGGTCTTAGCCACTACATGTACTTAACTGCTGTTGTAAAGACATTTTTCTATTTGATACTGATCACAATATTCAGGACTGAAAGCAGAGTCATGATGACGTTATGGCAGGTTTGTGGACAAAGCCAATGCATATACCCAGTGTCTACAAGTCAAAAAATTACTAATACGAAATCTGTTCAGTGGTTCGCTTCTTCAATATGAATTCACAGGAGAGAGTTTTTGCTGAGATGTCAAATGCAGTCAGTTTGAACAGCAGTTGTACTTACTGCGTTTTTACACCCTACAACTCTAAGAAGGAAACCTGCAAAACAGTTTTATGCTCACCAGCTTGGGGTGCTTTTGATTAAATTTCAAGCGTTCAATCCATTAACCTTTTTTGTCCACGCGTAATTTGAACACAGTTTTGTTTTATTCAGCTAGGAAAATCTACATTTGTCAAAAAACGGACAGATGATTTTGGTGTCCAAAATTCACCGGACAAATATCATTATTTATAATTTTCATTTGGCATTAATAAAAGAATAATTTCTATGTGCGTTTCGTGAATTGGGACGTCTTCTGACTCCAGGGTTTCATAGAATGACAAATGGATTGTTGGGGGGAAATCTGAAGCTTGTATTAAAAGTTTAATTCACTGAACATTCAGAACAATTGTGGTTGAGACAAAGAAATATATCTTCCTCAATAAACTTTTCTTTTGAAAAAGGAAAAACAAATTATTTGAATCATTTGAATAATATGCTTTATGTCGTTCAGTAATTACACGGAAAAAGGAATTTGTTCTTTTTCTCTTAATCTCTAAGGCTTAGAGAGTACATGTTTCTTGTATATAATCTTTCCTAACATTTAAAGAGGCAGCTAAATAGAAGAATGATGAATTAAAGGAGAGCCATGGTGACAAATCGAGCTTTTGATACCGTTATAATCCTCCTTTTTACAGTAACTCATTCAAATCTTTAGCAGCAACACATTCATTTCTATATATACTAAAATGGAGAGGAAAAACGAGGTTTCTGGAAACACATAAAACAGCATAAGGCTAGTGTATTATGGGACTCAGCCTACTTAATGCGTATTTAAGCAGCGAGAGCTGGTCACTCTACGGAAGGAACTCAAAACGAATACTATGCTACAAGACTTTATTGATAGCCCCAAGTAGTATGTCCAGCCACAGGAAAAGCATCCCAGTAAATTAAATCTTCCAAAACAATTTTCAAATTCCTGTAAACTTCTTTTTTGGATAGTATGCCTTTGGTGTGAAGGTTAAGGAAACTGATAAAATGTCTCTTATTCCTTTAAATTACCTTAAAGTAGTATGCAGCCTGAAAGTCAATGGGCAATTCTGCAGAGAGAGGCAGCAGCCCTGAGTTCCCTTTTTGCTCTGGCACCAGGCCCGAAATCATGGCATAGGAACACCTCACACAACGAGTGCCATGGATACAAGAACTGCTCTTGCTGCCATCACGGATGACTGATGCACCCGATATTCCAAGCGCCCTGCTTTGTCCGAGGCATTTTCAGTGCATTATTTACTTTAATCCTCATAATCATTTTGTCAAGGAAGGTGGGTTTTCTTCTCCCTATACTACCATGGAGGGAATCACACGCCCAGTAAGCTTAATTCGTTTCCTGAGCTTCCCTTGCATTTTAGGAAGGGAAGTGCGCGATGTGAACCCAGTACTCTCCCTCTCTGTAAACTGTGGTCTTAGCCACTACATGTACTTCACTGCTGTTGGAAAGACATTTTTATATTTGATAGTGATCACAATATTCAGCGCTGAAAGCATTGACAAGATCACGTTAGTGCAGTTTGATGGAAAAATGCCACTGCATATACCCAGTGTCTACCTGTCAAAAATTTACCCATACGTAATCTTTTCAGTGATTCCCTTCTTCAATGTGAATTCAGAGGAGAGAGTTTTCGCTGAGATATCAAGTGCAGTAAGTCTGAACAGCAGTTGTACAAACTGCGTTTTTACACCCCTCAACTCTATGAAGGAGACCTGCAAAACAGTTTTATGCTCACCAGCTCGGGGTGCTTTTGACTATTTTTCAAGCGTTCAATCCATTATCCTTTTTTTTTCCACGCGTAATTTGTAGACAGCTTTTGTTTTATTCAGCTAGGAAAATCTACATTTGTGAAAAAACGGACAGATTATTTTTGTGTCCGAAATTCACCGGACAAATATCATTGCTTATAGTTTTCGTTTTGCCGTTAATAAGAGTAATTTCTATGCGTGCTTCATGTATTGGGACGTCTTCTGACTCCAGGATTTCATAGAATAACAAATGGATTGTTGGGGGATATCTGAAGCTTCTATGAACAGTTTAATTCACTGAACATTCAGAACAATTGTGTATGAGAAAAAGAAATATATCTTCCTCAAT
Source organism: Manis javanica (assembly GCF_040802235.1). Classification (NCBI taxonomy): domain Eukaryota; kingdom Metazoa; phylum Chordata; class Mammalia; order Pholidota; family Manidae; genus Manis; species Manis javanica. Next base: position 33,205,975 of record NC_133156.1, on the reverse strand, counting down.
AAACTTTTCTTTTAAAAAGGAAAGGCAATTTATATCATTTGATTCCTATGCATTATGTCGTTCAGTAATTACAGAGAAAAATGAATTTGTTCTTTTTCTCGTAATCTCTAAGGCTTAGAGAGTACATGTTTCTTCAAAATAATCTTTCCTAAGACTTAAAAAAGCAGGTAAATACAAAAATGATGAATTAAAGGAGAGCCAGGGTGACAAATCGAGCTTATGATACCGTTATAATCCTCCTTTTTACAGTAACTAATTCAAATCTTTAGCTGCAACACATTCATTTCCATTTACACTAAAGTGAGAGAGGAAAAACGTGGTTTCTGGAAACACATAAAACAGCATAAGGCTAGTGTAGTATGGGACTCAGCCTGCTCAATGCGTGCGTATTTAAGCAGCGAGAGCTGGTCACTCTCCGGAAGGAACTCAAAACGAATACAATGCTAGATGATAGCCCCAAGTAGTATGTGCAGCCACAGGGAAAGCATCCAAGTAAAAAAAATCTTCCAAAACAATTTTCAAATTGCTTTAAACTTCTTTTTTGGGACAGTAGGATTTTGGTGTGAAGGTAAAGGAATCTGATAAAATGACTCTTTTTCCTTAAAATTATCTTAAAGTAGTATGCAGCCTGAAACTCCCTGGGCACGTCTGCAGCGAGAGGCAGCAGTCCCGAGTGCCCTTTATGCTGTGCCACCAGGCCCGAAATCATGGCATAGGAACACCTCACACAACGGGTGCCGTGGATACCAGAACTGCTCTTGCTGCCATCACGGATGAATGAGGCACCCGACATTCCAAGAGCCATGCTTTGTCCGAGGCATTTTCAATGCATTATTTACTTGAATCCTCATAATCATTTTGTCAAGGAAGCTGGGTTTTACTCTCCCTATATTACCATGGAGGGTATCACACGCCCAGTAAGCTTAATTCGTTTCCTGAGCTGCCCTTGCATTAAGGAACGGAACTGCGCGATGTGAACCCAGTACTCTCCCTCTCTGTAACCTGTGGTCTTAGCCACTACATGTACTTCACTGCTGTTGAAAAGACATTTTTATATTTGATACTGATCACAATATTCAGGACTGAAAGCATAGTCATGATGACGTTATGGCAGGTTTGTGGACAAAGCCAATGCATATACCCGGTGTCTACAAGTCAAAAAATTACTAATACGAAATCTGTTCAGTGATTCCCTTCTTCAATATGAATTCAGAGGAGAGAGTTTTTGCTGAGATGTCAAATGCAGGCAGTTTGAACAGCAGTTGTACTTACTGCGTTTTTACACCCTACAACTCTAAGAAGGAAACCTGCAAAACAGTTTTATGCTCACCAGCTTGGGGTGCTTTTGATTAAATTTCAAGCGTTCTATCCATTAACCTTTTTTGTCCACGCGTAATTTGTACACAGTTTTGTTTTATTCAGCTAGGAAAATCTACATTTGTCAAAAAACGGACAGATGATTTTGGTGTCCAAAATTCACCGGACAAATATCATTGTTTATAATTTTCACTTGGCATTAATAAAAGAATAATTTCTATGTGCGTTTCGTGAAATGGGACGTCTTCTGACTCCAGGGTTTCATAGAATGACAAATGGATTGTTGGGGGAAATCTGAAGCTTGTATTAAAAGTTTAATTCACTGAACATTCAGAACAATTGTGGGTGAGACAAAGAAATATATCTTCCTCAATGAACTTTTCTTTTGAAAAAGGAAAAACAAATTATATCATTTGAATAATATGCTTTATGTCGTTCAGTAATTACACGGAAAAAGGAATTTGTTCTTTTTCTCTTAATCTCTAAGGCTTAGAGAGTACATGTTTCTTGTATATAATCTTTCCTAACATTTAAAGAAGCAGCTAAATAGAAGAATGATGAATGAAAGGAGAGCCATGGTGACAAATCGAGCTTTTGATACCGTTATAATCCTCCTTTTTACAGTAACTCATTCAAATCTTTAGCAGCAACACATTCATTTCCATATATACTAAAATGAGAGAGGGAAAACGTGGTTTCTGGAAACACATAAAACAGCATAAGGCTAGTGTATTATGGGACTCAGCCTGCTTAATGCGCATTTAAGCAGCGAGAGCTGGTCACTCTCCAGAAGGACCTCAAAACGAATACAATGCTACACGACTTTAATGATAGCCCCATGTAGTATGTCCAGCCACAGGAAAAGCATCCCAGTAAACTAAATCTTCCAAAACAATTTTCAAATTGCTGTAAACTTCTTTTTTGGATAGTATGCCTTTGGTGTGAAGGTTAAGGAAACTGATAAAACGTCTCTTTTTCCTTAAAATTACCTTAAAGTAGTATGCAGCCTGAAACTCTCTGGGCAATTCTGCAGCGAGAGGCAGCAGTCCTGAGTTCCCTTTATGCTCTGGCACCAGGCCCGAAATCATGGCATAGGAACACCTCACACAGCGAGTGCCATGGATACAAGAACTGCTCTTGCTGCCATCACGGATGACTGATGCACCCGATATTCCAAGCGCCCTGCTTTGTCCGAGGCATTTTCAGTGCATTATTTAGTTTAATCCTCATAATCATTTTGTCAAGGAAGGTGGGTTTTATTCTCCCTATACTACCATGGAGGGAATCACACGCCCAGTAAGCTTATTTCGTTTCCTGAGCTTCCCTTGCATTAAGGAACGGAAGTGCGCGATGTGAACCCAGTACTCTCCCTCTCTGTAAACTGTGGTCTTAGCCACTACATGTACTTCACTGCTGTTGAAAAGACATTTTTATATTTGATACTGATCACAATATTCAGGGCTGAAAGCATTGACAAGATGACGTTAGGGCAGTTTGATGGAAAAAGCCACTGCATATACCCAGTGTCTACCTGTCAAAAAATTACCCATACGAAATCTTTTCAGTGATTCCCTTCTTCAATATGAATTCAGAGGAGAGAGTTTTCGCTGAGATATCAAGTGCAGTAAGTCTGAACAGCAGTTGTACAAACTGCGTTTTTACACCCCTCAACTCTAAGAAGGAGACCTGCAAAACAGTTTTATGCTCACCAGCTCGGGGTGCTTTTGACTATATTTCAAGCGTTCAATCCATTATCCTTTTTCTGTCCACGCGTAATTTGTAGACAGCTTTTGTTTTATTCAGCTAGGAAAATCTACATTTGTGAAAAAACGGACAGATTATTTTTGTGTCCGAAATTCACCGGACAAACATCATTGCTTATAGTTTTCCTTTTGCCATTAATAAGAGAATAATTCCTATGCGTGCTTCATGTATTGGGACGTCTTCTGACTCCAGGATTTCATAGAATAACAAATGGATTGTTGGGGGATATCTGAAGCTTCTATGAACAGTTTAATTCACTGAACATTCAGAACAATTGTGGGTGAGAAAAAGAAATATATCTTCCTCAATAAACTTTTCTTTTGAAAAAGGAAATGCAATTTATATCATTTGATTCCTATGCATTATGTCGTTCAGTAATTACAGAGAAAAATGAATTTGTTCTTTTTCTCGTAATCTCTAAGTCTTAGAGAGTACATGTTTCTTCAAAATAATCTTTCCTAAGATTTAAAAAAGCAGGTAAATACAAAAATGATGAATTAAAGGAGAGCCAGGGTGACAAATCGAGCTTATGATACCGTTATAATCCTCCTTTTTACAGTAACTAATTCAAATCTTTAGCAGCAACACATTCATTTCTGTTTACACTAAAGTGAGAGAGGAAAAACGTGGTTTCTGGAAACACATAAAACAGCATAAGGCTAGTGTATTATGGGACTCAGCCTGCTCTATGCGTGCGTATTTAAGCAGCGAGAGCTGGTCACTCTCCGGAAGGAACTCAAAACGAATACAATGCTAGATGATAGCCCCAAGTAGTATGTGCAGCCACAGGAAAAGCATCCAAGTAAAAAAAACCTTCCAAAACAATTTTCAAATTGCTTTAAACTTCTTTTTTGGGACAGTGTGATTTTGGTGTGAAGGTAAAGGAATCTGATAAAATGAGTCTTTTTCCTTAAAATTATCTTAAAGTAGTATGCAGCCTGAAACTCCCTGGGCACGTCTGCAGCGAGAGGCAGCAGGCCCGAGTGCCCTTTATGCTGTGCCACCAGGCCCGAAATCATGGCATAGGAACACCTCACACAACGGGTGCCGTGGATACCAGAACTGCCCTTGCTGCCATCACGGATGAATGAGGCACCCGACATTCCAAGAGCCATGCTTTGTCCGAGGCATTTTCAATGCATTATTTACTTGAATCCTCACAATCATTTTGTCAAGGAAGGTGGGTTTTACTCTCCCTATATTACCATGGAGGGTATCACACTCCCAGTAACCTTAATTCGTTTCCTGAGCTGCCCTTGCATTAAGGAACGGAACTGCGCGATGTGAACCCAGTACTCTCCCTCTCTGTAACCTGTGGTCTTAGCCACTACATGTACGTCACTGCTGTTGAAAAGACATTTTTATATTTGATACTGATCACAATATTCAGGACTGAAAGCATAGTCATGATGACGTTATGGCAGGTTTGTGGACAAAGCCAATGCATATACCCCGTGTCTACAAGTCAAAAAATTACTAATACGAAATCTGTTCAGTGATTCCCTTCTTCAATATGAATTCAGAGGAGAGAGTTTTTGCTGAGATGTCAAATGCAGGCAGTTTGAACAGCAGTTGTACTTACTGCGTTTTTACACCCTACAACTCTAAGAAGGAAACCTGCAAAACAGTTTTATGCTCACCAGCTTGGGGTGCTTTTCATTAAATTTCAAGCGTTCAATCCATTAACCTTTTTTGTTCACGCGTAATTTGTACACAGTTTTGTTTTATTCAGCTAGGAAAATCTACATTTGTCAAAAAACGGACAGATGATTTTGGTGTCCAAAATTCACCGGACAAATATCATTGTTTATAATTTTCACTTGGCATTAATAAAAGAATAATTTCTATGTGCGTTTCGTGAATTGGGACGTCTTCTGACTCCAGGGTTTCATAGAATGACAAATGGATTGTTGGGGGAAATCTGAAGCTTGTATTAAAAGTTTAATTCACTGAACATTCAGAAAAATTGTGGGTGAGACAAAGAAATATATCTTCCTCAATGAACTTTTCTTTTGAAAAAGGAAAAACAAATTATATCATTTGAATAATATGCTTTATGTCGTTCAGTAATTACACGGAAAAAGGAATTGGTTCTTTTTCTCTTAATCTCTAAGGCTTAGAGAGTACATGTTTCTTGTGTATAATCTTTCCTAACATTTAAAGAAGCAGTTAAATAGAAGAATGATGAATGAAAGGAGAGCCATGGTGACAAATCGAGCTTTTGATACCGTTATAATCCTCCTTTTTACAGTAACTCATTCAAATCTTTAGCAGCAACACATTCATTTCCATATATAATAAAATGAGAGAGGGAAAACGTGGTTTCTGGAAACACATAAAACAGCATAAGGCTAGTGTATTATGGGACTCAGCCTGCTTAATGCGCATTTAAGCAGCGAGAGCTGGTCACTCTCCGGAAGGACCTCAAAACGAATACAATGCTACACGACTTTATTGATAGCACCAAGTAGTATGTCCAGCCACAGGAAAAGCATCCCAGTAAATTAAATCTTCCAAAACAATTTTCAAATTGCTGTAAACTTCTTTTTTGGATAGTATGCCTTTGGTGTGAAGGTTAAGGAAACTGATAAAACGTCTCTTTTTCCTTAAAATTACCTTAAAGTAGTATGCAGCCTGAAACTCTCTGGGCAATTCTGCAGCGAGAGGCAGCAGTCCTGAGTTCCCTTTATGCTCTGGCACCAGGCCCGAAATCATGGCATAGGAACACCTCACACAGCGAGTGCCATGGATACAAGAACTGCTCTTGCTGCCATCACGGATGACTGATGCACCCGATATTCCAAGCGCCCTGCTTTGTCCGAGGCATTTTCAGTGCATTATTTACTTTAATCCTCATAATCATTTTGTCAAGGAAGGTGGGTTTTATTCTCCCTATACTACCATGGAGGGAATCACACGCCCAGTAAGCTTAATTCGTTTCCTGAGCTTCCCTTGCATTAAGGAACGGAAGTGCGCGATGGGAACCCAGTACTCTCCCTCTCTGTAAACTGTGGTCTTAGCCACTACATGTACTTCACTGCTGTTGAAAAGACATTTTTATATTTGATACTGATCACAATATTCAGGGCTGAAAGCATTGACAAGATGACGTTAGGGCAGTTTGATGGAAAAAGCCACTGCATATACCCAGTGTCTACCTGTCAAAAAATTACCCATACGAAATCTTTTCAGTGATTCCCTTCTTCAATATGAATTCAGAGGAGAGAGTTTTCGCTGAGATATCAAGTGCAGTAAGTCTGAACAGCAGTTGTACAAACTGCGTTTTTACACCCCTCAACTCTAAGAAGGAGACCTGCAAAACAGTTTTATGCTCACCAGCTCGGGGTGCTTTTGACTATATTTCAAGCGTTCAATCCATTATCCTTTTTCTGTCCACGCGTAATTTGTAGACAGCTTTTGTTTTATTCAGCTAGGAAAATCTACATTTGTGAAAAAACGGACAGATTATTTTTGTGTCCGAAATTCACCGGACAAATATCATTGCTTATAGTTTTACTTTTGCATTAATAAGAGAATAATTCCTATGCGTGCTTCATGTATTGGGACGTCTTCTGACTCCAGGATTTCATAGAATAACAAATGGATTGTTGGGGGATATCTGAAGCTTCTATGAACAGTTTAATTCACTGAACATTCAGAACAATTGTGGGTGAGAAAAAGAAATATATCTTCCTCAATAAACTTTTCTTTTGAAAAAGGAAATGCAATTTATATCATTTGATTCCTATGCATTATGTCGTTCGGTAATTACAGAGAAAAATGGATTTGTTCTTTTTCTCGTAATCTCTCAGGCTTAGAGAGTACATGTTTCTTCAAAATAATCTTTCCTAAGATTTAAAAAAGCAGGTAAATACAAAAATGATGAATTAAAGGAGAGCCAGGGTGACAAATCGAGCTTATGATACCGTTATAATCCTCCTTTTTACAGTAACTAATTCAAATCTTTAGCAGCAACACATTCATTTCCATTTACACTAAAGTGAGAGAGGAAAAACGTGGTTTCTGGAAACACGTAAAACAGCATAAGGCTAGTGTATTATGGGACTCAGCCTGCTCTATGCGTGCGTATTTAAGCAGCGAGAGCTGGTCACTCTCCGGAAGGAACTCAAAACGAATACAATGCTAGATGATAGCCCCAAGTAGTATGTGCAGCCACAGGAAAAGCATCCAAGTAAAAAAAACCTTCCAAAACAATTTTCAAATTGCTTTAAACTTCTTTTTTGGGACAGTATGATTTTGGTGTGAAGGTAAAGGAATCTGATAAAATGACTCTTTTTCCTTAAAATTATCTTAAAGTAGTATGCAGCCTGAAACTCCCTGGGCACGTCTGCAGCGAGAGGCAGCAGTCCCGAGTGCCCTTTATGCTGTGCCACCAGGCCCGAAATCATGGCATAGGAACACCTCACACAACGGGTGCCGTGGATACCAGAACTGCTCTTGCTGCCATCACGGATGAATGAGGCACCCGACATTCCAAGAGCCATGCTTTGTCCGAGGCATTTTCAATGCATTATTTACTTGAATCCTCATAATCATTTTGTCAAGGAAGCTGGGTTTTACTCTCCCTATATTACCATGGAGGGTATCACACGCCCAGTAAGCTTAATTCGTTTCCTGAGCTGCCCTTGCATTAAGGAACGGAACTGCGCGATGTGAACCCAGTACTCTCCCTCTCTGTAACCTGTGGTCTTAGCCACTACATGTACTTCACTGCTGTTGAAAAGACATTTTTATATTTGATACTGATCACAATATTCAGGACTGAAAGCATAGTCATGATGACGTTATGGCAGGTTTGTGGACAAAGCCAATGCATATACCCGGTGTCTACAAGTCAAAAAATTACTAATACGAAATCTGTTGAGTGATTCCCTTCTTCAATATGAATTCAGAGGAGAGAGTTTTTGCTGAGATGTCAAATGCAGGCAGTTTGAACAGCAGTTGTACTTACTGCGTTTTTACACCCTACAACTCTAAGAAGGAAACCTGCAAAACAGTTTTATGCTCACCAGCTTGGGGTGCTTTTGATTAAATTTCAAGCGTTCAATCCATTAACCTTTTTTGTCCACGCGTAATTTGTACACAGTTTTGTTTTATTCAGCTAGGAAAATTTACATTTGTCAAAAAACGGACAGATGATTTTGGTGTCCAAAATTCACCGGACAAATATCATTGTTTATAATTTTTGTTTGGCATTAATAAAAGAATAATTTCTATGTGCGTTTCGTGAATTGGGACGTCTTCTGACTCCAGGGTTTCATAGAATGACAAATGGATTGTTGGGGGAAATCTGAAGCTTGTATTAAAAGTTTAATTCACTGAACATTCAGAACAATTGTGGGTGAGACAAAGAAATATATCTTCCTCAATGAACTTTTCTTTTGAAAAAGGAAAAACAAATTATATCATTTGAATAATATGCTTTATGTCGTTCAGTAATTACACGGAAAAAGGAATTTGTTCTTTTTCTCTTAATCTCTAAGGCTTAGAGAGTACATGTTTCTTGTATATAATCTTTCCTAACATTTAAAGAAGCAGCTAAATAGAAGAATGATGAATGAAAGGAGAGCCATGGTGACAAATCGAGCTTTTGATACCGTTATAATCCTCCTTTTTACAGTAACTCATTCAAATCTTTAGCAGCAACACATTCATTTCCATATATACTAAAATGAGAGAGGGAAAAACGTGGTTTCTGGAAACACATAAAACAGCATAAGGCTAGTGTATTATGGGACTCAGCCTGCTTAATGCGCATTTAAGCAGCGAGAGCTGGTCACTCTCCAGAAGGACCTCAAAACGAATACAATGCTACACGACTTTATTGATAGCCCCATGTAGTATGTCCAGCCACAGGAAAAGCATCCCAGTAAACTAAATCTTCCAAAACAATTTTCAAATTGCTGTAAACTTCTTTTTTGGATAGTATGCCTTTGGTGTGAAGGTTAAGGAAACTGATAAAACGTCTCTTTTTCCTTAAAATTACCTTAAAGTAGTATGCAGCCTGAAACTCTCTGGGCAATTCTGCAGCGAGAGGCAGCAGTCCTGAGTTCCCTTTATGCTCTGGCACCAGGCCCGAAATCATGGCATAGGAACACCTCACACAGCGAGTGCCATGGATACAAGAACTGCTCTTGCTGCCATCACGGATGACTGATGCACCCGATATTCCAAGCGCCCTGCTTTGTCCGAGGCATTTTCAGTGCATTATTTACTTTAATCCTCATAATCATTTTGTCAAGGAAGGTGGGTTTTATTCTCCCTATACAACCATGGAGGGAATCACACGCCCAGTAAGCTTAATTCGTTTCCTGAGCTGCCCTTGCATTAAGGAAGGGAAGTGCGCGATGTGAACCCAGTACTCTCCCTCTCTGTAAACTGTGGTCTTAGCCACTACATGTACTTCACTGCTGTTGAAAAGACATTTTTATATTTTGATAATGATCACAGTATTCAGGGCTGAAAGCATTGACATGATGACGTTAGGGCGGTTTGATGGAAAAAGCCACTGGATATACCCAGTGTCTACCTGTCAAAAAATTACCCATACGAAATCTTTTCAGTGATTCCCTTCTTCAATATGAATTCAGAGGAGAGAGTTTTCGCTGAGATATCAAGTGCAGTAAGTCTGAACAGCAGTTGTACAAACTGCGTTTTTTACACCCCTCAACTCTAAGAAGGAGACCTGCAAAACAGTTTTATGCTCACCAGCTCGGGGTGCTTTTGACTATATTTCAAGCGTTCAATCCATTATCCTTTTTCTGTCCACGCGTAGTTTGTAGACAGTTTTGTTTTATTCAGCTAGGAAAATCTACATTTGTGAAAAAAACGGACAGATTATTTTTGTGTCCGAAATTCACCGGACAAATATCATTGCTTATAGTTTTCCTTTTGCCATTAATAAGAGAATAATTTCTATGCGTGCTTCATATATTCGGGCGTCTTCTGACTCAGGATTTCATAGAATAACAAATGGATTGTTGGGGGATATCTGAATCTTCTATGAACAGTTTAATTCACTGAACATTCAGAACAATTGTGGGTGAGAAAAAGAAATATATCTTCCTCAATAAACTTTTCTTTGAAAAAGGAAATGCAATTTATATCATTTGATTCCTATGCATTATGTCGTTCAGTAATTACAGAGAAAAATGAATTTGTTCTTTTTCTCGTAATCTCTAAGTCTTAGAGAGTACATGTTTCTTCAAAATAATCTTCCTAAGATTTAAAAAAGCAGGTAAATACAAAAATGATGAATTAAAGGAGAGCCAGGGTGACAAATCGAGCTTATGATACCGTTATAATCCTCCTTTTTACAGTAACTAATTCAAATCTTTAGCAGCAACACATTCATTTCCATTTACACTAAAGTGAGAGAGGAAAAACGTGGTTTCTGGAAACACATAAAACAGCATAAGGCTAGTGTATTATGGGACTCAGCCTGCTCAATGCGTGCGTATTTAAGCAGCGAGAGCTGGTCACTCTCCGGAAGGAACTCAAAACGAATACAATGCTAGATGATAGCCCCAAGTAGTGTGTGCAGCCACAGGAAAAGCATCCAAGTAAAAAAAATCTCCCAAAACAATTTTCAAATTGCTTTAAACTTCTTTTTTGGGACAGTGTGATTTTGGTGTGAAGGTAAAGGAATCTGATAAAATGACTCTTTTTCCTTAAAATTATCTTAAAGTAGTATGCAGCCTGAAACTCCCTGGGCACGTCTGCAGCGAGAGGCAGCAGTCCCGAGTGCCCTTTATGCTGTGCCACCAGGCCCGAAATCATGGCATAGGAACACCTCACACAACGGGTGCCGTGGATACCAGAACTGCTCTTGCTGCCATCACGGATGAATGAGGCACCCGACATTCCAAGAGCCATGCTTTGTCCGAGGCATTTTCAATGCATTATTTACTTGAATCCTCATAATCATTTTGTCAAGGAAGCTGGGTTTTACTCTCCCTATATTACCATGGAGGGTATCACACGCCCAGTAAGCTTAATTCGTTTCCTGAGCTGCCCTTGCATTAAGGAACGGAACTGCGCGATGTGAACCCAGTACTCTCCCTCTCTGTAACCTGTGGTCTTAGCCACTACATGTACTTCACTGCTGTTGAAAAGACATTTTTATATTTGATACTGATCACAATATTCAGGACTGAAAGCATAGTCATGATGACGTTATGGCAGGTTTGTGGACAAAGCCAATGCATATACCCGGTGTCTACAAGTCAAAAAATTACTAATACGAAATCTGTTCAGTGATTCCCTTCTTCAATATGAATTCAGAGGAGAGAGTTTTTGCTGAGATGTCAAATGCAGGCAGTTTGAACAGCAGTTGTACTTACTGCGTTTTTACACCCTACAACTCTAAGAAGGAAACCTGCAAAACAGTTTTATGCTCACCAGCTTGGGGTGCTTTTGATTAAATTTCAAGCGTTCAATCCATTAACCTTTTTTGTCCACGCGTAATTTGTACACAGTTTTGTTTTATTCAGCTAGGAAAATCTACATTTGTCAAAAAACGGACAGATGATTTTGGTGTCCAAAATTCACCGGACAAATATCATTGTTTATAATTTTCATTTGGCATTAATAAAAGAATAATTTCTATGTGCGTTTCGTGAATTGGGACGTCTTCTGACTCCAGGGTTTCATAGAATGACAAATGGATTGTTGGGGGAAATCTGAAGCTTGTATTAAAAGTTTAATTCACTGAACATTCAGAACAATTGTGGGTGAGACAAAGAAATATATCTTCCTCAATAAACTTTTCTTTTGAAAAAGGAAAAACAAATTATATCATTTGAATAATATGCTTTATGTCGTTCAGTAATTACACGGAAAAAGGAATTTGTTCTTTTTCTCTTAATCTCTAAGGCTTAGAGAGTACATGTTTCTTGTATATAATCTTTCCTAACATTTAAAGAAGCAGCTAAATAGAAGAATGATGAATGAAAGGAGAGCCATGGTGACAAATCGAGCTTTTGATACCGTTATAATCCTCCTTTTTACAGTAACTCATTCAAATCTTTAGCAGCAACACATTCATTTCCATATATACTAAAATGAGAGAGGGAAAACGTGGTTTCTGGAAACACATAAAACAGCATAAGGCTAGTGTATTATGGGACTCAGCCTGCTTAATGCGCATTTAAGCAGCGAGAGCTGGTCACTCTCCGGAAGGACCTCAAAACGAATACAATGCTACACGACTTTATTGATAGCCCCAAGTAGTATGTCCAGCCACAGGAAAAGCATCCCAGTAAATTAAATCTTCCAAAACAATTTTCAAATTGCTGTAAACTTCTTTTTTGGATAGTATGCCTTTGGTGTGAAGGTTAAGGAAACTGATAAAACGTCTCTTTTTCCTTAAAATTACCTTAAAGTAGTATGCAGCCTGAAACTCTCTGGGCAATTCTGCAGCGAGAGGCAGCAGTCCTGAGTTCCCTTTATGCTCTGGCACCAGGCCCGAAATCATGGCATAGGAACACCTCACACAGCGAGTGCCATGGATACAAGAACTGCTCTTGCTGCCATCACGGATGACTGATGCACCCGATATTCCAAGCGCCCTGCTTTGTCCGAGGCATTTTCAGTGCATTATTTACTTTAATCCTCATAATCATTTTGTCAAGGAAGGTGGGTTTTATTCTCCCTATACAACCATGGAGGGAATCACACGCCCAGTAAGCTTAATTCGTTTCCTGAGCTGCCCTTGCATTAAGGAAGGGAAGTGCGCGATGTGAACCCAGTACTCTCCCTCTCTGTAAACTGTGGTCTTAGCCACTACATGTACTTCACTGCTGTTGAAAAGACATTTTTATATTTGATACTGATCACAATATTCAGGGCTGAAAGCATTGACAAGATGACGTTAGGGCGGTTTGATGGAAAAAGCCACTGGATATACCCAGTGTCTACCTGTCAAAAAATTACCCATACGAAATCTTTTCAGTGATTCCCTTCTTCAATATGAATTCAGAGGAGAGAGTTTTCGCTGAGATATCAAGTGCAGTAAGTCTGAACAGCAGTTGTACAAACTGCGTTTTTACACCCCTCAACTCTAAGAAGGAGACCTGCAAAACAGTTTTATGCTCACCAGCTCGGGGTGCTTTTGACTATATTTCAAGCGTTCAATCCATTATCCTTTTTCTGTCCACGCGTAGTTTGTAGACAGTTTTGTTTTATTCAGCTAGGAAAATCTACATTTGTGAAAAAACGGACAGATTATTTTTGTGTCCGAAATTCACCGGACAAATATCATTGCTTATAGTTTTCCTTTTGCATTAATAAGAGAATAATTCCTATTCGTGCTTCATGTATTGGGACGTCTTCTGACTCCAGGATTTCATAGAATAACAAATGGATTGTTGGGGGATATCTGAAGCTTCTATGAACAGTTTAATTCACTGAACATTCAGAACAATTGTGGGTGAGAAAAAGAAATATATCTTCCTCAATAAACTTTTCTGTTGAAAAAGGAAATGCAATTTATATCATTTGATTCCTATGCATTATGTCGTTCAGTAATTACAGAGAAAAATGAATTTGTTCTTTTTCTCGTAATCTCTAAGTCTTAGAGAGTACATGTTTCTTCAAAATAATCTTTCCTAAGATTTAAAAAAGCAGGTAAATACAAAAATGATGAATTTAAAGGAGAGCCAGGGTGACAAATCGAGCTTATGATACCGTTATAATCCTCCTTTTTACAGTAACTAATTCAAATCTTTAGCAGCAACACATTCATTTCCATTTACACTAAAGTGAGAGAGGAAAAACGTGGTTTCTGGAAACACATAAAACAGCATAAGGCTAGTGTATTATGGGACTCAGCCTGCTCAATGCCGTGCGTATTTAAGCAGCGAGAGCTGGTCACTCTCCGGAAGGAACTCAAAACGAATACAATGCTAGATGATAGCCCCAAGTAGTGGTGTGCAGCCACAGGAAAAGCATCCAAGTAAAAAAAATCTCCCAAAACAATTTTCAAATTGCTTTAAACTTCTTTTTTGGGACAGTGTGATTTTGGTGTGAAGGTAAAGGAATCTGATAAAATGACTCTTTTTCCTTAAAATTATCTTAAAGTAGTATGCAGCCTGAAACTCCCTGGGCACGTCTGCAGCGAGAGGCAGCAGTCCCGAGTGCCCTTTATGCTGTGCCACCAGGCCCGAAATCATGGCATAGGAACACCTCACACAACGGGTGCCGTGGATACCAGAACTGCTCTTGCTGCCATCACGGATGAATGAGGCACCCGACATTCCAAGAGCCATGCTTTGTCCGAGGCATTTTCAATGCATTATTTACTTGAATCCTCATAATCATTTTGTCAAGGAAGCTGGGTTTTACTCTCCCTATATTACCATGGAGAGTATCACACGCCCAGTAAGCTTAATTCGTTTCCTGAGCTGCCCTTGCATTAAGGAACGGAACTGCGCGATGTGAACCCAGTACTCTCCCTCTCTGTAACCTGTGGTCTTAGCCACTACATGTACTTCACTGCTGTTGAAAAGACATTTTTATATTTGATACTGATCACAATATTCAGGACTGAAAGCATAGTCATGATGACGTTATGGCAGGTTTGTGGACAAAGCCAATGCATATACCCGGTGTCTACAAGTCAAAAAATTACTAATACGAAATCTGTTCAGTGATTCCCTTCTTCAATATGAATTCAGAGGAGAGAGTTTTTGCTGAGATGTCAAATGCAGGCAGTTTGAACAGCAGTTGTACTTACTGCGTTTTTACACCCTACAACTCTAAGAAGGAAACCTGCAAAACAGTTTTATGCTCACCAGCTTGGGGTGCTTTTGATTAAATTTCAAGCGTTCAATCCATTAACCTTTTTTGTCCACGCGTAATTTGTACACAGTTTTGTTTTATTCAGCTAGGAAAATCTACATTTGTCAAAAAACGGACAGATGATTTTGGTGTCCAAAATTCACCGGACAAATATCATTGTTTATAATTTTCATTTGGCATTAATAAAAGAATAATTTCTATGTGCGTTTCGTGAATTGGGACGTCTTCTGACTCCAGGGTTTCATAGAATGACAAATGGATTGTTGGGGGAAATCTGAAGCTTGTATTAAAAGTTTAATTCACTGAACATTCAGAACAATTGTGGGTGAGAAAAAGAAATATATCTTCCTCAATAAACTTTTCTTTTGAAAAAGGAAAAACAAATTATATCATTTGAATAATATGCTTTATGTCGTTCAGTAATTACACGGAAAAAGGAATTTGTTCATTTTCTCTTAATCTCTAAGGCTTAGAGAGTACATGTTTCTTGTATATAATCTTTCCTAACATTTAAAGAAGCAGTTAAATAGAAGAATGATGAATGAAAGGAGAGCCATGGTGACAAATCGAGCTTTTGATACCGTTATAATCCTCCTTTTTACAGTAACTCATTCAAATCTTTAGCAGCAACACATTCATTTACATATATACTAAAATGAGAGAGGGAAAACGTGGTTTCTGGAAACACATAAAACAGCATAAGGCTAGTGTATTATGGGACTCAGCCTGCTTAATGCGCATTTAAGCAGCGAGAGCTGGTCACTCTCCGGAAGGACCTCAAAACGAATACAATGCTACACGACTTTATTGATAGCCCCAAGTAGTATGTCCAGCCACAGGAAAAGCATCCCAGTAAATTAAATCTTCCAAAACAATTTTCAAATTGCTGTAAACTTCTTTTTTGGATAGTATGCCTTTGGTGTGAAGGTTAAGGAAACTGATAAAACGTCTCTTTTTCCTTAAAATTACCTTAAAGTAGTATGCAGCCTGAAACTCTCTGGGCAATTCTGCAGCGAGAGGCAGCAGTCCTGAGTTCCCTTTATGCTCTGGCACCAGGCCCGAAATCATGGCATAGGAACACCTCACACAGCGAGTGCCATGGATACAAGAACTGCTCTTGCTGCCATCACGGATGACTGATGCACCCGATATTCCAAGCGCCCTGCTTTGTCCGAGGCATTTTCAGTGCATTATTTACTTTAATCCTCATAATCATTTTGTCAAGGAAGGTGGGTTTTATTCTCCCTATACAACCATGGAGGGAATCACACGCCCAGTAAGCTTAATTCGTTTCCTGAGCTGCCCTTGCATTAAGGAAGGGAAGTGCGCGATGTGAACCCAGTACTCTCCCTCTCTGTAAACTGTGGTCTTAGCCACTACATGTACTTCACTGCTGTTGAAAAGACATTTTTATATTTGATACTGATCACAATATTCAGGGCTGAAAGCATTGACAAGATGACGTTAGGGCGGTTTGATGGAAAAAGCCACTGGATATACCCAGTGTCTACCTGTCAAAAAATTACCCATACGAAATCTTTTCAGTGATTCCCTTCTTCAATATGAATTCAGAGGAGAGAGTTTTCGCTGAGATATCAAGTGCAGTAAGTCTGAACAGCAGTTGTACAAACTGCGTTTTTACACCCCTCAACTCTAAGAAGGAGACCTGCAAAACAGTTTTATGCTCACCAGCTCGGGGTGCTTTTGACTATATTTCAAGCGTTCAATCCATTATCCTTTTTCTGTCCACGCGTAGTTTGTAGACAGTTTTGTTTTATTCAGCTAGGAAAATCTACATTTGTGAAAAAACGGACAGATTATTTTTGTGTCCGAAATTCACCGGACAAATATCATTGCTTATAGTTTTCCTTTTGCCATTAATAAGAGAATAATTTCTATGCGTGCTTCATATATTCGGGCGTCTTCTGACTCCAGGATTTCATAGAATAACAAATGGATTGTTGGGGGATATCTGAATCTTCTATGAACAGTTTAATTCACTGAACATTCAGAACAATTGTGGGTGAGAAAAAGAAATATATCTTCCTCAATAAACTTTTCTTTTGAAAAAGGAAATGCAATTTATATCATTTGATTCCTATGCATTATGTCGTTCAGTAATTACAGAGAAAAATGAATTTGTTCTTTTTCTCGTAATCTCTAAGTCTTAGAGAGTACATGTTTCTTCAAAATAATCTTTCCTAAGATTTAAAAAAGCAGGTAAATACAAAAATGATGAATTAAAGGAGAGCCAGGGTGACAAATCGAGCTTATGGTACCGTTATAATCCTCCTTTTTACAGTAACTAATTCAAATCTTTAGCAGCAACACATTCATTTCCGTTTACACTAAAGTGAGAGAGGAAAAACGTGGTTTCTGGAAACACATAAAACAGCATAAGGCTAGTGTATTATGGGACTCAGCCTGCTCTATGCGTGCGTATTTAAGCAGCGAGAGCTGGTCACTCTCCGTAAGGAACTCAAAACGAATACAATGCTAGATAATAGCCCCAAGGAGTATGTGCAGCCACAGGAAAATCATCCCAGTAAATTAAATCTTCCAAAACAATTTTCAAATTGCTTTAAACTTCTTTTTTGGGACAGTGTGATTTTGGTGTGAAGGTAAAGGAATCTGATAAAATGAGTCTTTTTCCTTAAAATTATCTTAAAGTAGTATGCAGCCTGAAACTCCCTGGGCACGTCTGCAGCGAGAGGCAGCAGTCCCGAGTGCCCTTTATGCTGTGCCACCAGGCCCGAAATCATGGCATAGGAACACCTCACACAACGGGTGCCGTGGATACCAGAACTGCTCTTGCTGCCATCACGGATGAATGAGGCACCCGACATTCCAAGAGCCATGCTTTGTCCGAGGCATTTTCAATGCATTATTTACTTGAATCCTCATAATCATTTTGTCAAGGAAGCTGGGTTTTACTCTCCCTATACTACCATGGAGGGTATCACACGCCCAGTAAGCTTAATTCGTTTCCTGAGCTGCCCTTGCATTAAGGAACGGAACTGCGCGATGTGAACCCAGTACTCTCCCTCTCTGTAACCTGTGGTCTTAGCCACTACATGTACTTCACTGCTGTTGAAAAGACATTTTTATATTTGATACTGATCACAATATTCAGGACTGAAAGCATAGTCATGATGACGTTATGGCAGGTTTGTGGACAAAGCCAATGCATATACCCGGTGTCTACAAGTCAAAAAATTACTAATACGAAATCTGTTCAGTGATTCCCTTCTTCAATATGAATTCAGAGGAGAGAGTTTTTGCTGAGATGTCAAATGCAGGCAGTTTGAACAGCAGTTGTACTTACTGCGTTTTTACACCCTACAACTCTAAGAAGGAAACCTGCAAAACAGTTTTATGCTCACCAGCTTGGGGTGCTTTTGATTAAATTTCAAGCGTTCAATCCATTAACCTTTTTTGTCCACGCGTAATTTGTACACAGTTTTGTTTTATTCAGCTAGGAAAATCTACATTTGTCAAAAAACGGACAGATGATTTTGGTGTCCAAAATTCACCGGACAAATATCATTGTTTATAATTTTCATTTGGCATTAATAAAAGAATAATTTCTATGTGCGTTTCGTGAATTGGGACGTCTTCTGACTCCAGGGTTTCATAGAATGACAAATGGATTGTTGGGGGAAATCTGAAGCTTGTATTAAAAGTTTAATTCACTGAACATTCAGAACAATTGTGGGTGAGACAAAGAAATATATCTTCCTCAATAAACTTTTCTTTTGAAAAAGGAAAAACAAATTATATCATTTGAATAATATGCTTTATGTCGTTCAGTAATTACACGGAAAAAGGAATTTGTTCTTTTTCTCTTAATCCCTAAGGCTTAGAGAGTACATGTTTCTTGTATATAATCTTTCCTAACATTTAAAGAAGCAGCTAAATAGAAGAATGATGAGTGAAAGGAGAGCCATGGTGACAAATCGAGCTTTTGATACCGTTATAATCCTCCTTTTTACAGTAACTCATTCAAATCTTTAGCAGCAACACATTCATTTCCATATATACTAAAATGAGAGAGGGAAAACGTGGTTTCTGGAAACACATAAAACAGCATAAGGCTAGTGTATTATGGGACTCAGCCTGCTTAATGCGCATTTAAGCAGCGAGAGCTGGTCACTCTCCGGAAGGACCTCAAAACAAATACAATGCTACACGACTTTATTGATAGCCCCAAGTAGTATGTCCAGCCACAGGAAAAGCATCCCAGTAAATTAAATCTTCCAAAACAATTTTCAAATTGCTGTAAACTTCTTTTTTGGATAGTATGCCTTTGGTGTGAAGGTTAAGGAAACTGATAAAACGTCTCTTTTTCCTTAAAATTACCTTAAAGTAGTATGCAGCCTGAAACTCTCTGGGCAATTCTGCAGCGAGAGGCAGCAGTCCTGAGTTCCCTTTATGCTCTGGCACCAGGCCCGAAATCATGGCATAGGAACACCTCACACAGCGAGTGCCATGGATACAAGAACTGCTCTTGCTGCCATGACGGATGACTGATGCACCCGATATTCCAAGCGCCCTGCTTTGTCCGAGGCATTTTCAGTGCATTATTTACTTTAATCCTCATAATCATTTTGTCAAGGAAGGTGGGTTTTATTCTCCCTATACTACCATGGAGGGAATCACACGCCCAGTAAGCTTAATTCGTTTCCTGAGCTTCCCTTGCATTAAGGACGGGAAGTGCGCGATGTGAACCCAGTACTCTCCCTCTCTGTAAACTGTGGTCTTAGCCACTACATGTACTTCACTGCTGTTGAAAAGACATTTTTATATTTGATACTGATCACAATATTCAGGGCTGAAAGCATTGACAAGATGACGTTAGGGCAGTTTGATGGAAAAAGCCACTGCATATACCCAGTGTCTACCTGTCAAAAAATTACCCATACGAAATCTTTTCAGTGATTCCCTTCTTCAATATGAATTCAGAGGAGAGAGTTTTCGCTGAGATATCAAGTGCAGTAAGACTGAACAGCAGTTGTACAAACTGCGTTTTTACACCCCTCAACTCTAAGAAGGAGACCTGCAAAACAGTTTTATGCTCACCAGCTCGGGGTGCTTTTGACTATATTTCAAGCGTTCAATCCATTATCCTTTTTCTGTCCACGCGTAATTTGTAGACAGCTTTTGTTTTATTCAGCTAGGAAAATCTACATTTGTGAAAAAACGGACAGATTATTTTTGTGTCCGAAATTCACCGGACAAATATCATTGCTTATAGTTTTCCTTTTGCATTAATAAGAGAATAATTCCTATGCGTGCTTCATGTATTGGGACGTCTTCTGACTCCAGGATTTCATAGAATAACAAATGGATTGTTGGGGGATATCTGAAGCTTCTATGAACAGTTTAATTCACTGAACATTCAGAACAATTGTGGGTGAGAAAAAGAAATATATCTTCCTCAATAAACTTTTCTGTTGAAAAAGGAAATGCAATTTATATCATTTGATTCCTATGCATTATGTCGTTCAGTAATTACAGAGAAAAATGAATTTGTTCTTTTTCTCGTAATCTCTAAGTCTTAGAGAGTACATGTTTCTTCAAAATAATCTTTCCTAAGATTTAAAAAAGGAGGTAAATACAAAAATGAAGAATTAAAGGAGAGCCAGGGTGACAAATCGAGCTTATGATACCGTTATAATCCTCCTTTTTACAGTAACTTATTCAAATCTTTAGCAGCAACACATTCATTTCCATTTACACTAAAGTGAGAGAGGAAAAACGTGGTTTCTGGAAACACATAAAACAGCATAAGGCTAGTGTATTATGGGACTCAGCCTGCTCAATGCGTGCGTATTTAAGCAGCGAGAGCTGGTCACTCTCCGGAAGGAACTCAAAACGAATACAATGCTAGATGATAGCCCCAAGTAGTGTGTGCAGCCACAGGAAAAGCATCCAAGTAAAAAAAATCTCCCAAAACAATTTTCAAATTGCTTTAAACTTCTTTTTTGGGACAGTGTGATTTTGGTGTGAAGGTAAAGGAATCTGATAAAATGACTCTTTTTCCTTAAAATTATCTTAAAGTAGTATGCAGCCTGAAACTCCCTGGGCACGTCTGCAGCGAGAGGCAGCAGTCCCGAGTGCCCTTTATGCTGTGCCACCAGGCCCGAAATCATGGCATAGGAACACCTCACACAACGGGTGCCGTGGATACCAGAACTGCTCTTGCTGCCATCACGGATGAATGAGGCACCCGACATTCCAAGAGCCATGCTTTGTCCGAGGCATTTTCAATGCATTATTTACTTGAATCCTCATAATCATTTTGTCAAGGAAGCTGGGTTTTACTCTCCCTATATTACCATGGAGGGTATCACACGCCCAGTAAGCTTAATTCGTTTCCTGAGCTGCCCTTGCATTAAGGAACGGAACTGCGCGATGTGAACCCAGTACTCTCCCTCTCTGTAACCTGTGGTCTTAGCCACTACATGTACTTCACTGCTGTTGAAAAGACATTTTTATATTTGATACTGATCACAATATTCAGGACTGAAAGCATAGTCATGATGACGTTATGGCAGGTTTGTGGACAAAGCCAATGCATATACCCGGTGTCTACAAGTCAAAAAATTACTAATACGAAATCTGTTCAGTGATTCCCTTCTTCAATATGAATTCAGAGGAGAGAGTTTTTGCTGAGATGTCAAATGCAGGCAGTTTGAACAGCAGTTGTACTTACTGCGTTTTTACACCCTACAACTCTAAGAAGGAAACCTGCAAAACAGTTTTATGCTCACCAGCTTGGGGTGCTTTTGATTAAATTTCAAGCGTTCAATCCAGTAACCTTTTTTGTCCACGCGTAATTTGTACACAGTTTTGTTTTATTCAGCTAGGAAAATCTACATTTGTCAAAAAACGGACAGATGATTTTGGTGTCCAAAATTCACCGGACAAATATCATTGTTTATAATTTTCATTTGGCATTAATAAAAGAATAATTTCTATGTGCGTTTCGTGAATTGGGACGTCTTCTGACTCCAGGGTTTCATAGAATGACAAATGGATTGTTGGGGGAAATCTGAAGCTTGTATTAAAAGTTTAATTCACTGAACATTCAGAACAATTGTGGGTGAGACAAAGAAATATATCTTCCTCAATAAACTTTTCTTTTGAAAAAGGAAAAACAAATTATATCATTTGAATAATATGCTTTATGTCGTTCAGTAATTACACGGAAAAAGGAATTTGTTCATTTTCTCTTAATCTCTAAGGCTTAGAGAGTACATGTTTCTTGTATATAATCTTTCCTAACATTTAAAGAAGCAGTTAAATAGAAGAATGATGAATGAAAGGAGAGCCATGGTGACAAATCGAGCTTTTGATACCGTTATAATCCTCCTTTTTACAGAAACTAATTCAAATCTTTAGCAGCAACACATTCATTTCCATATATACTAAAATGAGAGAGGGAAAACGTGGTTTCTGGAAACACATAAAACAGCATAAGGCTAGTGTATTATGGGACTCAGCCTGCTTAATGCGCATTTAAGCAGCGAGAGCTGGTCACTCTCCGGAAGGACCTCAAAACGAATACAATGCTACACGACTTTATTGATAGCCCCAAGTAGTATGTCCAGCCACAGGAAAAGCATCCCAGTAAATTAAATCTTCCAAAACAATTTTCAAATTGCTGTAAACTTCTTTTTGTGGATAGTATGCCTTTGGTGTGAAGGTTAAGGAAACTGATAAAACGTCTCTTTTTCCTTAAAATTACCTTAAAGTAGTATGCAGCCTGAAACTCTCTGGGCAATTCTGCAGCGAGAGGCAGCAGTCCTGAGTTCCCTTTATGCTCTGGCACCAGGCCCGAAATCATGGCATAGGAACACCTCACACAGCGAGTGCCATGGATACAAGAACTGCTCTTGCTGCCATCACGGATGACTGATGCACCCGATATTCCAAGCGCCCTGCTTTGTCCGAGGCATTTTCAGTGCATTATTTACTTTAATCCTCAGAATCATTTTGTCAAGGAAGGTGGGTTTTATTCTCCCTATACTACCATGGAGGGAATCACACGCCCAGTAAGCTTAATTCGTTTCCTGAGCTGCCCTTGCATTAAGGAAGGGAAGTGCGCGATGTGAACCCAGTACTCTCCCTCTCTGTAAACTGTGGTCTTAGCCACTACATGTACTTCACTGCTGTTGAAAAGACATTTTTATATTTGATACTGATCACAATATTCAGGGCTGAAAGCATTGACAAGATGACGTTAGGGCGGTTTGATGGAAAAAGCCACTGGATATACCCAGTGTCTACCTGTCAAAAAATTACCCATACGAAATCTTTTCAGTGATTCCCTTCTTCAATATGAATTCAGAGGAGAGAGTTTTCGCTGAGATATCAAGTGCAGTAAGTCTGAACAGCAGTTGTACAAACTGCGTTTTTACACCCCTCAACTCTAAGAAGGAGACCTGCAAAACAGTTTTATGCTCACCAGCTCGGGGTGCTTTTGACTATATTTCAAGCGTTCAATCCATTATCCTTTTTCTGTCCACGCGTAGTTTGTAGACAGTTTTGTTTTATTCAGCTAGGAAAATCTACATTTGTGAAAAAACGGACAGATTATTTTTGTGTCCGAAATTCACCGGACAAATATCATTGCTTATAGTTTTCCTTTTGCATTAATAAGAGAATAATTCCTATGCGTGCTTCATGTATTGGGACGTCTTCTGACTCCAGGATTTCATAGAATAACAAATGGATTGTTGGGGGATATCTGAAGCTTCTATGAACAGTTTAATTCACTGAACATTCAGAACAATTGTGGGTGAGAAAAAGAAATATATCTTCCTCAATAAACTTTTCTTTTGAAAAAGGAAATGCAATTTATATCATTTGATTCCTATGCATTATGTCGTTCAGTAATTACAGAGAAAAATGAATTTGTTCTTTTTCTCGTAATCTCTAAGTCTTAGAGAGTACATGTTTCTTCAAAATAATCTTTCCTAAGATTTAAAAAAGCAGGTAAATACAAAAATGATGAATTAAAGGAGAGCCAGGGTGACAAATCGAGCTTATGATACCGTTATAATCCTCCTTTTTACAGTAACTAATTCAAATCTTTAGCAGCAACACATTCATTTCCATTTACACTAAAGTGAGAGAGGAAAAACGTGGTTTCTGGAAACACATAAAACAGCATAAGGCTAGTGTATTATGGGACTCAGCCTGCTCAATGCGTGCGTATTTAAGCAGCGAGAGCTGGTCACTCTCCGGAAGGAACTCAAAACGAATACAATGCTAGATGATAGCCCCAAGTAGTGTGTGCAGCCACAGGAAAAGCATCCAAGTAAAAAAAATCTCCCAAAACAATTTTCAAATTGCTTTAAACTTCTTTTTTGGGACAGTGTGATTTTGGTGTGAAGGTAAAGGAATCTGATAAAATGAGTCTTTTTCCTTAAAATTATCTTAAAGTAGTATGCAGCCTGAAACTCCCTGGGCACGTCTGCAGCGAGAGGCAGCAGTCCCGAGTGCCCTTTATGCTGTGCCACCAGGCCCGAAATCATGGCATAGGAACACCTCACACAACGGGTGCCGTGGATACCAGAACTGCTCTTGCTGCCATCACGGATGAATGAGGCACCCGACATTCCAAGAGCCATGCTTTGTCCGAGGCATTTTCAATGCATTATTTACTTGAATCCTCATAATCATTTTGTCAAGGAAGCTGGGTTTTACTCTCCCTATATTACCATGGAGGGTATCACACGCCCAGTAAGCTTAATTCGTTTCCTGAGCTGCCCTTGCATTAAGGAACGGAACTGCGCGATGTGAACCCAGTACTCTCCCTCTCTGTAACCTGTGGTCTTAGCCACTACATGTACTTCACTGCTGTTGAAAAGACATTTTTATATTTGATACTGATCACAATATTCAGGACTGAAAGCATAGTCATGATGACGTTATGGCAGGTTTGTGGACAAAGCCAATGCATATACCCGGTGTCTACAAGTCAAAAAATTACTAATACGAAATCTGTTCAGTGATTCCCTTCTTCAATATGAATTCAGAGGAGAGAGTTTTTGCTGAGATGTCAAATGCAGGCAGTTTGAACAGCAGTTGTACTTACTGCGTTTTTACACCCTACAACTCTAAGAAGGAAACCTGCAAAACAGTTTTATGCTCACCAGCTTGGGGTGCTTTTGATTAAATTTCAAGCGTTCAATCCATTAACCTTTTTTGTCCACGCGTAATTTGTACACAGTTTTGTTTTATTCAGCTAGGAAAATCTACATTTGTCAAAAAACGGACAGATGATTTTGGTGTCCAAAATTCACCGGACAAATATCATTGTTTATAATTTTCATTTGGCATTAATAAAAGAATAATTTCTATGTGCGTTTCGTGAATTGGGACGTCTTCTGACTCCAGGGTTTCATAGAATGACAAATGGATTGTTGGGGGAAATCTGAAGCTTGTATTAAAAGTTTAATTCACTGAACATTCAGAACAATTGTGGGTGAGACAAAGAAATATATCTTCCTCAATAAACTTTTCTTTTGAAAAAGGAAAAACAAATTATATCATTTGAATAATATGCTTTATGTCGTTCAGTAATTACACGGAAAAAGGAATTTGTTCTTTTTCTCTTAATCTCTAAGGCTTAGAGAGTACATGTTTCTTGTATATAATCTTTCCTAACATTTAAAGAAGCAGTTAAATAGAAGAATGATGAATGAAAGGAGAGCCATGGTGACAAATCGAGCTTTTGATACCGTTATAATCCTCCTTTTTACAGTAACTCATTCAAATCTTTAGCAGCAACACATTCATTTCCATATATACTAAAATGAGAGAGGGAAAACGTGGTTTCTGGAAACACATAAAACAGCATAAGGCTAGTGTATTATGGGACTCAGCCTGCTTAATGCGCATTTAAGCAGCGAGAGCTGGTCACTCTCCGGAAGGACCTCAAAACAAATACAATGCTACACGACTTTATTGATAGCCCCAAGTAGTATGTCCAGCCACAGGAAAAGCATCCCAGTAAATTAAATCTTCCAAAACAATTTTCAAATTGCTGTAAACTTCTTTTTTGGATAGTATGCCTTTGGTGTGAAGGTTAAGGAAACTGATAAAACGTCTCTTTTTCCTTAAAATTACCTTAAAGTAGTATGCAGCCTGAAACTCTCTGGGCAATTCTGCAGCGAGAGGCAGCAGTCCTGAGTTCCCTTTATGCTCTGGCACCAGGCCCGAAATCATGGCATAGGAACACCTCACACAGCGAGTGCCATGGATACAAGAACTGCTCTTGCTGCCATCACGGATGACTGATGCACCCGATATTGCAAGCGCCCTGCTTTGTCCGAGGCATTTTCAGTGCATTATTTACTTTAATCCTCATAATCATTTTGTCAAGGAAGGTGGGTTTTATTCTCCCTATACTACCATGGAGGGAATCACACGCCCAGTAAGCTTAATTCGTTTCCTGAGCTGCCCTTGCATTAAGGACGGGAAGTGCGCGATGTGAACCCAGTACTCTCCCTCTCTGTAAACTGTGGTCTTAGCCACTACATGTACTTCACTGCTGTTGAAAAGACATTTTTATATTTGATACTGATCACAATATTCAGGGCTGAAAGCATTGACAAGATGACGTTAGGGCAGTTTGATGGAAAAAGCCACTGCATATACCCAGTGTCTACCTGTCAAAAATTACCCATACGAAATCTTTTCAGTGATTCCCTTCTTCAATATGAATTCAGAGGAGAGAGTTTTCGCTGAGATATCAAGTGCAGTAAGTCTGAACAGCAGTTGTACAAACTGCGTTTTTACACCCCTCAACTCTAAGAAGGAGACCTGCAAAACAGTTTTATGCTCACCAGCTCGGGGTGCTTTTGACTATATTTCAAGCGTTCAATCCATTATCCTTTTTCTGTCCACGCGTAATTTGTAGACAGCTTTAGTTTTATTCAGCTAGGAAAATCTACATTTGTGAAAAAACGGACAGATTATTTTTGTGTCCGAAATTCACCGGACAAATATCATTGCTTATAGTTTTCCTTTTGCATTAATAAGAGAATAATTCCTATGCGTGCTTCATGTATTGGGACGTCTTCTGACTCCAGGATTTCATAGAATAACAAATGGATTGTTGGGGGATATCTGAAGCTTCTATGAACAGTTTAATTCACTGAACATTCAGAACAATTGTGGATGAGAAAAAGAAATATATCTTCCTCAATAAACTTTTCTTTTGAAAAAGGAAATGCAATTTATATCATTTGATTCCTATGCATTATGTCGTTCAGTAATTACAGAGAAAAATGAATTTGTTCTTTTTCTCGTAATCTCTAAGTCTTAGAGAGTACATGTTTCTTCAAAATAATCTTTCCTAAGATTTAAAAAAGTAGGTAAATACAAAAATGATGAATTAAAGGAGAGCCAGGGTGACAAATCGAGCTTATGATACCGTTATAATCCTCCTTTTTACAGTAACTAATTCAAATCTTTAGCAGCAACACATTCATTTCCATTTACACTAAAGTGAGAGAGGAAAAACGTGGTTTCTGGAAACACATAAAACAGCATAAGGCTAGTGTATTATGGGACTCAGCCTGCTCAATGCGTGCGTATTTAAGCAGCGAGAGCTGGTCACTCTCCGGAAGGAACTCAAAACGAATACAATGCTAGATGATAGCCCCAAGTAGTGTGTGCAGCCACAGGAAAAGCATCCAAGTAAAAAAAATCTCCCAAAACAATTTTCAAATTGCTTTAAACTTCTTTTTTGGGACAGTGTGATTTTGGTGTGAAGGTAAAGGAATCTGATAAAATGACTCTTTTTCCTTAAAATTATCTTAAAGTAGTATGCAGCCTGAAACTCCCTGGGCACGTCTGCAGCGAGAGGCAGCAGTCCCGAGTGCCCTTTATGCTGTGCCACCAGGCCCGAAATCATGGCATAGGAACACCTCACATAACGGGTGCCGTGGATACCAGAACTGCTCTTGCTGCCATCACGGATGAATGAGGCACCCGACATTCCAAGAGCCATGCTTTGTCCGAGGCATTTTCAATGCATTATTTACTTGAATCCTCATAATCATTTTGTCAAGGAAGCTGGGTTTTACTCTCCCTATATTACCATGGAGGGTATCACACGCCCAGTAAGCTTAATTCGTTTCCTGAGCTGCCCTTGCATTAAGGAACGGAACTGCGCGATGTGAACCCAGTACTCTCCCTCTCTGTAACCTGTGGTCTTAGCCACTACATGTACTTCACTGCTGTTGAAAAGACATTTTTATATTTGATACTGATCACAATATTCAGGACTGAAAGCATAGTCATGATGACGTTATGGCAGGTTTGTGGACAAAGCCAATGCATATACCCGGTGTCTACAAGTCAAAAAATTACTAATACGAAATCTGTTCAGTGATTCCCTTCTTCAATATGAATTCAGAGGAGAGAGTTTTTGCTGAGATGTCAAATGCAGGCAGTTTGAACAGCAGTTGTACTTACTGCGTTTTTACACCCTACAACTCTAAGAAGGAAACCTGCAAAACAGTTTTATGCTCACCAGCTTGGGGTGCTTTTGATTAAATTTCAAGCGTTCAATCCAGTAACCTTTTTTGTCCACGCGTAATTTGTACACAGTTTTGTTTTATTCAGCTAGGAAAATCTACATTTGTCAAAAAACGGACAGATGATTTTGGTGTCCAAAATTCACCGGACAAATATCATTGTTTATAATTTTCATTTGGCATTAATAAAAGAATAATTTCTATGTGCGTTTCGTGAATTGGGACGTCTTCTGACTCCAGGGTTTCATAGAATGACAAATGGATTGTTGGGGGAAATCTGAAGCTTGTATTAAAAGTTTAATTCACTGAACATTCAGAACAATTGTGGGTGAGACAAAGAAATATATCTTCCTCAATAAACTTTTCTTTTGAAAAAGGAAAAACAAATTATATCATTTGAATAATATGCTTTATGTCGTTCAGTAATTACACGGAAAAAGGAATTTGTTCATTTTCTCTTAATCTCTAAGGCTTAGAGAGTACATGTTTCTTGTATATAATCTTTCCTAACATTTAAAGAAGCAGTTAAATAGAAGAATGATGAATGAAAGGAGAGCCATGGTGACAAATCGAGCTTTTGATACCGTTATAATCCTCCTTTTTACAGAAACTAATTCAAATCTTTAGCAGCAACACATTCATTTCCATATATACTAAAATGAGAGAGGGAAAACGTGGTTTCTGGAAACACATAAAACAGCATAAGGCTAGTGTATTATGGGACTCAGCCTGCTTAATGCGCATTTAAGCAGCGAGAGCTGGTCACTCTCCGGAAGGACCTCAAAACAAATACAATGCTACACGACTTTATTGATAGCCCCAAGTAGTATGTCCAGCCACAGGAAAAGCATCCCAGTAAATTAAATCTTCCAAAACAATTTTCAAATTGCTGTAAACTTCTTTTTTGGATAGTATGCCTTTGGTGTGAAGGTTAAGGAAACTGATAAAACGTCTCTTTTTCCTTAAAATTACCTTAAAGTAGTATGCAGCCTGAAACTCTCTGGGCAATTCTGCAGCGAGAGGCAGCAGTCCTGAGTTCCCTTTATGCTCTGGCACCAGGCCCGAAATCATGGCATAGGAACACCTCACACAGCGAGTGCCATGGATACAAGAACTGCTCTTGCTGCCATCACGGATGACTGATGCACCCGATATTCCAAGCGCCCTGCTTTGTCCGAGGCATTTTCAGTGCATTATTTACTTTAATCCTCATAATCATTTTGTCAAGGAAGGTGGGTTTTATTCTCCCTATACTACCATGGAGGGAATCACACGCCCAGTAAGCTTAATTCGTTTCCTGAGCTGCCCTTGCATTAAGGACGGGAAGTGCGCGATGTGAACCCAGTACTCTCCCTCTCTGTAAACTGTGGTCTTAGCCACTACATGTACTTCACTGCTGATGAAAAGACATTTTTATATTTGATACTGATCACAATATTCAGGGCTGAAAGCATTGACAAGATGACGTTAGGGCAGTTTGATGGAAAAAGCCACTGCATATACCCAGTGTCTACCTGTCAAAAATTACCCATACGAAATCTTTTCAGTGATTCCCTTCTTCAATATGAATTCAGAGGAGAGAGTTTTCGCTGAGATATCAAGTGCAGTAAGTCTGAACAGCAGTTGTACAAACTGCGTTTTTACACCCCTCAACTCTAAGAAGGAGACCTGCAAAACAGTTTTATGCTCACCAGCTCGGGGTGCTTTTGACTATATTTCAAGCGTTCAATCCATTATCCTTTTTCTGTCCACGCGTAATTTGTAGACAGCTTTTGTTTTATTCAGCTAGGAAAATCTACATTTGTGAAAAAACGGACAGATTATTTTTGTGTCCGAAATTCACCGGACAAATATCATTGCTTATAGTTTTCCTTTTGCATTAATAAGAGAATAATTCCTATGCGTGCTTCATGTATTGGGACGTCTTCTGACTCCAGGATTTCATAGAATAACAAATGGATTGTTGGGGGATATCTGAAGCTTCTATGAACAGTTTAATTCACTGAACATTCAGAACAATTGTGGGTGAGAAAAAGAAATATATCTTCCTCAATAAACTTTTCTTTTGAAAAAGGAAATGCAATTTATATCATTTGATTCCTATGCATTATGTCGTTCAGTAATTACAGAGAAAAATGAATTTGTTCTTTTTCTCGTAATCTCTAAGTCTTAGAGAGTACATGTTTCTTCAAAATAATCTTTCCTAAGATTTAAAAAAGCAGGTAAATACAAAAATGATGAATTAAAGGAGAGCCAGGGTGACAAATCGAGCTTATGATACCGTTATAATCCTCCTTTTTACAGTAACTAATTCAAATCTTTAGCAGCAACACATTCATTTCCATTTACACTAAAGTGAGAGAGGAAAAACGTGGTTTCTGGAAACACATAAAACAGCATAAGGCTAGTGTATTATGGGACTCAGCCTGCTCAATGCGTGCGTATTTAAGCAGCGAGAGCTGGTCACTCTCCGGAAGGAACTCAAAACGAATACAATGCTAGATGATAGCCCCAAGTAGTGTGTGCAGCCACAGGAAAAGCATCCAAGTAAAAAAAATCTCCCAAAACAATTTTCAAATTGCTTTAAACTTCTTTTTTGGGACAGTGTGATTTTGGTGTGAAGGTAAAGGAATCTGATAAAATGAGTCTTTTTCCTTAAAATTATCTTAAAGTAGTATGCAGCCTGAAACTCCCTGGGCACGTCTGCAGCGAGAGGCAGCAGTCCCGAGTGCCCTTTATGCTGTGCCACCAGGCCCGAAATCATGGCATAGGAACACCTCACACAACGGGTGCCGTGGATACCAGAACTGCTCTTGCTGCCATCACGGATGAATGAGGCACCCGACATTCCAAGAGCCATGCTTTGTCCGAGGCATTTTCAATGCATTATTTACTTGAATCCTCATAATCATTTTGTCAAGGAAGCTGGGTTTTACTCTCCCTATATTACCATGGAGGGTATCACACGCCCAGTAAGCTTAATTCGTTTCCTGAGCTGCCCTTGCATTAAGGAACGGAACTGCGCGATGTGAACCCAGTACTCTCCCTCTCTGTAACCTGTGGTCTTAGCCACTACATGTACTTCACTGCTGTTGAAAAGACATTTTTATATTTGATACTGATCACAATATTCAGGACTGAAAGCATAGTCATGATGACGTTATGGCAGGTTTGTGGACAAAGCCAATGCATATACCCGGTGTCTACAAGTCAAAAAATTACTAATACGAAATCTGTTCAGTGATTCCCTTCTTCAATATGAATTCAGAGGAGAGAGTTTTTGCTGAGATGTCAAATGCAGGCAGTTTGAACAGCAGTTGTACTTACTGCGTTTTTACACCCTACAACTCTAAGAAGGAAACCTGCAAAACAGTTTTATGCTCACCAGCTTGGGGTGCTTTTGATTAAATTTCAAGCGTTCAATCCAGTAACCTTTTTTGTCCACGCGTAATTTGTACACAGTTTTGTTTTATTCAGCTAGGAAAATCTACATTTGTCAAAAAACGGACAGATGATTTTGGTGTCCAAAATTCACCGGACAAATATCATTGTTTATAATTTTCATTTGGCATTAATAAAAGAATAATTTCTATGTGCGTTTCGTGAATTGGGACGTCTTCTGACTCCAGGGTTTCATAGAATGACAAATGGATTGTTGGGGGAAATCTGAAGCTTGTATTAAAAGTTTAATTCACTGAACATTCAGAACAATTGTGGGTGAGACAAAGAAATATATCTTCCTCAATAAACTTTTCTTTTGAAAAAGGAAAAACAAATTATATCATTTGAATAATATGCTTTATGTCGTTCAGTAATTACACGGAAAAAGGAATTTGTTCTTTTTCTCTTAATCTCCAAGGCTTAGAGAGTACATGTTTCTTGTATATAATCTTTCCTAACATTTAAAGAAGCAGTTAAATAGAAGAATGATGAATGAAAGGAGAGCCATGGTGACAAATCGAGCTTTTGATACCGTTATAATCCTCCTTTTTACAGTAACTAATTCAAATCTTTAGCAGCAACACATTCATTTCCATATATACTAAAATGAGAGAGGGAAAACGTGGTTTCTGGAAACACATAAAACAGCATAAGGCTAGTGTATTATGGGACTCAGCCTGCTTAATGCGCATTTAAGCAGCGAGAGCTGGTCACTCTCCGGAAGGACCTCAAAACGAATACAATGCTACACGACTTTATTGATAGCCCCAAGTAGTATGTCCAGCCACAGGAAAAGCATCCCAGTAAATTAAATCTTCCAAAACAATTTTCAAATTGCTGTAAACTTCTTTTTTGGATAGTATGCCTTTGGTGTGAAGGTTAAGGAAACTGATAAAACGTCTCTTTTTCCTTAAAATTACCTTAAAGTAGTATGCAGCCTGAAACTCTCTGGGCAATTCTGCAGCGAGAGGCAGCAGTCCTGAGTTCCCTTTATGCTCTGGCACCAGGCCCGAAATCATGGCATAGGAACACCTCACACAGCGAGTGCCATGGATACAAGAACTGCTCTTGCTGCCATCACGGATGACTGATGCACCCGATATTCCAAGCGCCCTGCTTTGTCCGAGGCATTTTCAGTGCATTATTTACTTTAATCCTCATAATCATTTTGTCAAGGAAGGTGGGTTTTATTCTCCCTATACAACCATGGAGGGAATCACACGCCCAGTAAGCTTAATTCGTTTCCTGAGCTGCCCTTGCATTAAGGAAGGGAAGTGCGCGATGTGAACCCAGTACTCTCCCTCTCTGTAAACTGTGGTCTTAGCCACTACATGTACTTCACTGCTGTTGAAAAGACATTTTTATATTTGATACTGATCACAATATTCAGGGCTGAAAGCATTGACAAGATGACGTTAGGGCGGTTTGATGGAAAAAGCCACTGGATATACCCAGTGTCTACCTGTCAAAAAATTACCCATACGAAATCTTTTCAGTGATTCCCTTCTTCAATATGAATTCAGAGGAGAGAGTTTTCGCTGAGATATCAAGTGCAGTAAGTCTGAACAGCAGTTGTACAAACTGCGTTTTTACACCCCTCAACTCTAAGAAGGAGACCTGCAAAACAGTTTTATGCTCACCAGCTCGGGGTGCTTTTGACTATATTTCAAGCGTTCAATCCATTATCCTTTTTCTGTCCACGCGTAGTTTGTAGACAGTTTTGTTTTATTCAGCTAGGAAAATCTACATTTGTGAAAAAACGGACAGATTATTTTTGTGTCCGAAATTCACCGGACAAATATCATTGCTTATAGTTTTCCTTTTGCCATTAATAAGAGAATAATTTCTATGCGTGCTTCATGTATTGGGGCGTCTTCTGACTCCAGGATTTCATAGAATAACAAATGGATTGTTGGGGGATATCTGAAGCTTCTATGAACAGTTTAATTCACTGAACATTCAGAACAATTGTGGGTGAGAAAAAGAAATATATCTTCCTCAATAAACTTTTCTGTTGAAAAAGGAAATGCAATTTATATCATTTGATTCCTATGCATTATGTCGTTCAGTAATTACAGAGAAAAATGAATTTGTTCTTTTTCTCGTAATCTCTAAGTCTTAGAGAGTACATGTTTCTTCAAAATAATCTTTCCTAAGATTTAAAAAAGCAGGTAAATACAAAAATGATGAATTAAAGGAGAGCCAGGGTGACAAATCGAGCTTATGATACCGTTATAATCCTCCTTTTTACAGTAACTAATTCAAATCTTTAGCAGCAACACATTCATTTCCGTTTACACTAAAGTGAGAGAGGAAAAACGTGGTTTCTGGAAACACATAAAACAGCATAAGGCTAGTGTATTATGGGACTCAGCCTGCTCTATGCGTGCGTATTTAAGCAGCGAGAGCTGGTCACTCTCCGGAAGGAACTCAAAACGAATACAATGCTAGATGATAGCCCCAAGTAGTATGTGCAGCCACAGGAAAAGCATCCAAGTAAAAAAAATCTTCCAAAACAATTTTCAAATTGCTTTAAACTTCTTTTTTGGGACAGTGTGATTTTGGTGTGAAGGTAAAGGAATCTGATAAAATGAGTCTTTTTCCTTAAAATTATCTTAAAGTAGTATGCAGCCTGAAACTCCCTGGGCACGTCTGCAGCGAGAGGCAGCAGTCCCGAGTGCCCTTTATGCTGTGCCACCAGGCCCGAAATCATGGCATAGGAACACCTCACACAACGGGTGCCGTGGATACCAGAACTGCTCTTGCTGCCATCACGGATGAATGAGGCACCCGACATTCCAAGAGCCATGCTTTGTCCGAGGCATTTTCAATGCATTATTTACTTGAATCCTCATAATCATTTTGTCAAGGAAGCTGGGTTTTACTCTCCCTATATTACCATGGAGGGTATCACACGCCCAGTAAGCTTAATTCGTTTCCTGAGCTGCCCTTGCATTAAGGAACGGAACTGCGCGATGTGAACCCAGTACTCTCCCTCTCTGTAACCTGTGGTCTTAGCCACTACATGTACTTCACTGCTGTTGAAAAGACATTTTTATATTTGATACTGATCACAATATTCAGGACTGAAAGCATAGTCATGATGACGTTATGGCAGGTTTGTGGACAAAGCCAATGCATATACCCGGTGTCTACAAGTCAAAAAATTACTAATACGAAATCTGTTCAGTGATTCCCTTCTTCAATATGAATTCAGAGGAGAGAGTTTTTGCTGAGATGTCAAATGCAGGCAGTTTGAACAGCAGTTGTACTTACTGCGTTTTTACACCCTACAACTCTAAGAAGGAAACCTGCAAAACAGTTTTATGCTCACCAGCTTGGGGTGCTTTTGATTAAATTTCAAGCGTTCAATCCATTAACCTTTTTTGTCCACGCGTAATTTGTACACAGTTTTGTTTTATTCAGCTAGGAAAATCTACATTTGTCAAAAAACGGACAGATGATTTTGGTGTCCAAAATTCACCGGACAAATATCATTGTTTATAATTTTCATTTGGCATTAATAAAAGAATAATTTCTATGTGCGTTTCGTGAATTGGGACGTCTTCTGACTCCAGGGTTTCATAGAATGACAAATGGATTGTTGGGGGAAATCTGAAGCTTGTATTAAAAGTTTAATTCACTGAACATTCAGAACAATTGTGGGTGAGACAAAGAAATATATCTTCCTCAATAAACTTTTCTTTTGAAAAAGGAAAAACAAATTATATCATTTGAATAATATGCTTTATGTCGTTCAGTAATTACACGGAAAAAGGAATTTGTTCTTTTTCTCTTAATCCCTAAGGCTTAGAGAGTACATGTTTCTTGTATATAATCTTTCCTAACATTTAAAGAAGCAGCTAAATAGAAGAATGATGAGTGAAAGGAGAGCCATGGTGACAAATCGAGCTTTTGATACCGTTATAATCCTCCTTTTTACAGTAACTCATTCAAATCTTTAGCAGCAACACATTCATTTCCATATATACTAAAATGAGAGAGGGAAAACGTGGTTTCTGGAAACACATAAAACAGCATAAGGCTAGTGTATTATGGGACTCAGCCTGCTTAATGCGCATTTAAGCAGCGAGAGCTGGTCACTCTCCGGAAGGACCTCAAAACAAATACAATGCTACACGACTTTATTGATAGCCCCAAGTAGTATGTCCAGCCACAGGAAAAGCATCCCAGTAAATTAAATCTTCCAAAACAATTTTCAAATTGCTGTAAACTTCTTTTTTGGATAGTATGCCTTTGGTGTGAAGGTTAAGGAAACTGATAAAACGTCTCTTTTTCCTTAAAATTACCTTAAAGTAGTATGCAGCCTGAAACTCTCTGGGCAATTCTGCAGCGAGAGGCAGCAGTCCTGAGTTCCCTTTATGCTCTGGCACCAGGCCCGAAATCATGGCATAGGAACACCTCACACAGCGAGTGCCATGGATACAAGAACTGCTCTTGCTGCCATGACGGATGACTGATGCACCCGATATTCCAAGCGCCCTGCTTTGTCCGAGGCATTTTCAGTGCATTATTTACTTTAATCCTCATAATCATTTTGTCAAGGAAGGTGGGTTTTATTCTCCCTATACTACCATGGAGGGAATCACACGCCCAGTAAGCTTAATTCGTTTCCTGAGCTTCCCTTGCATTAAGGACGGGAAGTGCGCGATGTGAACCCAGTACTCTCCCTCTCTGTAAACTGTGGTCTTAGCCACTACATGTACTTCACTGCTGTTGAAAAGACATTTTTATATTTGATACTGATCACAATATTCAGGGCTGAAAGCATTGACAAGATGACGTTAGGGCAGTTTGATGGAAAAAGCCACTGCATATACCCAGTGTCTACCTGTCAAAAAATTACCCATACGAAATCTTTTCAGTGATTCCCTTCTTCAATATGAATTCAGAGGAGAGAGTTTTCGCTGAGATATCAAGTGCAGTAAGACTGAACAGCAGTTGTACAAACTGCGTTTTTACACCCCTCAACTCTAAGAAGGAGACCTGCAAAACAGTTTTATGCTCACCAGCTCGGGGTGCTTTTGACTATATTTCAAGCGTTCAATCCATTATCCTTTTTCTGTCCACGCGTAATTTGTAGACAGCTTTTGTTTTATTCAGCTAGGAAAATCTACATTTGTGAAAAAACGGACAGATTATTTTTGTGTCCGAAATTCACCGGACAAATATCATTGCTTATAGTTTTCCTTTTGCATTAATAAGAGAATAATTCCTATGCGTGCTTCATGTATTGGGACGTCTTCTGACTCCAGGATTTCATAGAATAACAAATGGATTGTTGGGGGATATCTGAAGCTTCTATGAACAGTTTAATTCACTGAACATTCAGAACAATTGTGGGTGAGAAAAAGAAATATATCTTCCTCAATAAACTTTTCTGTTGAAAAAGGAAATGCAATTTATATCATTTGATTCCTATGCATTATGTCGTTCAGTAATTACAGAGAAAAATGAATTTGTTCTTTTTCTCGTAATCTCTAAGTCTTAGAGAGTACATGTTTCTTCAAAATAATCTTTCCTAAGATTTAAAAAAGGAGGTAAATACAAAAATGAAGAATTAAAGGAGAGCCAGGGTGACAAATCGAGCTTATGATACCGTTATAATCCTCCTTTTTACAGTAACTTATTCAAATCTTTAGCAGCAACACATTCATTTCCATTTACACTAAAGTGAGAGAGGAAAAACGTGGTTTCTGGAAACACATAAAACAGCATAAGGCTAGTGTATTATGGGACTCAGCCTGCTCAATGCGTGCGTATTTAAGCAGCGAGAGCTGGTCACTCTCCGGAAGGAACTCAAAACGAATACAATGCTAGATGATAGCCCCAAGTAGTGTGTGCAGCCACAGGAAAAGCATCCAAGTAAAAAAAACCTCCCAAAACAATTTTCAAATTGCTTTAAACTTCTTTTTTGGGACAGTGTGATTTTGGTGTGAAGGTAAAGGAATCTGATAAAATGACTCTTTTTCCTTAAAATTATCTTAAAGTAGTATGCAGCCTGAAACTCCCTGGGCACGTCTGCAGCGAGAGGCAGCAGTCCCGAGTGCCCTTTATGCTGTGCCACCAGGCCCGAAATCATGGCATAGGAACACCTCACACAACGGGTGCCGTGGATACCAGAACTGCTCTTGCTGCCATCACGGATGAATGAGGCACCCGACATTCCAAGAGCCATGCTTTGTCCGAGGCATTTTCAATGCATTATTTACTTGAATCCTCATAATCATTTTGTCAAGGAAGCTGGGTTTTACTCTCCCTATATTACCATGGAGGGTATCACACGCCCAGTAAGCTTAATTCGTTTCCTGAGCTGCCCTTGCATTAAGGAACGGAACTGCGCGATGTGAACCCAGTACTCTCCCTCTCTGTAACCTGTGGTCTTAGCCACTACATGTACTTCACTGCTGTTGAAAAGACATTTTTATATTTGATACTGATCACAATATTCAGGACTGAAAGCATAGTCATGATGACGTTATGGCAGGTTTGTGGACAAAGCCAATGCATATACCCGGTGTCTACAAGTCAAAAAATTACTAATACGAAATCTGTTCAGTGATTCCCTTCTTCAATATGAATTCAGAGGAGAGAGTTTTTGCTGAGATGTCAAATGCAGGCAGTTTGAACAGCAGTTGTACTTACTGCGTTTTTACACCCTACAACTCTAAGAAGGAAACCTGCAAAACAGTTTTATGCTCACCAGCTTGGGGTGCTTTTGATTAAATTTCAAGCGTTCAATCCAGTAACCTTTTTTGTCCACGCGTAATTTGTACACAGTTTTGTTTTATTCAGCTAGGAAAATCTACATTTGTCAAAAAACGGACAGATGATTTTGGTGTCCAAAATTCACCGGACAAATATCATTGTTTATAATTTTCATTTGGCATTAATAAAAGAATAATTTCTATGTGCGTTTCGTGAATTGGGACGTCTTCTGACTCCAGGGTTTCATAGAATGACAAATGGATTGTTGGGGGAAATCTGAAGCTTGTATTAAAAGTTTAATTCACTGAACATTCAGAACAATTGTGGGTGAGACAAAGAAATATATCTTCCTCAATAAACTTTTCTTTTGAAAAAGGAAAAACAAATTATATCATTTGAATAATATGCTTTATGTCGTTCAGTAATTACACGGAAAAAGGAATTTGTTCATTTTCTCTTAATCTCTAAGGCTTAGAGAGTACATGTTTCTTGTATATAATCTTTCCTAACATTTAAAGAAGCAGTTAAATAGAAGAATGATGAATGAAAGGAGAGCCATGGTGACAAATCGAGCTTTTGATACCGTTATAATCCTCCTTTTTACAGAAACTAATTCAAATCTTTAGCAGCAACACATTCATTTCCATATATACTAAAATGAGAGAGGGAAAACGTGGTTTCTGGAAACACATAAAACAGCATAAGGCTAGTGTATTATGGGACTCAGCCTGCTTAATGCGCATTTAAGCAGCGAGAGCTGGTCACTCTCCGGAAGGACCTCAAAACGAATACAATGCTACACGACTTTATTGATAGCCCCAAGTAGTATGTCCAGCCACAGGAAAAGCATCCCAGTAAATTAAATCTTCCAAAACAATTTTCAAATTGCTGTAAACTTCTTTTTGTGGATAGTATGCCTTTGGTGTGAAGGTTAAGGAAACTGATAAAACGTCTCTTTTTCCTTAAAATTACCTTAAAGTAGTATGCAGCCTGAAACTCTCTGGGCAATTCTGCAGCGAGAGGCAGCAGTCCTGAGTTCCCTTTATGCTCTGGCACCAGGCCCGAAATCATGGCATAGGAACACCTCACACAGCGAGTGCCATGGATACAAGAACTGCTCTTGCTGCCATCACGGATGACTGATGCACCCGATATTCCAAGCGCCCTGCTTTGTCCGAGGCATTTTCAGTGCATTATTTACTTTAATCCTCAGAATCATTTTGTCAAGGAAGGTGGGTTTTATTCTCCCTATACTACCATGGAGGGAATCACACGCCCAGTAAGCTTAATTCGTTTCCTGAGCTGCCCTTGCATTAAGGAAGGGAAGTGCGCGATGTGAACCCAGTACTCTCCCTCTCTGTAAACTGTGGTCTTAGCCACTACATGTACTTCACTGCTGTTGAAAAGACATTTTTATATTTGATACTGATCACAATATTCAGGGCTGAAAGCATTGACAAGATGACGTTAGGGCGGTTTGATGGAAAAAGCCACTGGATATACCCAGTGTCTACCTGTCAAAAAATTACCCATACGAAATCTTTTCAGTGATTCCCTTCTTCAATATGAATTCAGAGGAGAGAGTTTTCGCTGAGATATCAAGTGCAGTAAGTCTGAACAGCAGTTGTACAAACTGCGTTTTTACACCCCTCAACTCTAAGAAGGAGACCTGCAAAACAGTTTTATGCTCACCAGCTCGGGGTGCTTTTGACTATATTTCAAGCGTTCAATCCATTATCCTTTTTCTGTCCACGCGTAGTTTGTAGACAGTTTTGTTTTATTCAGCTAGGAAAATCTACATTTGTGAAAAAACGGACAGATTATTTTTGTGTCCGAAATTCACCGGACAAATATCATTGCTTATAGTTTTCCTTTTGCATTAATAAGAGAATAATTCCTATGCGTGCTTCATGTATTGGGACGTCTTCTGACTCCAGGATTTCATAGAATAACAAATGGATTGTTGGGGGATATCTGAAGCTTCTATGAACAGTTTAATTCACTGAACATTCAGAACAATTGTGGGTGAGAAAAAGAAATATATCTTCCTCAATAAACTTTTCTTTTGAAAAAGGAAATGCAATTTATATCATTTGATTCCTATGCATTATGTCGTTCAGTAATTACAGAGAAAAATGAATTTGTTCTTTTTCTCGTAATCTCTAAGTCTTAGAGAGTACATGTTTCTTCAAAATAATCTTTCCTAAGATTTAAAAAAGCAGGTAAATACAAAAATGATGAATTAAAGGAGAGCCAGGGTGACAAATCGAGCTTATGATACCGTTATAATCCTCCTTTTTACAGTAACTAATTCAAATCTTTAGCAGCAACACATTCATTTCCATTTACACTAAAGTGAGAGAGGAAAAACGTGGTTTCTGGAAACACATAAAACAGCATAAGGCTAGTGTATTATGGGACTCAGCCTGCTCAATGCGTGCGTATTTAAGCAGCGAGAGCTGGTCACTCTCCGGAAGGAACTCAAAACGAATACAATGCTAGATGATAGCCCCAAGTAGTGTGTGCAGCCACAGGAAAAGCATCCAAGTAAAAAAAATCTCCCAAAACAATTTTCAAATTGCTTTAAACTTCTTTTTTGGGACAGTGTGATTTTGGTGTGAAGGTAAAGGAATCTGATAAAATGAGTCTTTTTCCTTAAAATTATCTTAAAGTAGTATGCAGCCTGAAACTCCCTGGGCACGTCTGCAGCGAGAGGCAGCAGTCCCGAGTGCCCTTTATGCTGTGCCACCAGGCCCGAAATCATGGCATAGGAACACCTCACACAACGGGTGCCGTGGATACCAGAACTGCTCTTGCTGCCATCACGGATGAATGAGGCACCCGACATTCCAAGAGCCATGCTTTGTCCGAGGCATTTTCAATGCATTATTTACTTGAATCCTCATAATCATTTTGTCAAGGAAGCTGGGTTTTACTCTCCCTATATTACCATGGAGGGTATCACACGCCCAGTAAGCTTAATTCGTTTCCTGAGCTGCCCTTGCATTAAGGAACGGAACTGCGCGATGTGAACCCAGTACTCTCCCTCTCTGTAACCTGTGGTCTTAGCCACTACATGTACTTCACTGCTGTTGAAAAGACATTTTTATATTTGATACTGATCACAATATTCAGGACTGAAAGCATAGTCATGATGACGTTATGGCAGGTTTGTGGACAAAGCCAATGCATATACCCGGTGTCTACAAGTCAAAAAATTACTAATACGAAATCTGTTCAGTGATTCCCTTCTTCAATATGAATTCAGAGGAGAGAGTTTTTGCTGAGATGTCAAATGCAGGCAGTTTGAACAGCAGTTGTACTTACTGCGTTTTTACACCCTACAACTCTAAGAAGGAAACCTGCAAAACAGTTTTATGCTCACCAGCTTGGGGTGCTTTTGATTAAATTTCAAGCGTTCAATCCATTAACCTTTTTTGTCCACGCGTAATTTGTACACAGTTTTGTTTTATTCAGCTAGGAAAATCTACATTTGTCAAAAAACGGACAGATGATTTTGGTGTCCAAAATTCACCGGACAAATATCATTGTTTATAATTTTCATTTGGCATTAATAAAAGAATAATTTCTATGTGCGTTTCGTGAATTGGGACGTCTTCTGACTCCAGGGTTTCATAGAATGACAAATGGATTGTTGGGGGAAATCTGAAGCTTGTATTAAAAGTTTAATTCACTGAACATTCAGAACAATTGTGGGTGAGACAAAGAAATATATCTTCCTCAATAAACTTTTCTTTTGAAAAAGGAAAAACAAATTATATCATTTGAATAATATGCTTTATGTCGTTCAGTAATTACACGGAAAAAGGAATTTGTTCTTTTTCTCTTAATCTCTAAGGCTTAGAGAGTACATGTTTCTTGTATATAATCTTTCCTAACATTTAAAGAAGCAGTTAAATAGAAGAATGATGAATGAAAGGAGAGCCATGGTGACAAATCGAGCTTTTGATACCGTTATAATCCTCCTTTTTACAGTAACTCATTCAAATCTTTAGCAGCAACACATTCATTTCCATATATACTAAAATGAGAGAGGGAAAACGTGGTTTCTGGAAACACATAAAACAGCATAAGGCTAGTGTATTATGGGACTCAGCCTGCTTAATGCGCATTTAAGCAGCGAGAGCTGGTCACTCTCCGGAAGGACCTCAAAACAAATACAATGCTACACGACTTTATTGATAGCCCCAAGTAGTATGTCCAGCCACAGGAAAAGCATCCCAGTAAATTAAATCTTCCAAAACAATTTTCAAATTGCTGTAAACTTCTTTTTTGGATAGTATGCCTTTGGTGTGAAGGTTAAGGAAACTGATAAAACGTCTCTTTTTCCTTAAAATTACCTTAAAGTAGTATGCAGCCTGAAACTCTCTGGGCAATTCTGCAGCGAGAGGCAGCAGTCCTGAGTTCCCTTTATGCTCTGGCACCAGGCCCGAAATCATGGCATAGGAACACCTCACACAGCGAGTGCCATGGATACAAGAACTGCTCTTGCTGCCATCACGGATGACTGATGCACCCGATATTGCAAGCGCCCTGCTTTGTCCGAGGCATTTTCAGTGCATTATTTACTTTAATCCTCATAATCATTTTGTCAAGGAAGGTGGGTTTTATTCTCCCTATACTACCATGGAGGGAATCACACGCCCAGTAAGCTTAATTCGTTTCCTGAGCTGCCCTTGCATTAAGGACGGGAAGTGCGCGATGTGAACCCAGTACTCTCCCTCTCTGTAAACTGTGGTCTTAGCCACT
This sequence comes from Manis javanica, assembly GCF_040802235.1. Classification (NCBI taxonomy): domain Eukaryota; kingdom Metazoa; phylum Chordata; class Mammalia; order Pholidota; family Manidae; genus Manis; species Manis javanica. The sequence continues at coordinate 33,162,578 of NC_133156.1, read as the reverse complement.
ACATGTACTTCACTGCTGTTGAAAAGACATTTTTATATTTGATACTGATCACAATATTCAGGGCTGAAAGCATTGACAAGATGACGTTAGGGCAGTTTGATGGAAAAAGCCACTGCATATACCCAGTGTCTACCTGTCAAAAATTACCCATACGAAATCTTTTCAGTGATTCCCTTCTTCAATATGAATTCAGAGGAGAGAGTTTTCGCTGAGATATCAAGTGCAGTAAGTCTGAACAGCAGTTGTACAAACTGCGTTTTTACACCCCTCAACTCTAAGAAGGAGACCTGCAAAACAGTTTTATGCTCACCAGCTCGGGGTGCTTTTGACTATATTTCAAGCGTTCAATCCATTATCCTTTTTCTGTCCACGCGTAATTTGTAGACAGCTTTAGTTTTATTCAGCTAGGAAAATCTACATTTGTGAAAAAACGGACAGATTATTTTTGTGTCCGAAATTCACCGGACAAATATCATTGTTTATAGTTTTCCTTTTGCATTAATAAGAGAATAATTCCTATGCGTGCTTCATGTATTGGGACGTCTTCTGACTCCAGGATTTCATAGAATAACAAATGGATTGTTGGGGGATATCTGAAGCTTCTATGAACAGTTTAATTCACTGAACATTCAGAACAATTGTGGATGAGAAAAAGAAATATATCTTCCTCAATAAACTTTTCTTTTGAAAAAGGAAATGCAATTTATATCATTTGATTCCTATGCATTATGTCGTTCAGTAATTACAGAGAAAAATGAATTTGTTCTTTTTCTCGTAATCTCTAAGTCTTAGAGAGTACATGTTTCTTCAAAATAATCTTTCCTAAGATTTAAAAAAGTAGGTAAATACAAAAATGATGAATTAAAGGAGAGCCAGGGTGACAAATCGAGCTTATGATACCGTTATAATCCTCCTTTTTACAGTAACTAATTCAAATCTTTAGCAGCAACACATTCATTTCCATTTACACTAAAGTGAGAGAGGAAAAACGTGGTTTCTGGAAACACATAAAACAGCATAAGGCTAGTGTATTATGGGACTCAGCCTGCTCAATGCGTGCGTATTTAAGCAGCGAGAGCTGGTCACTCTCCGGAAGGAACTCAAAACGAATACAATGCTAGATGATAGCCCCAAGTAGTGTGTGCAGCCACAGGAAAAGCATCCAAGTAAAAAAAATCTCCCAAAACAATTTTCAAATTGCTTTAAACTTCTTTTTTGGGACAGTGTGATTTTGGTGTGAAGGTAAAGGAATCTGATAAAATGACTCTTTTTCCTTAAAATTATCTTAAAGTAGTATGCAGCCTGAAACTCCCTGGGCACGTCTGCAGCGAGAGGCAGCAGTCCCGAGTGCCCTTTATGCTGTGCCACCAGGCCCGAAATCATGGCATAGGAACACCTCACATAACGGGTGCCGTGGATACCAGAACTGCTCTTGCTGCCATCACGGATGAATGAGGCACCCGACATTCCAAGAGCCATGCTTTGTCCGAGGCATTTTCAATGCATTATTTACTTGAATCCTCATAATCATTTTGTCAAGGAAGCTGGGTTTTACTCTCCCTATATTACCATGGAGGGTATCACACGCCCAGTAAGCTTAATTCGTTTCCTGAGCTGCCCTTGCTTTAAGGAACGGAACTGCGCGATGTGAACCCAGTACTCTCCCTCTCTGTAACCTGTGGTCTTAGCCACTACATGTACTTCACTGCTGTTGAAAAGACATTTTTATATTTGATACTGATCACAATATTCAGGACTGAAAGCATAGTCATGATGACGTTATGGCAGGTTTGTGGACAAAGCCAATGCATATACCCGGTGTCTACAAGTCAAAAAATTACTAATACGAAATCTGTTGAGTGATTCCCTTCTTCAATATGAATTCAGAGGAGAGAGTTTTTGCTGAGATGTCAAATGCAGGCAGTTTGAACAGCAGTTGTACTTACTGCGTTTTTACACCCTACAACTCTAAGAAGGAAACCTGCAAAACAGTTTTATGCTCACCAGCTTGGGGTGCTTTTGATTAAATTTCAAGCGTTCAATCCAGTAACCTTTTTTGTCCACGCGTAATTTGTACACAGTTTTGTTTTATTCAGCTAGGAAAATCTACATTTGTCAAAAAACGGACAGATGATTTTGGTGTCCAAAATTCACCGGACAAATATCATTGTTTATAATTTTCATTTGGCATTAATAAAAGAATAATTTCTATGTGCGTTTCGTGAATTGGGACGTCTTCTGACTCCAGGGTTTCATAGAATGACAAATGGATTGTTGGGGGAAATCTGAAGCTTGTATTAAAAGTTTAATTCACTGAACATTCAGAACAATTGTGGGTGAGACAAAGAAATATATCTTCCTCAATAAACTTTTCTTTTGAAAAAGGAAAAACAAATTATATCATTTGAATAATATGCTTTATGTCGTTCAGTAATTACACGGAAAAAGGAATTTGTTCATTTTCTCTTAATCTCTAAGGCTTAGAGAGTACATGTTTCTTGTATATAATCTTTCCTAACATTTAAAGAAGCAGTTAAATAGAAGAATGATGAATGAAAGGAGAGCCATGGTGACAAATCGAGCTTTTGATACCGTTATAATCCTCCTTTTTACAGAAACTAATTCAAATCTTTAGCAGCAACACATTCATTTCCATATATACTAAAATGAGAGAGGGAAAACGTGGTTTCCGGAAACACATAAAACAGCATAAGGCTAGTGTATTATGGGACTCAGCCTGCTTAATGCGCATTTAAGCAGCGAGAGCTGGTCACTCTCCGGAAGGACCTCAAAACGAATACAATGCTACACGACTTTATTGATAGCCCCAAGTAGTATGTCCAGCCACAGGAAAAGCATCCCAGTAAATTAAATCTTCCAAAACAATTTTCAAATTGCTGTAAACTTCTTTTTTGGATAGTATGCCTTTGGTGTGAAGGTTAAGGAAACTGATAAAACGTCTCTTTTTCCTTAAAATTACCTTAAAGTAGTATGCAGCCTGAAACTCTCTGGGCAATTCTGCAGCGAGAGGCAGCAGTCCTGAGTTCCCTTTATGCTCTGGCACCAGGCCCGAAATCATGGCATAGGAACACCTCACACAGCGAGTGCCATGGATACAAGAACTGCTCTTGCTGCCATCACGGATGACTGATGCACCCGATATTCCAAGCGCCCTGCTTTGTCCGAGGCATTTTCAGTGCATTATTTACTTTAATCCTCATAATCATTTTGTCAAGGAAGGTGGGTTTTATTCTCCCTATACTACCATGGAGGGAATCACACGCCCAGTAAGCTTAATTCGTTTCCTGAGCTGCCCTTGCATTAAGGACGGGAAGTGCGCGATGTGAACCCAGTACTCTCCCTCTCTGTAAACTGTGGTCTTAGCCACTACATGTACTTCACTGCTGATGAAAAGACATTTTTATATTTGATACTGATCACAATATTCAGGGCTGAAAGCATTGACAAGATGACGTTAGGGCAGTTTGATGGAAAAAGCCACTGCATATACCCAGTGTCTACCTGTCAAAAATTACCCATACGAAATCTTTTCAGTGATTCCCTTCTTCAATATGAATTCAGAGGAGAGAGTTTTCGCTGAGATATCAAGTGCAGTAAGTCTGAACAGCAGTTGTACAAACTGCGTTTTTACACCCCTCAACTCTAAGAAGGAGACCTGCAAAACAGTTTTATGCTCACCAGCTCGGGGTGCTTTTGACTATATTTCAAGCGTTCAATCCATTATCCTTTTTCTGTCCACGCGTAATTTGTAGACAGCTTTTGTTTTATTCAGCTAGGAAAATCTACATTTGTGAAAAAACGGACAGATTATTTTTGTGTCCGAAATTCACCGGACAAATATCATTGCTTATAGTTTTCCTTTTGCATTAATAAGAGAATAATTCCTATGCGTGCTTCATGTATTGGGACGTCTTCTGACTCCAGGATTTCATAGAATAACAAATGGATTGTTGGGGGATATCTGAAGCTTCTATGAACAGTTTAATTCACTGAACATTCAGAACAATTGTGGGTGAGAAAAAGAAATATATCTTCCTCAATAAACTTTTCTTTTGAAAAAGGAAATGCAATTTATATCATTTGATTCCTATGCATTATGTCGTTCAGTAATTACAGAGAAAAATGAATTTGTTCTTTTTCTCGTAATCTCTAAGTCTTAGAGAGTACATGTTTCTTCAAAATAATCTTTCCTAAGATTTAAAAAAGCAGGTAAATACAAAAATGATGAATTAAAGGAGAGCCAGGGTGACAAATCGAGCTTATGATACCGTTATAATCCTCCTTTTTACAGTAACTAATTCAAATCTTTAGCAGCAACACATTCATTTCCATTTACACTAAAGTGAGAGAGGAAAAACGTGGTTTCTGGAAACACATAAAACAGCATAAGGCTAGTGTATTATGGGACTCAGCCTGCTCAATGCGTGCGTATTTAAGCAGCGAGAGCTGGTCACTCTCCGGAAGGAACTCAAAACGAATACAATGCTAGATGATAGCCCCAAGTAGTGTGTGCAGCCACAGGAAAAGCATCCAAGTAAAAAAAATCTCCCAAAACAATTTTCAAATTGCTTTAAACTTCTTTTTTGGGACAGTGTGATTTTGGTGTGAAGGTAAAGGAATCTGATAAAATGAGTCTTTTTCCTTAAAATTATCTTAAAGTAGTATGCAGCCTGAAACTCCCTGGGCACGTCTGCAGCGAGAGGCAGCAGTCCCGAGTGCCCTTTATGCTGTGCCACCAGGCCCGAAATCATGGCATAGGAACACCTCACACAACGGGTGCCGTGTATACCAGAACTGCTCTTGCTGCCATCACGGATGAATGAGGCACCCGACATTCCAAGAGCCATGCTTTGTCCGAGGCATTTTCAATGCATTATTTACTTGAATCCTCATAATCATTTTGTCAAGGAAGCTGGGTTTTACTCTCCCTATATTACCATGGAGGGTATCACACGCCCAGTAAGCTTAATTCGTTTCCTGAGCTGCCCTTGCATTAAGGAACGGAACTGCGCGATGTGAACCCAGTACTCTCCCTCTCTGTAACCTGTGGTCTTAGCCACTACATGTACTTCACTGCTGTTGAAAAGACATTTTTATATTTGATACTGATCACAATATTCAGGACTGAAAGCATAGTCATGATGACGTTATGGCAGGTTTGTGGACAAAGCCAATGCATATACCCGGTGTCTACAAGTCAAAAAATTACTAATACGAAATCTGTTCAGTGATTCCCTTCTTCAATATGAATTCAGAGGAGAGAGTTTTTGCTGAGATGTCAAATGCAGGCAGTTTGAACAGCAGTTGTACTTACTGCGTTTTTACACCCTACAACTCTAAGAAGGAAACCTGCAAAACAGTTTTATGCTCACCAGCTTGGGGTGCTTTTGATTAAATTTCAAGCGTTCAATCCAGTAACCTTTTTTGTCCACGCGTAATTTGTACACAGTTTTGTTTTATTCAGCTAGGAAAATCTACATTTGTCAAAAAACGGACAGATGATTTTGGTGTCCAAAATTCACCGGACAAATATCATTGTTTATAATTTTCATTTGGCATTAATAAAAGAATAATTTCTATGTGCGTTTCGTGAATTGGGACGTCTTCTGACTCCAGGGTTTCATAGAATGACAAATGGATTGTTGGGGGAAATCTGAAGCTTGTATTAAAAGTTTAATTCACTGAACATTCAGAACAATTGTGGGTGAGACAAAGAAATATATCTTCCTCAATAAACTTTTCTTTTGAAAAAGGAAAAACAAATTATATCATTTGAATAATATGCTTTATGTCGTTCAGTAATTACACGGAAAAAGGAATTTGTTCTTTTTCCCTTAATCTCTAAGGCTTAGAGAGTACATGTTTCTTGTATATAATCTTTCCTAACATTTAAAGAAGCAGTTAAATAGAAGAATGATGAATGAAAGGAGAGCCATGGTGACAAATCGAGCTTTTGATACCGTTATAATCCTCCTTTTTACAGAAACTAATTCAAATCTTTAGCAGCAACACATTCATTTCCATATATACTAAAATGAGAGAGGGAAAACGTGGTTTCTGGAAACACATAAAACAGCATAAGGCTAGTGTATTATGGGACTCAGCCTGCTTAATGCGCATTTAAGCAGCGAGAGCTGGTCACTCTCCGGAAGGACCTCAAAACGAATACAATGCTACACGACTTTATTGATAGCCCCAAGTAGTATGTCCAGCCACAGGAAAAGCATCCCAGTAAATTAAATCTTCCAAAACAATTTTCAAATTGCTGTAAACTTCTTTTTGTGGATAGTATGCCTTTGGTGTGAAGGTTAAGGAAACTGATAAAACGTCTCTTTTTCCTTAAAATTACCTTAAAGTAGTATGCAGCCTGAAACTCTCTGGGCAATTCTGCAGCGAGAGGCAGCAGTCCTGAGTTCCCTTTATGCTCTGGCACCAGGCCCGAAATCATGGCATAGGAACACCTCACACAGCGAGTGCCATGGATACAAGAACTGCTCTTGCTGCCATCACGGATGACTGATGCACCCGATATTCCAAGCGCCCTGCTTTGTCCGAGGCATTTTCAGTGCATTATTTACTTTAATCCTCATAATCATTTTGTCAAGGAAGGTGGGTTTTATTCTCCCTATACAACCATGGAGGGAATCACACGCCCAGTAAGCTTAATTCGTTTCCTGAGCTGCCCTTGCATTAAGGAAGGGAAGTGCGCGATGTGAACCCAGTACTCTCCCTCTCTGTAAACTGTGGTCTTAGCCACTACATGTACTTCACTGCTGTTGAAAAGACATTTTTATATTTGATACTGATCACAATATTCAGGGCTGAAAGCATTGACAAGATGACGTTAGGGCGGTTTGATGGAAAAAGCCACTGGATATACCCAGTGTCTACCTGTCAAAAAATTACCCAAATGAAATCTTTTCAGTGATTCCCTTCTTCAATATGAATTCAGAGGAGAGAGTTTTCGCTGAGATATCAAGTGCAGTAAGTCTGAACAGCAGTTGTACAAACTGCGTTTTTACACCCCTCAACTCTAAGAAGGAGACCTGCAAAACAGTTTTATGCTCACCAGCTCGGGGTGCTTTTGACTATATTTCAAGCGTTCAATCCATTATCCTTTTTCTGTCCACGCGTAGTTTGTAGACAGTTTTGTTTTATTCAGCTAGGAAAATCTACATTTGTGAAAAAACGGACAGATTATTTTTGTGTCCGAAATTCACCGGACAAATATCATTGCTTATAGTTTTCCTTTTGCCATTAATAAGAGAATAATTTCTATGCGTGCTTCATGTATTGGGGCATCTTCTGACTCCAGGATTTCATAGAATAACAAATGGATTGTTGGGGGATATCTGAAGCTTCTATGAACAGTTTAATTCACTGAACATTCAGAACAATTGTGGGTGAGAAAAAGAAATATATCTTCCTCAATAAACTTTTCTGTTGAAAAATGAAATGCAATTTATATCATTTGATTCCTATGCATTATGTCGTTCAGTAATTACAGAGAAAAATGAATTTGTTCTTTTTCTCGTAATCTCTAAGGCTTAGAGAGTACATGTTTCTTCAAAATAATCTTTCCTAAGATTTAAAAAAGCAGGTAAATACAAAAATGATGAATTAAAGGAGAGCCAGGGTGACAAATCGAGCTTATGATACCGTTATAATCCTCCTTTTTACAGTAACTAATTCAAATCTTTAGCAGCAACACATTCATTTCCGTTTACACTAAAGTGAGAGAGGAAAAACGTGGTTTCTGGAAACACATAAAACAGCATAAGGCTAGTGTATTATGGGACTCAGCCTGCTCTATGCGTGCGTATTTAAGCAGCGAGAGCTGGTCACTCTCCGGAAGGAACTCAAAACGAATACAATGCTAGATGATAGCCCCAAGTAGTATGTGCAGCCACAGGAAAAGCATCCAAGTAAAAAAAACCTTCCAAAACAATTTTCAAATTGCTTTAAACTTCTTTTTTGGGACAGTGTGATTTTGGTGTGAAGGTAAAGGAATCTGATAAAATGAGTCTTTTTCCTTAAAATTATCTTAAAGTAGTATGCAGCCTGAAACTCCCTGGGCACGTCTGCAGCGAGAGGCAGCAGTCCCGAGTGCCCTTTATGCTGTGCCACCAGGCCCGAAATCATGGCATAGGAACACCTCACACAACGGGTGCCGTGGATACCAGAACTGCTCTTGCTCCCATCACGGATGAATGAGGCACCCGACATTCCAAGAGCCATGCTTTGTCCGAGGCATTTTCAATGCATTATTTACTTGAATCCTCATAATCATTTTGTCAAGGAAGCTGGGTTTTACTCTCCCTATATTACCATGGAGGGTATCACACGCCCAGTAAGCTTAATTCTTTTCCTGAGCTGCCCTTGCATTAAGGAACGGAACTGCGCGATGTGAACCCAGTACTCTCCCTCTCTGTAACCTGTGGTCTTAGCCACTACATGTACTTCACTGCTGTTGAAAAGACATTTTTATATTTGATACTGATCACAATATTCAGGACTGAAAGCATAGTCATGATGACGTTATGGCAGGTTTGTGGACAAAGCCAATGCATATACCCGGTGTCTACAAGTCAAAAAATTACTAATACGAAATCTGTTCAGTGATTCCCTTCTTCAATATGAATTCAGAGGAGAGAGTTTTTGCTGAGATGTCAAATGCAGGCAGTTTGAACAGCAGTTGTACTTACTGCGTTTTTACACCCTACAACTCTAAGAAGGAAACCTGCAAAACAGTTTTATGCTCACCAGCTTGGGGTGCTTTTGATTAAATTTCAAGCGTTCAATCCAGTAACCTTTTTTGTCCACGCGTAATTTGTACACAGTTTTGTTTTATTCAGCTAGGAAAATCTACATTTGTCAAAAAACGGACAGACGATTTTGGTGTCCAAAATTCACCGGACAAATATCATTGTTTATAATTTTCATTTGGCATTAATAAAAGAATAATTTCTATGTGCGTTTCGTGAATTGGGACGTCTTCTGACTCCAGGGTTTCATAGAATGACAAATGGATTGTTGGGGGAAATCTGAAGCTTGTATTAAAAGTTTAATTCACTGAACATTCAGAACAATTGTGGGTGAGACAAAGAAATATATCTTCCTCAATAAACTTTTCTTTTGAAAAAGGAAAAACAAATTATATCATTTGAATAATATGCTTTATGTCGTTCAGTAATTACACGGAAAAAGGAATTTGTTCTTTTTCTCTTAATCTCTAAGGCTTAGAGAGTACATGTTTCTTGTATATAATCTTTCCTAACATTTAAAGAAGCAGTTAAATAGAAGAATGATGAATGAAAGGAGAGCCATGGTGACAAATCGAGCTTTTGATACCGTTATAATCCTCCTTTTTACAGTAACTCATTCAAATCTTTAGCAGCAACACATTCATTTCCATATATACTAAAATGAGAGAGGGAAAACGTGGTTTCTGGAAACACATAAAACAGCATAAGGCTAGTGTATTATGGGACTCAGCCTGCTTAATGCGCATTTAAGCAGCGAGAGCTGGTCACTCTCCGGAAGGACCTCAAAACGAATACAATGCTACACGACTTTATTGATAGCCCCAAGTAGTATGTCCAGCCACAGGAAAAGCATCCCAGTAAATTAAATCTTCCAAAACAATTTTCAAATTGCTGTAAACTTCTTTTTTGGATAGTATGCCTTTGGTGTGAAGGTTAAGGAAACTGATAAAACGTCTCTTTTTCCTTAAAATTACCTTAAAGTAGTATGCAGCCTGAAACTCTCTGGGCAATTCTGCAGCGAGAGGCAGCAGTCCTGAGTTCCCTTTATGCTCTGGCACCAGGCCCGAAATCATGGCATAGGAACACCTCACACAGCGAGTGCCATGGATACAAGAACTGCTCTTGCTGCCATCACGGATGACTGATGCACCCGATATTCCAAGCGCCCTGCTTTGTCCGAGGCATTTTCAGTGCATTATTTACTTTAATCCTCATAATCATTTTGTCAAGGAAGGTGGGTTTTTTTCTCCCTATACAACCATGGAGGGAATCACACGCCCAGTAAGCTTAATTCGTTTCCTGAGCTGCCCTTGCATTAAGGAAGGGAAGTGCGCGATGTGAACCCAGTACTCTCCCTCTCTGTAAACTGTGGTCTTAGCCACTACATGTACTTCACTGCTGTTGAAAAGACATTTTTATATTTGATACTGATCACAATATTCAGGGCTGAAAGCATTGACAAGATGACGTTAGGGCGGTTTGATGGAAAAAGCCACTGGATATACCCAGTGTCTACCTGTCAAAAAATTACCCATACGAAATCTTTTCAGTGATTCCCTTCTTCAATATGAATTCAGAGGAGAGAGTTTTCGCTGAGATATCAAGTGCAGTAAGTCTGAACAGCAGTTGTACAAACTGCGTTTTTACACCCCTCAACTCTAAGAAGGAGACCTGCAAAACAGTTTTATGCTCACCAGCTCGGGGTGCTTTTGACTATATTTCAAGCGTTCAATCCATTATCCTTTTTCTGTCCACGCGTAGTTTGTAGACAGTTTTGTTTTATTCAGCTAGGAAAATCTACATTTGTGAAAAAACGGACAGATTATTTTTGTGTCCGAAATTCACCGGACAAATATCATTGCTTATAGTTTTCCTTTTGCCATTAATAAGAGAATAATTTCTATGCGTGCTTCATGTATTGGGGCGTCTTCTGACTCCAGGATTTCATAGAATAACAAATGGATTGTTGGGGGATATCTGAAGCTTCTATGAACAGTTTAATTCACTGAACATTCAGAACAATTGTGGGTGAGAAAAAGAAATATATCTTCCTCAATAAACTTTTCTGTTGAAAAAGGAAATGCAATTTATATCATTTGATTCCTATGCATTATGTCGTTCAGTAATTACAGAGAAAAATGAATTTGTTCTTTTTCTCGTAATCTCTAAGGCTTAGAGAGTACATGTTTCTTCAAAATAATCTTTCCTAAGATTTAAAAAAGCAGGTAAATACAAAAATGATGAATTAAAGGAGAGCCAGGGTGACAAATCGAGCTTATGATACCGTTATAATCCTCCTTTTTACAGTAACTAATTCAAATCTTTAGCAGCAACACATTCATTTCCGTTTACACTAAAGTGAGAGAGGAAAAACGTGGTTTCTGGAAACACATAAAACAGCATAAGGCTAGTGTATTATGGGACTCAGCCTGCTCTATGCGTGCGTATTTAAGCAGCGAGAGCTGGTCACTCTCCGGAAGGAACTCAAAACGAATACAATGCTAGATGATAGCCCCAAGTAGTATGTGCAGCCACAGGAAAAGCATCCAAGTAAAAAAAACCTTCCAAAACAATTTTCAAATTGCTTTAAACTTCTTTTTTGGGACAGTGTGATTTTGGTGTGAAGGTAAAGGAATCTGATAAAATGAGTCTTTTTCCTTAAAATTATCTTAAAGTAGTATGCAGCCTGAAACTCCCTGGGCACGTCTGCAGCGAGAGGCAGCAGTCCCGAGTGCCCTTTATGCTGTGCCACCAGGCCCGAAATCATGGCATAGGAACACCTCACACAACGGGTGCCGTGGATACCAGAACTGCTCTTGCTCCCATCACGGATGAATGAGGCACCCGACATTCCAAGAGCCATGCTTTGTCCGAGGCATTTTCAATGCATTATTTACTTGAATCCTCATAATCATTTTGTCAAGGAAGCTGGGTTTTACTCTCCCTATATTACCATGGAGGGTATCACACGCCCAGTAAGCTTAATTCTTTTCCTGAGCTGCCCTTGCATTAAGGAACGGAACTGCGCGATGTGAACCCAGTACTCTCCCTCTCTGTAACCTGTGGTCTTAGCCACTACATGTACTTCACTGCTGTTGAAAAGACATTTTTATATTTGATACTGATCACAATATTCAGGACTGAAAGCATAGTCATGATGACGTTATGGCAGGTTTGTGGACAAAGCCAATGCATATACCCGGTGTCTACAAGTCAAAAAATTACTAATACGAAATCTGTTCAGTGATTCCCTTCTTCAATATGAATTCAGAGGAGAGAGTTTTTGCTGAGATGTCAAATGCAGGCAGTTTGAACAGCAGTTGTACTTACTGCGTTTTTACACCCTACAACTCTAAGAAGGAAACCTGCAAAACAGTTTTATGCTCACCAGCTTGGGGTGCTTTTGATTAAATTTCAAGCGTTCAATCCAGTAACCTTTTTTGTCCACGCGTAATTTGTACACAGTTTTGTTTTATTCAGCTAGGAAAATCTACATTTGTCAAAAAACGGACAGACGATTTTGGTGTCCAAAATTCACCGGACAAATATCATTGTTTATAATTTTCATTTGGCATTAATAAAAGAATAATTTCTATGTGCGTTTCGTGAATTGGGACGTCTTCTGACTCCAGGGTTTCATAGAATGACAAATGGATTGTTGGGGGAAATCTGAAGCTTGTATTAAAAGTTTAATTCACTGAACATTCAGAACAATTGTGGGTGAGACAAAGAAATATATCTTCCTCAATAAACTTTTCTTTTGAAAAAGGAAAAACAAATTATATCATTTGAATAATATGCTTTATGTCGTTCAGTAATTACACGGAAAAAGGAATTTGTTCTTTTTCTCTTAATCTCTAAGGCTTAGAGAGTACATGTTTCTTGTATATAATCTTTCCTAACATTTAAAGAAGCAGTTAAATAGAAGAATGATGAATGAAAGGAGAGCCATGGTGACAAATCGAGCTTTTGATACCGTTATAATCCTCCTTTTTACAGTAACTCATTCAAATCTTTAGCAGCAACACATTCATTTCCATATATACTAAAATGAGAGAGGGAAAACGTGGTTTCTGGAAACACATAAAACAGCATAAGGCTAGTGTATTATGGGACTCAGCCTGCTTAATGCGCATTTAAGCAGCGAGAGCTGGTCACTCTCCGGAAGGACCTCAAAACGAATACAATGCTACACGACTTTATTGATAGCCCCAAGTAGTATGTCCAGCCACAGGAAAAGCATCCCAGTAAATTAAATCTTCCAAAACAATTTTCAAATTGCTGTAAACTTCTTTTTTGGATAGTATGCCTTTGGTGTGAAGGTTAAGGAAACTGATAAAACGTCTCTTTTTCCTTAAAATTACCTTAAAGTAGTATGCAGCCTGAAACTCTCTGGGCAATTCTGCAGCGAGAGGCAGCAGTCCTGAGTTCCCTTTATGCTCTGGCACCAGGCCCGAAATCATGGCATAGGAACACCTCACACAGCGAGTGCCATGGATACAAGAACTGCTCTTGCTGCCATCACGGATGACTGATGCACCCGATATTCCAAGCGCCCTGCTTTGTCCGAGGCATTTTCAGTGCATTATTTACTTTAATCCTCATAATCATTTTGTCAAGGAAGGTGGGTTTTTTTCTCCCTATACAACCATGGAGGGAATCACACGCCCAGTAAGCTTAATTCGTTTCCTGAGCTGCCCTTGCATTAAGGAAGGGAAGTGCGCGATGTGAACCCAGTACTCTCCCTCTCTGTAAACTGTGGTCTTAGCCACTACATGTACTTCACTGCTGTTGAAAAGACATTTTTATATTTGATACTGATCACAATATTCAGGGCTGAAAGCATTGACAAGATGACGTTAGGGCGGTTTGATGGAAAAAGCCACTGGATATACCCAGTGTCTACCTGTCAAAAAATTACCCATACGAAATCTTTTCAGTGATTCCCTTCTTCAATATGAATTCAGAGGAGAGAGTTTTCGCTGAGATATCAAGTGCAGTAAGTCTGAACAGCAGTTGTACAAACTGCGTTTTTACACCCCTCAACTCTAAGAAGGAGACCTGCAAAACAGTTTTATGCTCACCAGCTCGGGGTGCTTTTGACTATATTTCAAGCGTTCAATCCATTATCCTTTTTCTGTCCACGCGTAGTTTGTAGACAGTTTTGTTTTATTCAGCTAGGAAAATCTACATTTGTGAAAAAACGGACAGATTATTTTTGTGTCCGAAATTCACCGGACAAATATCATTGCTTATAGTTTTCCTTTTGCCATTAATAAGAGAATAATTTCTATGCGTGCTTCATGTATTGGGGCGTCTTCTGACTCCAGGATTTCATAGAATAACAAATGGATTGTTGGGGGATATCTGAAGCTTCTATGAACAGTTTAATTCACTGAACATTCAGAACAATTGTGGGTGAGAAAAAGAAATATATCTTCCTCAATAAACTTTTCTGTTGAAAAAGGAAATGCAATTTATATCATTTGATTCCTATGCATTATGTCGTTCAGTAATTACAGAGAAAAATGAATTTGTTCTTTTTCTCGTAATCTCTAAGGCTTAGAGAGTACATGTTTCTTCAAAATAATCTTTCCTAAGATTTAAAAAAGCAGGTAAATACAAAAATGATGAATTAAAGGAGAGCCAGGGTGACAAATCGAGCTTATGATACCGTTATAATCCTCCTTTTTACAGTAACTAATTCAAATCTTTAGCAGCAACACATTCATTTCCGTTTACACTAAAGTGAGAGAGGAAAAACGTGGTTTCTGGAAACACATAAAACAGCATAAGGCTAGTGTATTATGGGACTCAGCCTGCTCTATGCGTGCGTATTTAAGCAGCGAGAGCTGGTCACTCTCCGGAAGGAACTCAAAACGAATACAATGCTAGATGATAGCCCCAAGTAGTATGTGCAGCCACAGGAAAAGCATCCAAGTAAAAAAAACCTTCCAAAACAATTTTCAAATTGCTTTAAACTTCTTTTTTGGGACAGTGTGATTTTGGTGTGAAGGTAAAGGAATCTGATAAAATGACTCTTTTTCCTTAAAATTATCTTAAAGTAGTATGCAGCCTGAAACTCCCTGGGCACGTCTGCAGCGAGAGGCAGCAGTCCCGAGTGCCCTTTATGCTGTGCCACCAGGCCCGAAATCATGGCATAGGAACACCTCACACAACGGGTGCCGTGGATACCAGAACTGCTCTTGCTGCCATCACGGATGAATGAGGCACCCGACATTCCAAGAGCCATGCTTTGTCCGAGGCATTTTCAATGCATTATTTACTTGAATCCTCATAATCATTTTGTCAAGGAAGCTGGGTTTTACTCTCCCTATACTACCATGGAGGGTATCACACGCCCAGTAAGCTTAATTCGTTTCCTGAGCTGCCCTTGCATTAAGGAACGGAACTGCGCGATGTGAACCCAGTACTCTCCCTCTCTGTAACCTGTGGTCTTAGCCACTACATGTACTTCACTGCTGTTGAAAAGACATTTTTATATTTGATACTGATCACAATATTCAGGACTGAAAGCATAGTCATGATGACGTTATGGCAGGTTTGTGGACAAAGCCAATGCATATACCCGGTGTCTACAAGTCAAAAAATTACTAATACGAAATCTGTTCAGTGATTCCCTTCTTCAATATGAATTCAGAGGAGAGAGTTTTTGCTGAGATGTCAAATGCAGGCAGTTTGAACAGCAGTTGTACTTACTGCGTTTTTACACCCTACAACTCTAAGAAGGAAACCTGCAAAACAGTTTTATGCTCACCAGCTTGGGGTGCTTTTGATTAAATTTCAAGCGTTCAATCCAGTAACCTTTTTTGTCCACGCGTAATTTGTACACAGTTTTGTTTTATTCAGCTAGGAAAATCTACATTTGTCAAAAAACGGACAGACGATTTTGGTGTCCAAAATTCACCGGACAAATATCATTGTTTATAATTTTCATTTGGCATTAATAAAAGAATAATTTCTATGTGCGTTTCGTGAATTGGGACGTCTTCTGACTCCAGGGTTTCATAGAATGACAAATGGATTGTTGGGGGAAATCTGAAGCTTGTATTAAAAGTTTAATTCACTGAACATTCAGAACAATTGTGGGTGAGACAAAGAAATATATCTTCCTCAATAAACTTTTCTTTTGAAAAAGGAAAAACAAATTATATCATTTGAATAATATGCTTTATGTCGTTCAGTAATTACACGGAAAAAGGAATTTGTTCTTTTTCTCTTAATCTCTAAGGCTTAGAGAGTACATGTTTCTTGTATATAATCTTTCCTAACATTTAAAGAAGCAGTTAAATAGAAGAATGATGAATGAAAGGAGAGCCATGGTGACAAATCGAGCTTTTGATACCGTTATAATCCTCCTTTTTACAGTAACTCATTCAAATCTTTAGCAGCAACACATTCATTTCCATATATACTAAAATGAGAGAGGGAAAACGTGGTTTCTGGAAACACATAAAACAGCATAAGGCTAGTGTATTATGGGACTCAGCCTGCTTAATGCGCATTTAAGCAGCGAGAGCTGGTCACTCTCCGGAAGGACCTCAAAACGAATACAATGCTACACGACTTTATTGATAGCCCCAAGTAGTATGTCCAGCCACAGGAAAAGCATCCCAGTAAATTAAATCTTCCAAAACAATTTTCAAATTGCTGTAAACTTCTTTTTTGGATAGTATGCCTTTGGTGTGAAGGTTAAGGAAACTGATAAAACGTCTCTTTTTCCTTAAAATTACCTTAAAGTAGTATGCAGCCTGAAACTCTCTGGGCAATTCTGCAGCGAGAGGCAGCAGTCCTGAGTTCCCTTTATGCTCTGGCACCAGGCCCGAAATCATGGCATAGGAACACCTCACACAGCGAGTGCCATGGATACAAGAACTGCTCTTGCTGCCATCACGGATGACTGATGCACCCGATATTGCAAGCGCCCTGCTTTGTCCGAGGCATTTTCAGTGCATTATTTACTTTAATCCTCATAATCATTTTGTCAAGGAAGGTGGGTTTTATTCTCCCTATACTACCATGGAGGGAATCACACGCCCAGTAAGCTTAATTCGTTTCCTGAGCTGCCCTTGCATTAAGGACGGGAAGTGCGCGATGTGAACCCAGTACTCTCCCTCTCTGTAAACTGTGGTCTTAGCCACTACATGTACTTCACTGCTGTTGAAAAGACATTTTTATATTTGATACTGATCACAATATTCAGGGCTGAAAGCATTGACAAGATGACGTTAGGGCAGTTTGATGGAAAAAGCCACTGCATATACCCAGTGTCTACCTGTCAAAAATTACCCATACGAAATCTTTTCAGTGATTCCCTTCTTCAATATGAATTCAGAGGAGAGAGTTTTCGCTGAGATATCAAGTGCAGTAAGTCTGAACAGCAGTTGTACAAACTGCGTTTTTACACCCCTCAACTCTAAGAAGGAGACCTGCAAAACAGTTTTATGCTCACCAGCTCGGGGTGCTTTTGACTATATTTCAAGCGTTCAATCCATTATCCTTTTTCTGTCCACGCGTAATTTGTAGACAGCTTTAGTTTTATTCAGCTAGGAAAATCTACATTTGTGAAAAAACGGACAGATTATTTTTGTGTCCGAAATTCACCGGACAAATATCATTGCTTATAGTTTTCCTTTTGCATTAATAAGAGAATAATTCCTATGCGTGCTTCATGTATTGGGACGTCTTCTGACTCCAGGATTTCATAGAATAACAAATGGATTGTTGGGGGATATCTGAAGCTTCTATGAACAGTTTAATTCACTGAACATTCAGAACAATTGTGGATGAGAAAAAGAAATATATCTTCCTCAATAAACTTTTCTTTTGAAAAAGGAAATGCAATTTATATCATTTGATTCCTATGCATTATGTCGTTCAGTAATTACAGAGAAAAATGAATTTGTTCTTTTTCTCGTAATCTCTAAGTCTTAGAGAGTACATGTTTCTTCAAAATAATCTTTCCTAAGATTTAAAAAAGCAGGTAAATACAAAAATGATGAATTAAAGGAGAGCCAGGGTGACAAATCGAGCTTATGATACCGTTATAATCCTCCTTTTTACAGTAACTAATTCAAATCTTTAGCAGCAACACATTCATTTCCATTTACACTAAAGTGAGAGAGGAAAAACGTGGTTTCTGGAAACACATAAAACAGCATAAGGCTAGTGTATTATAGGACTCAGCCTGCTCAATGCGTGCGTATTTAAGCAGCGAGAGCTGGTCACTCTCCGGAAGGAACTCAAAACGAATACAATGCTAGATGATAGCCCCAAGTAGTGTGTGCAGCCACAGGAAAAGCATCCAAGTAAAAAAAATCTCCCAAAACAATTTTCAAATTGCTTTAAACTTCTTTTTTGGGACAGTGTGATTTTGGTGTGAAGGTAAAGGAATCTGATAAAATGACTCTTTTTCCTTAAAATTATCTTAAAGTAGTATGCAGCCTGAAACTCCCTGGGCACGTCTGCAGCGAGAGGCAGCAGTCCCGAGTGCCCTTTATGCTGTGCCACCAGGCCCGAAATCATGGCATAGGAACACCTCACACAACGGGTGCCGTGGATACCAGAACTGCTCTTGCTGCCATCACGGATGAATGAGGCACCCGACATTCCAAGAGCCATGCTTTGTCCGAGGCATTTTCAATGCATTATTTACTTGAATCCTCATAATCATTTTGTCAAGGAAGCTGGGTTTTACTCTCCCTATATTACCATGGAGGGTATCACACGCCCAGTAAGCTTAATTCGTTTCCTGAGCTGCCCTTGCATTAAGGAACGGAACTGCGCGATGTGAACCCAGTACTCTCCCTCTCTGTAACCTGTGGTCTTAGCCACTACATGTACTTCACTGCTGTTGAAAAGACATTTTTATATTTGATACTGATCACAATATTCAGGACTGAAAGCATAGTCATGATGACGTTATGGCAGGTTTGTGGACAAAGCCAATGCATATACCCGGTGTCTACAAGTCAAAAAATTACTAATACGAAATCTGTTCAGTGATTCCCTTCTTCAATATGAATTCAGAGGAGAGAGTTTTTGCTGAGATGTCAAATGCAGGCAGTTTGAACAGCAGTTGTACTTACTGCGTTTTTACACCCTACAACTCTAAGAAGGAAACCTGCAAAACAGTTTTATGCTCACCAGCTTGGGGTGCTTTTGATTAAATTTCAAGCGTTCAATCCAGTAACCTTTTTTGTCCACGCGTAATTTGTACACAGTTTTGTTTTATTCAGCTAGGAAAATCTACATTTGTCAAAAAACGGACAGATGATTTTGGTGTCCAAAATTCACCGGACAAATATCATTGTTTATAATTTTCATTTGGCATTAATAAAAGAATAATTTCTATGTGCGTTTCGTGAATTGGGACGTCTTCTGACTCCAGGGTTTCATAGAATGACAAATGGATTGTTGGGGGAAATCTGAAGCTTGTATTAAAAGTTTAATTCACTGAACATTCAGAACAATTGTGGGTGAGACAAAGAAATATATCTTCCTCAATAAACTTTTCTTTTGAAAAAGGAAAAACAAATTATATCATTTGAATAATATGCTTTATGTCGTTCAGTAATTACACGGAAAAAGGAATTTGTTCATTTTCTCTTAATCTCTAAGGCTTAGAGAGTACATGTTTCTTGTATATAATCTTTCCTAACATTTAAAGAAGCAGTTAAATAGAAGAATGATGAATGAAAGGAGAGCCATGGTGACAAATCGAGCTTTTGATACCGTTATAATCCTCCTTTTTACAGAAACTAATTCAAATCTTTAGCAGCAACACATTCATTTCCATATATACTAAAATGAGAGAGGGAAAACGTGGTTTCTGGAAACACATAAAACAGCATAAGGCTAGTGTATTATGGGACTCAGCCTGCTTAATGCGCATTTAAGCAGCGAGAGCTGGTCACTCTCCGGAAGGTCCTCAAAACAAATACAATGCTACACGACTTTATTGATAGCCCCAAGTAGTATGTCCAGCCACAGGAAAAGCATCCCAGTAAATTAAATCTTCCAAAACAATTTTCAAATTGCTGTAAACTTCTTTTTTGGATAGTATGCCTTTGGTGTGAAGGTTAAGGAAACTGATAAAACGTCTCTTTTTCCTTAAAATTACCTTAAAGTAGTATGCAGCCTGAAACTCTCTGGGCAATTCTGCAGCGAGAGGCAGCAGTCCTGAGTTCCCTTTATGCTCTGGCACCAGGCCCGAAATCATGGCATAGGAACACCTCACACAGCGAGTGCCATGGATACAAGAACTGCTCTTGCTGCCATCACGGATGACTGATGCACCCGATATTCCAAGCGCCCTGCTTTGTCCGAGGCATTTTCAGTGCATTATTTACTTTAATCCTCATAATCATTTTGTCAAGGAAGGTGGGTTTTATTCTCCCTATACTACCATGGAGGGAATCACACGCCCAGTAAGCTTAATTCGTTTCCTGAGCTGCCCTTGCATTAAGGACGGGAAGTGCGCGATGTGAACCCAGTACTCTCCCTCTCTGTAAACTGTGGTCTTAGCCACTACATGTACTTCACTGCTGTTGAAAAGACATTTTTATATTTGATACTGATCACAATATTCAGGGCTGAAAGCATTGACAAGATGACGTTAGGGCAGTTTGATGGAAAAAGCCACTGCATATACCCAGTGTCTACCTGTCAAAAATTACCCATACGAAATCTTTTCAGTGATTCCCTTCTTCAATATGAATTCAGAGGAGAGAGTTTTCGCTGAGATATCAAGTGCAGTAAGTCTGAACAGCAGTTGTACAAACTGCGTTTTTACACCCCTCAACTCTAAGAAGGAGACCTGCAAAACAGTTTTATGCTCACCAGCTCGGGGTGCTTTTGACTATATTTCAAGCGTTCAATCCATTATCCTTTTTCTGTCCACGCGTAGTTTGTAGACAGTTTTTGTTTTATTCAGCTAGGAAAATCTACATTTGTGAAAAAACGGACAGATTATTTTTGTGTCCGAAATTCACCGGACAAATATCATTGCTTATAGTTTTCCTTTTGCATTAATAAGAGAATAATTCCTATGCGTGCTTCATGTATTGGGACGTCTTCTGACTCCAGGATTTCATAGAATAACAAATGGATTGTTGGGGGATATCTGAAGCTTCTATGAACAGTTTAATTCACTGAACATTCAGAACAATTGTGGGTGAGAAAAAGAAATATATCTTC
Organism: Manis javanica; assembly: GCF_040802235.1. Lineage (NCBI taxonomy): Eukaryota > Metazoa > Chordata > Mammalia > Pholidota > Manidae > Manis > Manis javanica. The sequence goes on along the minus strand of NC_133156.1, from coordinate 33,141,573 downwards.
CTCAATAAACTTTTCTTTTGAAAAAGGAAATGCAATTTATATCATTTGATTCCTATGCATTATGTCGTTCAGTAATTACAGAGAAAAATGAATTTGTTCTTTTTCTCGTAATCTCTAAGTCTTAGAGAGTACATGTTTCTTCAAAATAATCTTTCCTAAGATTTAAAAAAGCAGGTAAATACAAAAATGATGAATTAAAGGAGAGCCAGGGTGACAAATCGAGCTTATGATACCGTTATAATCCTCCTTTTTACAGTAACTAATTCAAATCTTTAGCAGCAACACATTCATTTCCATTTACACTAAAGTGAGAGAGGAAAAACGTGGTTTCTGGAAACACATAAAACAGCATAAGGCTAGTGTATTATGGGACTCAGCCTGCTCAATGCGTGCGTATTTAAGCAGCGAGAGCTGGTCACTCTCCGGAAGGAACTCAAAACGAATACAATGCTAGATGATAGCCCCAAGTAGTGTGTGCAGCCACAGGAAAAGCATCCAAGTAAAAAAAATCTCCCAAAACAATTTTCAAATTGCTTTAAACTTCTTTTTTGGGACAGTGTGATTTTGGTGTGAAGGTAAAGGAATCTGATAAAATGAGTCTTTTTCCTTAAAATTATCTTAAAGTAGTATGCAGCCTGAAACTCCCTGGGCACGTCTGCAGCGAGAGGCAGCAGTCCCGAGTGCCCTTTATGCTGTGCCACCAGGCCCGAAATCATGGCATAGGAACACCTCACACAACGGGTGCCGTGGATACCAGAACTGCTCTTGCTGCCATCACGGATGAATGAGGCACCCGACATTCCAAGAGCCATGCTTTGTCCGAGGCATTTTCAATGCATTATTTACTTGAATCCTCATAATCATTTTGTCAAGGAAGCTGGGTTTTACTCTCCCTATATTACCATGGAGGGTATCACACGCCCAGTAAGCTTAATTCGTTTCCTGAGCTGCCCTTGCATTAAGGAACGGAACTGCGCGATGTGAACCCAGTACTCTCCCTCTCTGTAACCTGTGGTCTTAGCCACTACATGTACTTCACTGCTGTTGAAAAGACATTTTTATATTTGATACTGATCACAATATTCAGGACTGAAAGCATAGTCATGATGACGTTATGGCAGGTTTGTGGACAAAGCCAATGCATATACCCGGTGTCTACAAGTCAAAAAATTACTAATACGAAATCTGTTCAGTGATTCCCTTCTTCAATATGAATTCAGAGGAGAGAGTTTTTGCTGAGATGTCAAATGCAGGCAGTTTGAACAGCAGTTGTACTTACTGCGTTTTTACACCCTACAACTCTAAGAAGGAAACCTGCAAAACAGTTTTATGCTCACCAGCTTGGGGTGCTTTTGATTAAATTTCAAGCGTTCAATCCAGTAACCTTTTTTGTCCACGCGTAATTTGTACACAGTTTTGTTTTATTCAGCTAGGAAAATCTACATTTGTCAAAAAACGGACAGATGATTTTGGTGTCCAAAATTCACCGGACAAATATCATTGTTTATAATTTTCATTTGGCATTAATAAAAGAATAATTTCTATGTGCGTTTCGTGAATTGGGACGTCTTCTGACTCCAGGGTTTCATAGAATGACAAATGGATTGTTGGGGGAAATCTGAAGCTTGTATTAAAAGTTTAATTCACTGAACATTCAGAACAATTGTGGGTGAGACAAAGAAATATATCTTCCTCAATAAACTTTTCTTTTGAAAAAGGAAAAACAAATTATATCATTTGAATAATATGCTTTATGTCGTTCAGTAATTACACGGAAAAAGGAATTTGTTCATTTTCTCTTAATCTCTAAGGCTTAGAGAGTACATGTTTCTTGTATATAATCTTTCCTAACATTTAAAGAAGCAGTTAAATAGAAGAATGATGAATGAAAGGAGAGCCATGGTGACAAATCGAGCTTTTGATACCGTTATAATCCTCCTTTTTACAGAAACTCATTCAAATCTTTAGCAGCAACACATTCATTTCCATATATACTAAAATGAGAGAGGGAAAACGTGGTTTCTGGAAACACATAAAACAGCATAAGGCTAGTGTATTATGGGACTCAGCCTGCTTAATGCGCATTTAAGCAGCGAGAGCTGGTCACTCTCCGGAAGGACCTCAAAACGAATACAATGCTACACGACTTTATTGATAGCCCCAAGTAGTATGTCCAGCCACAGGAAAAGCATCCCAGTAAATTAAATCTTCCAAAACAATTTTCAAATTGCTGTAAACTTCTTTTTTGGATAGTATGCCTTTGGTGTGAAGGTTAAGGAAACTGATAAAACGTCTCTTTTTCCTTAAAATTACCTTAAAGTAGTATGCAGCCTGAAACTCTCTGGGCAATTCTGCAGCGAGAGGCAGCAGTCCTGAGTTCCCTTTATGCTCTGGCACCAGGCCCGAAATCATGGCATAGGAACACCTCACACAGCGAGTGCCATGGATACAAGAACTGCTCTTGCTGCCATCACGGATGACTGATGAACCCGATATTCCAAGCGCCCTGCTTTGTCCGAGGCATTTTCAGTGCATTATTTACTTTAATCCTCATAATCATTTTGTCAAGGAAGGTGGGTTTTTTTGTCCCTATACAACCATGGAGCGAATCACACGCCCAGTAAGCTTAATTCGTTTCCTGAGCTGCCCTTGCATTAAGGAAGGGAAGTGCGCGATGTGAACCCAGTACTCTCCCTCTCTGTAAACTGTGGTCTTAGCCACTACATGTACTTCACTGCTGTTGAAAAGACATTTTTATATTTGATACTGATCACAATATTCAGGGCTGAAAGCATTGACAAGATGACGTTAGGGCGGTTTGATGGAAAAAGCCACTGGATATACCCAGTGTCTACCTGTCAAAAAATTACCCATACGAAATCTTTTCAGTGATTCCCTTCTTCAATATGAATTCAGAGGAGAGAGTTTTCGCTGAGATATCAAGTGCAGTAAGTCTGAACAGCAGTTGTACAAACTGCGTTTTTACACCCCTCAACTCTAAGAAGGAGACCTGCAAAACAGTTTTATGCTCACCAGCTCGGGGTGCTTTTGACTATATTTCAAGCGTTCAATCCATTATCCTTTTTCTGTCCACGCGTAGTTTGTAGACAGTTTTGTTTTATTCAGCTAGGAAAATCTACATTTGTGAAAAAACGGACAGATTATTTTTGTGTCCGAAATTCACCGGACAAATATCATTGCTTATAGTTTTCCTTTTGCCATTAATAAGAGAATAATTTCTATGCGTGCTTCATGTATTGGGGCGTCTTCTGACTCCAGGATTTCATAGAATAACAAATGGATTGTTGGGGGATATCTGAAGCTTCTATGAACAGTTTAATTCACTGAACATTCAGAACAATTGTGGGTGAGAAAAAGAAATATATCTTCCTCAATAAACTTTTCTGTTGAAAAAGGAAATGCAATTTATATCATTTGATTCCTATGCATTATGTCGTTCAGTAATTACAGAGAAAAATGAATTTGTTCTTTTTCTCGTAATCTCTAAGGCTTAGAGAGTACATGTTTCTTCAAAATAATCTTTCCTAAGATTTAAAAAAGCAGGTAAATACAAAAATGATGAATTAAAGGAGAGCCAGGGTGACAAATCGAGCTTATGATACCGTTATAATCCTCCTTTTTACAGTAACTAATTCAAATCTTTAGCAGCAACACATTCATTTCCATTTACACTAAAGTGAGAGAGGAAAAACGTGGTTTCTGGAAACACATAAAACAGCATAAGGCTAGTGTATTATGGGACTCAGCCTGCTCAATGCGTGCGTATTTAAGCAGCGAGAGCTGGTCACTCTCCGGAAGGAACTCAAAACGAATACAATGCTAGATGATAGCCCCAAGTAGTATGTGCAGCCACAGGAAAAGCATCCAAGTAAAAAAAATCTTCCAAAACAATTTTCAAATTGCTTTAAACTTCTTTTTTGGGACAGTGTGATTTTGGTGTGAAGGTAAAGGAATCTGATAAAATGAGTCTTTTTCCTTAAAATTATCTTAAAGTAGTATGCAGCCTGAAACTCCCTGGGCACGTCTGCAGCGAGAGGCAGCAGTCCCGAGTGCCCTTTATGCTGTGCCACCAGGCCCGAAATCATGGCATAGGAACACCTCACACAACGGGTGCCGTGGATACCAGAACTGCTCTTGCTGCCATCACGGATGAATGAGGCACCCGACATTCCAAGAGCCATGCTTTGTCCGAGGCATTTTCAATGCATTATTTACTTGAATCCTCATAATCATTTTGTCAAGGAAGCTGGGTTTTACTCTCCCTATATTACCATGGAGGGTATCACACGCCCAGTAAGCTTAATTCGTTTCCTGAGCTGCCCTTGCATTAAGGAACGGAACTGCGCGATGTGAACCCAGTACTCTCCCTCTCTGTAACCTGTGGTCTTAGCCACTACATGTACTTCACTGCTGTTGAAAAGACATTTTTATATTTGATACTGATCACAATATTCAGGACTGAAAGCATAGTCATGATGACGTTATGGCAGGTTTGTGGACAAAGCCAATGCATATACCCGGTGTCTACAAGTCAAAAAATTACTAATACGAAATCTGTTCAGTGATTCCCTTCTTCAATATGAATTCAGAGGAGAGAGTTTTTGCTGAGATGTCAAATGCAGGCAGTTTGAACAGCAGTTGTACTTACTGCGTTTTTACACCCTACAACTCTAAGAAGGAAACCTGCAAAACAGTTTTATGCTCACCAGCTTGGGGTGCTTTTGATTAAATTTCAAGCGTTCAATCCAGTAACCTTTTTTGTCCACGCGTAATTTGTACACAGTTTTGTTTTATTCAGCTAGGAAAATCTACATTTGTCAAAAAACGGACAGATGATTTTGGTGTCCAAAATTCACCGGACAAATATCATTGTTTATAATTTTCATTTGGCATTAATAAAAGAATAATTTCTATGTGCGTTTCGTGAATTGGGACGTCTTCTGACTCCAGGGTTTCATAGAATGACAAATGGATTGTTGGGGGAAATCTGAAGCTTGTATTAAAAGTTTAATTCACTGAACATTCAGAACAATTGTGGGTGAGACAAAGAAATATATCTTCCTCAATAAACTTTTCTTTTGAAAAAGGAAAAACAAATTATATCATTTGAATAATATGCTTTATGTCGTTCAGTAATTACACGGAAAAAGGAATTTGTTCATTTTCTCTTAATCTCTAAGGCTTAGAGAGTACATGTTTCTTGTATATAATCTTTCCTAACATTTAAAGAAGCAGTTAAATAGAAGAATGATGAATGAAAGGAGAGCCATGGTGACAAATCGAGCTTTTGATACCGTTATAATCCTCCTTTTTACAGAAACTAATTCAAATCTTTAGCAGCAACACATTCATTTCCATATATACTAAAATGAGAGAGGGAAAACGTGGTTTCTGGAAACACATAAAACAGCATAAGGCTAGTGTATTATGGGACTCAGCCTGCTTAATGCGCATTTAAGCAGCGAGAGCTGGTCACTCTCCGGAAGGACCTCAAAACGAATACAATGCTACACGACTTTATTGATAGCCCCAAGTAGTATGTCCAGCCACAGGAAAAGCATCCCAGTAAATTAAATCTTCCAAAACAATTTTCAAATTGCTGTAAACTTCTTTTTGTGGATAGTATGCCTTTGGTGTGAAGGTTAAGGAAACTGATAAAACGTCTCTTTTTCCTTAAAATTACCTTAAAGTAGTATGCAGCCTGAAACTCTCTGGGCAATTCTGCAGCGAGAGGCAGCAGTCCTGAGTTCCCTTTATGCTCTGGCACCAGGCCCGAAATCATGGCATAGGAACACCTCACACAGCGAGTGCCATGGATACAAGAACTGCTCTTGCTGCCATCACGGATGACTGATGCACCCGATATTCCAAGCGCCCTGCTTTGTCCGAGGCATTTTCAGTGCATTATTTACTTTAATCCTCATAATCATTTTGTCAAGGAAGGTGGGTTTTATTCTCCCTATACTACCATGGAGGGAATCACACGCCCAGTAAGCTTAATTCGTTTCCTGAGCTTCCCTTGCATTAAGGACGGGAAGTGCGCGATGTGAACCCAGTACTCTCCCTCTCTGTAAACTGTGGTCTTAGCCACTACATGTACTTCACTGCTGTTGAAAAGACATTTTTATATTTGATACTGATCACAATATTCAGGGCTGAAAGCATTGACAAGATGACGTTAGGGCAGTTTGATGGAAAAAGCCACTGCATATACCCAGTGTCTACCTGTCAAAAAATTACCCATACGAAATCTTTTCAGTGATTCCCTTCTTCAATATGAATTCAGAGGAGAGAGTTTTCGCTGAGATATCAAGTGCAGTAAGTCTGAACAGCAGTTGTACAAACTGCGTTTTTACACCCCTCAACTCTAAGAAGGAGACCTGCAAAACAGTTTTATGCTCACCAGCTCGGGGTGCTTTTGACTATATTTCAAGCGTTCAATCCATTATCCTTTTTTTGTCCACGCGTAATTTGTAGACACCTTTTGTTTATTCAGCTAGGAAAATCTACATTTGTGAAAAAACGGACAGATTATTTTTGTGTCCGAAATTCACCGGACAAATATCATTGCTTATAGTTTTCCTTTTGCCATTAATAAGAGAATAATTTCTATGCGTGCTTCATGTATTGGGACGTCTTCTGACTCCAGGATTTCATAGAATAACAAATGGATTGTTGGGGGATATCTGAAGCTTCTATGAACAGTTTAATTCACTGAACATTCAGAACAATTGTGGGTGAGAAAAAGAAATATATCTTCCTCAATAAACTTTTCTTTTGAAAAAGGAAATGCAATTTATATCATTTGATTCCTATGCATTATGTCGTTCAGTAATTGCAGAGAAAAATGAATTTGTTCTTTTTCTCGTAATCTCTAAGGCTTAGAGAGTACATGTTTCTTCAAAATAATCTTTCCTAAGATTTAAAAAAGCAGGTAAATACAAAAATGATGAATTAAAGGAGAGCCAGGGTGACAAATCGAGCTTATGATACCGTTATAATCCTCCTTTTTACAGTAACTAATTCAAATCTTTAGCAGCAACACATTCATTTCCATTTACACTAAAGTGAGAGAGGAAAAACGTGGTTTCTGGAAACACATAAAACAGCATAAGGCTAGTGAATTATGGGACTCAGCCTGCTCAATGCGTGCGTATTTAAGCAGCGAGAGCTGGTCACCCTCCGGAAGGAACTCAAAACGAATACAATGCTAGATGATAGCCCCAAGTAGTATGTGCAGCCACAGGAAAAGCATCCAAGTAAAAAAAATCTTCCAAAACAATTTTCAAATTGCTTTCAACTTCTTTTTTGGGACAGTATGATTTTGGTGTGAAGGTAAAGGAATCTGATAAAATGACTCTTTTTCCTTAAAATTATCTTAAAGTAGTATGCAGCCTGAAACTCCCTGGGCACGTCTGCAGCGAGAGGCAGCAGTCCCGAGTGCCCTTTATGCTGTGCCACCAGGCCCGAAATCATGGCATAGGAACACCTCACACAACGGGTGCCGTGGATACCAGAACTGCTCTTGCTGCCATCACGGATGAATGAGGCACCCGACATTCCAAGAGCCATGCTTTGTCCGAGGCATTTTCAATGCATTATTTACTTGAATCCTCATAATCATTTTGTCAAGGAAGCTGGGTTTTACTCTCCCTATATTACCATGGAGGGTATCACACGCCCAGTAAGCTTAATTCGTTTCCTGAGCTGCCCTTGCATTAAGGAACGGAACTGCGCGATGTGAACCCAGTACTCTCCCTCTCTGTAACCTGTGGTCTTAGCCACTACATGTACTTCACTGCTGTTGAAAAGACATTTTTATATTTGATACTGATCACAATATTCAGGACTGAAAGCATAGTCATGATGACGTTATGGCAGGTTTGTGGACAAAGCCAATGCATATACCCGGTGTCTACAAGTCAAAAAATTACTAATACGAAATCTGTTCAGTGATTCCCTTCTTCAATATGAATTCAGAGGAGAGAGTTTTTGCTGAGATGTCAAATGCAGGCAGTTTGAACAGCAGTTGTACTTACTGCGTTTTTACACCCTACAACTCTAAGAAGGAAACCTGCAAAACAGTTTTATGCTCACCAGCTTGGGGTGCTTTTGATTAAATTTCAAGCGTTCAATCCAGTAACCTTTTTTGTCCACGCGTAATTTGTACACAGTTTTGTTTTATTCAGCTAGGAAAATCTACATTTGTCAAAAAACGGACAGATGATTTTGGTGTCCAAAATTCACCGGACAAATATCATTGTTTATAATTTTCACTTGGCATTAATAAAAGAATAATTTCTATGTGCGTTTCGTGAATTGGGACGTCTTCTGACTCCAGGGTTTCATAGAATGACAAATGGATTGTTGGGGGAAATCTGAAGCTTGTATTAAAAGTTTAATTCACTGAACATTCAGAACAATTGTGGGTGAGACAAAGAAATATATCTTCCTCAATAAACTTTTCTTTTGAAAAAGGAAAAACAAATTATATCATTTGAATAATATGCTTTATGTCGTTCAGTAATTACACGGAAAAAGGAATTTGTTCTTTTTCTCTTAATCTCTAAGGCTTAGAGAGTACATGTTTCTTGTATGTAATCTTTCCTAACATTTAAAGAAGCAGCTAAATAGAAGAATGATGAATGAAAGGAGAGCCATGGTGACAAATCGAGCTTTTGATACCGTTATAATCCTCCTTTTTACAGTAACTCATTCAAATCTTTAGCAGCAACACATTCATTTCCATATATACTAAAATGAGAGAGGGAAAACGTGGTTTCTGGAAACACATAAAACAGCATAAGGCTAGTGTATTATGGGACTCAGCCTGCTTAATGCGCATTTAAGCAGCGAGAGCTGGTCACTCTCCGGAAGGACCTCAAAACGAATACAATGCTACACGACTTTATTGATAGCCCCAAGTAGTATGTCCAGCCACAGGAAAAGCATCCCAGTAAATTAAATCTTCCAAAACAATTTTCAAATTGCTGTAAACTTCTTTTTTGGATAGTATGCCTTTGGTGTGAAGGTTAAGGAAACTGATAAAACGTCTCTTTTTCCTTAAAATTACCTTAAAGTAGTATGCAGCCTGAAACTCTCTGGGCAATTCTGCAGCGAGAGGCAGCAGTCCTGAGTTCCCTTTATGCTCTGGCACCAGGCCCGAAATCATGGCATAGGAACACCTCACACAGCGAGTGCCATGGATACAAGAACTGCTCTTGCTGCCATCACGGATGACTGATGCACCCGATATTCCAAGCGCCCTGCTTTGTCCGAGGCATTTTCAGTGCATTATTTACTTTAATCCTCATAATCATTTTGTCAAGGAAGGTGGGTTTTATTCTCCCTATACTACCATGGAGGGAATCACACGCCCAGTAAGCTTAATTCGTTTCCTGAGCTTCCCTTGCATTAAGGACGGGAAGTGCGCGATGTGAACCCAGTACTCTCCCTCTCTGTAAACTGTGGTCTTAGCCACTACATGTACTTCACTGCTGTTGAAAAGACATTTTTATATTTGATACTGATCACAATATTCAGGGCTGAAAGCATTGACAAGATGACGTTAGGGCAGTTTGATGGAAAAAGCCACTGCATATACCCAGTGTCTACCTGTCAAAAAATTACCCATACGAAATCTTTTCAGTGATTCCCTTCTTCAATATGAATTCAGAGGAGAGAGTTTTCGCTGAGATATCAAGTGCAGTAAGTCTGAACAGCAGTTGTACAAACTGCGTTTTTACACCCCTCAACTCTAAGAAGGAGACCTGCAAAACAGTTTTATGCTCACCAGCTCGGGGTGCTTTTGACTATATTTCAAGCGTTCAATCCATTATCCTTTTTTTGTCCACGCGTAATTTGTAGACACCTTTTGTTTATTCAGCTAGGAAAATCTACATTTGTGAAAAAACGGACAGATTATTTTTGTGTCCGAAATTCACCGGACAAATATCATTGCTTATAGTTTTCCTTTTGCCATTAATAAGAGAATAATTTCTATGCGTGCTTCATGTATTGGGACGTCTTCTGACTCCAGGATTTCATAGAATAACAAATGGATTGTTGGGGGATATCTGAAGCTTCTATGAACAGTTTAATTCACTGAACATTCAGAACAATTGTGGGTGAGAAAAAGAAATATATCTTCCTCAATAAACTTTTCTTTTGAAAAAGGAAATGCAATTTATATCATTTGATTCCTATGCATTATGTCGTTCAGTAATTGCAGAGAAAAATGAATTTGTTCTTTTTCTCGTAATCTCTAAGGCTTAGAGAGTACATGTTTCTTCAAAATAATCTTTCCTAAGATTTAAAAAAGCAGGTAAATACAAAAATGATGAATTAAAGGAGAGCCAGGGTGACAAATCGAGCTTATGATACCGTTATAATCCTCCTTTTTACAGTAACTAATTCAAATCTTTAGCAGCAACACATTCATTTCCATTTACACTAAAGTGAGAGAGGAAAAACGTGGTTTCTGGAAACACATAAAACAGCATAAGGCTAGTGAATTATGGGACTCAGCCTGCTCAATGCGTGCGTATTTAAGCAGCGAGAGCTGTTCACCCTCCGGAAGGAACTCAAAACGAATACAATGCTAGATGATAGCCCCAAGTAGTATGTCCAGCCACAGGAAAAGCATCCCAGTAAATTAAATCTTCCAAAACAATTTTCAAATTGCTGTAAACTTCTTTTTTGGATAGTATGCCTTTGGTGTGAAGGTTAAGGAAACTGATAAAACGTCTCTTTTTCCTTAAAATTACCTTAAAGTAGTATGCAGCCTGAAACTCTCTGGGCAATTCTGCAGCGAGAGGCAGCAGTCCTGAGTTCCCTTTATGCTCTGGCACCAGGCCCGAAATCATGGCATAGGAACACCTCACACAGCGAGTGCCATGGATACAAGAACTGCTCTTGCTGCCATCACGGATGACTGATGCACCCGATATTCCAAGCGCCCTGCTTTGTCCGAGGCATTTTCAGTGCATTATTTACTTTAATCCTCATAATCATTTTGTCAAGGAAGGTGGGTTTTATTCTCCCTATACTACCATGGAGGGAATCACACGCCCAGTAAGCTTAATTCGTTTCCTGAGCTTCCCTTGCATTAAGGACGGGAAGTGCGCGATGTGAACCCAGTACTCTCCCTCTCTGTAAACTGTGGTCTTAGCCACTACATGTACTTCACTGCTGTTGAAAAGACATTTTTATATTTGATACTGATCACAATATTCAGGGCTGAAAGCATTGACAAGATGACGTTAGGGCAGTTTGATGGAAAAAGCCACTGCATATACCCAGTGTCTACCTGTCAAAAAATTACCCATACGAAATCTTTTCAGTGATTCCCTTCTTCAATATGAATTCAGAGGAGAGAGTTTTCGCTGAGATATCAAGTGCAGTAAGTCTGAACAGCAGTTGTACAAACTGCGTTTTTACACCCCTCAACTCTAAGAAGGAGACCTGCAAAACAGTTTTATGCTCACCAGCTCGGGGTGCTTTTGACTATATTTCAAGCGTTCAATCCATTATCCTTTTTTTGTCCACGCGTAATTTGTAGACACCTTTTGTTTATTCAGCTAGGAAAATCTACATTTGTGAAAAAACGGACAGATTATTTTTGTGTCCGAAATTCACCGGACAAATATCATTGCTTATAGTTTTCCTTTTGCCATTAATAAGAGAATAATTTCTACGCGTGCTTCATGTATTGGGACGTCTTCTGACTCCAGGATTTCATAGAATAACAAATGGATTGTTGGGGGATATCTGAAGCTTCTATGAACAGTTTAATTCACTGAACATTCAGAACAATTGTGGGTGAGAAAAAGAAATATATCTTCCTCAATAAACTTTTCTTTTGAAAAAGGAAATGCAATTTATATCATTTGATTCCTATGCATTATGTCGTTCAGTAATTGCAGAGAAAAATGAATTTGTTCTTTTTCTCGTAATCTCTAAGGCTTAGAGAGTACATGTTTCTTCAAAATAATCTTTCCTAAGATTTAAAAAAGCAGGTAAATACAAAAATGATGAATTAAAGGAGAGCCAGGGTGAGAAATCGAGCTTATGATACCGTTATAATCCTCCTTTTTACAGTAACTAATTCAAATCTTTAGCAGCAACACATTCATTTCCATTTACACTAAAGTGAGAGAGGAAAAACGTGGTTTCTGGAAACACATAAAACAGCATAAGGCTAGTGAATTATGGGACTCAGCCTGCTCAATGCGTGCGTATTTAAGCAGCGAGAGCTGGTCACCCTCCGGAAGGAACTCAAAACGAATACAATGCTAGATGATAGCCCCAAGTAGTATGTCCAGCCACAGGAAAAGCATCCCAGTAAATTAAATCTTCCAAAACAATTTTCAAATTGCTGTAAACTTCTTTTTTGGATAGTATGCCTTTGGTGTGAAGGTTAAGGAAACTGATAAAACGTCTCTTTTTCCTTAAAATTACCTTAAAGTAGTATGCAGCCTGAAACTCTCTGGGCAATTCTGCAGCGAGAGGCAGCAGTCCTGAGTTCCCTTTATGCTCTGGCACCAGGCCCGAAATCATGGCATAGGAACACCTCACACAGCGAGTGCCATGGATACAAGAACTGCTCTTGCTGCCATCACGGATGACTGATGCACCCGATATTCCAAGCGCCCTGCTTTGTCCGAGGCATTTTCAGTGCATTATTTACTTTAATCCTCATAATCATTTTGTCAAGGAAGGTGGGTTTTATTCTCCCTATACTACCATGGAGGGAATCACACGCCCAGTAAGCTTAATTCGTTTCCTGAGCTTCCCTTGCATTAAGGACGGGAAGTGCGCGATGTGAACCCAGTACTCTCCCTCTCTGTAAACTGTGGTCTTAGCCACTACATGTACTTCACTGCTGTTGAAAAGACATTTTTATATTTGATACTGATCACAATATTCAGGGCTGAAAGCATTGACAAGATGACGTTAGGGCAGTTTGATGGAAAAAGCCACTGCATATACCCAGTGTCTACCTGTCAAAAAATTACCCATACGAAATCTTTTCAGTGATTCCCTTCTTCAATATGAATTCAGAGGAGAGAGTTTTCGCTGAGATATCAAGTGCAGTAAGTCTGAACAGCAGTTGTACAAACTGCGTTTTTACACCCCTCAACTCTAAGAAGGAGACCTGCAAAACAGTTTTATGCTCACCAGCTCGGGGTGCTTTTGACTATATTTCAAGCGTTCAATCCATTATCCTTTTTTTGTCCACGCGTAATTTGTAGACACCTTTTGTTTATTCAGCTAGGAAAATCTACATTTGTGAAAAAACGGACAGATTATTTTTGTGTCCGAAATTCACCGGACAAATATCATTGCTTATAGTTTTCCTTTTGCCATTAATAAGAGAATAATTTCTACGCGTGCTTCATGTATTGGGACGTCTTCTGACTCCAGGATTTCATAGAATAACAAATGGATTGTTGGGGGATATCTGAAGCTTCTATGAACAGTTTAATTCACTGAACATTCAGAACAATTGTGGGTGAGAAAAAGAAATATATCTTCCTCAATAAACTTTTCTTTTGAAAAAGGAAATGCAATTTATATCATTTGATTCCTATGCATTATGTCGTTCAGTAATTGCAGAGAAAAATGAATTTGTTCTTTTTCTCGTAATCTCTAAGGCTTAGAGAGTACATGTTTCTTCAAAATAATCTTTCCTAAGATTTAAAAAAGCAGGTAAATACAAAAATGATGAATTAAAGGAGAGCCAGGGTGACAAATCGAGCTTATGATACCGTTATAATCCTCCTTTTTACAGTAACTAATTCAAATCTTTAGCAGCAACACATTCATTTCCATTTACACTAAAGTGAGAGAGGAAAAACGTGGTTTCTGGAAACACATAAAACAGCATAAGGCTAGTGAATTATGGGACTCAGCCTGCTCAATGCGTGCGTATTTAAGCAGCGAGAGCTGGTCACCCTCCGGAAGGAACTCAAAACGAATACAATGCTAGATGAGAGCCCCAAGTAGTATGTCCAGCCACAGGAAAAGCATCCCAGTAAATTAAATCTTCCAAAACAATTTTCAAATTGCTGTAAACTTCTTTTTTGGATAGTATGCCTTTGGTGTGAAGGTTAAGGAAACTGATAAAACGTCTCTTTTTCCTTAAAATTACCTTAAAGTAGTATGCAGCCTGAAACTCTCTGGGCAATTCTGCAGCGAGAGGCAGCAGTCCTGAGTTCCCTTTATGCTCTGGCACCAGGCCCGAAATCATGGCATAGGAACACCTCACACAGCGAGTGCCATGGATACAAGAACTGCTCTTGCTGCCATCACGGATGACTGATGCACCCGATATTCCAAGCGCCCTGCTTTGTCCGAGGCATTTTCAGTGCATTATTTACTTTAATCCTCATAATCATTTTGTCAAGGAAGGTGGGTTTTATTCTCCCTATACTACCATGGAGGGAATCACACGCCCAGTAAGCTTAATTCGTTTCCTGAGCTTCCCTTGCATTAAGGACGGGAAGTGCGCGATGTGAACCCAGTACTCTGCCTCTCTGTAAACTGTGGTCTTAGCCACTACATGTACTTCACTGCTGTTGAAAAGACATTTTTATATTTGATACTGATCACAATATTCAGGGCTGAAAGCATTGACAAGATGACGTTAGGGCAGTTTGATGGAAAAAGCCACTGCATATACCCAGTGTCTACCTGTCAAAAAATTACCCATACGAAATCTTTTCAGTGATTCCCTTCTTCAATATGAATTCAGAGGAGAGAGTTTTCGCTGAGATATCAAGTGCAGTAAGTCTGAACAGCAGTTGTACAAACTGCGTTTTTACACCCCTCAACTCTAAGAAGGAGACCTGCAAAACAGTTTTATGCTCACCAGCTCGGGGTGCTTTTGACTATATTTCAAGCGTTCAATCCATTATCCTTTTTTTGTCCACGCGTAATTTGTAGACACCTTTTGTTTATTCAGCTAGGAAAATCTACATTTGTGAAAAAACGGACAGATTATTTTTGTGTCCGAAATTCACCGGACAAATATCATTGCTTATAGTTTTCCTTTTGCCATTAATAAGAGAATAATTTCTATGCGTGCTTCATGTATTGGGACGTCTTCTGACTCCAGGATTTCATAGAATAACAAATGGATTGTTGGGGGATATCTGAAGCTTCTATGAACAGTTTAATTCACTGAACATTCAGAACAATTGTGGGTGAGAAAAAGAAATATATCTTCCTCAATAAACTTTTCTTTTGAAAAAGGAAATGCAATTTATATCATTTGATTCCTATGCATTATGTCGTTCAGTAATTGCAGAGAAAAATGAATTTGTTCTTTTTCTCGTAATCTCTAAGGCTTAGAGAGTACATGTTTCTTCAAAATAATCTTTCCTAAGATTTAAAAAAGCAGGTAAATACAAAAATGATGAATTAAAGGAGAGCCAGGGTGACAAATCGAGCTTATGATACCGTTATAATCCTCCTTTTTACAGTAACTAATTCAAATCTTTAGCAGCAACACATTCATTTCCATTTACACTAAAGTGAGAGAGGAAAAACGTGGTTTCTGGAAACACATAAAACAGCATAAGGCTAGTGAATTATGGGACTCAGCCTGCTCAATGCGTGCGTATTTAAGCAGCGAGAGCTGGTCACCCTCCGGAAGGAACTCAAAACGAATACAATGCTAGATGATAGCCCCAAGTAGTATGTGCAGCCACAGGAAAAGCATCCAAGTAAAAAAAATCTTCCAAAACAATTTTCAAATTGCTTTCAACTTCTTTTTTGGGACAGTATGATTTTGGTGTGAAGGTAAAGGAATCTGATAAAATGACTCTTTTTCCTTAAAATTATCTTAAAGTAGTATGCAGCCTGAAACTCCCTGGGCACGTCTGCAGCGAGAGGCAGCAGTCCCGAGTGCCCTTTATGCTGTGCCACCAGGCCCGAAATCATGGCATAGGAACACCTCACACAACGGGTGCCGTGGATACCAGAACTGCTCTTGCTGCCATCACGGATGAATGAGGCACCCGACATTCCAAGAGCCATGCTTTGTCCGAGGCATTTTCAATGCATTATTTACTTGAATCCTCATAATCATTTTGTCAAGGAAGCTGGGTTTTACTCTCCCTATATTACCATGGAGGGTATCACACGCCCAGTAAGCTTAATTCGTTTCCTGAGCTGCCCTTGCATTAAGGAACGGAACTGCGCGATGTGAACCCAGTACTCTCCCTCTCTGTAACCTGTGGTCTTAGCCACTACATGTACTTCACTGCTGTTGAAAAGACATTTTTATATTTGATACTGATCACAATATTCAGGACTGAAAGCATAGTCATGATGACGTTATGGCAGGTTTGTGGACAAAGCCAATGCATATACCCGGTGTCTACAAGTCAAAAAATTACTAATACGAAATCTGTTCAGTGATTCCCTTCTTCAATATGAATTCAGAGGAGAGAGTTTTTGCTGAGATGTCAAATGCAGGCAGTTTGAACAGCAGTTGTACTTACTGCGTTTTTACACCCTACAACTCTAAGAAGGAAACCTGCAAAACAGTTTTATGCTCACCAGCTTGGGGTGCTTTTGATTAAATTTCAAGCGTTCAATCCAGTAACCTTTTTTGTCCACGCGTAATTTGTACACAGTTTTGTTTTATTCAGCTAGGAAAATCTACATTTGTCAAAAAACGGACAGATGATTTTGGTGTCCAAAATTCACCGGACAAATATCATTGTTTATAATTTTCATTTGGCATTAATAAAAGAATAATTTCTATGTGCGTTTCGTGAATTGGGACGTCTTCTGACTCCAGGGTTTCATAGAATGACAAATGGATTGTTGGGGGAAATCTGAAGCTTGTATTAAAAGTTTAATTCACTGAACATTCAGAACAATTGTGGGTGAGACAAAGAAATATATCTTCCTCAATAAACTTTTCTTTTGAAAAAGGAAAAACAAATTATATCATTTGAATAATATGCTTTATGTCGTTCAGTAATTACACGGAAAAAGGAATTTGTTCTTTTTCTCTTAATCTCTAAGGCTTAGAGAGTACATGTTTCTTGTATATAATCTTTCCTAACATTTAAAGAAGCAGCTAAATAGAAGAATGATGAATGAAAGGAGAGCCATGGTGACAAATCGAGCTTTTGATACCGTTATAATCCTCCTTTTTACAGTAACTCATTCAAATCTTTAGCAGCAACACATTCATTTCCATATATACTAAAATGAGAGAGGGAAAACGTGGTTTCCGGAAACACATAAAACAGCATAAGGCTAGTGTATTATGGGACTCAGCCTGCTTAATGCGCATTTAAGCAGCGAGAGCTGGTCACTCTCCGGAAGGACCTCAAAACGAATACAATGCTACACGACTTTATTGATAGCCCCAAGTAGTATGTCCAGCCACAGGAAAAGCATCCCAGTAAATTAAATCTTCCAAAACAATTTTCAAATTGCTGTAAACTTCTTTTTTGGATAGTATGCCTTTGGTGTGAAGGTTAAGGAAACTGATAAAACGTCTCTTTTTCCTTAAAATTACCTTAAAGTAGTATGCAGCCTGAAACTCTCTGGGCAATTCTGCAGCGAGAGGCAGCAGTCCTGAGTTCCCTTTATGCTCTGGCACCAGGCCCGAAATCATGGCATAGGAACACCTCACACAGCGAGTGCCATGGATACAAGAACTGCTCTTGCTGCCATCACGGATGACTGATGCACCCGATATTCCAAGCGCCCTGCTTTGTCCGAGGCATTTTCAGTGCATTATTTACTTTAATCCCCATAATCATTTTGTCAAGGAAGGTGGGTTTTATTCTCCCTATACTACCATGGAGGGAATCACACGCCCAGTAAGCTTAATTCGTTTCCTGAGCTTCCCTTGCATTAAGGACGGGAAGTGCGCGATGTGAACCCAGTACTCTGCCTCTCTGTAAACTGTGGTCTTAGCCACTACATGTACTTCACTGCTGTTGAAAATACATTTTTATATTTGATACTGATCACAATATTCAGGGCTGAAAGCATTGACAAGATGACGTTAGGGCAGTTTGATGGAAAAAGCCACTGCATATACCCAGTGTCTACCTGTCAAAAAATTACCCATACGAAATCTTTTCAGTGATTCCCTTCTTCAATATGAATTCAGAGGAGAGAGTTTTCGCTGAGATATCAAGTGCAGTAAGTCTGAACAGCAGTTGTACAAACTGCGTTTTTACACCCCTCAACTCTAAGAAGGAGACCTGCAAAACAGTTTTATGCTCACCAGCTCGGGGTGCTTTTGACTATATTTCAAGCGTTCAATCCATTATCCTTTTTTTGTCCACGCGTAATTTGTAGACACCTTTTGTTTATTCAGCTAGGAAAATCTACATTTGTGAAAAAACGGACAGATTATTTTTGTGTCCGAAATTCACCGGACAAATATCATTGCTTATAGTTTTCCTTTTGCCATTAATAAGAGAATAATTTCTATGCGTGCTTCATGTATTGGGACGTCTTCTGACTCCAGGATTTCATAGAATAACAAATGGATTGTTGGGGGATATCTGAAGCTTCTATGAACAGTTTAATTCACTGAACATTCAGAACAATTGTGGGTGAGAAAAAGAAATATATCTTCCTCAATAAACTTTTCTTTTGAAAAAGGAAATGCAATTTATATCATTTGATTCCTATGCATTATGTCGTTCAGTAATTGCAGAGAAAAATGAATTTGTTCTTTTTCTCGTAATCTCTAAGGCTTAGAGAGTACATGTTTCTTCAAAATAATCTTTCCTAAGATTTAAAAAAGCAGGTAAATACAAAAATGATGAATTAAAGGAGAGCCAGGGTGACAAATCGAGCTTATGATACCGTTATAATCCTCCTTTTTACAGTAACTAATTCAAATCTTTAGCAGCAACACATTCATTTCCATTTACACTAAAGTGAGAGAGGAAAAACGTGGTTTCTGGAAACACATAAAACAGCATAAGGCTAGTGAATTATGGGACTCAGCCTGCTCAATGCGTGCGTATTTAAGCAGCGAGAGCTGGTCACCCTCCGGAAGGAACTCAAAACGAATACAATGCTAGATGATAGCCCCAAGTAGTATGTGCAGCCACAGGAAAAGCATCCAAGTAAAAAAAATCTTCCAAAACAATTTTCAAATTGCTTTCAACTTCTTTTTTGGGACAGTATGATTTTGGTGTGAAGGTAAAGGAATCTGATAAAATGACTCTTTTTCCTTAAAATTATCTTAAAGTAGTATGCAGCCTGAAACTCCCTGGGCACGTCTGCAGCGAGAGGCAGCAGTCCCGAGTGCCCTTTATGCTGTGCCACCAGGCCCGAAATCATGGCATAGGAACACCTCACACAACGGGTGCCGTGGATACCAGAACTGCTCTTGCTGCCATCACGGATGAATGAGGCACCCGACATTCCAAGAGCCATGCTTTGTCCGAGGCATTTTCAATGCATTATTTACTTGAATCCTCATAATCATTTTGTCAAGGAAGCTGGGTTTTACTCTCCCTATATTACCATGGAGGGTATCACACGCCCAGTAAGCTTAATTCGTTTCCTGAGCTGCCCTTGCATTAAGGAACGGAACTGCGCGATGTGAACCCAGTACTCTCCCTCTCTGTAACCTGTGGTCTTAGCCACTACATGTACTTCACTGCTGTTGAAAAGACATTTTTATATTTGATACTGATCACAATATTCAGGACTGAAAGCATAGTCATGATGACGTTATGGCAGGTTTGTGGACAAAGCCAATGCATATACCCGGTGTCTACAAGTCAAAAAATTACTAATACGAAATCTGTTCAGTGATTCCCTTCTTCAATATGAATTCAGAGGAGAGAGTTTTTGCTGAGATGTCAAATGCAGGCAGTTTGAACAGCAGTTGTACTTACTGCGTTTTTACACCCTACAACTCTAAGAAGGAAACCTGCAAAACAGTTTTATGCTCACCAGCTTGGGGTGCTTTTGATTAAATTTCAAGCGTTCAATCCAGTAACCTTTTTTGTCCACGCGTAATTTGTACACAGTTTTGTTTTATTCAGCTAGGAAAATCTACATTTGTCAAAAAACGGACAGATGATTTTGGTGTCCAAAATTCACCGGACAAATATCATTGTTTATAATTTTCATTTGGCATTAATAAAAGAATAATTTCTATGTGCGTTTCGTGAATTGGGACGTCTTCTGACTCCAGGGTTTCATAGAATGACAAATGGATTGTTGGGGGAAATCTGAAGCTTGTATTAAAAGTTTAATTCACTGAACATTCAGAACAATTGTGGGTGAGACAAAGAAATATATCTTCCTCAATAAACTTTTCTTTTGAAAAAGGAAAAACAAATTATATCATTTGAATAATATGCTTTATGTCGTTCAGTAATTACACGGAAAAAGGAATTTGTTCTTTTTCTCTTAATCTCTAAGGCTTAGAGAGTACATGTTTCTTGTATATAATCTTTCCTAACATTTAAAGAAGCAGCTAAATAGAAGAATGATGAATGAAAGGAGAGCCATGGTGACAAATCGAGCTTTTGATACCGTTATAATCCTCCTTTTTACAGTAACTCATTCAAATCTTTAGCAGCAACACATTCATTTCCATATATACTAAAATGAGAGAGGGAAAACGTGGTTTCCGGAAACACATAAAACAGCATAAGGCTAGTGTATTATGGGACTCAGCCTGCTTAATGCGCATTTAAGCAGCGAGAGCTGGTCACTCTCCGGAAGGACCTCAAAACGAATACAATGCTACACGACTTTATTGATAGCCCCAAGTAGTATGTCCAGCCACAGGAAAAGCATCCCAGTAAATTAAATCTTCCAAAACAATTTTCAAATTGCTGTAAACTTCTTTTTTGGATAGTATGCCTTTGGTGTGAAGGTTAAGGAAACTGATAAAACGTCTCTTTTTCCTTAAAATTACCTTAAAGTAGTATGCAGCCTGAAACTCTCTGGGCAATTCTGCAGCGAGAGGCAGCAGTCCTGAGTTCCCTTTATGCTCTGGCACCAGGCCCGAAATCATGGCATAGGAACACCTCACACAGCGAGTGCCATGGATACAAGAACTGCTCTTGCTGCCATCACGGATGACTGATGCACCCGATATTCCAAGCGCCCTGCTTTGTCCGAGGCATTTTCAGTGCATTATTTACTTTAATCCCCATAATCATTTTGTCAAGGAAGGTGGGTTTTATTCTCCCTATACTACCATGGAGGGAATCACACGCCCAGTAAGCTTAATTCGTTTCCTGAGCTTCCCTTGCATTAAGGACGGGAAGTGCGCGATGTGAACCCAGTACTCTGCCTCTCTGTAAACTGTGGTCTTAGCCACTACATGTACTTCACTGCTGTTGAAAATACATTTTTATATTTGATACTGATCACAATATTCAGGGCTGAAAGCATTGACAAGATGACGTTAGGGCAGTTTGATGGAAAAAGCCACTGCATATACCCAGTGTCTACCTGTCAAAAAATTACCCATACGAAATCTTTTCAGTGATTCCCTTCTTCAATATGAATTCAGAGGAGAGAGTTTTCGCTGAGATATCAAGTGCAGTAAGTCTGAACAGCAGTTGTACAAACTGCGTTTTTACACCCCTCAACTCTAAGAAGGAGACCTGCAAAACAGTTTTATGCTCACCAGCTCGGGGTGCTTTTGACTATATTTCAAGCGTTCAATCCATTATCCTTTTTTTGTCCACGCGTAATTTGTAGACACCTTTTGTTTATTCAGCTAGGAAAATCTACATTTGTGAAAAAACGGACAGATTATTTTTGTGTCCGAAATTCACCGGACAAATATCATTGCTTATAGTTTTCCTTTTGCCATTAATAAGAGAATAATTTCTATGCGTGCTTCATGTATTGGGACGTCTTCTGACTCCAGGATTTCATAGAATAACAAATGGATTGTTGGGGGATATCTGAAGCTTCTATGAGCAGTTTAATTCACTGAACATTCAGAACAATTGTGGGTGAGAAAAAGAAATATATCTTCCTCAATAAACTTTTCTTTTGAAAAAGGAAATGCAATTTATATCATTTGATTCCTATGCATTATGTCGTTCAGTAATTGCAGAGAAAAATGAATTTGTTCTTTTTCTCGTAATCTCTAAGGCTTAGAGAGTACATGTTTCTTCAAAATAATCTTTCCTAAGATTTAAAAAAGCAGGTAAATACAAAAATGATGAATTAAAGGAGAGCCAGGGTGACAAATCGAGCTTATGATACCGTTATAATCCTCCTTTTTACAGTAACTAATTCAAATCTTTAGCAGCAACACATTCATTTCCATTTACACTAAAGTGAGAGAGGAAAAACGTGGTTTCTGGAAACACATAAAACAGCATAAGGCTAGTGAATTATGGGACTCAGCCTGCTCAATGCGTGCGTATTTAAGCAGCGAGAGCTGGTCACCCTCCGGAAGGAACTCCAAACGAATACAATGCTAGATGATAGCCCCAAGTAGTATGTGCAGCCACAGGAAAAGCATCCAAGTAAAAAAAATCTTCCAAAACAATTTTCAAATTGCTTTCAACTTCTTTTTTGGGACAGTATGATTTTGGTGTGAAGGTAAAGGAATCTGATAAAATGACTCTTTTTCCTTAAAATTATCTTAAAGTAGTATGCAGCCTGAAACTCCCTGGGCACGTCTACAGCGAGAGGCAGCAGTCCCGAGTGCCCTTTATGCTGTGCCACCAGGCCCGAAATCATGGCATAGGAACACCTCACACAACGGGTGCCGTGGATACCAGAACTGCTCTTGCTGCCATCACGGATGAATGAGGCACCCGACATTCTAAGAGCCATGCTTTGTCCGAGGCATTTTCAATGCATTATTTACTTGAATCCTCATAATCATTTTGTCAAGGAAGCTGGGTTTTACTCTCCCTATATTACCATGGAGGGTATCACACGCCCAGTAAGCTTAATTCGTTTCCTGAGCTGCCCTTGCATTAAGGAACGGAACTGCGCGATGTGAACCCAGTACTCTCCCTCTCTGTAACCTGTGGTCTTAGCCACTACATGTACTTCACTGCTGTTGAAAAGACATTTTTATATTTGATACTTATCACAATATTCAGGACTGAAAGCATAGTCATGATGACGTTATGGCAGGTTTGTGGACAAAGCCAATGCATATACCCGGTGTCTACAAGTCAAAAAATTACTAATACGAAATCTGTTCAGTGATTCCCTTCTTCAATATGAATTCAGAGGAGAGAGTTTTTGCTGAGATGTCAAATGCAGGCAGTTTGAACAGCAGTTGTACTTACTGCGTTTTTCCACCCTACAACTCTAAGAAGGAAACCTGCAAAACAGTTTTATGCTCACCAGCTTGGGGTGCTTTTGATTAAATTTCAAGCGTTCAATCCAGTAACCTTTTTTGTCCACGCGTAATTTGTACACAGTTTTGTTTTATTCAGCTAGGAAAATCTACATTTGTCAAAAAACGGACAGACGATTTTGGTGTCCAAAATTCACCGGACAAATATCATTGTTTATAATTTTCATTTGGCATTAATAAAAGAATAATTTCTATGTGCGTTTCGTGAATTGGGACGTCTTCTGACTCCAGGGTTTCATAGAATGACAAATGGATTGTTGGGGGAAATCTGAAGCTTGTATTAAAAGTTTAATTCACTGAACATTCAGAACAATTGTGGGTGAGACAAAGAAATATATCTTCCTCAATAAACTTTTCTTTTGAAAAAGGAAAAACAAATTATATCATTTGAATAATATGCTTTATGTCGTTCAGTAATTACACGGAAAAAGGAATTTGTTCTTTTTCTCTTAATCTCTAAGGCTTAGAGAGTACATGTTTCTTGTATATAATCTTTCCTAACATTTAAAGAAGCAGTTAAATAGAAGAATGATGAATGAAAGGAGAGCCATGGTGACAAATCGAGCTTTTGATACCGTTATAATCCTCCTTTTTACAGTAACTCATTCAAATCTTTAGCAGCAACACATTCATTTCCATATATACTAAAATGAGAGAGGGAAAACGTGGTTTCCGGAAACACATAAAACAGCATAAGGCTAGTGTATTATGGGACTCAGCCTGCTTAATGCGCATTTAAGCAGCGAGAGCTGGTCACTCTCCGGAAGGACCTCAAAACGAATACAATGCTACACGACTTTATTGATAGCCCCAAGTAGTATGTCCAGCCACAGGAAAAGCATCCCAGTAAATTAAATCTTCCAAAACAATTTTCAAATTGCTGTAAACTTCTTTTTTGGATAGTATGCCTTTGGTGTGAAGGTTAAGGAAACTGATAAAACGTCTCTTTTTCCTTAAAATTACCTTAAAGTAGTATGCAGCCTGAAACTCTCTGGGCAATTCTGCAGCGAGAGGCAGCAGTCCTGAGTTCCCTTTATGCTCTGGCACCAGGCCCGAAATCATGGCATAGGAACACCTCACACAGCGAGTGCCATGGATACAAGAACTGCTCTTGCTGCCATCACGGATGACTGATGCACCCGATATTCCAAGCGCCCTGCTTTGTCCGAGGCATTTTCAGTGCATTATTTACTTTAATCCTCATAATCATTTTGTCAAGGAAGGTGGGTTTTATTCTCCCTATACTACCATGGAGGGAATCACACGCCCAGTAAGCTTAATTCGTTTCCTGAGCTTCCCTTGCATTAAGGACGGGAAGTGCGCGATGTGAACCCAGTACTCTCCCTCTCTGTAAACTGTGGTCTTAGCCACTACATGTACTTCACTGCTGTTGAAAAGACATTTTTATATTTGATACTGATCACAATATTCAGGGCTGAAAGCATTGACAAGATGACGTTAGGGCAGTTTGATGGAAAAAGCCACTGCATATACCCAGTGTCTACCTGTCAAAAAATTACCCATACGAAATCTTTTCAGTGATTCCCTTCTTCAATATGAATTCAGAGGAGAGAGTTTTCGCTGAGATATCAAGTGCAGTAAGTCTGAACAGCAGTTGTACAAACTGCGTTTTTACACCCCTCAACTCTAAGAAGGAGACCTGCAAAACAGTTTTATGCTCACCAGCTCGGGGTGCTTTTGACTATATTTCAAGCGTTCAATCCATTATCCTTTTTTTGTCCACGCGTAATTTGTAGACACCTTTTGTTTATTCAGCTAGGAAAATCTACATTTGTGAAAAAACGGACAGATTATTTTTGTGTCCGAAATTCACCGGACAAATATCATTGCTTATAGTTTTCCTTTTGCCATTAATAAGAGAATAATTTCTATGCGTGCTTCATGTATTGGGACGTCTTCTGACTCCAGGATTTCATAGAATAACAAATGGATTGTTGGGGGATATCTGAAGCTTCTATGAACAGTTTAATTCACTGAACATTCAGAACAATTGTGGGTGAGAAAAAGAAATATATCTTCCTCAATAAACTTTTCTTTTGAAAAAGGAAATGCAATTTATATCATTTGATTCCTATGCATTATGTCGTTCAGTAATTGCAGAGAAAAATGAATTTGTTCTTTTTCTCGTAATCTCTAAGGCTTAGAGAGTACATGTTTCTTCAAAATAATCTTTCCTAAGATTTAAAAAAGCAGGTAAATACAAAAATGATGAATTAAAGGAGAGCCAGGGTGACAAATCGAGCTTATGATACCGTTATAATCCTCCTTTTTACAGTAACTAATTCAAATCTTTAGCAGCAACACATTCATTTCCATTTACACTAAAGTGAGAGAGGAAAAACGTGGTTTCTGGAAACACATAAAACAGCATAAGGCTAGTGAATTATGGGACTCAGCCTGCTCAATGCGTGCGTATTTAAGCAGCGAGAGCTGGTCACCCTCCGGAAGGAACTCAAAACGAATACAATGCTAGATGATAGCCCCAAGTAGTATGTGCAGCCACAGGAAAAGCATCCAAGTAAAAAAAATCTTCCAAAACAATTTTCAAATTGCTTTCAACTTCTTTTTTGGGACAGTATGATTTTGGTGTGAAGGTAAAGGAATCTGATAAAATGACTCTTTTTCCTTAAAATTATCTTAAAGTAGTATGCAGCCTGAAACTCCCTGGGCACGTCTGCAGCGAGAGGCAGCAGTCCCGAGTGCCCTTTATGCTGTGCCACCAGGCCCGAAATCATGGCATAGGAACACCTCACACAACGGGTGCCGTGGATACCAGAACTGCTCTTGCTGCCATCACGGATGAATGAGGCACCCGACATTCCAAGAGCCATGCTTTGTCCGAGGCATTTTCAATGCATTATTTACTTGAATCCTCATAATCATTTTGTCAAGGAAGCTGGGTTTTACTCTCCCTATATTACCATGGAGGGTATCACACGCCCAGTAAGCTTAATTCGTTTCCTGAGCTGCCCTTGCATTAAGGAACGGAACTGCGCGATGTGAACCCAGTACTCTCCCTCTCTGTAACCTGTGGTCTTAGCCACTACATGTACTTCACTGCTGTTGAAAAGACATTTTTATATTTGATACTGATCACAATATTCAGGACTGAAAGCATAGTCATGATGACGTTATGGCAGGTTTGTGGACAAAGCCAATGCATATACCCGGTGTCTACAAGTCAAAAAATTACTAATACGAAATCTGTTCAGTGATTCCCTTCTTCAATATGAATTCAGAGGAGAGAGTTTTTGCTGAGATGTCAAATGCAGGCAGTTTGAACAGCAGTTGTACTTACTGCGTTTTTACACCCTACAACTCTAAGAAGGAAACCTGCAAAACAGTTTTATGCTCACCAGCTTGGGGTGCTTTTGATTAAATTTCAAGCGTTCAATCCAGTAACCTTTTTTGTCCACGCGTAATTTGTACACAGTTTTGTTTTATTCAGCTAGGAAAATCTACATTTGTCAAAAAACGGACAGATGATTTTGGTGTCCAAAATTCACCGGACAAATATCATTGTTTATAATTTTCATTTGGCATTAATAAAAGAATAATTTCTATGTGCGTTTCGTGAATTGGGACGTCTTCTGACTCCAGGGTTTCATAGAATGACAAATGGATTGTTGGGGGAAATCTGAAGCTTGTATTAAAAGTTTAATTCACTGAACATTCAGAACAATTGTGGGTGAGACAAAGAAATATATCTTCCTCAATAAACTTTTCTTTTGAAAAAGGAAAAACAAATTATATCATTTGAATAATATGCTTTATGTCGTTCAGTAATTACACGGAAAAAGGAATTTGTTCTTTTTCTCTTAATCTCTAAGGCTTAGAGAGTACATGTTTCTTGTATATAATCTTTCCTAACATTTAAAGAAGCAGTTAAATAGAAGAATGATGAATGAAAGGAGAGCCATGGTGACAAATCGAGCTTTTGATACCGTTATAATCCTCCTTTTTACAGTAACTCATTCAAATCTTTAGCAGCAACACATTCATTTCCATATATACTAAAATGAGAGAGGGAAAACGTGGTTTCCGGAAACACATAAAACAGCATAAGGCTAGTGTATTATGGGACTCAGCCTGCTTAATGCGCATTTAAGCAGCGAGAGCTGGTCACTCTCCGGAAGGACCTCAAAACGAATACAATGCTACACGACTTTATTGATAGCCCCAAGTAGTATGTCCAGCCACAGGAAAAGCATCCCAGTAAATTAAATCTTCCAAAACAATTTTCAAATTGCTGTAAACTTCTTTTTTGGATAGTATGCCTTTGGTGTGAAGGTTAAGGAAACTGATAAAACGTCTCTTTTTCCTTAAAATTACCTTAAAGTAGTATGCAGCCTGAAACTCTCTGGGCAATTCTGCAGCGAGAGGCAGCAGTCCTGAGTTCCCTTTATGCTCTGGCACCAGGCCCGAAATCATGGCATAGGAACACCTCACACAGCGAGTGCCATGGATACAAGAACTGCTCTTGCTGCCATCACGGATGACTGATGCACCCGATATTCCAAGCGCCCTGCTTTGTCCGAGGCATTTTCAGTGCATTATTTACTTTAATCCTCATAATCATTTTGTCAAGGAAGGTGGGTTTTATTCTCCCTATACTACCATGGAGGGAATCACACGCCCAGTAAGCTTAATTCGTTTCCTGAGCTTCCCTTGCATTAAGGACGGGAAGTGCGCGATGTGAACCCAGTACTCTCCCTCTCTGTAAACTGTGGTCTTAGCCACTACATGTACTTCACTGCTGTTGAAAAGACATTTTTATATTTGATACTGATCACAATATTCAGGGCTGAAAGCATTGACAAGATGACGTTAGGGCAGTTTGATGGAAAAAGCCACTGCATATACCCAGTGTCTACCTGTCAAAAAATTACCCATACGAAATCTTTTCAGTGATTCCCTTCTTCAATATGAATTCAGAGGAGAGAGTTTTCGCTGAGATATCAAGTGCAGTAAGTCTGAACAGCAGTTGTACAAACTGCGTTTTTACACCCCTCAACTCTAAGAAGGAGACCTGCAAAACAGTTTTATGCTCACCAGCTCGGGGTGCTTTTGACTATATTTCAAGCGTTCAATCCATTATCCTTTTTTTGTCCACGCGTAATTTGTAGACACCTTTTGTTTATTCAGCTAGGAAAATCTACATTTGTGAAAAAACGGACAGATTATTTTTGTGTCCGAAATTCACCGGACAAATATCATTGCTTATAGTTTTCCTTTTGCCATTAATAAGAGAATAATTTCTATGCGTGCTTCATGTATTGGGACGTCTTCTGACTCCAGGATTTCATAGAATAACAAATGGATTGTTGGGGGATATCTGAAGCTTCTATGAACAGTTTAATTCACTGAACATTCAGAACAATTGTGGGTGAGAAAAAGAAATATATCTTCCTCAATAAACTTTTCTTTTGAAAAAGGAAATGCAATTTATATCATTTGATTCCTATGCATTATGTCGTTCAGTAATTGCAGAGAAAAATGAATTTGTTCTTTTTCTCGTAATCTCTAAGGCTTAGAGAGTACATGTTTCTTCAAAATAATCTTTCCTAAGATTTAAAAAAGCAGGTAAATACAAAAATGATGAATTAAAGGAGAGCCAGGGTGACAAATCGAGCTTATGATACCGTTATAATCCTCCTTTTTACAGTAACTAATTCAAATCTTTAGCAGCAACACATTCATTTCCATTTACACTAAAGTGAGAGAGGAAAAACGTGGTTTCTGGAAACACATAAAACAGCATAAGGCTAGTGAATTATGGGACTCAGCCTGCTCAATGCGTGCGTATTTAAGCAGCGAGAGCTGGTCACCCTCCGGAAGGAACTCCAAACGAATACAATGCTAGATGATAGCCCCAAGTAGTATGTGCAGCCACAGGAAAAGCATCCAAGTAAAAAAAATCTTCCAAAACAATTTTCAAATTGCTTTCAACTTCTTTTTTGGGACAGTATGATTTTGGTGTGAAGGTAAAGGAATCTGATAAAATGACTCTTTTTCCTTAAAATTATCTTAAAGTAGTATGCAGCCTGAAACTCCCTGGGCACGTCTGCAGCGAGAGGCAGCAGTCCCGAGTGCCCTTTATGCTGTGCCACCAGGCCCGAAATCATGGCATAGGAACACCTCACACAACGGGTGCCGTGGATACCAGAACTGCTCTTGCTGCCATCACGGATGAATGAGGCACCCGACATTCCAAGAGCCATGCTTTGTCCGAGGCATTTTCAATGCATTATTTACTTGAATCCTCATAATCATTTTGTCAAGGAAGCTGGGTTTTACTCTCCCTATATTACCATGGAGGGTATCACACGCCCAGTAAGCTTAATTCGTTTCCTGAGCTGCCCTTGCATTAAGGAACGGAACTGCGCGATGTGAACCCAGTACTCTCCCTCTCTGTAACCTGTGGTCTTAGCCACTACATGTACTTCACTGCTGTTGAAAAGACATTTTTATATTTGATACTGATCACAATATTCAGGACTGAAAGCATAGTCATGATGACGTTATGGCAGGTTTGTGGACAAAGCCAATGCATATACCCGGTGTCTACAAGTCAAAAAATTACTAATACGAAATCTGTTCAGTGATTCCCTTCTTCAATATGAATTCAGAGGAGAGAGTTTTTGCTGAGATGTCAAATGCAGGCAGTTTGAACAGCAGTTGTACTTACTGCGTTTTTACACCCTACAACTCTAAGAAGGAAACCTGCAAAACAGTTTTATGCTCACCAGCTTGGGGTGCTTTTGATTAAATTTCAAGCGTTCAATCCAGTAACCTTTTTTGTCCACGCGTAATTTGTACACAGTTTTGTTTTATTCAGCTAGGAAAATCTACATTTGTCAAAAAACGGACAGACGATTTTGGTGTCCAAAATTCACCGGACAAATATCATTGTTTATAATTTTCATTTGGCATTAATAAAAGAATAATTTCTATGTGCGTTTCGTGAATTGGGACGTCTTCTGACTCCAGGGTTTCATAGAATGACAAATGGATTGTTGGGGGAAATCTGAAGCTTGTATTAAAAGTTTAATTCACTGAACATTCAGAACAATTGTGGGTGAGACAAAGAAATATATCTTCCTCAATAAACTTTTCTTTTGAAAAAGGAAAAACAAATTATATCATTTGAATAATATGCTTTATGTCGTTCAGTAATTACACGGAAAAAGGAATTTGTTCTTTTTCTCTTAATCTCTAAGGCTTAGAGAGTACATGTTTCTTGTATATAATCTTTCCTAACATTTAAAGAAGCAGTTAAATAGAAGAATGATGAATGAAAGGAGAGCCATGGTGACAAATCGAGCTTTTGATACCGTTATAATCCTCCTTTTTACAGTAACTCATTCAAATCTTTAGCAGCAACACATTCATTTCCATATATACTAAAATGAGAGAGGGAAAACGTGGTTTCTGGAAACACATAAAACAGCATAAGGCTAGTGTATTATGGGACTCAGCCTGCTTAATGCGCATTTAAGCAGCGAGAGCTGGTCACTCTCCGGAAGGACCTCAAAACGAATACAATGCTACACGACTTTATTGATAGCCCCAAGTAGTATGTCCAGCCACAGGAAAAGCATCCCAGTAAATTAAATCTTCCAAAACAATTTTCAAATTGCTGTAAACTTCTTTTTTGGATAGTATGCCTTTGGTGTGAAGGTTAAGGAAACTGATAAAACGTCTCTTTTTCCTTAAAATTACCTTAAAGTAGTATGCAGCCTGAAACTCTCTGGGCAATTCTGCAGCGAGAGGCAGCAGTCCTGAGTTCCCTTTATGCTCTGGCACCAGGCCCGAAATCATGGCATAGGAACACCTCACACAGCGAGTGCCATGGATACAAGAACTGCTCTTGCTGCCATCACGGATGACTGATGCACCCGATATTCCAAGCGCCCTGCTTTGTCCGAGGCATTTTCAGTGCATTATTTACTTTAATCCTCATAATCATTTTGTCAAGGAAGGTGGGTTTTATTCTCCCTATACTACCATGGAGGGAATCACACGCCCAGTAAGCTTAATTCGTTTCCTGAGCTTCCCTTGCATTAAGGACGGGAAGTGCGCGATGTGAACCCAGTACTCTCCCTCTCTGTAAACTGTGGTCTTAGCCACTACATGTACTTCACTGCTGTTGAAAAGACATTTTTATATTTGATACTGATCACAATATTCAGGGCTGAAAGCATTGACAAGATGACGTTAGGGCAGTTTGATGGAAAAAGCCACTGCATATACCCAGTGTCTACCTGTCAAAAAATTACCCATACGAAATCTTTTCAGTGATTCCCTTCTTCAATATGAATTCAGAGGAGAGAGTTTTCGCTGAGATATCAAGTGCAGTAAGTCTGAACAGCAGTTGTACAAACTGCGTTTTTACACCCCTCAACTCTAAGAAGGAGACCTGCAAAACAGTTTTATGCTCACCAGCTCGGGGTGCTTTTGACTATATTTCAAGCGTTCAATCCATTATCCTTTTTTTGTCCACGCGTAATTTGTAGACACCTTTTGTTTATTCAGCTAGGAAAATCTACATTTGTGAAAAAACGGACAGATTATTTTTGTGTCCGAAATTCACCGGACAAATATCATTGCTTATAGTTTTCCTTTTGCCATTAATAAGAGAATAATTTCTATGCGTGCTTCATGTATTGGGACGTCTTCTGACTCCAGGATTTCATAGAATAACAAATGGATTGTTGGGGGATATCTGAAGCTTCTATGAACAGTTTAATTCACTGAACATTCAGAACAATTGTGGGTGAGAAAAAGAAATATATCTTCCTCAATAAACTTTTCTTTTGAAAAAGGAAATGCAATTTATATCATTTGATTCCTATGCATTATGTCGTTCAGTAATTGCAGAGAAAAATGAATTTGTTCTTTTTCTCGTAATCTCTAAGGCTTAGAGAGTACATGTTTCTTCAAAATAATCTTTCCTAAGATTTAAAAAAGCAGGTAAATACAAAAATGATGAATTAAAGGAGAGCCAGGGTGACAAATCGAGCTTATGATACCGTTATAATCCTCCTTTTTACAGTAACTAATTCAAATCTTTAGCAGCAACACATTCATTTCCATTTACACTAAAGTGAGAGAGGAAAAACGTGGTTTCTGGAAACACATAAAACAGCATAAGGCTAGTGAATTATGGGACTCAGCCTGCTCAATGCGTGCGTATTTAAGCAGCGAGAGCTGGTCACCCTCCGGAAGGAACTCAAAACGAATACAATGCTAGATGATAGCCCCAAGTAGTATGTGCAGCCACAGGAAAAGCATCCAAGTAAAAAAAATCTTCCAAAACAATTTTCAAATTGCTTTCAACTTCTTTTTTGGGACAGTATGATTTTGGTGTGAAGGTAAAGGAATCTGATAAAATGACTCTTTTTCCTTAAAATTATCTTAAAGTAGTATGCAGCCTGAAACTCCCTGGGCACGTCTGCAGCGAGAGGCAGCAGTCCCGAGTGCCCTTTATGCTGTGCCACCAGGCCCGAAATCATGGCATAGGAACACCTCACACAACGGGTGCCGTGGATACCAGAACTGCTCTTGCTGCCATCACGGATGAATGAGGCACCCGACATTCCAAGAGCCATGCTTTGTCCGAGGCATTTTCAATGCATTATTTACTTGAATCCTCATAATCATTTTGTCAAGGAAGCTGGGTTTTACTCTCCCTATATTACCATGGAGGGTATCACACGCCCAGTAAGCTTAATTCGTTTCCTGAGCTGCCCTTGCATTAAGGAACGGAACTGCGCGATGTGAACCCAGTACTCTCCCTCTCTGTAACCTGTGGTCTTAGCCACTACATGTACTTCACTGCTGTTGAAAAGACATTTTTATATTTGATACTGATCACAATATTCAGGACTGAAAGCATAGTCATGATGACGTTATGGCAGGTTTGTGGACAAAGCCAATGCATATACCCGGTGTCTACAAGTCAAAAAATTACTAATACGAAATCTGTTCAGTGATTCCCTTCTTCAATATGAATTCAGAGGAGAGAGTTTTTGCTGAGATGTCAAATGCAGGCAGTTTGAACAGCAGTTGTACTTACTGCGTTTTTCCACCCTACAACTCTAAGAAGGAAACCTGCAAAACAGTTTTATGCTCACCAGCTTGGGGTGCTTTTGATTAAATTTCAAGCGTTCAATCCAGTAACCTTTTTTGTCCACGCGTAATTTGTACACAGTTTTGTTTTATTCAGCTAGGAAAATCTACATTTGTCAAAAAACGGACAGACGATTTTGGTGTCCAAAATTCACCGGACAAATATCATTGTTTATAATTTTCATTTGGCATTAATAAAAGAATAATTTCTATGTGCGTTTCGTGAATTGGGACGTCTTCTGACTCCAGGGTTTCATAGAATGACAAATGGATTGTTGGGGGAAATCTGAAGCTTGTATTAAAAGTTTAATTCACTGAACATTCAGAACAATTGTGGGTGAGACAAAGAAATATATCTTCCTCAATAAACTTTTCTTTTGAAAAAGGAAAAACAAATTATATCATTTGAATAATATGCTTTATGTCGTTCAGTAATTACACGGAAAAAGGAATTTGTTCTTTTTCTCTTAATCTCTAAGGCTTAGAGAGTACATGTTTCTTGTATATAATCTTTCCTAACATTTAAAGAAGCAGTTAAATAGAAGAATGATGAATGAAAGGAGAGCCATGGTGACAAATCGAGCTTTTGATACCGTTATAATCCTCCTTTTTACAGTAACTCATTCAAATCTTTAGCAGCAACACATTCATTTCCATATATACTAAAATGAGAGAGGGAAAACGTGGTTTCTGGAAACACATAAAACAGCATAAGGCTAGTGTATTATGGGACTCAGCCTGCTTAATGCGCATTTAAGCAGCGAGAGCTGGTCACTCTCCGGAAGGACCTCAAAACGAATACAATGCTACACGACTTTATTGATAGCCCCAAGTAGTATGTCCAGCCACAGGAAAAGCATCCCAGTAAATTAAATCTTCCAAAACAATTTTCAAATTGCTGTAAACTTCTTTTTTGGATAGTATGCCTTTGGTGTGAAGGTTAAGGAAACTGATAAAACGTCTCTTTTTCCTTAAAATTACCTTAAAGTAGTATGCAGCCTGAAACTCTCTGGGCAATTCTGCAGCGAGAGGCAGCAGTCCTGAGTTCCCTTTATGCTCTGGCACCAGGCCCGAAATCATGGCATAGGAACACCTCACACAGCGAGTGCCATGGATACAAGAACTGCTCTTGCTGCCATCACGGATGACTGATGCACCCGATATTCCAAGCGCCCTGCTTTGTCCGAGGCATTTTCAGTGCATTATTTACTTTAATCCTCATAATCATTTTGTCAAGGAAGGTGGGTTTTATTCTCCCTATACTACCATGGAGGGAATCACACGCCCAGTAAGCTTAATTCGTTTCCTGAGCTTCCCTTGCATTAAGGACGGGAAGTGCGCGATGTGAACCCAGTACTCTCCCTCTCTGTAAACTGTGGTCTTAGCCACTACATGTACTTCACTGCTGTTGAAAAGACATTTTTATATTTGATACTGATCACAATATTCAGGGCTGAAAGCATTGACAAGATGACGTTAGGGCAGTTTGATGGAAAAAGCCACTGCATATACCCAGTGTCTACCTGTCAAAAAATTACCCATACGAAATCTTTTCAGTGATTCCCTTCTTCAATATGAATTCAGAGGAGAGAGTTTTCGCTGAGATATCAAGTGCAGTAAGTCTGAACAGCAGTTGTACAAACTGCGTTTTTACACCCCTCAACTCTAAGAAGGAGACCTGCAAAACAGTTTTATGCTCACCAGCTCGGGGTGCTTTTGACTATATTTCAAGCGTTCAATCCATTATCCTTTTTTTGTCCACGCGTAATTTGTAGACACCTTTTGTTTATTCAGCTAGGAAAATCTACATTTGTGAAAAAACGGACAGATTATTTTTGTGTCCGAAATTCACCGGACAAATATCATTGCTTATAGTTTTCCTTTTGCCATTAATAAGAGAATAATTTCTACGCGTGCTTCATGTATTGGGACGTCTTCTGACTCCAGGATTTCATAGAATAACAAATGGATTGTTGGGGGATATCTGAAGCTTCTATGAACAGTTTAATTCACTGAACATTCAGAACAATTGTGGGTGAGAAAAAGAAATATATCTTCCTCAATAAACTTTTCTTTTGAAAAAGGAAATGCAATTTATATCATTTGATTCCTATGCATTATGTCGTTCAGTAATTGCAGAGAAAAATGAATTTGTTCTTTTTCTCGTAATCTCTAAGGCTTAGAGAGTACATGTTTCTTCAAAATAATCTTTCCTAAGATTTAAAAAAGCAGGTAAATACAAAAATGATGAATTAAAGGAGAGCCAGGGTGACAAATCGAGCTTATGATACCGTTATAATCCTCCTTTTTACAGTAACTAATTCAAATCTTTAGCAGCAACACATTCATTTCCATTTACACTAAAGTGAGAGAGGAAAAACGTGGTTTCTGGAAACACATAAAACAGCATAAGGCTAGTGAATTATGGGACTCAGCCTGCTCAATGCGTGCGTATTTAAGCAGCGAGAGCTGGTCACCCTCCGGAAGGAACTCAAAACGAATACAATGCTAGATGAGAGCCCCAAGTAGTATGTCCAGCCACAGGAAAAGCATCCCAGTAAATTAAATCTTCCAAAACAATTTTCAAATTGCTGTAAACTTCTTTTTTGGATAGTATGCCTTTGGTGTGAAGGTTAAGGAAACTGATAAAACGTCTCTTTTTCCTTAAAATTACCTTAAAGTAGTATGCAGCCTGAAACTCTCTGGGCAATTCTGCAGCGAGAGGCAGCAGTCCTGAGTTCCCTTTATGCTCTGGCACCAGGCCCGAAATCATGGCATAGGAACACCTCACACAGCGAGTGCCATGGATACAAGAACTGCTCTTGCTGCCATCACGGATGACTGATGCACCCGATATTCCAAGCGCCCTGCTTTGTCCGAGGCATTTTCAGTGCATTATTTACTTTAAACCTCATAATCATTTTGTCAAGGAAGGTGGGTTTTATTCTCCCTATACTACCATGGAGGGAATCACACGCCCAGTAAGCTTAATTCGTTTCCTGAGCTTCCCTTGCATTAAGGACGGGAAGTGCGCGATGTGAACCCAGTACTCTCCCTCTCTGTAAACTGTGGTCTTAGCCACTACATGTACTTCACTGCTGTTGAAAAGACATTTTTATATTTGATACTGATCACAATATTCAGGGCTGAAAGCATTGACAAGATGACGTTAGGGCAGTTTGATGGAAAAAGCCACTGCATATACCCAGTGTCTACCTGTCAAAAAATTACCCATACGAAATCTTTTCAGTGATTCCCTTCTTCAATATGAATTCAGAGGAGAGAGTTTTCGCTGAGATATCAAGTGCAGTAAGTCTGAACAGCAGTTGTACAAACTGCGTTTTTACACCCCTCAACTCTAAGAAGGAGACCTGCAAAACAGTTTTATGCTCACCAGCTCGGGGTGCTTTTGACTATATTTCAAGCGTTCAATCCATTATCCTTTTTTTGTCCACGCGTAATTTGTAGACACCTTTTGTTTATTCAGCTAGGAAAATCTACATTTGTGAAAAAACGGACAGATTATTTTTGTGTCCGAAATTCACCGGACAAATATCATTGCTTATAGTTTTCCTTTTGCCATTAATAAGAGAATAATTTCTATGCGTGCTTCATGTATTGGGACGTCTTCTGACTCCAGGATTTCATAGAATAACAAATGGATTGTTGGGGGATATCTGAAGCTTCTATGAACAGTTTAATTCACTGAACATTCAGAACAATTGTGGGTGAGAAAAAGAAATATATCTTCCTCAATAAACTTTTCTTTTGAAAAAGGAAATGCAATTTATATCATTTGATTCCTATGCATTATGTCGTTCAGTAATTGCAGAGAAAAATGAATTTGTTCTTTTTCTCGTAATCTCTAAGGCTTAGAGAGTACATGTTTCTTCAAAATAATCTTTCCTAAGATTTAAAAAAGCAGGTAAATACAAAAATGATGAATTAAAGGAGAGCCAGGGTGACAAATCGAGCTTATGATACCGTTATAATCCTCCTTTTTACAGTAACTAATTCAAATCTTTAGCAGCAACACATTCATTTCCATTTACACTAAAGTGAGAGAGGAAAAACGTGGTTTCTGGAAACACATAAAACAGCATAAGGCTAGTGAATTATGGGACTCAGCCTGCTCAATGCGTGCGTATTTAAGCAGCGAGAGCTGGTCACCCTCCGGAAGGAACTCAAAACGAATACAATGCTAGATGATAGCCCCAAGTAGTATGTGCAGCCACAGGAAAAGCATCCAAGTAAAAAAAATCTTCCAAAACAATTTTCAAATTGCTTTCAACTTCTTTTTTGGGACAGTATGATTTTGGTGTGAAGGTAAAGGAATCTGATAAAATGACTCTTTTTCCTTAAAATTATCTTAAAGTAGTATGCAGCCTGAAACTCCCTGGGCACGTCTGCAGCGAGAGGCAGCAGTCCCGAGTGCCCTTTATGCTGTGCCACCAGGCCCGAAATCATGGCATAGGAACACCTCACACAACGGGTGCCGTGGATACCAGAACTGCTCTTGCTGCCATCACGGATGAATGAGGCACCCGACATTCCAAGAGCCATGCTTTGTCCGAGGCATTTTCAATGCATTATTTACTTGAATCCTCATAATCATTTTGTCAAGGAAGCTGGGTTTTACTCTCCCTATATTACCATGGAGGGTATCACACGCCCAGTAAGCTTAATTCGTTTCCTGAGCTGCCCTTGCATTAAGGAACGGAACTGCGCGATGTGAACCCAGTACTCTCCCTCTCTGTAACCTGTGGTCTTAGCCACTACATGTACTTCACTGCTGTTGAAAAGACATTTTTATATTTGATACTGATCACAATATTCAGGACTGAAAGCATAGTCATGATGACGTTATGGCAGGTTTGTGGACAAAGCCAATGCATATACCCGGTGTCTACAAGTCAAAAAATTACTAATACGAAATCTGTTCAGTGATTCCCTTCTTCAATATGAATTCAGAGGAGAGAGTTTTTGCTGAGATGTCAAATGCAGGCAGTTTGAACAGCAGTTGTACTTACTGCGTTTTTCCACCCTACAACTCTAAGAAGGAAACCTGCAAAACAGTTTTATGCTCACCAGCTTGGGGTGCTTTTGATTAAATTTCAAGCGTTCAATCCAGTAACCTTTTTTGTCCACGCGTAATTTGTACACAGTTTTGTTTTATTCAGCTAGGAAAATCTACATTTGTCAAAAAACGGACAGACGATTTTGGTGTCCAAAATTCACCGGACAAATATCATTGTTTATAATTTTCATTTGGCATTAATAAAAGAATAATTTCTATGTGCGTTTCGTGAATTGGGACGTCTTCTGACTCCAGGGTTTCATAGAATGACAAATGGATTGTTGGGGGAAATCTGAAGCTTGTATTAAAAGTTTAATTCACTGAACATTCAGAACAATTGTGGGTGAGACAAAGAAATATATCTTCCTCAATAAACTTTTCTTTTGAAAAAGGAAAAACAAATTATATCATTTGAATAATATGCTTTATGTCGTTCAGTAATTACACGGAAAAAGGAATTTGTTCTTTTTCTCTTAATCTCTAAGGCTTAGAGAGTACATGTTTCTTGTATATAATCTTTCCTAACATTTAAAGAAGCAGTTAAATAGAAGAATGATGAATGAAAGGAGAGCCATGGTGACAAATCGAGCTTTTGATACCGTTATAATCCTCCTTTTTACAGTAACTCATTCAAATCTTTAGCAGCAACACATTCATTTCCATATATACTAAAATGAGAGAGGGAAAACGTGGTTTCTGGAAACACATAAAACAGCATAAGGCTAGTGTATTATGGGACTCAGCCTGCTTAATGCGCATTTAAGCAGCGAGAGCTGGTCACTCTCCGGAAGGACCTCAAAACGAATACAATGCTACACGACTTTATTGATAGCCCCAAGTAGTATGTCCAGCCACAGGAAAAGCATCCCAGTAAATTAAATCTTCCAAAACAATTTTCAAATTGCTGTAAACTTCTTTTTTGGATAGTATGCCTTTGGTGTGAAGGTTAAGGAAACTGATAAAACGTCTCTTTTTCCTTAAAATTACCTTAAAGTAGTATGCAGCCTGAAACTCTCTGGGCAATTCTGCAGCGAGAGGCAGCAGTCCTGAGTTCCCTTTATGCTCTGGCACCAGGCCCGAAATCATGGCATAGGAACACCTCACACAGCGAGTGCCATGGATACAAGAACTGCTCTTGCTGCCATCACGGATGACTGATGCACCCGATATTCCAAGCGCCCTGCTTTGTCCGAGGCATTTTCAGTGCATTATTTACTTTAATCCTCATAATCATTTTGTCAAGGAAGGTGGGTTTTATTCTCCCTATACTACCATGGAGGGAATCACACGCCCAGTAAGCTTAATTCGTTTCCTGAGCTTCCCTTGCATTAAGGACGGGAAGTGCGCGATGTGAACCCAGTACTCTGCCTCTCTGTAAACTGTGGTCTTAGCCACTACATGTACTTCACTGCTGTTGAAAAGACATTTTTATATTTGATACTGATCACAATATTCAGGGCTGAAAGCATTGACAAGATGACGTTAGGGCAGTTTGATGGAAAAAGCCACTGCATATACCCAGTGTCTACCTGTCAAAAAATTACCCATACGAAATCTTTTCAGTGATTCCCTTCTTCAATATGAATTCAGAGGAGAGAGTTTTCGCTGAGATATCAAGTGCAGTAAGTCTGAACAGCAGTTGTACAAACTGCGTTTTTACACCCCTCAACTCTAAGAAGGAGACCTGCAAAACAGTTTTATGCTCACCAGCTCGGGGTGCTTTTGACTATATTTCAAGCGTTCAATCCATTATCCTTTTTTTGTCCACGCGTAATTTGTAGACACCTTTTGTTTATTCAGCTAGGAAAATCTACATTTGTGAAAAAACGGACAGATTATTTTTGTGTCCGAAATTCACCGGACAAATATCATTGCTTATAGTTTTCCTTTTGCCATTAATAAGAGAATAATTTCTATGCGTGCTTCATGTATTGGGACGTCTTCTGACTCCAGGATTTCATAGAATAACAAATGGATTGTTGGGGGATATCTGAAGCTTCTATGAACAGTTTAATTCACTGAACATTCAGAACAATTGTGGGTGAGAAAAAGAAATATATCTTCCTCAATAAACTTTTCTTTTGAAAAAGGAAATGCAATTTATATCATTTGATTCCTATGCATTATGTCGTTCAGTAATTGCAGAGAAAAATGAATTTGTTCTTTTTCTCGTAATCTCTAAGGCTTAGAGAGTACATGTTTCTTCAAAATAATCTTTCCTAAGATTTAAAAAAGCAGGTAAATACAAAAATGATGAATTAAAGGAGAGCCAGGGTGACAAATCGAGCTTATGATACCGTTATAATCCTCCTTTTTACAGTAACTAATTCAAATCTTTAGCAGCAACACATTCATTTCCATTTACACTAAAGTGAGAGAGGAAAAACGTGGTTTCTGGAAACACATAAAACAGCATAAGGCTAGTGAATTATGGGACTCAGCCTGCTCAATGCGTGCGTATTTAAGCAGCGAGAGCTGGTCACCCTCCGGAAGGAACTCAAAACGAATACAATGCTAGATGATAGCCCCAAGTAGTATGTGCAGCCACAGGAAAAGCATCCAAGTAAAAAAAATCTTCCAAAACAATTTTCAAATTGCTTTCAACTTCTTTTTTGGGACAGTATGATTTTGGTGTGAAGGTAAAGGAATCTGATAAAATGACTCTTTTTCCTTAAAATTATCTTAAAGTAGTATGCAGCCTGAAACTCCCTGGGCACGTCTGCAGCGAGAGGCAGCAGTCCCGAGTGCCCTTTATGCTGTGCCACCAGGCCCGAAATCATGGCATAGGAACACCTCACACAACGGGTGCCGTGGATACCAGAACTGCTCTTGCTGCCATCACGGATGAATGAGGCACCCGACATTCCAAGAGCCATGCTTTGTCCGAGGCATTTTCAATGCATTATTTACTTGAATCCTCATAATCATTTTGTCAAGGAAGCTGGGTTTTACTCTCCCTATATTACCATGGAGGGTATCACACGCCCAGTAAGCTTAATTCGTTTCCTGAGCTGCCCTTGCATTAAGGAACGGAACTGCGCGATGTGAACCCAGTACTCTCCCTCTCTGTAACCTGTGGTCTTAGCCACTACATGTACTTCACTGCTGTTGAAAAGACATTTTTATATTTGATACTGATCACAATATTCAGGACTGAAAGCATAGTCATGATGACGTTATGGCAGGTTTGTGGACAAAGCCAATGCATATACCCGGTGTCTACAAGTCAAAAAATTACTAATACGAAATCTGTTCAGTGATTCCCTTCTTCAATATGAATTCAGAGGAGAGAGTTTTTGCTGAGATGTCAAATGCAGGCAGTTTGAACAGCAGTTGTACTTACTGCGTTTTTACACCCTACAACTCTAAGAAGGAAACCTGCAAAACAGTTTTATGCTCACCAGCTTGGGGTGCTTTTGATTAAATTTCAAGCGTTCAATCCAGTAACCTTTTTTGTCCACGCGTAATTTGTACACAGTTTTGTTTTATTCAGCTAGGAAAATCTACATTTGTCAAAAAACGGACAGATGATTTTGGTGTCCAAAATTCACCGGACAAATATCATTGTTTATAATTTTCATTTGGCATTAATAAAAGAATAATTTCTATGTGCGTTTCGTGAATTGGGACGTCTTCTGACTCCAGGGTTTCATAGAATGACAAATGGATTGTTGGGGGAAATCTGAAGCTTGTATTAAAAGTTTAATTCACTGAACATTCAGAACAATTGTGGGTGAGACAAAGAAATATATCTTCCTCAATAAACTTTTCTTTTGAAAAAGGAAAAACAAATTATATCATTTGAATAATATGCTTTATGTCGTTCAGTAATTACACGGAAAAAGGAATTTGTTCTTTTTCTCTTAATCTCTAAGGCTTAGAGAGTACATGTTTCTTGTATATAATCTTTCCTAACATTTAAAGAAGCAGCTAAATAGAAGAATGATGAATGAAAGGAGAGCCATGGTGACAAATCGAGCTTTTGATACCGTTATAATCCTCCTTTTTACAGTAACTCATTCAAATCTTTAGCAGCAACACATTCATTTCCATATATACTAAAATGAGAGAGGGAAAACGTGGTTTCCGGAAACACATAAAACAGCATAAGGCTAGTGTATTATGGGACTCAGCCTGCTTAATGCGCATTTAAGCAGCGAGAGCTGGTCACTCTCCGGAAGGACCTCAAAACGAATACAATGCTACACGACTTTATTGATAGCCCCAAGTAGTATGTCCAGCCACAGGAAAAGCATCCCAGTAAATTAAATCTTCCAAAACAATTTTCAAATTGCTGTAAACTTCTTTTTTGGATAGTATGCCTTTGGTGTGAAGGTTAAGGAAACTGATAAAACGTCTCTTTTTCCTTAAAATTACCTTAAAGTAGTATGCAGCCTGAAACTCTCTGGGCAATTCTGCAGCGAGAGGCAGCAGTCCTGAGTTCCCTTTATGCTCTGGCACCAGGCCCGAAATCATGGCATAGGAACACCTCACACAGCGAGTGCCATGGATACAAGAACTGCTCTTGCTGCCATCACGGATGACTGATGCACCCGATATTCCAAGCGCCCTGCTTTGTCCGAGGCATTTTCAGTGCATTATTTACTTTAATCCCCATAATCATTTTGTCAAGGAAGGTGGGTTTTATTCTCCCTATACTACCATGGAGGGAATCACACGCCCAGTAAGCTTAATTCGTTTCCTGAGCTTCCCTTGCATTAAGGACGGGAAGTGCGCGATGTGAACCCAGTACTCTGCCTCTCTGTAAACTGTGGTCTTAGCCACTACATGTACTTCACTGCTGTTGAAAATACATTTTTATATTTGATACTGATCACAATATTCAGGGCTGAAAGCATTGACAAGATGACGTTAGGGCAGTTTGATGGAAAAAGCCACTGCATATACCCAGTGTCTACCTGTCAAAAAATTACCCATACGAAATCTTTTCAGTGATTCCCTTCTTCAATATGAATTCAGAGGAGAGAGTTTTCGCTGAGATATCAAGTGCAGTAAGTCTGAACAGCAGTTGTACAAACTGCGTTTTTACACCCCTCAACTCTAAGAAGGAGACCTGCAAAACAGTTTTATGCTCACCAGCTCGGGGTGCTTTTGACTATATTTCAAGCGTTCAATCCATTATCCTTTTTTTGTCCACGCGTAA
Organism: Manis javanica; assembly: GCF_040802235.1. NCBI lineage: Eukaryota > Metazoa > Chordata > Mammalia > Pholidota > Manidae > Manis > Manis javanica. Next base: position 33,097,800 of record NC_133156.1, on the reverse strand, counting down.
TTTGTAGACACCTTTTGTTTATTCAGCTAGGAAAATCTACATTTGTGAAAAAACGGACAGATTATTTTTGTGTCCGAAATTCACCGGACAAATATCATTGCTTATAGTTTTCCTTTTGCCATTAATAAGAGAATAATTTCTATGCGTGCTTCATGTATTGGGACGTCTTCTGACTCCAGGATTTCATAGAATAACAAATGGATTGTTGGGGGATATCTGAAGCTTCTATGAGCAGTTTAATTCACTGAACATTCAGAACAATTGTGGGTGAGAAAAAGAAATATATCTTCCTCAATAAACTTTTCTTTTGAAAAAGGAAATGCAATTTATATCATTTGATTCCTATGCATTATGTCGTTCAGTAATTGCAGAGAAAAATGAATTTGTTCTTTTTCTCGTAATCTCTAAGGCTTAGAGAGTACATGTTTCTTCAAAATAATCTTTCCTAAGATTTAAAAAAGCAGGTAAATACAAAAATGATGAATTAAAGGAGAGCCAGGGTGACAAATCGAGCTTATGATACCGTTATAATCCTCCTTTTTACAGTAACTAATTCAAATCTTTAGCAGCAACACATTCATTTCCATTTACACTAAAGTGAGAGAGGAAAAACGTGGTTTCTGGAAACACATAAAACAGCATAAGGCTAGTGAATTATGGGACTCAGCCTGCTCAATGCGTGCGTATTTAAGCAGCGAGAGCTGGTCACCCTCCGGAAGGAACTCAAAACGAATACAATGCTAGATGATAGCCCCAAGTAGTATGTGCAGCCACAGGAAAAGCATCCAAGTAAAAAAAATCTTCCAAAACAATTTTCAAATTGCTTTCAACTTCTTTTTTGGGACAGTATGATTTTGGTGTGAAGGTAAAGGAATCTGATAAAATGACTCTTTTTCCTTAAAATTATCTTAAAGTAGTATGCAGCCTGAAACTCCCTGGGCACGTCTGCAGCGAGAGGCAGCAGTCCCGAGTGCCCTTTATGCTGTGCCACCAGGCCCGAAATCATGGCATAGGAACACCTCACACAACGGGTGCCGTGGATACCAGAACTGCTCTTGCTGCCATCACGGATGAATGAGGCACCCGACATTCCAAGAGCCATGCTTTGTCCGAGGCATTTTCAATGCATTATTTACTTGAATCCTCATAATCATTTTGTCAAGGAAGCTGGGTTTTACTCTCCCTATATTACCATGGAGGGTATCACACGCCCAGTAAGCTTAATTCGTTTCCTGAGCTGCCCTTGCATTAAGGAACGGAACTGCGCGATGTGAACCCAGTACTCTCCCTCTCTGTAACCTGTGGTCTTAGCCACTACATGTACTTCACTGCTGTTGAAAAGACATTTTTATATTTGATACTTATCACAATATTCAGGACTGAAAGCATAGTCATGATGACGTTATGGCAGGTTTGTGGACAAAGCCAATGCATATACCCGGTGTCTACAAGTCAAAAAATTACTAATACGAAATCTGTTCAGTGATTCCCTTCTTCAATATGAATTCAGAGGAGAGAGTTTTTGCTGAGATGTCAAATGCAGGCAGTTTGAACAGCAGTTGTACTTACTGCGTTTTTCCACCCTACAACTCTAAGAAGGAAACCTGCAAAACAGTTTTATGCTCACCAGCTTGGGGTGCTTTTGATTAAATTTCAAGCGTTCAATCCAGTAACCTTTTTTGTCCACGCGTAATTTGTACACAGTTTTGTTTTATTCAGCTAGGAAAATCTACATTTGTCAAAAAACGGACAGACGATTTTGGTGTCCAAAATTCACCGGACAAATATCATTGTTTATAATTTTCATTTGGCATTAATAAAAGAATAATTTCTATGTGCGTTTCGTGAATTGGGACGTCTTCTGACTCCAGGGTTTCATAGAATGACAAATGGATTGTTGGGGGAAATCTGAAGCTTGTATTAAAAGTTTAATTCACTGAACATTCAGAACAATTGTGGGTGAGACAAAGAAATATATCTTCCTCAATAAACTTTTCTTTTGAAAAAGGAAAAACAAATTATATCATTTGAATAATATGCTTTATGTCGTTCAGTAATTACACGGAAAAAGGAATTTGTTCTTTTTCTCTTAATCTCTAAGGCTTAGAGAGTACATGTTTCTTGTATATAATCTTTCCTAACATTTAAAGAAGCAGTTAAATAGAAGAATGATGAATGAAAGGAGAGCCATGGTGACAAATCGAGCTTTTGATACCGTTATAATCCTCCTTTTTACAGTAACTCATTCAAATCTTTAGCAGCAACACATTCATTTCCATATATACTAAAATGAGAGAGGGAAAACGTGGTTTCCGGAAACACATAAAACAGCATAAGGCTAGTGTATTATGGGACTCAGCCTGCTTAATGCGCATTTAAGCAGCGAGAGCTGGTCACTCTCCGGAAGGACCTCAAAACGAATACAATGCTACACGACTTTATTGATAGCCCCAAGTAGTATGTCCAGCCACAGGAAAAGCATCCCAGTAAATTAAATCTTCCAAAACAATTTTCAAATTGCTGTAAACTTCTTTTTTGGATAGTATGCCTTTGGTGTGAAGGTTAAGGAAACTGATAAAACGTCTCTTTTTCCTTAAAATTACCTTAAAGTAGTATGCAGCCTGAAACTCTCTGGGCAATTCTGCAGCGAGAGGCAGCAGTCCTGAGTTCCCTTTATGCTCTGGCACCAGGCCCGAAATCATGGCATAGGAACACCTCACACAGCGAGTGCCATGGATACAAGAACTGCTCTTGCTGCCATCACGGATGACTGATGCACCCGATATTCCAAGCGCCCTGCTTTGTCCGAGGCATTTTCAGTGCATTATTTACTTTAATCCTCATAATCATTTTGTCAAGGAAGGTGGGTTTTATTCTCCCTATACTACCATGGAGGGAATCACACGCCCAGTAAGCTTAATTCGTTTCCTGAGCTTCCCTTGCATTAAGGACGGGAAGTGCGCGATGTGAACCCAGTACTCTCCCTCTCTGTAAACTGTGGTCTTAGCCACTACATGTACTTCACTGCTGTTGAAAAGACATTTTTATATTTGATACTGATCACAATATTCAGGGCTGAAAGCATTGACAAGATGACGTTAGGGCAGATTGATGGAAAAAGCCACTGCATATACCCAGTGTCTACCTGTCAAAAAATTACCCATACGAAATCTTTTCAGTGATTCCCTTCTTCAATATGAATTCAGAGGAGAGAGTTTTCGCTGAGATATCAAGTGCAGTAAGTCTGAACAGCAGTTGTACAAACTGCGTTTTTACACCCCTCAACTCTAAGAAGGAGACCTGCAAAACAGTTTTATGCTCACCAGCTCGGGGTGCTTTTGACTATATTTCAAGCGTTCAATCCATTATCCTTTTTTTGTCCACGCGTAATTTGTAGACACCTTTTGTTTATTCAGCTAGGAAAATCTACATTTGTGAAAAAACGGACAGATTATTTTTGTGTCCGAAATTCACCGGACAAATATCATTGCTTATAGTTTTCCTTTTGCCATTAATAAGAGAATAATTTCTATGCGTGCTTCATGTATTGGGACGTCTTCTGACTCCAGGATTTCATAGAATAACAAATGGATTGTTGGGGGATATCTGAAGCTTCTATGAACAGTTTAATTCACTGAACATTCAGAACAATTGTGGGTGAGAAAAAGAAATATATCTTCCTCAATAAACTTTTCTTTTGAAAAAGGAAATGCAATTTATATCATTTGATTCCTATGCATTATGTCGTTCAGTAATTGCAGAGAAAAATGAATTTGTTCTTTTTCTCGTAATCTCTAAGGCTTAGAGAGTACATGTTTCTTCAAAATAATCTTTCCTAAGATTTAAAAAAGCAGGTAAATACAAAAATGATGAATTAAAGGAGAGCCAGGGTGACAAATCGAGCTTATGATACCGTTATAATCCTCCTTTTTACAGTAACTAATTCAAATCTTTAGCAGCAACACATTCATTTCCATTTACACTAAAGTGAGAGAGGAAAAACGTGGTTTCTGGAAACACATAAAACAGCATAAGGCTAGTGAATTATGGGACTCAGCCTGCTCAATGCGTGCGTATTTAAGCAGCGAGAGCTGGTCACCCTCCGGAAGGAACTCAAAACGAATACAATGCTAGATGATAGCCCCAAGTAGTATGTGCAGCCACAGGAAAAGCATCCAAGTAAAAAAAATCTTCCAAAACAATTTTCAAATTGCTTTCAACTTCTTTTTTGGGACAGTATGATTTTGGTGTGAAGGTAAAGGAATCTGATAAAATGACTCTTTTTCCTTAAAATTATCTTAAAGTAGTATGCAGCCTGAAACTCCCTGGGCACGTCTGCAGCGAGAGGCAGCAGTCCCGAGTGCCCTTTATGCTGTGCCACCAGGCCCGAAATCATGGCATAGGAACACCTCACACAACGGGTGCCGTGGATACCAGAACTGCTCTTGCTGCCATCACGGATGAATGAGGCACCCGACATTCCAAGAGCCATGCTTTGTCCGAGGCATTTTCAATGCATTATTTACTTGAATCCTCATAATCATTTTGTCAAGGAAGCTGGGTTTTACTCTCCCTATATTACCATGGAGGGTATCACACGCCCAGTAAGCTTAATTCGTTTCCTGAGCTGCCCTTGCATTAAGGAACGGAACTGCGCGATGTGAACCCAGTACTCTCCCTCTCTGTAACCTGTGGTCTTAGCCACTACATGTACTTCACTGCTGTTGAAAAGACATTTTTATATTTGATACTGATCACAATATTCAGGACTGAAAGCATAGTCATGATGACGTTATGGCAGGTTTGTGGACAAAGCCAATGCATATACCCGGTGTCTACAAGTCAAAAAATTACTAATACGAAATCTGTTCAGTGATTCCCTTCTTCAATATGAATTCAGAGGAGAGAGTTTTTGCTGAGATGTCAAATGCAGGCAGTTTGAACAGCAGTTGTACTTACTGCGTTTTTACACCCTACAACTCTAAGAAGGAAACCTGCAAAACAGTTTTATGCTCACCAGCTTGGGGTGCTTTTGATTAAATTTCAAGCGTTCAATCCAGTAACCTTTTTTGTCCACGCGTAATTTGTACACAGTTTTGTTTTATTCAGCTAGGAAAATCTACATTTGTCAAAAAACGGACAGATGATTTTGGTGTCCAAAATTCACCGGACAAATATCATTGTTTATAATTTTCATTTGGCATTAATAAAAGAATAATTTCTATGTGCGTTTCGTGAATTGGGACGTCTTCTGACTCCAGGGTTTCATAGAATGACAAATGGATTGTTGGGGGAAATCTGAAGCTTGTATTAAAAGTTTAATTCACTGAACATTCAGAACAATTGTGGGTGAGACAAAGAAATATATCTTCCTCAATAAACTTTTCTTTTGAAAAAGGAAAAACAAATTATATCATTTGAATAATATGCTTTATGTCGTTCAGTAATTACACGGAAAAAGGAATTTGTTCTTTTTCTCTTAATCTCTAAGGCTTAGAGAGTACATGTTTCTTGTATATAATCTTTCCTAACATTTAAAGAAGCAGTTAAATAGAAGAATGATGAATGAAAGGAGAGCCATGGTGACAAATCGAGCTTTTGATACCGTTATAATCCTCCTTTTTACAGTAACTCATTCAAATCTTTAGCAGCAACACATTCATTTCCATATATACTAAAATGAGAGAGGGAAAACGTGGTTTCCGGAAACACATAAAACAGCATAAGGCTAGTGTATTATGGGACTCAGCCTGCTTAATGCGCATTTAAGCAGCGAGAGCTGGTCACTCTCCGGAAGGACCTCAAAACGAATACAATGCTACACGACTTTATTGATAGCCCCAAGTAGTATGTCCAGCCACAGGAAAAGCATCCCAGTAAATTAAATCTTCCAAAACAATTTTCAAATTGCTGTAAACTTCTTTTTTGGATAGTATGCCTTTGGTGTGAAGGTTAAGGAAACTGATAAAACGTCTCTTTTTCCTTAAAATTACCTTAAAGTAGTATGCAGCCTGAAACTCTCTGGGCAATTCTGCAGCGAGAGGCAGCAGTCCTGAGTTCCCTTTATGCTCTGGCACCAGGCCCGAAATCATGGCATAGGAACACCTCACACAGCGAGTGCCATGGATACAAGAACTGCTCTTGCTGCCATCACGGATGACTGATGCACCCGATATTCCAAGCGCCCTGCTTTGTCCGAGGCATTTTCAGTGCATTATTTACTTTAATCCTCATAATCATTTTGTCAAGGAAGGTGGGTTTTATTCTCCCTATACTACCATGGAGGGAATCACACGCCCAGTAAGCTTAATTCGTTTCCTGAGCTTCCCTTGCATTAAGGACGGGAAGTGCGCGATGTGAACCCAGTACTCTCCCTCTCTGTAAACTGTGGTCTTAGCCACTACATGTACTTCACTGCTGTTGAAAAGACATTTTTATATTTGATACTGATCACAATATTCAGGGCTGAAAGCATTGACAAGATGACGTTAGGGCAGTTTGATGGAAAAAGCCACTGCATATACCCAGTGTCTACCTGTCAAAAAATTACCCATACGAAATCTTTTCAGTGATTCCCTTCTTCAATATGAATTCAGAGGAGAGAGTTTTCGCTGAGATATCAAGTGCAGTAAGTCTGAACAGCAGTTGTACAAACTGCGTTTTTACACCCCTCAACTCTAAGAAGGAGACCTGCAAAACAGTTTTATGCTCACCAGCTCGGGGTGCTTTTGACTATATTTCAAGCGTTCAATCCATTATCCTTTTTTTGTCCACGCGTAATTTGTAGACACCTTTTGTTTATTCAGCTAGGAAAATCTACATTTGTGAAAAAACGGACAGATTATTTTTGTGTCCGAAATTCACCGGACAAATATCATTGCTTATAGTTTTCCTTTTGCCATTAATAAGAGAATAATTTCTATGCGTGCTTCATGTATTGGGACGTCTTCTGACTCCAGGATTTCATAGAATAACAAATGGATTGTTGGGGGATATCTGAAGCTTCTATGAACAGTTTAATTCACTGAACATTCAGAACAATTGTGGGTGAGAAAAAGAAATATATCTTCCTCAATAAACTTTTCTTTTGAAAAAGGAAATGCAATTTATATCATTTGATTCCTATGCATTATGTCGTTCAGTAATTGCAGAGAAAAATGAATTTGTTCTTTTTCTCGTAATCTCTAAGGCTTAGAGAGTACATGTTTCTTCAAAATAATCTTTCCTAAGATTTAAAAAAGCAGGTAAATACAAAAATGATGAATTAAAGGAGAGCCAGGGTGACAAATCGAGCTTATGATACCGTTATAATCCTCCTTTTTACAGTAACTAATTCAAATCTTTAGCAGCAACACATTCATTTCCATTTACACTAAAGTGAGAGAGGAAAAACGTGGTTTCTGGAAACACATAAAACAGCATAAGGCTAGTGAATTATGGGACTCAGCCTGCTCAATGCGTGCGTATTTAAGCAGCGAGAGCTGGTCACCCTCCGGAAGGAACTCAAAACGAATACAATGCTAGATGATAGCCCCAAGTAGTATGTGCAGCCACAGGAAAAGCATCCAAGTAAAAAAAATCTTCCAAAACAATTTTCAAATTGCTTTCAACTTCTTTTTTGGGACAGTATGATTTTGGTGTGAAGGTAAAGGAATCTGATAAAATGACTCTTTTTCCTTAAAATTATCTTAAAGTAGTATGCAGCCTGAAACTCCCTGGGCACGTCTGCAGCGAGAGGCAGCAGTCCCGAGTGCCCTTTATGCTGTGCCACCAGGCCCGAAATCATGGCATAGGAACACCTCACACAACGGGTGCCGTGGATACCAGAACTGCTCTTGCTGCCATCACGGATGAATGAGGCACCCGACATTCCAAGAGCCATGCTTTGTCCGAGGCATTTTCAATGCATTATTTACTTGAATCCTCATAATCATTTTGTCAAGGAAGCTGGGTTTTACTCTCCCTATATTACCATGGAGGGTATCACACGCCCAGTAAGCTTAATTCGTTTCCTGAGCTGCCCTTGCATTAAGGAACGGAACTGCGCGATGTGAACCCAGTACTCTCCCTCTCTGTAACCTGTGGTCTTAGCCACTACATGTACTTCACTGCTGTTGAAAAGACATTTTTATATTTGATACTGATCACAATATTCAGGACTGAAAGCATAGTCATGATGACGTTATGGCAGGTTTGTGGACAAAGCCAATGCATATACCCGGTGTCTACAAGTCAAAAAATTACTAATACGAAATCTGTTCAGTGATTCCCTTCTTCAATATGAATTCAGAGGAGAGAGTTTTTGCTGAGATGTCAAATGCAGGCAGTTTGAACAGCAGTTGTACTTACTGCGTTTTTACACCCTACAACTCTAAGAAGGAAACCTGCAAAACAGTTTTATGCTCACCAGCTTGGGGTGCTTTTGATTAAATTTCAAGCGTTCAATCCAGTAACCTTTTTTGTCCACGCGTAATTTGTACACAGTTTTGTTTTATTCAGCTAGGAAAATCTACATTTGTCAAAAAACGGACAGATGATTTTGGTGTCCAAAATTCACCGGACAAATATCATTGTTTATAATTTTCATTTGGCATTAATAAAAGAATAATTTCTATGTGCGTTTCGTGAATTGGGACGTCTTCTGACTCCAGGGTTTCATAGAATGACAAATGGATTGTTGGGGGAAATCTGAAGCTTGTATTAAAAGTTTAATTCACTGAACATTCAGAACAATTGTGGGTGAGACAAAGAAATATATCTTCCTCAATAAACTTTTCTTTTGAAAAAGGAAAAACAAATTATATCATTTGAATAATATGCTTTATGTCGTTCAGTAATTACACGGAAAAAGGAATTTGTTCTTTTTCTCTTAATCTCTAAGGCTTAGAGAGTACATGTTTCTTGTATATAATCTTTCCTAACATTTAAAGAAGCAGTTAAATAGAAGAATGATGAATGAAAGGAGAGCCATGGTGACAAATCGAGCTTTTGATACCGTTATAATCCTCCTTTTTACAGTAACTCATTCAAATCTTTAGCAGCAACACATTCATTTCCATATATACTAAAATGAGAGAGGGAAAACGTGGTTTCTGGAAACACATAAAACAGCATAAGGCTAGTGTATTATGGGACTCAGCCTGCTTAATGCGCATTTAAGCAGCGAGAGCTGGTCACTCTCCGGAAGGACCTCAAAACGAATACAATGCTACACGACTTTATTGATAGCCCCAAGTAGTATGTCCAGCCACAGGAAAAGCATCCCAGTAAATTAAATCTTCCAAAACAATTTTCAAATTGCTGTAAACTTCTTTTTTGGATAGTATGCCTTTGGTGTGAAGGTTAAGGAAACTGATAAAACGTCTCTTTTTCCTTAAAATTACCTTAAAGTAGTATGCAGCCTGAAACTCTCTGGGCAATTCTGCAGCGAGAGGCAGCAGTCCTGAGTTCCCTTTATGCTCTGGCACCAGGCCCGAAATCATGGCATAGGAACACCTCACACAGCGAGTGCCATGGATACAAGAACTGCTCTTGCTGCCATCACGGATGACTGATGCACCCGATATTCCAAGCGCCCTGCTTTGTCCGAGGCATTTTCAGTGCATTATTTACTTTAATCCTCATAATCATTTTGTCAAGGAAGGTGGGTTTTATTCTCCCTATACTACCATGGAGGGAATCACACGCCCAGTAAGCTTAATTCGTTTCCTGAGCTTCCCTTGCATTAAGGACGGGAAGTGCGCGATGTGAACCCAGTACTCTCCCTCTCTGTAAACTGTGGTCTTAGCCACTACATGTACTTCACTGCTGTTGAAAAGACATTTTTATATTTGATACTGATCACAATATTCAGGGCTGAAAGCATTGACAAGATGACGTTAGGGCAGTTTGATGGAAAAAGCCACTGCATATACCCAGTGTCTACCTGTCAAAAAATTACCCATACGAAATCTTTTCAGTGATTCCCTTCTTCAATATGAATTCAGAGGAGAGAGTTTTCGCTGAGATATCAAGTGCAGTAAGTCTGAACAGCAGTTGTACAAACTGCGTTTTTACACCCCTCAACTCTAAGAAGGAGACCTGCAAAACAGTTTTATGCTCACCAGCTCGGGGTGCTTTTGACTATATTTCAAGCGTTCAATCCATTATCCTTTTTTTGTCCACGCGTAATTTGTAGACACCTTTTGTTTTATTCAGCTAGGAAAATCTACATTTGTGAAAAAACGGACAGATTATTTTTGTGTCCGAAATTCACCGGACAAATATCATTGCTTATAGTTTTCCTTTTGCCATTAATAAGAGAATAATTTCTATGCGTGCTTCATGTATTGGGACGTCTTCTGACTCCAGGATTTCATAGAATAACAAATGGATTGTTGGGGGATATCTGAAGCTTCTATGAACAGTTTAATTCACTGAACATTCAGAACAATTGTGGGTGAGAAAAAGAAATATATCTTCCTCAATAAACTTTTCTTTTGAAAAAGGAAATGCAATTTATATCATTTGATTCCTATGCATTATGTCGTTCAGTAATTGCAGAGAAAAATGAATTTGTTCTTTTTCTCGTAATCTCTAAGGCTTAGAGAGTACATGTTTCTTCAAAATAATCTTTCCTAAGATTTAAAAAAGCAGGTAAATACAAAAATGATGAATTAAAGGAGAGCCAGGGTGACAAATCGAGCTTATGATACCGTTATAATCCTCCTTTTTACAGTAACTAATTCAAATCTTTAGCAGCAACACATTCATTTCCATTTACACTAAAGTGAGAGAGGAAAAACGTGGTTTCTGGAAACACATAAAACAGCATAAGGCTAGTGAATTATGGGACTCAGCCTGCTCAATGCGTGCGTATTTAAGCAGCGAGAGCTGGTCACCCTCCGGAAGGAACTCAAAACGAATACAATGCTAGATGATAGCCCCAAGTAGTATGTGCAGCCACAGGAAAAGCATCCAAGTAAAAAAAATCTTCCAAAACAATTTTCAAATTGCTTTCAACTTCTTTTTTGGGACAGTATGATTTTGGTGTGAAGGTAAAGGAATCTGATAAAATGACTCTTTTTCCTTAAAATTATCTTAAAGTAGTATGCAGCCTGAAACTCCCTGGGCACGTCTGCAGCGAGAGGCAGCAGTCCCGAGTGCCCTTTATGCTGTGCCACCAGGCCCGAAATCATGGCATAGGAACACCTCACACAACGGGTGCCGTGGATACCAGAACTGCTCTTGCTGCCATCACGGATGAATGAGGCACCCGACATTCCAAGAGCCATGCTTTGTCCGAGGCATTTTCAATGCATTATTTACTTGAATCCTCATAATCATTTTGTCAAGGAAGCTGGGTTTTACTCTCCCTATATTACCATGGAGGGTATCACACGCCCAGTAAGCTTAATTCGTTTCCTGAGCTGCCCTTGCATTAAGGAACGGAACTGCGCGATGTGAACCCAGTACTCTCCCTCTCTGTAACCTGTGGTCTTAGCCACTACATGTACTTCACTGCTGTTGAAAAGACATTTTTATATTTGATACTGATCACAATATTCAGGACTGAAAGCATAGTCATGATGACGTTATGGCAGGTTTGTGGACAAAGCCAATGCATATACCCGGTGTCTACAAGTCAAAAAATTACTAATACGAAATCTGTTCAGTGATTCCCTTCTTCAATATGAATTCAGAGGAGAGAGTTTTTGCTGAGATGTCAAATGCAGGCAGTTTGAACAGCAGTTGTACTTACTGCGTTTTTACACCCTACAACTCTAAGAAGGAAACCTGCAAAACAGTTTTATGCTCACCAGCTTGGGGTGCTTTTGATTAAATTTCAAGCGTTCAATCCAGTAACCTTTTTTGTCCACGCGTAATTTGTACACAGTTTTGTTTTATTCAGCTAGGAAAATCTACATTTGTCAAAAAACGGACAGATGATTTTGGTGTCCAAAATTCACCGGACAAATATCATTGTTTATAATTTTCATTTGGCATTAATAAAAGAATAATTTCTATGTGCGTTTCGTGAATTGGGACGTCTTCTGACTCCAGGGTTTCATAGAATGACAAATGGATTGTTGGGGGAAATCTGAAGCTTGTATTAAAAGTTTAATTCACTGAACATTCAGAACAATTGTGGGTGAGACAAAGAAATATATCTTCCTCAATAAACTTTTCTTTTGAAAAAGGAAAAACAAATTATATCATTTGAATAATATGCTTTATGTCGTTCAGTAATTACACGGAAAAAGGAATTTGTTCTTTTTCTCTTAATCTCTAAGGCTTAGAGAGTACATGTTTCTTGTATATAATCTTTCCTAACATTTAAAGAAGCAGTTAAATAGAAGAATGATGAATGAAAGGAGAGCCATGGTGACAAATCGAGCTTTTGATACCGTTATAATCCTCCTTTTTACAGTAACTCATTCAAATCTTTAGCAGCAACACATTCATTTCCATATATACTAAAATGAGAGAGGGAAAACGTGGTTTCTGGAAACACATAAAACAGCATAAGGCTAGTGTATTATGGGACTCAGCCTGCTTAATGCGCATTTAAGCAGCGAGAGCTGGTCACTCTCCGGAAGGACCTCAAAACGAATACAATGCTACACGACTTTATTGATAGCCCCAAGTAGTATGTCCAGCCACAGGAAAAGCATCCCAGTAAATTAAATCTTCCAAAACAATTTTCAAATTGCTGTAAACTTCTTTTTTGGATAGTATGCCTTTGGTGTGAAGGTTAAGGAAACTGATAAAACGTCTCTTTTTCCTTAAAATTACCTTAAAGTAGTATGCAGCCTGAAACTCTCTGGGCAATTCTGCAGCGAGAGGCAGCAGTCCTGAGTTCCCTTTATGCTCTGGCACCAGGCCCGAAATCATGGCATAGGAACACCTCACACAGCGAGTGCCATGGATACAAGAACTGCTCTTGCTGCCATCACGGATGACTGATGCACCCGATATTCCAAGCGCCCTGCTTTGTCCGAGGCATTTTCAGTGCATTATTTACTTTAATCCTCATAATCATTTTGTCAAGGAAGGTGGGTTTTATTCTCCCTATACTACCATGGAGGGAATCACACGCCCAGTAAGCTTAATTCGTTTCCTGAGCTTCCCTTGCATTAAGGACGGGAAGTGCGCGATGTGAACCCAGTACTCTCCCTCTCTGTAAACTGTGGTCTTAGCCACTACATGTACTTCACTGCTGTTGAAAAGACATTTTTATATTTGATACTGATCACAATATTCAGGGCTGAAAGCATTGACAAGATGACGTTAGGGCAGTTTGATGGAAAAAGCCACTGCATATACCCAGTGTCTACCTGTCAAAAAATTACCCATACGAAATCTTTTCAGTGATTCCCTTCTTCAATATGAATTCAGAGGAGAGAGTTTTCGCTGAGATATCAAGTGCAGTAAGTCTGAACAGCAGTTGTACAAACTGCGTTTTTACACCCCTCAACTCTAAGAAGGAGACCTGCAAAACAGTTTTATGCTCACCAGCTCGGGGTGCTTTTGACTATATTTCAAGCGTTCAATCCATTATCCTTTTTTTGTCCACGCGTAATTTGTAGACACCTTTTGTTTTATTCAGCTAGGAAAATCTACATTTGTGAAAAAACGGACAGATTATTTTTGTGTCCGAAATTCACCGGACAAATATCATTGCTTATAGTTTTCCTTTTGCCATTAATAAGAGAATAATTTCTATGCGTGCTTCATGTATTGGGACGTCTTCTGACTCCAGGATTTCATAGAATAACAAATGGATTGTTGGGGGATATCTGAAGCTTCTATGAACAGTTTAATTCACTGAACATTCAGAACAATTGTGGGTGAGAAAAAGAAATATATCTTCCTCAATAAACTTTTCTTTTGAAAAAGGAAATGCAATTTATATCATTTGATTCCTATGCATTATGTCGTTCAGTAATTGCAGAGAAAAATGAATTTGTTCTTTTTCTCGTAATCTCTAAGGCTTAGAGAGTACATGTTTCTTCAAAATAATCTTTCCTAAGATTTAAAAAAGCAGGTAAATACAAAAATGATGAATTAAAGGAGAGCCAGGGTGACAAATCGAGCTTATGATACCGTTATAATCCTCCTTTTTACAGTAACTAATTCAAATCTTTAGCAGCAACACATTCATTTCCATTTACACTAAAGTGAGAGAGGAAAAACGTGGTTTCTGGAAACACATAAAACAGCATAAGGCTAGTGAATTATGGGACTCAGCCTGCTCAATGCGTGCGTATTTAAGCAGCGAGAGCTGGTCACCCTCCGGAAGGAACTCAAAACGAATACAATGCTAGATGATAGCCCCAAGTAGTATGTGCAGCCACAGGAAAAGCATCCAAGTAAAAAAAATCTTCCAAAACAATTTTCAAATTGCTTTCAACTTCTTTTTTGGGACAGTATGATTTTGGTGTGAAGGTAAAGGAATCTGATAAAATGACTCTTTTTCCTTAAAATTATCTTAAAGTAGTATGCAGCCTGAAACTCCCTGGGCACGTCTGCAGCGAGAGGCAGCAGTCCCGAGTGCCCTTTATGCTGTGCCACCAGGCCCGAAATCATGGCATAGGAACACCTCACACAACGGGTGCCGTGGATACCAGAACTGCTCTTGCTGCCATCACGGATGAATGAGGCACCCGACATTCCAAGAGCCATGCTTTGTCCGAGGCATTTTCAATGCATTATTTACTTGAATCCTCATAATCATTTTGTCAAGGAAGCTGGGTTTTACTCTCCCTATATTACCATGGAGGGTATCACACGCCCAGTAAGCTTAATTCGTTTCCTGAGCTGCCCTTGCATTAAGGAACGGAACTGCGCGATGTGAACCCAGTACTCTCCCTCTCTGTAACCTGTGGTCTTAGCCACTACATGTACTTCACTGCTGTTGAAAAGACATTTTTATATTTGATACTGATCACAATATTCAGGACTGAAAGCATAGTCATGATGACGTTATGGCAGGTTTGTGGACAAAGCCAATGCATATACCCGGTGTCTACAAGTCAAAAAATTACTAATACGAAATCTGTTCAGTGATTCCCTTCTTCAATATGAATTCAGAGGAGAGAGTTTTTGCTGAGATGTCAAATGCAGGCAGTTTGAACAGCAGTTGTACTTACTGCGTTTTTACACCCTACAACTCTAAGAAGGAAACCTGCAAAACAGTTTTATGCTCACCAGCTTGGGGTGCTTTTGATTAAATTTCAAGCGTTCAATCCAGTAACCTTTTTTGTCCACGCGTAATTTGTACACAGTTTTGTTTTATTCAGCTAGGAAAATCTACATTTGTCAAAAAACGGACAGATGATTTTGGTGTCCAAAATTCACCGGACAAATATCATTGTTTATAATTTTCATTTGGCATTAATAAAAGAATAATTTCTATGTGCGTTTCGTGAATTGGGACGTCTTCTGACTCCAGGGTTTCATAGAATGACAAATGGATTGTTGGGGGAAATCTGAAGCTTGTATTAAAAGTTTAATTCACTGAACATTCAGAACAATTGTGGGTGAGACAAAGAAATATATCTTCCTCAATAAACTTTTCTTTTGAAAAAGGAAAAACAAATTATATCATTTGAATAATATGCTTTATGTCGTTCAGTAATTACACGGAAAAAGGAATTTGTTCTTTTTCTCTTAATCTCTAAGGCTTAGAGAGTACATGTTTCTTGTATATAATCTTTCCTAACATTTAAAGAAGCAGTTAAATAGAAGAATGATGAATGAAAGGAGAGCCATGGTGACAAATCGAGCTTTTGATACCGTTATAATCCTCCTTTTTACAGTAACTCATTCAAATCTTTAGCAGCAACACATTCATTTCCATATATACTAAAATGAGAGAGGGAAAACGTGGTTTCTGGAAACACATAAAACAGCATAAGGCTAGTGTATTATGGGACTCAGCCTGCTTAATGCGCATTTAAGCAGCGAGAGCTGGTCACTCTCCGGAAGGACCTCAAAACGAATACAATGCTACACGACTTTATTGATAGCCCCAAGTAGTATGTCCAGCCACAGGAAAAGCATCCCAGTAAATTAAATCTTCCAAAACAATTTTCAAATTGCTGTAAACTTCTTTTTTGGATAGTATGCCTTTGGTGTGAAGGTTAAGGAAACTGATAAAACGTCTCTTTTTCCTTAAAATTACCTTAAAGTAGTATGCAGCCTGAAACTCTCTGGGCAATTCTGCAGCGAGAGGCAGCAGTCCTGAGTTCCCTTTATGCTCTGGCACCAGGCCCGAAATCATGGCATAGGAACACCTCACACAGCGAGTGCCATGGATACAAGAACTGCTCTTGCTGCCATCACGGATGACTGATGCACCCGATATTCCAAGCGCCCTGCTTTGTCCGAGGCATTTTCAGTGCATTATTTACTTTAATCCTCATAATCATTTTGTCAAGGAAGGTGGGTTTTATTCTCCCTATACTACCATGGAGGGAATCACACGCCCAGTAAGCTTAATTCGTTTCCTGAGCTTCCCTTGCATTAAGGACGGGAAGTGCGCGATGTGAACCCAGTACTCTCCCTCTCTGTAAACTGTGGTCTTAGCCACTACATGTACTTCACTGCTGTTGAAAAGACATTTTTATATTTGATACTGATCACAATATTCAGGGCTGAAAGCATTGACAAGATGACGTTAGGGCAGATTGATGGAAAAAGCCACTGCATATACCCAGTGTCTACCTGTCAAAAAATTACCCATACGAAATCTTTTCAGTGATTCCCTTCTTCAATATGAATTCAGAGGAGAGAGTTTTCGCTGAGATATCAAGTGCAGTAAGTCTGAACAGCAGTTGTACAAACTGCGTTTTTACACCCCTCAACTCTAAGAAGGAGACCTGCAAAACAGTTTTATGCTCACCAGCTCGGGGTGCTTTTGACTATATTTCAAGCGTTCAATCCATTATCCTTTTTTTGTCCACGCGTAATGTGTAGACACCTTTTGTTTATTCAGCTAGGAAAATCTACATTTGTGAAAAAACGGACAGATTATTTTTGTGTCCGAAATTCACCGGACAAATATCATTGCTTATAATTTTCCTTTTGCCATTAATAAGAGAATAATTTCTATGCGTGCTTCATGTATTGGGACGTCTTTGACTCCAGGATTTCATAGAATAACAAATGGATTGTTGGGGGATATCTGAAGCTTCTATGAACAGTTTAATTCACTGAACATTCAGAACAATTGTGGGTGAGAAAAAGAAATATATCTTCCTCAATACACTTTTCTTTTGAAAAAGGAAATGCAATTTATATCATTTGATTCCTATGCATTATGTCGTTCAGTAATTGCAGAGAAAAATGAATTTGTTCTTTTTCTCGTAATCTCTAAGGCTTAGAGAGTACATGTTTCTTCAAAATAATCTTTCCTAAGATTTAAAAAAGCAGGTAAATACAAAAATGATGAATTAAAGGAGAGCCAGGGTGACAAATCGAGCTTATGATACCGTTATAATCCTCCTTTTTACAGTAACTAATTCAAATCTTTAGCAGCAACACATTCATTTCCATTTACACTAAAGTGAGAGAGGAAAAACGTGGTTTCTGGAAACACATAAAACAGCATAAGGCTAGTGAATTATGGGACTCAGCCTGCTCAATGCGTGCGTATTTAAGCAGCGAGAGCTGGTCACCCTCCGGAAGGAACTCAAAACGAATACAATGCTAGATGATAGCCCCAAGTAGTATGTGCAGCCACAGGAAAAGCATCCAAGTAAAAAAAATCTTCCAAAACAATTTTCAAATTGCTTTCAACTTCTTTTTTGGGACAGTATGATTTTGGTGTGAAGGTAAAGGAATCTGATAAAATGACTCTTTTTCCTTAAAATTATCTTAAAGTAGTATGCAGCCTGAAACTCCCTGGGCACGTCTGCAGCGAGAGGCAGCAGTCCCGAGTGCCCTTTATGCTGTGCCACCAGGCCCGAAATCATGGCATAGGAACACCTCACACAACGGGTGCCGTGGATACCAGAACTGCTCTTGCTGCCATCACGGATGAATGAGGCACCCGACATTCCAAGAGCCATGCTTTGTCCGAGGCATTTTCAATGCATTATTTACTTGAATCCTCATAATCATTTTGTCAAGGAAGCTGGGTTTTACTCTCCCTATATTACCATGGAGGGTATCACACGCCCAGTAAGCTTAATTCGTTTCCTGAGCTGCCCTTGCATTAAGGAACGGAACTGCGCGATGTGAACCCAGTACTCTCCCTCTCTGTAACCTGTGGTCTTAGCCACTACATGTACTTCACTGCTGTTGAAAAGACATTTTTATATTTGATACTGATCACAATATTCAGGACTGAAAGCATAGTCATGATGACGTTATGGCAGGTTTGTGGACAAAGCCAATGCATATACCCGGTGTCTACAAGTCAAAAAATTACTAATACGAAATCTGTTCAGTGATTCCCTTCTTCAATATGAATTCAGAGGAGAGAGTTTTTGCTGAGATGTCAAATGCAGGCAGTTTGAACAGCAGTTGTACTTACTGCGTTTTTACACCCTACAACTCTAAGAAGGAAACCTGCAAAACAGTTTTATGGTCACGAGCTTGGGGTGCTTTTGATTAAATTTCAAGCGTTCAATCCAGTAACCTTTTTTGTCCACGCGTAATTTGTACACAGTTTTGTTTTATTCAGCTAGGAAAATCTACATTTGTCAAAAAACGGACAGATGATTTTGGTGTCCAAAATTCACCGGACAAATATCATTGTTTATAATTTTCATTTGGCATTAATAAAAGAATAATTTCTATGTGCGTTTCGTGAATTGGGACGTCTTCTGACTCCAGGGTTTCATAGAATGACAAATGGATTGTTGGGGGAAATCTGAAGCTTGTATTAAAAGTTTAATTCACTGAACATTCAGAACAATTGTGGGTGAGACAAAGAAATATATCTTCCTCAATAAACTTTTCTTTTGAAAAAGGAAAAACAAATTATATCATTTGAATAATATGCTTTATGTCGTTCAGTAATTACACGGAAAAAGGAATTTGTTCTTTTTCTCTTAATCTCTAAGGCTTAGAGAGTACATGTTTCTTGTATATAATCTTTCCTAACATTTAAAGAAGCAGTTAAATAGAAGAATGATGAATGAAAGGAGAGCCATGGTGACAAATCGAGCTTTTGATACCGTTATAATCCTCCTTTTTACAGTAACTCATTCAAATCTTTAGCAGCAACACATTCATTTCCATATATACTAAAATGAGAGAGGGAAAACGTGGTTTCCGGAAACACATAAAACAGCATAAGGCTAGTGTATTATGGGACTCAGCCTGCTTAATGCGCATTTAAGCAGCGAGAGCTGGTCACTCTCCGGAAGGACCTCAAAACGAATACAATGCTACACGACTTTATTGATAGCCCCAAGTAGTATGTCCAGCCACAGGAAAAGCATCCCAGTAAATTAAATCTTCCAAAACAATTTTCAAATTGCTGTAAACTTCTTTTTTGGATAGTATGCCTTTGGTGTGAAGGTTAAGGAAACTGATAAAACGTCTCTTTTTCCTTAAAATTACCTTAAAGTAGTATGCAGCCTGAAACTCTCTGGGCAATTCTGCAGCGAGAGGCAGCAGTCCTGAGTTCCCTTTATGCTCTGGCACCAGGCCCGAAATCATGGCATAGGAACACCTCACACAGCGAGTGCCATGGATACAAGAACTGCTCTTGCTGCCATCACGGATGACTGATGCACCCGATATTCCAAGCGCCCTGCTTTGTCCGAGGCATTTTCAGTGCATTATTTACTTTAATCCTCATAATCATTTTGTCAAGGAAGGTGGGTTTTATTCTCCCTATACTACCATGGAGGGAATCACACGCCCAGTAAGCTAAATTCGTTTCCTGAGCTTCCCTTGCATTAAGGACGGGAAGTGCGCGATGTGAACCCAGTACTCTCCCTCTCTGTAAACTGTGGTCTTAGCCACTACATGTACTTCACTGCTGTTGAAAAGACATTTTTATATTTGATACTGATCACAATATTCAGGGCTGAAAGCATTGACAAGATGACGTTAGGGCAGATTGATGGAAAAAGCCACTGCATATACCCAGTGTCTACCTGTCAAAAAATTACCCATACGAAATCTTTTCAGTGATTCCCTTCTTCAATATGAATTCAGAGGAGAGAGTTTTCGCTGAGATATCAAGTGCAGTAAGTCTGAACAGCAGTTGTACAAACTGCGTTTTTACACCCCTCAACTCTAAGAAGGAGACCTGCAAAACAGTTTTATGCTCACCAGCTCGGGGTGCTTTTGACTATATTTCAAGCGTTCAATCCATTATCCTTTTTTTGTCCACGCGTAATTTGTAGACACCTTTTGTTTATTCAGCTAGGAAAATCTACATTTGTGAAAAAACGGACAGATTATTTTTGTGTCCGAAATTCACCGGACAAATATCATTGCTTATAATTTTCCTTTTGCCATTAATAAGAGAATAATTTCTATGCGTGCTTCATGTATTGGGACGTCTTTGACTCCAGGATTTCATAGAATAACAAATGGATTGTTGGGGGATATCTGAAGCTTCTATGAACAGTTTAATTCACTGAACATTCAGAACAATTGTGGGTGAGAAAAAGAAATATATCTTCCTCAATACACTTTTCTTTTGAAAAAGGAAATGCAATTTATATCATTTGATTCCTATGCATTATGTCGTTCAGTAATTGCAGAGAAAAATGAATTTGTTCTTTTTCTCGTAATCTCTAAGGCTTAGAGAGTACATGTTTCTTCAAAATAATCTTTCCTAAGATTTAAAAAAGCAGGTAAATACAAAAATGATGAATTAAAGGAGAGCCAGGGTGACAAATCGAGCTTATGATACCGTTATAATCCTCCTTTTTACAGTAACTAATTCAAATCTTTAGCAGCAACACATTCATTTCCATTTACACTAAAGTGAGAGAGGAAAAACGTGGTTTCTGGAAACACATAAAACAGCATAAGGCTAGTGAATTATGGGACTCAGCCTGCTCAATGCGTGCGTATTTAAGCAGCGAGAGCTGGTCACCCTCCGGAAGGAACTCAAAACGAATACAATGCTAGATGATAGCCCCAAGTAGTATGTGCAGCCACAGGAAAAGCATCCAAGTAAAAAAAATCTTCCAAAACAATTTTCAAATTGCTTTCAACTTCTTTTTTGGGACAGTATGATTTTGGTGTGAAGGTAAAGGAATCTGATAAAATGACTCTTTTTCCTTAAAATTATCTTAAAGTAGTATGCAGCCTGAAACTCCCTGGGCACGTCTGCAGCGAGAGGCAGCAGTCCCGAGTGCCCTTTATGCTGTGCCACCAGGCCCGAAATCATGGCATAGGAACACCTCACACAACGGGTGCCGTGGATACCAGAACTGCTCTTGCTGCCATCACGGATGAATGAGGCACCCGACATTCCAAGAGCCATGCTTTGTCCGAGGCATTTTCAATGCATTATTTACTTGAATCCTCATAATCATTTTGTCAAGGAAGCTGGGTTTTACTCTCCCTATATTACCATGGAGGGTATCACACGCCCAGTAAGCTTAATTCGTTTCCTGAGCTGCCCTTGCATTAAGGAACGGAACTGCGCGATGTGAACCCAGTACTCTCCCTCTCTGTAACCTGTGGTCTTAGCCACTACATGTACTTCACTGCTGTTGAAAAGACATTTTTATATTTGATACTGATCACAATATTCAGGACTGAAAGCATAGTCATGATGACGTTATGGCAGGTTTGTGGACAAAGCCAATGCATATACCCGGTGTCTACAAGTCAAAAAATTACTAATACGAAATCTGTTCAGTGATTCCCTTCTTCAATATGAATTCAGAGGAGAGAGTTTTTGCTGAGATGTCAAATGCAGGCAGTTTGAACAGCAGTTGTACTTACTGCGTTTTTACACCCTACAACTCTAAGAAGGAAACCTGCAAAACAGTTTTATGGTCACGAGCTTGGGGTGCTTTTGATTAAATTTCAAGCGTTCAATCCAGTAACCTTTTTTGTCCACGCGTAATTTGTACACAGTTTTGTTTTATTCAGCTAGGAAAATCTACATTTGTCAAAAAACGGACAGATGATTTTGGTGTCCAAAATTCACCGGACAAATATCATTGTTTATAATTTTCATTTGGCATTAATAAAAGAATAATTTCTATGTGCGTTTCGTGAATTGGGACGTCTTCTGACTCCAGGGTTTCATAGAATGACAAATGGATTGTTGGGGGAAATCTGAAGCTTGTATTAAAAGTTTAATTCACTGAACATTCAGAACAATTGTGGGTGAGACAAAGAAATATATCTTCCTCAATAAACTTTTCTTTTGAAAAAGGAAAAACAAATTATATCATTTGAATAATATGCTTTATGTCGTTCAGTAATTACACGGAAAAAGGAATTTGTTCTTTTTCTCTTAATCTCTAAGGCTTAGAGAGTACATGTTTCTTGTATATAATCTTTCCTAACATTTAAAGAAGCAGTTAAATAGAAGAATGATGAATGAAAGGAGAGCCATGGTGACAAATCGAGCTTTTGATACCGTTATAATCCTCCTTTTTACAGTAACTCATTCAAATCTTTAGCAGCAACACATTCATTTCCATATATACTAAAATGAGAGAGGGAAAACGTGGTTTCTGGAAACACATAAAACAGCATAAGGCTAGTGTATTATGGGACTCAGCCTGCTTAATGCGCATTTAAGCAGCGAGAGCTGGTCACTCTCCGGAAGGACCTCAAAACGAATACAATGCTACACGACTTTATTGATAGCCCCAAGTAGTATGTCCAGCCACAGGAAAAGCATCCCAGTAAATTAAATCTTCCAAAACAATTTTCAAATTGCTGTAAACTTCTTTTTTGGATAGTATGCCTTTGGTGTGAAGGTTAAGGAAACTGATAAAACGTCTCTTTTTCCTTAAAATTACCTTAAAGTAGTATGCAGCCTGAAACTCTCTGGGCAATTCTGCAGCGAGAGGCAGCAGTCCTGAGTTCCCTTTATGCTCTGGCACCAGGCCCGAAATCATGGCATAGGAACACCTCACACAGCGAGTGCCATGGATACAAGAACTGCTCTTGCTGCCATCACGGATGACTGATGCACCCGATATTCCAAGCGCCCTGCTTTGTCCGAGGCATTTTCAGTGCATTATTTACTTTAATCCTCATAATCATTTTGTCAAGGAAGGTGGGTTTTATTCTCCCTATACTACCATGGAGGGAATCACACGCCCAGTAAGCTTAATTCGTTTCCTGAGCTTCCCTTGCATTAAGGACGGGAAGTGCGCGATGTGAACCCAGTACTCTCCCTCTCTGTAAACTGTGGTCTTAGCCACTACATGTACTTCACTGCTGTTGAAAAGACATTTTTATATTTGATACTGATCACAATATTCAGGGCTGAAAGCATTGACAAGATGACGTTAGGGCAGTTTGATGGAAAAAGCCACTGCATATACCCAGTGTCTACCTGTCAAAAAATTACCCATACGAAATCTTTTCAGTGATTCCCTTCTTCAATATGAATTCAGAGGAGAGAGTTTTCGCTGAGATATCAAGTGCAGTAAGTCTGAACAGCAGTTGTACAAACTGCGTTTTTACACCCCTCAACTCTAAGAAGGAGACCTGCAAAACAGTTTTATGCTCACCAGCTCGGGGTGCTTTTGACTATATTTCAAGCGTTCAATCCATTATCCTTTTTTTGTCCACGCGTAATTTGTAGACACCTTTTGTTTTATTCAGCTAGGAAAATCTACATTTGTGAAAAAACGGACAGATTATTTTTGTGTCCGAAATTCACCGGACAAATATCATTGCTTATAGTTTTCCTTTTGCCATTAATAAGAGAATAATTTCTATGCGTGCTTCATGTATTGGGACGTCTTCTGACTCCAGGATTTCATAGAATAACAAATGGATTGTTGGGGGATATCTGAAGCTTCTATGAACAGTTTAATTCACTGAACATTCAGAACAATTGTGGGTGAGAAAAAGAAATATATCTTCCTCAATAAACTTTTCTTTTGAAAAAGGAAATGCAATTTATATCATTTGATTCCTATGCATTATGTCGTTCAGTAATTGCAGAGAAAAATGAATTTGTTCTTTTTCTCGTAATCTCTAAGGCTTAGAGAGTACATGTTTCTTCAAAATAATCTTTCCTAAGATTTAAAAAAGCAGGTAAATACAAAAATGATGAATTAAAGGAGAGCCAGGGTGACAAATCGAGCTTATGATACCGTTATAATCCTCCTTTTTACAGTAACTAATTCAAATCTTTAGCAGCAACACATTCATTTCCATTTACACTAAAGTGAGAGAGGAAAAACGTGGTTTCTGGAAACACATAAAACAGCATAAGGCTAGTGAATTATGGGACTCAGCCTGCTCAATGCGTGCGTATTTAAGCAGCGAGAGCTGGTCACCCTCCGGAAGGAACTCAAAACGAATACAATGCTAGATGATAGCCCCAAGTAGTATGTGCAGCCACAGGAAAAGCATCCAAGTAAAAAAAATCTTCCAAAACAATTTTCAAATTGCTTTCAACTTCTTTTTTGGGACAGTATGATTTTGGTGTGAAGGTAAAGGAATCTGATAAAATGACTCTTTTTCCTTAAAATTATCTTAAAGTAGTATGCAGCCTGAAACTCCCTGGGCACGTCTGCAGCGAGAGGCAGCAGTCCCGAGTGCCCTTTATGCTGTGCCACCAGGCCCGAAATCATGGCATAGGAACACCTCACACAACGGGTGCCGTGGATACCAGAACTGCTCTTGCTGCCATCACGGATGAATGAGGCACCCGACATTCCAAGAGCCATGCTTTGTCCGGGGCATTTTCAATGCATTATTTACTTGAATCCTCATAATCATTTTGTCAAGGAAGCTGGGTTTTACTCTCCCTATATTACCATGGAGGGTATCACACGCCCAGTAAGCTTAATTCGTTTCCTGAGCTACCCTTGCATTAAGGAACGGAACTGCGCGATGTGAACCCAGTACTCTCCCTCTCTGTAACCTGTGGTCTTAGCCACTACATGTACTTCACTGCTGTTGAAAAGACATTTTTATATTTGATACTGATCACAATATTCAGGACTGAAAGCATAGTCATGATGACGTTATGGCAGGTTTGTGGACAAAGCCAATGCATATACCCGGTGTCTACAAGTCAAAAAATTACTAATACGAAATCTGTTCAGTGATTCCCTTCTTCAATATGAATTCAGAGGAGAGAGTTTTTGCTGAGATGTCAAATGCAGGCAGTTTGAACAGCAGTTGTACTTACTGCGTTTTTACACCCTACAACTCTAAGAAGGAAACCTGCAAAACAGTTTTATGCTCACCAGCTTGGGGTGCTTTTGATTAAATTTCAAGCGTTCAATCCATTAACCTTTTTTGTCCACGCGTAATTTGTACACAGTTTTGTTTTATTCAGCTAGGAAAATCTACATTTGTCAAAAAACGGACAGATGATTTTGGTGTCCAAAATTCACCGGACAAATATCATTGTTTATAATTTTCACTTGGCATTAATAAAAGAATAATTTCTATGTGCGTTTCGTGAATTGGGACGTCTTCTGACTCCAGGGTTTCATAGAATGACAAATGGATTGTTGGGGGAAATCTGAAGCTTGTATTAAAAGTTTAATTCACTGAACATTCAGAACAATTGTGGGTGAGACAAAGAAATATATCTTCCTCAATAAACTTTTCTTTTGAAAAAGGAAAAACAAATTATATCATTTGAATAATATGCTTTATGTCGTTCAGTAATTACACGGAAAAAGGAATTTGTTCTTTTTCTCTTAATCTCTAAGGCTTAGAGAGTACATGTTTCTTGTATATAATCTTTCCTAACATTTAAAGAAGCAGTTAAATAGAAGAATGATGAATGAAAGGAGAGCCATGGTGACAAATCGAGCTTTTGATACCGTTATAATCCTCCTTTTTACAGTAACTCATTCAAATCTTTAGCAGCAACACATTCATTTCCATATATACTAAAATGAGAGAGGGAAAACGTGGTATCTGGAAACACATAAAACAGCATAAGGCTAGTGTATTATGGGACTCAGCCTGCTTAATGCGCATTTAAGCAGCGAGAGCTGGTCACTCTCCGGAAGGACCTCAAAACGAATACAATGCTACACGACTTTATTGATAGCCCCAAGTAGTATGTCCAGCCACAGGAAAAGCATCCCAGTAAATTAAATCTTCCAAAACAATTTTCAAATTGCTGTAAACTTCTTTTTTGGATAGTATGCCTTTGGTGTGAAGGTTAAGGAAACTGATAAAACGTCTCTTTTTCCTTAAAATTACCTTAAAGTAGTATGCAGCCTGAAACTCTCTGGGCAATTCTGCAGCGAGAGGCAGCAGTCCTGAGTTCCCTTTATGCTCTGGCACCAGGCCCGAAATCATGGCATAGGAACACCTCACACAGCGAGTGCCATGGATACAAGAACTGCTCTTGCTGCCATCACGGATGACTGATGCACCCGATATTCCAAGCGCCCTGCTTTGTCCGAGGCATTTTCAGTGCATTATTTACTTTAATCCTCATAATCATTTTGTCAAGGAAGGTGGGTTTTATTCTCCCTATACTACCATGGAGGGAATCACACGCCCAGTAAGCTTAATTCGTTTCCTGAGCTTCCCTTGCATTAAGGACGGGAAGTGCGCGATGTGAACCCAGTACTCTCCCTCTCTGTAAACTGTGGTCTTAGCCACTACATGTACTTCACTGCTGTTGA
The DNA here is from genome assembly GCF_040802235.1 of Manis javanica. NCBI lineage: Eukaryota > Metazoa > Chordata > Mammalia > Pholidota > Manidae > Manis > Manis javanica. The sequence goes on along the minus strand of NC_133156.1, from coordinate 33,071,035 downwards.
AAAGACATTTTTATATTTGATACTGATCACAATATTCAGGGCTGAAAGCATTGACAAGATGACGTTAGGGCAGTTTGATGGAAAAAGCCACTGCATATACCCAGTGTCTACCTGTCAAAAAATTACCCATACGAAATCTTTTCAGTGATTCCCTTCTTCAATATGAATTCAGAGGAGAGAGTTTTCGCTGAGATATCAAGTGCAGTAAGTCTGAACAGCAGTTGTACAAACTGCGTTTTTACACCCCTCAACTCTAAGAAGGAGACCTGCAAAACAGTTTTATGCTCACCAGCTCGGGGTGCTTTTGACTATATTTCAAGCGTTCAATCCATTATCCTTTTTTTGTCCACGCGTAATTTGTAGACACCTTTTGTTTTATTCAGCTAGGAAAATCTACATTTGTGAAAAAACGGACAGATTATTTTTGTGTCCGAAATTCACCGGACAAATATCATTGCTTATAGTTTTCCTTTTGCCATTAATAAGAGAATAATTTCTATGCGTGCTTCATGTATTGGGACGTCTTCTGACTCCAGGATTTCATAGAATAACAAATGGATTGTTGGGGGATATCTGAAGCTTCTATGAACAGTTTAATTCACTGAACATTCAGAACAATTGTGGGTGAGAAAAAGAAATATATCTTCCTCAATAAACTTTTCTTTTGAAAAAGGAAATGCAATTTATATCATTTGATTCCTATGCATTATGTCGTTCAGTAATTGCAGAGAAAAATGAATTTGTTCTTTTTCTCGTAATCTCTAAGGCTTAGAGAGTACATGTTTCTTCAAAATAATCTTTCCTAAGATTTAAAAAAGCAGGTAAATACAAAAATGATGAATTAAAGGAGAGCCAGGGTGACAAATCGAGCTTATGATACCGTTATAATCCTCCTTTTTACAGTAACTAATTCAAATCTTTAGCAGCAACACATTCATTTCCATTTACACTAAAGTGAGAGAGGAAAAACGTGGTTTCTGGAAACACATAAAACAGCATAAGGCTAGTGAATTATGGGACTCAGCCTGCTCAATGCGTGCGTATTTAAGCAGCGAGAGCTGGTCACCCTCCGGAAGGAACTCAAAACGAATACAATGCTAGATGATAGCCCCAAGTAGTATGTGCAGCCACAGGAAAAGCATCCAAGTAAAAAAAATCTTCCAAAACAATTTTCAAATTGCTTTCAACTTCTTTTTTGGGACAGTATGATTTTGGTGTGAAGGTAAAGGAATCTGATAAAATGACTCTTTTTCCTTAAAATTATCTTAAAGTAGTATGCAGCCTGAAACTCCCTGGGCACGTCTGCAGCGAGAGGCAGCAGTCCCGAGTGCCCTTTATGCTGTGCCACCAGGCCCGAAATCATGGCATAGGAACACCTCACACAACGGGTGCCGTGGATACCAGAACTGCTCTTGCTGCCATCACGGATGAATGAGGCACCCGACATTCCAAGAGCCATGCTTTGTCCGGGGCATTTTCAATGCATTATTTACTTGAATCCTCATAATCATTTTGTCAAGGAAGCTGGGTTTTACTCTCCCTATATTACCATGGAGGGTATCACACGCCCAGTAAGCTTAATTCGTTTCCTGAGCTGCCCTTGCATTAAGGAACGGAACTGCGCGATGTGAACCCAGTACTCTCCCTCTCTGTAACCTGTGGTCTTAGCCACTACATGTACTTCACTGCTGTTGAAAAGACATTTTTATATTTGATACTGATCACAATATTCAGGACTGAAAGCATAGTCATGATGACGTTATGGCAGGTTTGTGGACAAAGCCAATGCATATACCCGGTGTCTACAAGTCAAAAAATTACTAATACGAAATCTGTTCAGTGATTCCCTTCTTCAATATGAATTCAGAGGAGAGAGTTTTTGCTGAGATGTCAAATGCAGGCAGTTTGAACAGCAGTTGTACTTACTGCGTTTTTACACCCTACAACTCTAAGAAGGAAACCTGCAAAACAGTTTTATGCTCACCAGCTTGGGGTGCTTTTGATTAAATTTCAAGCGTTCAATCCATTAACCTTTTTTGTCCACGCGTAATTTGTACACAGTTTTGTTTTATTCAGCTAGGAAAATCTACATTTGTCAAAAAACGGACAGATGATTTTGGTGTCCAAAATTCACCGGACAAATATCATTGTTTATAATTTTCATTTGGCATTAATAAAAGAATAATTTCTATGTGCGTTTCGTGAATTGGGACGTCTTCTGACTCCAGGGTTTCATAGAATGACAAATGGATTGTTGGGGGAAATCTGAAGCTTGTATTAAAAGTTTAATTCACTGAACATTCAGAACAATTGTGGGTGAGACAAAGAAATATATCTTCCTCAATAAACTTTTCTTTTGAAAAAGGAAAAACAAATTATATCATTTGAATAATATGCTTTATGTCGTTCAGTAATTACACGGAAAAAGGAATTTGTTCTTTTTCTCTTAATCTCTAAGGCTTAGAGAGTACATGTTTCTTGTATATAATCTTTCCTAACATTTAAAGAAGCAGTTAAATAGAAGAATGATGAATGAAAGGAGAGCCATGGTGACAAATCGAGCTTTTGATACCGTTATAATCCTCCTTTTTACAGTAACTCATTCAAATCTTTAGCAGCAACACATTCATTTCCATATATACTAAAATGAGAGAGGGAAAACGTGGTATCTGGAAACACATAAAACAGCATAAGGCTAGTGTATTATGGGACTCAGCCTGCTTAATGCGCATTTAAGCAGTGAGAGCTGGTCACTCTCCGGAAGGACCTCAAAACGAATACAATGCTACACGACTTTACTGATAGCCCCACGTAAGATGTCCAGCCACAGGAAAAGCATCCCAGTAAATTAAATCTTCCAAAACAATTTTCAAATTGCTGTAAACTTCTTTTTTGGATAGTATGCCTTTGGTGTGAAGGTTAAGGAAACTGATAAAATGTCTCTTTTTCCTTAAAATTACCTTAAAGTAGTATGCAGCCTGAAACTCTCTGGGCAATTCTGCAGCGAGAGGCAGCAGTCCTGAGTTCCCTTTATGCTCTGGCACCAGGCCCGAAATCATGGCATAGGAACACCTCACACAGCGAGTGCCATGGATACAAGAACTGCTCTTGCTGCCATCACGGATGACTGATGCACCCGATATTCCAAGCGCCCTGCTTTGTCCGAGGCATTTTCAGTGCATTATTTACTTTAATCCTCATAATCATTTTGTCAAGGAAGGTGGGTTTTATTCTCCCTATACTACCATGGAGGGAATCACATGCCCAGTAAGCTTAATTCGTTTCCTGAGCTTCCCTTGCATTAAGGACGGGAAGTGCGCGATGTGAACCCAGTACTCTCCCTCTCTGTAAACTGTGGTCTTAGCCACTACATGTACTTCACTGCTGTTGAAAAGACATTTTTATATTTGATACTGATCACAATATTCAGGGCTGAAAGCATTGACAAGATGACGTTAGGGCAGTTTGATGGAAAAAGCCACTGCATATACCCAGTGTCTACCTGTCAAAAAATTACCCATACGAAATCTTTTCAGTGATTCCCTTCTTCAATATGAATTCAGAGGAGAGAGTTTTCGCTGAGATATCAAGTGCAGTAAGTCTGAACAGCAGTTGTACAAACTGCGTTTTTACACCCCTCAACTCTAAGAAGGAGACCTGCAAAACAGTTTTATGCTCACCAGCTCGGGGTGCTTTTGACTATATTTCAAGCGTTCAATCCATTATCCTTTTTTTGTCCACGCGTAATTTGTAGACACCTTTTGTTTTATTCAGCTAGGAAAATCTACATTTGTGAAAAAACGGACAGATTATTTTTGTGTTCGAAATTCACCGGACAAATATCATTGCTTATAGTTTTCCTTTTGCCATTAATAAGAGAATAATTTCTATGCGTGCTTCATGTATTGGGACGTCTTCTGACTCCAGGATTTCATAGAATAACAAATGGATTGTTGGGGGATATCTGAAGCTTCTATGAACAGTTTAATTCACTGAACATTCAGAACAATTGTGGGTGAGAAAAAGAAATATATCTTCCTCAATAAACTTTTCTTTTGAAAAAGGAAATGCAATTTATATCATTTGATTCCTATGCATTATGTCGTTCAGTAATTGCAGAGAAAAATGAATTTGTTCTTTTTCTCGTAATCTCTAAGGCTTAGAGAGTACATGTTTCTTCAAAATAATCTTTCCTAAGATTTAAAAAAGCAGGTAAATACAAAAATGATGAATTAAAGGAGAGCCAGGGTGACAAATCGAGCTTATGATACCGTTATAATCCTCCTTTTTACAGTAACTAATTCAAATCTTTAGCAGCAACACATTCATTTCCATTTACACTAAAGTGAGAGAGGAAAAACGTGGTTTCTGGAAACACATAAAACAGCATAAGGCTAGTGAATTATGGGACTCAGCCTGCTCAATGCGTGCGTATTTAAGCAGCGAGAGCAGGTCACCCTCCGGAAGGAACTCAAAACGAATACAATGCTAGATGATAGCCCCAAGTAGTATGTGCAGCCACAGGAAAAGCATCCAAGTAAAAAAAATCTTCCAAAACAATTTTCAAATTGCTTTAAACTTCTTTTTTGGGACAGTATGATTTTGGTGTGAAGGTAAAGGAATCTGATGAAATGACTCTTTTTCCTTAAAATTATCTTAAAATAGTATGCAGCCTGAAACTCCCTGGGCACGTCTGCAGCGAGAGGCAGCAGTCCCGAGTGCCCTTTATGCTGTGCCACCAGGCCCGAAATCATGGCATAGGAACACCTCACACAACGGGTGCCGTGGATACCAGAACTGCTCTTGCTGCCATCACGGATGAATGAGGCACCCGACATTCCAAGAGCCATGCTTTGTCCGAGGCATTTTCAATGCATTATTTACTTGAATCCTCATAATCATTTTGTCAAGGAAGGTGGGTTTTACTCTCCCTATATTACCATGGAGGGTATCACACGCCCAGTAAGCTTAATTCGTTTCCTGAGCTGCCCTTGCATTAAGGAACGGAACTGCGCGGTGGAACCCAGTACTCTCCCTCTCTGTAACCTGTGGTCTTAGCCACTACATGTACTTCACTGCTGTTGAAAAGACATTTTTATATTTGATACTGATCACAATATTCAGGACTGAAAGCATAGTCATGATGACGTTATGGCAGGTTTGTGGACAAAGCCAATGCATATACCCAGTGTCTACAAGTCAAAAAATTACTAATACGAAATCTGTTCAGTGGTTCCCTTCTTCAATATGAATTCAGAGGAGAGAGTTTTTGCTGAGATGTCAAATGCAGTCAGTTTGAACAGCAGTTGTACTTACTGCGTTTTTACACCCTACAACTCTAAGAAGGAAACCTGCAAAACAGTTTTATGCTCACCAGCTTGGGGTGCTTTTGATTAAATTTCAAGCGTTCAATCCATTCACCTTTTTTGTCCACGCGTAATTTGCACACAGTTTTGTTTTATTCAGCTAGGAAAATCTACATTTGTCAAAAAACGGACAGATGATTTTGGTGTCCAAAATTCACCGGACAAATATCATTGTTTATAATTTTCGATTGGCATTAATAAAAGAATAATTTCTATGTGCGTTTCGTGAATTGGGACGTCTTCTGACTCCAGGGTTTCATAGAATGACAAATGGATTGTTGGGGGAAATCTGAAGCTTGTATTAAAAGTTTAATTCACTGAACATTCAGAACAATTGTGGGTGAGACAAAGAAATATATCTTCCTCAATAAACTTTTCTTTTGAAAAAGGAAAAACAAATTATATCATTTGAATAATATGCTTGATGTCGTTCAGTAATTACACGGAAAAAGGAATTTGTTCTTTTTCTCTTAATCTCTAAGGCTTAGAGAGTACATGTTTCTTGTATATAATCTTCCCTAACATTTAAAGAAGCAGCTAAATAGAAGAATGATGAATGAAAGGAGAGCCATGGTGACAAATCGAGCTTTTGATACCGTTATAATCCTCCTTTTTACAGAAACTAATTCAAATCTTTAGCAGCAACACATTCATTTCCATATATACTAAAATGAGAGAGGGGAAAACGTGGTTTCTGGAAGCACATAAAACAGCATAAGGCTAGTGTATTATGGGACTCAGCCTGCTTAATGCGTATTTAAGCAGCGAGAGCTGGTCACTCTCCGGAAGGAACTCAAAACGAATACAATGCTACACGACTTTATTGATAGCCCCAAGTAGTATGTCCAGCCACAGGAAAAGCATCCCAGTAAATTAAATCTTCCAAAACAATTTTCAAATTGCTGTAAACTTCTTTTTTGGATATTATGCCTTTGGTGTGAAGGTTAAGGAAACTGATAAAACGTCTCTTTTTCCTTAAAATTACCTTAAAGTAGTATGCAGCCTGAAACTCTCTGGGCAATTCTGCAGCGAGAGGCAGCAGTCCTGAGTTCCCTTTATGCTCTGGCACCAGGCCCGAAATCATGGCATAGGAACACCTCACACAGCGAGTGCCATGGATAGAAGAACTGCTCTTGCTGCCATCACGGATGACTGATGCACCCGATATTCCAAGCGCCCTGCTTTGTCCGAGGCATTTTCAGTGCATTATTTACTTTAATCCTCATAATCATTTTGTCAAGGAAGGTGGGTTTTATTCTCCCCATACTACCATGGAGGGAATCACACGCCCAGTAAGCTTAATTCGTTTCCTGAGCTTCCCTTGCATTAAGGAAGGGAAGTGCGCGATGTGAACCCGGTACTCTCCCTCTCTGTAAACTGTGGTCTTAGCCACTACATGTACTTCACTGCTGTTGAAAAGACATTTTTATATTTGATACTGATCACAATATTCAGGGCTGTAAGCATTGACAAGATCACGTTAGGGCAGTTTGATGGAAAAAGCCACTGCATATACCCAGTGTCTACCTGTCAAAAAATTACCCATACGAAATCTTTTCAGTGATTCCCTTCTTCAATATGAATTCAGAGGAGAGATTTTTCGCTGAGATATCAAGTGCAGTAAGTCTGAACAGCAGTTGTACAAACTGCCTTCTTACACCCCTCAACTCTAAGAAGGAGACCTGCAAAACAGTTTTATGCTCACCATCTCGGGGTGCTTTTGACTATATTTCAAGCGTTCAATCCATTATCCTTTTTTTGTCCACGAGTAATTTGTAGACAGTTTTGTTTTATTCAGCTAGGAAAATCTACATTTGTGAAAAAACGGACAGATTATTTTTGTGTCCGAAATTCACCGGACAAATATCATTGCTTATAGTTTTCCTTTTGCCATTAATAAGAGAATAATTTCTATGCGTGCTTCATGTATTGGGACGTCTTCTGACTCCAGGATTTCATAGAATAACAAATGCATTGTTGGGGGATATCTGAAGCTTCTGTGAACAGTTTAATTCACTGAACATTCAGAACAATTGTGGGTGAGAAAAAGAAATATATCTTCCTCAATAAACTTTTCTTTTGAAAAAGGAAATGCAATTTATATCATTTGATTCCTATGCATTATGTCGTTAGGTAATTACAGAGAAAAATGGATTTGTTCTTTTTCTCGTAATCTCTAAGGCTTAGAGAGTACATGTTTCTTCAAAATGATCTTTCCTAAGATTTAAAAAAGCAGGTAAATACAAAAATGATGAATTAAAGGAGAGCCAGGGTTACAAATCGAGCTTATGATACCGTTATAATCCTCCTTTTTACAGTAACTAATTCAAATCTTTAGCAGCAACACATTCATTTCCATTTACACTAAAGTGAGAGAGGAAAAACGTGGTTTCTGGAAACACATAAAACAGCATAAGGCTAGTGTAGTATGGGACTCAGCCTGCTCAATGCGTCCGTATTTAAGCAGCGAGAGCTGGTCACTCTCCGGAAGGAACTCAAAACGAATACAATGCTAGATGATAGCCCCAAGTAGTATGTGCAGCCACAGGAAAAGCATCCAAGTAAAAAAAATCTTCCAAAACAATTTTCAAATTGCTTTAAACTTCTTTTTTGGGACAGTATGATTTTGGTGTGAAGGTAAAGGAATCTGATAAAATGACTCTTTTTCCTTAAAATTATCTTAAAGTAGTATGCAGCTTGAAACTCCCTGGGCACGTCTGCAGCGAGAGGCAGCAGTCCCGAGTGCCCTTTATGCTGTGCCACCAGGCCCGAAATCATGGCATAGGAACACCTCACACAACGGGTGCCGTGGATACCAGAACTGCTCTTGCTGCCATCACGGATGAATGAGGCACCCGACATTCCAAGAGCCATGCTTTGTCCGAGGCATTTTCAATGCATTATTTACTTGAATCCTCATAATCATTCTGTCAAGGAAGCTGGGTTTTACTCTCCCTATATTACCATGGAGGGTATCACACGCCCAGTAAGCTTAATTCGTTTCCTGAGCTGCCCTTGCATTAAGGAACGGAACTGCGCGATGTGAACCCAGTACTCTCCCTCTCTGTAACCTGTGGTCTTAGCCACTACATGTACTTCACTGCTGTTGAAAAGACATTTTTATATTTGATACTGATCACAATATTCAGGACTGAAAGCATAGTCATGATGACGTTATGGCAGGTTTGTGGACAAAGCCAATGCATATACCCGGCGTCTACAAGTCAAAAAATTACTAATACGAAATCTGTTCAGTGATTCCCTTCTTCAATATGAATTCAGAGGAGAGAGTTTTTGCTGAGATGTCAAATGCAGGCAGTTTGAACAGCAGTTGTACTTACTGCGTTTTTACACCCTACAACTCTAAGAAGGAAACCTGCAAAACAGTTTTATGCTCACCAGCTTGGGGTGCTTTTGATTAAATTTCAAGCGTTCAATCCATTAACCTTTTTTGTCCACGCGTAATTTGTACACAGTTTTGTTTTATTCAGCTAGGAAAATCTACATTTGTCAAAAAACGGACAGATGATTTTGGTGTCCAAAATTCACCGGACAAATATCATTGTTTATAATTTTCATTTGGCATTAATAAAAGAATAATTTCTATGTGCGTTTCGTGAATTGGGACGTCTTCTGACTCCAGGGTTTCATAGAATGACAAATGGATTGTTGGGGGAAATCTGAAGCTTGTATTAAAAGTTTAATTCACTGAACATTCAGAACAATTGTGGGTGAGACAAAGAAATATATCTTCCTCAATAAACTTTTCTTTTGAAAAAGGAAAAACAAATTACATCATTTCAATAATATGCTTTATGTCGTTCAGTAATTACACGGAAAAAGGAATTTGTTCTTTTTCTCTTAATCTCTAAGGCTTAGAGAGTACATGTTTCTTGTATATAATCTTTCCTAACATTTAAAGAAGCAGCTAAATAGAAGAATGATGAATGAAAGGAGAGCCATGGTGACAAATCGAGCTTTTGATACCGTTATAATCCTCCTTTTTACAGTAACTCATTCAAATCTTTAGCAGCAACACATTCATTTCCATATATACTAAAATGAGAGAGGGAAAACGTGGTTTCTGGAAACATATAAAACAGCATAAGACTAGTGTATTATGGGACTCAGCCTGCTTAATGCGTATTTAAGAAGCGAGACCTGGTCACTCTCCGGAATGAACTCAAAACGAATACAATGCTACACGACTTTATTGATAGCCCCAAGTAGTATATCCAGCCACAGGAAAAGCATCCCAGTAATTTAAATCCTCCAAAACAATTTTCAAATTGCTGTAAACTTCTTTTTTGGATATTATGCCTTTGGTGTGAAGGTTAAGGAAACTGATAAAACGTCTCTTTTTCCTTAAAATTACCTTAAAGTAGTATGCAGCCTGAAACTCTCTGGGCAATTCTGCAGCGAGAGGCAGCAGTCCTGAGTTCCCTTTATGCTCTGGCACCAGGCCCGAAATCATGGCATAGGAACACCTCACACAGCGAGTGCCATGGATAGAAGAACTGCTCTTGCTGCCATCACGGATGACTGATGCACCCGATATTCCAAGCGCCCTGCTTTGTCCGAGGCATTTTCAGTGCATTATTTACTTTAATCCTCATAATCATTTTGTCAAGGAAGGTGGGTTTTATTCTCCCCATACTACCATGGAGGGAATCACACGCCCAGTAAGCTTAATTCGTTTCCTGAGCTTCCCTTGCATTAAGGAAGGGAAGTGCGCGATGTGAACCCGGTACTCTCCCTCTCTGTAAACTGTGGTCTTAGCCACTACATGTACTTCACTGCTGTTGAAAAGACATTTTTATATTTGATACTGATCACAATATTCAGGGCTGTAAGCATTGACAAGATCACGTTAGGGCAGTTTGATGGAAAAAGCCACTGCATATACCCAGTGTCTACCTGTCAAAAAATTACCCATACGAAATCTTTTCAGTGATTCCCTTCTTCAATATGAATTCAGAGGAGAGATTTTTCGCTGAGATATCAAGTGCAGTAAGTCTGAACAGCAGTTGTACAAACTGCGTTCTTACACCCCTCAACTCTAAGAAGGAGACCTGCAAAACAGTTTTATGCTCACCATCTCGGGGTGCTTTTGACTATATTTCAAGCGTTCAATCCATTATCGTTTTTTTGTCCACGCGTAATTTGTAGACAGTTTTGTTTTATTCAGCTAGGAAAATCTACATTTGTGAGAAAACGGACAGATTATTTTTGTGTCCGAAATTCACCGGTCAAATATCATTGCTTATAGTTTTCCTTTTGCCATTAATAAGAGAATAATTTCCATGCGTGCTTCATGTATTGGGACGTGTTCTGACTCCAGGATTTCATAGAATAACAAATGGACTGTTGGGGGATATCTGAAGCTTCTATGAAGAGTTTAATTCACTGAACTTTCAGAACAATTGTGGGTGAGAAAAAGAAATATATCTTCCTCAATAAACTTTTCTTTTGAAAAAGGAAATGCAATTTATATCATTTGATTCCTAAGCATTATGTCGTTCAGTAATTACAGAGAAAAATGAATTTGTTCTTTTTCTCGTAATCTCTAAGGCTTAGAGAGTACATGTTTCTTCAAAATGATCTTTCCTAAGATTTAAAAAAGCAGGTAAATACAAAAATGATGAATTAAAGGAGAGCCAGGGTGACAAATCGAGCTTATGATACCGTTATAATCCTCCTTTATACAGTAACTAATTCAAATCTTTAGCAGCAACACATTCATTTCCATTTACACTAAAGTGAGAGAGGAAAAACGTGGTTTCTGGAAACACATAAAACAGCATAAGGCTAGTGTATTATGGGACTCAGCCTGCTCAATGCGTGCGTATTTAAGCAGCGAGAGCTGGTCACTCTCCGGAAGGAACTCAAAACGAATACAATGCTAGATGATAGCCCCAAGTAGTATGTGCAGCCACAGGAAAAGCATCCAAGTAAAAAAAATCTTCCAAAACAATTTTCAAATTGCTTTAAACTTCTTTTTTGGGACAGTATGATTTTGGTGTGACGGTAAAGGAATCTGATAAAATGACTCTTTTTCCTTAAAATTATCTTAAAATAGTATGCAGCCTGAAACTCCCTGGGCACGTCTGCAGCGAGAGGCAGCAGTCCCGAGTGCCCTTTATGCTGTGCCACCAGGCCCGAAATCATGGCATAGGAACACCTCACACAACGGGTGCCGTGGATACCAGAACTGCTCTTGCTGCCATCACGGATGAATGAGGCACCCGACATTCCAAGAGCCATGCTTTGTCCGAGGCATTTTCAATGCATTATTTACTTGAATCCTCATAATCATTTTGTCAAGGAAGGTGGGTTTTACTCTCCCTATATTACCATGGAGGGTATCACACGCCCAGTAAGCTTAATTCGTTTCCTGAGCTGCCCTTGCATTAAGGAACGGAACTGAGCGGTGGAACCCAGTTCTCTCCCTCTCTGTAACCTGTGGTCTTAGCCACTACATGTACTTCACTGCTGTTGAAAAGACATTTTTATATTTGATACTGATCACAATATTCAGGACTGAAAGCATAGTCATGATGACGTTAGGGCAGTTTGATGGAAAAAGCCACTGCATATACCCAGTGTCTACCTGTCAAAAAATTACCCATAAGAAATCTTTTCAGTGATTCCCTTCTTCAATATGAATTCAGAGGAGAGAGTTTTCGCTGAGATATCAAGTGCAGTAAGTCTGAACAGCAGTTGTACAAACTGCGTTTTTACACCCCTCAACTCTAAGAAGGAGACCTGCAAAACAGTTTTATGCTCACCAGCTCTGGGTGCTTTTGACTATATTTCAAGCGTTCAATCCATTATCCTTTTTCTGTCCACGCGTAATTTGTAGACAGCTTTTGTTTTATTCAGCTAGGGAAATCTACATTTCTGAAAAAACGGACAGATTATTTTTGTGTCCGAAATTCACCGGACAAATATCATTGCTTATAGTTTTCCTTTTGCCATTAATAAGAGAATAATTTCTATGCGTGCTTCATGTATTGGGACGTCTTCTGACTCCAGGATTTCATAGAATAACAAATGGATTGTTGGGGGATATCTGAAGCTTCTATGAACAGTTTAATTCACTGAACATTCAGAACAATTGTGGGTGAGAAAAAGAAATATATCTTCCTCAATAAACTTTTCTTTTGAAAAAGGAAATGCAATTTATATCATTTGATTCCTATGCATTATGTCGTTCAGTAATTACAGAGAAAAATGAATTTGTTCTTTTTCTCGTAATCTCTAAGGCTTAGAGAGTACATGTTTCTTCAAAATAATCTTTCCTAAGATTTAAAAAAGCAGGTAAATACAAAAATGATGAATTAAAGGAGAGCCAGTGTGACAAATCGAGCTTATGATACCGTTATAATCCTCCTTTTTACAGTAACTAATTCAAATCTTTAGCAGCAACACATTCATTTCCATTTACACTAAAGTGAGAGAGGAAAAACGTGGTTTCTGGAAACACATAAAACAGCATAAGGCTAGTGTATTATGGGACTCAGCCTGCTCAATGCGTGCGTATTTAAGCAGCGAGAGCTGGTCACTCTCCGGAAGGAACTCAAAACGAATACAATGCTAGATGATAGCCCCAAGTAGTATGTGCAGCCACAGGAAAAGCATCCAAGTAAAAAAAATCTTCCAAAACAATTTTCAAATTGCTTTAAACTTCTTTTTTGGGACAGTATGATTTTGGTGTGAAGGTAAAGGAATCTGATAAAATGACTCTTTTTCCTTAAAATTATCTTAAAGTAGTATGCAGCTTGAAACTCCCTGGGCACGTCTGCAGCGAGAGGCAGCAGTCCCGAGTGCCCTTTATGCTGTGCCACCAGGCCCGAAATCATGGCATAGGAACACCTCACACAACGGGTGCCGTGGATACCAGAACTGCTCTTGCTGCCATCACGGATGAATGAGGCACCCGACATTCCAAGAGCCATGCTTTGTCCGAGGCATTTTCAATGCATTATTTACTTGAATCCTCATAATCATTCTGTCAAGGAAGCTGGGTTTTACTCTCCCTATATTACCATGGAGGGTATCACACGCCCAGTAAGCTTAATTCGTTTCCTGAGCTGCCCTTGCATTAAGGAACGGAACTGCGCGATGTGAACCCAGTACTCTCCCTCTCTGTAACCTGTGGTCTTAGCCACTACATGTACTTCACTGCTGTTGAAAAGACATTTTTATATTTGATACTGATCACAATATTCAGGACTGAAAGCATAGTCATGATGACGTTATGGCAGGTTTGTGGACAAAGCCAATGCATATACCCGGCGTCTACAAGTCAAAAAATTACTAATACGAAATCTGCTCAGTGATTCCCTTCTTCAATATGAATTCAGAGGAGAGAGTTTTTGCTGAGATGTCAAATGCAGGCAGTTTGAACAGCAGTTGTACTTACTGCGTTTTTACACCCTACAACTCTAAGAAGGAAACCTGCAAAACAGTTTTATGCTCACCAGCTTGGGGTGCTTTTGATTAAATTTCAAGCGTTCAATCCATTAACCTTTTTTGTCCACGCGTAATTTGTACACAGTTTTGTTTTATTCAGCTAGGAAAATCTACATTTGTCAAAAAACGGACAGATGATTTTGGTGTCCAAAATTCACCGGACAAATATCATTGTTTATAATTTTCATTTGGCATTAATAAAAGAATAATTTCTATGTGCGTTTCGTGAATTGGGACGTCTTCTGACTCCAGGGTTTCATAGAATGACAAATGGATTGTTGGGGGAAATCTGAAGCTTGTATTAAAAGTTTAATTCACTGAACATTCAGAACAATTGTGGGTGAGACAAAGAAATATATCTTCCTCAATAAACTTTTCTTTTGAAAAAGGAAAAACAAATTACATCATTTCAATAATATGCTTTATGTCGTTCAGTAATTACACGGAAAAAGGAATTTGTTCTTTTTCTCTTAATCTCTAAGGCTTAGAGAGTACATGTTTCTTGTATATAATCTTTCCTAATATTTAAAGAAGCAGCTAAATAGAAGAATGATGAATGAAAGGAGAGCCATGGTGACAAATCGAGCTTTTGATACCGTTATAATCCTCCTTTTTACAGTAACTCATTCAAATCTTTAGCAGCAACACATTCATTTCCATATATACTAAAATGAGAGAGGGAAAACGTGGTTTCTGGAAACATATAAAACAGCATAAGACTAGTGTATTATGGGACTCAGCCTGCTTAATGCGTATTTAAGAAGCGAGACCTGGTCACTCTCCGGAATGAACTCAAAACGAATACAATGCTACACGACTTTATTGATAGCCCCAAGTAGTATATCCAGCCACAGGAAAAGCATCCCAGTAATTTAAATCCTCCAAAACAATTTTCAAATTGCTGTAAACTTCTTTTTTGGATATTATGCCTTTGGTGTGAAGGTTAAGGAAACTGATAAAACGTCTCTTTTTCCTTAAAATTACCTTAAAGTAGTATGCAGCCTGAAACTCTCTGGGAAATTCTGCAGAGAGAGGCAGCAGTCCTGAGTTCCCTTTATGCTCTGGCACCAGGCCCGAAATCATGGCATAGGAACACCTCACACAGCGAGTGCCATGGATAGAAGAACTGCTCTTGCTGCCATCACGGATGACTGATGCACCCGATATTCCAAGCGCCCTGCTTTGTCCGAGGCATTTTCAGTGCATTATTTACTTTAATCCTCATAATCATTTTGTCAAGGAAGGTGGGTTTTATTCTCCCCATACTACCATGGAGGGAATCACACGCCCAGTAAGCTTAATTCGTTTCCTGAGCTTCCCTTGCATTAAGGAAGGGAAGTGCGCGATGTGAACCCGGTACTCTCCCTCTCTGTAAACTGTGGTCTTAGCCACTACATGTACTTCACTGCTGTTGAAAAGACATTTTTATATTTGATACTGATCACAATATTCAGGGCTGTAAGCATTGACAAGATCACGTTAGGGCAGTTTGATGGAAAAAGCCACTGCATATACCCAGTGTCTACCTGTCAAAAAATTACCCATACGAAATCTTTTCAGTGATTCCCTTCTTCAATATGAATTCAGAGGAGAGATTTTTCGCTGAGATATCAAGTGCAGTAAGTCTGAACAGCAGTTGTACAAACTGCGTTCTTACACCCCTCAACTCTAAGAAGGAGACCTGCAAAACAGTTTTATGCTCACCATCTCGGGGTGCTTTTGACTATATTTCAAGCGTTCAATCCATTATCGTTTTTTGTGTCCACGCGTAATTTGTAGACAGTTTTGTTTTATTCAGCTAGGAAAATCTACATTTGTGAGAAAACGGACAGATTATTTTTGTGTCCGAAATTCACCGGTCAAATATCATTGCTTATAGTTTTCCTTTTGCCATTAATAAGAGAATAATTTCCATGCGTGCTTCATGTATTGGGACGTGTTCTGACTCCAGGATTTCATAGAATAACAAATGGACTGTTGGGGGATATCTGAAGCTTCTATGAAGAGTTTAATTCACTGAACTTTCAGAACAATTGTGGGTGAGAAAAAGAAATATATCTTCCTCAATAAACTTTTCTTTTGAAAAAGGAAATGCAATTTATATCATTTGATTCCTAAGCATTATGTCGTTCAGTAATTACAGAGAAAAATGAATTTGTTCTTTTTCTCGTAATCTCTAAGGCTTAGAGAGTACATGTTTCTTCAAAATGATCTTTCCTAAGATTTAAAAAAGCAGGTAAATACAAAAATGATGAATTAAAGGAGAGCCAGGGTGACAAATCGAGCTTATGATACCGTTATAATCCTCCTTTATACAGTAACTAATTCAAATCTTTAGCAGCAACACATTCATTTCCATTTACACTAAAGTGAGAGAGGAAAAACGTGGTTTCTGGAAACACATAAAACAGCATAAGGCTAGTGTATTATGGGACTCAGCCTGCTCAATGCGTGCGTATTTAAGCAGCGAGAGCTGGTCACTCTCCGGAAGTAACTCAAAACGAATACAATGCTAGATGATAGCCCCAAGTAGTATGTGCAGCCACAGGAAAAGCATCCAAGTAAAAAAAATCTTCCAAAACAATTTTCAAATTGCTTTAAACTTCTTTTTTGGGACAGTATGATTTTGGTGTGAAGGTAAAGGAATCTGATAAAATGACTCTTTTTCCTTAAAATTATCTTAAAATAGTATGCAGCCTGAAACTCCCTGGGCACGTCTGCAGCGAGAGGCAGCAGTCCCGAGTGCCCTTTATGCTGTGCCACCAGGCCCGAAATCATGGCATAGGAACACCTCACACAACGGGTGCCGTGGATACCAGAACTGCTCTTGCTGCCATCACGGATGAATGAGGCACCCGACATTCCAAGAGCCATGCTTTGTCCGAGGCATTTTCAATGCATTATTTACTTGAATCCTCATAATCATTTTGTCAAGGAAGGTGGGTTTTACTCTCCCTATATTACCATGGAGGGTATCACACGCCCAGTAAGCTTAATTCGTTTCCTGAGCTGCCCTTGCATTAAGGAACGGAACTGCGCGGTGGAACCCAGTACTCTCCCTCTCTGTAACCTGTGGTCTTAGCCACTACATGTACTTCACTGCTGTTGAAAAGACATTTTTATATTTGATACTGATCACAATATTCAGGACTGAAAGCATAGTCATGATGACGTTATGGCAGGTTTGTGGACAAAGCCAATGCATATACCCAGTGTCTACAAGTCAAAAAATTACTAATACGAAATCTGTTCAGTGGTTCCCTTCTTCAATATGAATTCAGAGGAGAGAGTTTTTGCTGAGATGTCAAATGCAGTCAGTTTGAACAGCAGTTGTACTTACTGCGTTTTTACACCCTACAACTCTAAGAAGGAAACCTGCAAAACAGTTTTATGCTCACCAGCTTGGGGTGCTTTTGATTAAATTTCAAGCGTTCAATCCATTCACCTTTTTTGTCCACGCGTAATTTGCACACAGTTTTGTTTTATTCAGCTAGGAAAATCTACATTTGTCAAAAAACGGAAAGATGATTTTGGTGTCCAAAATTCACCGGACAAATATCATTGTTTATAATTTTCGATTGGCATTAATAAAAGAATAATTTCTATGTGCGTTTCGTGAATTGGGACGTCTTCTGACTCCAGGGTTTCATAGAATGACAAATGGATTGTTGGGGGAAATCTGAAGCTTGTATTAAAAGTTTAATTCACTGAACATTCAGAACAATTGTGGGTGAGACAAAGAAATATATCTTCCTCAATAAACTTTTCTTTTGAAAAAGGAAAAACAAATTATATCATTTGAATAATATGCTTGATGTCGTTCAGTAATTACACGGAAAAAGGAATTTGTTCTTTTTCTCTTAATCTCTAAGGCTTAGAGAGTACATGTTTCTTGTATATAATCTTCCCTAACATTTAAAGAAGCAGCTAAATAGAAGAATGATGAATGAAAGGAGAGCCATGGTGACAAATCGAGCTTTTGATACCGTTATAATCCTCCTTTTTACAGAAACTAATTCAAATCTTTAGCAGCAACACATTCATTTCCATATATACTAAAATGAGAGAGGGGAAAACGTGGTTTCTGGAAGCACATAAAACAGCATAAGGCTAGTGTATTATGGGACTCAGCCTGCTTAATGCGTATTTAAGCAGCGAGAGCTGGTCACTCTCCGGAAGGAACTCAAAACGAATACAATGCTACACGACTTTATTGATAGCCCCATGTAGTATGTCCAGCCACAGGAAAAGCATCCCAGTAAATTAAATCTTCCAAAACAATTTTCAAATTGCTGTAAACTTCTTTTTTGGATATTATGCCTTTGGTGTGAAGGTTAAGGAAACTGATAAAATGTCTCTTTTTCCTTAAAATTACCTTAAAGTAGTATGCAGCCTGAAACTCTCTGGGCAATTCTGCAGCGAGAGGCAGCAGTCCTGAGTTCCCTTTATGCTCTGGCACCAGGCCCGAAATCATGGCATAGGAACACCTCACACAGCGAGTGCCATGGATAGAAGAACTGCTCTTGCTGCCATCACGGATGACTGATGCACCCGATATTCCAAGCGCCCTGCTTTGTCCGAGGCATTTTCAGTGCATTATTTACTTTAATCCTCATAATCATTTTGTCAAGGAAGGTGGGTTTTATTCTCCCCATACTACCATGGAGGGAATCACACGCCCAGTAAGCTTAATTCGTTTCCTGAGCTTCCCTTGCATTAAGGAAGGGAAGTGCGCGATGTGAACCCGGTACTCTCCCTCTCTATAAACTGTGGTCTTAGCCACTACATGTACTTCACTGCTGTTGAAAAGACATTTTTATATTTGATACTGATCACAATATTCAGGGCTGTAAGCATTGACAAGATCACGTTAGGGCAGTTTGATGGAAAAAGCCACTGCATATACCCAGTGTCTACCTGTCAAAAAATTACCCATACGAAATCTTTTCAGTGATTCCCTTCTTGAATATGAATTCAGAGGAGAGATTTTTCGCTGAGATATCAAGTGCAGTAAGTCTGAACAGCAGTTGTACAAACTGCCTTCTTACACCCCTCAACTCTAAGAAGGAGACCTGCAAAACAGTTTTATGCTCACCATCTCGGGGTGCTTTTGACTATATTTCAAGCGTTCAATCCATTATCCTTTTTTTGTCCACGAGTAATTTGTAGACAGTTTTGTTTTATTCAGCTAGGAAAATCTACATTTGTGAAAAAACGGACAGATTATTTTTGTGTCCGAAATTCACCGGACAAATATCATTGCTTATAGTTTTCCTTTTGCCATTAATAAGAGAATAATTTCTATGCGTGCTTCATGTATTGGGACGTCTTCTGACTCCAGGATTTCATAGAATAACAAATGGATTGTTGGGGGATATCTGAAGCTTCTGTGAACAGTTTAATTCACTGAACATTCAGAACAATTGTGGGTGAGAAAAAGAAATATATCTTCCTCAATAAACTTTTCTTTTGAAAAAGGAAATGCAATTTATATCATTTGATTCCTATGCATTATGTCGTTAGGTAATTACAGAGAAAAATGGATTTGTTCTTTTTCTCGTAATCTCTAAGGCTTAGAGAGTACATGTTTCTTCAAAATGATCTTTCCTAAGATTTAAAAAAGCAGGTAAATACAAAAATGATGAATTAAAGGAGAGCCAGGGTGACAAATCGAGCTTATGATACCGTTATAATCCTCCTTTTTACAGTAACTAATTCAAATCTTTAGCAGCAACACATTCATTTCCATTTACACTAAAGTGAGAGAGGAAAAACGTGGTTTCTGGAAACACATAAAACAGCATAAGGCTAGTGTAGTATGGGACTCAGCCTGC
Organism: Manis javanica; assembly: GCF_040802235.1. NCBI lineage: Eukaryota > Metazoa > Chordata > Mammalia > Pholidota > Manidae > Manis > Manis javanica. Next base: position 33,051,360 of record NC_133156.1, on the reverse strand, counting down.
TCAATGCGTCCGTATTTAAGCAGCGAGAGCTGGTCACTCTCCGGAAGGAACTCAAAACGAATACAATGCTAGATGATAGCCCCAAGTAGTATGTGCAGCCACAGGAAAAGCATCCAAGTAAAAAAAATCTTCCAAAACAATTTTCAAATTGCTTTAAACTTCTTTTTTGGGACAGTATGATTTTGGTGTGAAGGTAAAGGAATCTGATAAAATGACTCTTTTTCCTTAAAATTATCTTAAAGTAGTATGCAGCCTGAAACTCCCTGGGCACGTCTGCAGCGAGAGGCAGCAGTCCCGAGTGCCCTTTATGCTGTGCCACCAGGCCCGAAATCATGGCATAGGAACACCTCACACAACGGGTGCCGTGGATACCAGAACTGCTCTTGCTGCCATCACGGATGAATGAGGCACCCGACATTCCAAGAGCCATGCTTTGTCCGAGGCATTTTCAGTCCATTATTTACTTGAATCCTCATAATCATTTTTTCAAGGAAGCTGGGTTTTACTCTCCCTATATTACCATGGAGGGTATCACACACCCAGTAAGCTTAATTCGTTTCCTGAGCTGCCCTTGCATTAAGGAACGGAACTGCGCGATGTGAACCCAGTACTCTCCCTCTCTGTAACCTGTGGTCTTAGCCACTACATGTACTTCACTGCTGTTGAAAAGACATTTTTATATTTGATACTGATCACAATATTCAGGACTGAAAGCATAGTCATGATGACGTTATGGCAGGTTTGTGGACAAAGCCAATGCATATACCCAGTGTCTACAAGTCAAAAAATTACTAATACGAAATCTGTTCAGTGGTTCCCTTCTTCAATATGAATTCAGAGGAGAGAGTTTTTGCTGAGATGTCAAATGCAGTCAGTTTGAACAGCAGTTGTACTTACTGCGTTTTTACACCCTACAACTCTAAGAAGGAAACCTGCAAAACAGTTTTATGCTCACCAGCTTGGGGTGCTTTTGATTAAATTTCAAGCGTTCAATCCATTAACCTTTTTTGTCCACGCGTAATTTGTACACAGTTTTGTTTTATTCAGCTAGGAAAATCTACATTTGTCAAAAAACGGAAAGATGATTTTGGTGTCCAAAATTCACCGGACAAATATCATTGTTTATAATTTTCGATTGGCATTAATAAAAGAATAATTTCTATGTGCGTTTCGTGAATTGGGACGTCTTCTGACTCCAGGGTTTCATAGAATGACAAATGGATTGTTGGGGGAAATCTGAAGCTTGTATTAAAAGTTTAATTCACTGAACATTCAGAACAATTGTGGGTGAGACAAAGAAATATATCTTCCTCAATAAACTTTTCTTTTGAAAAAGGAAAAACAAATTATATCATTTGAATAATATGCTTTATGTCGTTCAGTAATTACACGGAAAAAGGAATTTGTTCTTTTTCTCTTAATCTCTAAGGCTTAGAGAGTACATGTTTCTTGTATATAATCTTCCCTAACATTTAAAGAAGCAGCTAAATAGAAGAATGATGAATGAAAGGAGAGCCATGGTGACAAATCGAGCTTTTGATACCGTTATAATCCTCCTTTTTACAGAAACTAATTCAAATCTTTAGCAGCAACACATTCATTTCCATATATACTAAAATGAGAGAGGGGAAAACGTGGTTTCTGGAAACACATAAAACAGCATAAGGCTAGTGTATTATGGGACTCAGCCTGCTTAATGCGTATTTAAGCAGCGAGAGCTGGTCACTCTCCGGAAGGAACTCAAAACGAATACAATGCTACACGACTTTATTGATAGCCCCAAGTAGTATGTCCAGCCACAGGAAAAGCATCCCAGTAAATTAAATCTTCCAAAACAATTTTCAAATTGCTGTAAACTTCTTTTTTGGATATTATGCCTTTGGTGTGAAGGTTAAGGAAACTGATAAAACGTCTCTTTTTCCTTAAAATTACCTTAAAGTAGTATGCAGCCTGAAACTCTCTGGGCAATTCTGCAGCGAGAGGCAGCAGTCCTGAGTTCCCTTTATGCTCTGGCACCAGGCCCGAAATCATGGCATAGGAACACCTCACACAGCGAGTGCCATGGATAGAAGAACTGCTCTTGCTGCCATCACGGATGACTGATGCACCCGATATTCCAAGCGCCCTGCTTTGTCCGAGGCATTTTCAGTGCATTATTTACTTTAATCCTCATAATCATTTTGTCAAGGAAGGTGGGTTTTATTCTCCCCATACTACCATGGAGGGAATCACACGCCCAGTAAGCTTAATTCGTTTCCTGAGCTTCCCTTGCATTAAGGAAGGGAAGTGCGCGATGTGAACCCGGTACTCTCCCTCTCTGTAAACTGTGGTCTTAGCCACTACATGTACTTCACTGCTGTTGAAAAGACATTTTTATATTTGATACTGATCACAATATTCAGGGCTGTAAGCATTGACAAGATCACGTTAGGGCAGTTTGATGGAAAAAGCCACTGCATATACCCAGTGTCTACCTGTCAAAAAATTACCCATACGAAATCTTTTCAGTGATTCCCTTCTTCAATATGAATTCAGAGGAGAGATTTTTCGCTGAGATATCAAGTGCAGTAAGTCTGAACAGCAGTTGTACAAACTGCCTTCTTACACCCCTCAACTCTAAGAAGGAGACCTGCAAAACAGTTTTATGCTCACCATCTCGGGGTGCTTTTGACTATATTTCAAGCGTTCAATCCATTATCCTTTTTTTGTCCACGAGTAATTTGTAGACAGTTTTGTTTTATTCAGCTAGGAAAATCTACATTTGTGAAAAAACGGACAGATTATTTTTGTGTCCGAAATTCACCGGACAAATATCATTGCTTATAGTTTTCCTTTTGCCATTAATAAGAGAATAATTTCTATGCGTGCTTCATGTATTGGGACGTCTTCTGACTCCAGGATTTCATAGAATAACAAATGGATTGTTGGGGGATATCTGAAGCTTCTGTGAACAGTTGAATTCACTGAACATTCAGAACAATTGTGGGTGAGAAAAAGAAATATATCTTCCTCAATAAACTTTTCTTTTGAAAAAGGAAATGCAATTTATATCATTTGATTCCTATGCATTATGTCGTTAGGTAATTACAGAGAAAAATGGATTTGTTCTTTTTCTCGTAATCTCTAAGGCTTAGAGAGTTCATGTTTCTTCAAAATGATCTTTCCTAAGATTTAAAAAAGCAGGTAAATACAAAAATGATGAATTAAAGGAGAGCCAGGGTTACAAATCGAGCTTATGATACCGTTATAATCCTCCTTTTTACAGTAACTAATTCAAATCTTTAGCAGCAACACATTCATTTCCATTTACACTAAAGTGAGAGAGGAAAAACGTGGTTTCTGGAAACACATAAAACAGCATAAGGCTAGTGTAGTATGGGACTCAGCCTGCTCAATGCGTCCGTATTTAAGCAGCGAGAGCTGGTCACTCTCCGGAAGGAACTCAAAACGAATACAATGCTAGATGATAGCCCCAAGTAGTATGTGCAGCCACAGGAAAAGCATCCAAGTAAAAAAAATCTTCCAAAACAATTTTCAAATTGCTTTAAACTTCTTTTTTGGGACAGTATGATTTTGGTGTGAAGGTAAAGGAATCTGATAAAATGACTCTTTTTCCTTAAAATTATCTTAAAGTAGTATGCAGCCTGAAACTCCCTGGGCACGTCTGCAGCGAGAGGCAGCAGTCCCGAGTGCCCTTTATGCTGTGCCACCAGGCCCGAAATCATGGCATAGGAACACCTCACACAACGGGTGCCGTGGATACCAGAACTGCTCTTGCTGCCATCACGGATGAATGAGGCACCCGACATTCCAAGAGCCATGCTTTGTCCGAGGCATTTTCAGTCCATTATTTACTTGAATCCTCATAATCATTTTTTCAAGGAAGCTGGGTTTTACTCTCCCTATATTACCATGGAGGGTATCACACACCCAGTAAGCTTAATTCGTTTCCTGAGCTGCCCTTGCATTAAGGAACGGAACTGCGCGATGTGAACCCAGTACTCTCCCTCTCTGTAACCTGTGGTCTTAGCCACTACATGTACTTCACTGCTGTTGAAAAGACATTTTTATATTTGATACTGATCACAATATTCAGGACTGAAAGCATAGTCATGATGACGTTATGGCAGGTTTGTGGACAAAGCCAATGCATATACCCGGTGTCTACAAGTCAAAAAATTACTAATACGAAATCTGTTGAGTGGTTCCCTTCTTCAATATGAATTCAGAGGAGAGAGTTTTTGCTGAGATGTCAAATGCAGGCAGTTTGAACAGCAGTTGTACTTACTGCGTTTTTACACCCTACAACTCTAAGAAGGAAACCTGCAAAACAGTTTTATGCTCACCAGCTTGGGGTGCTTTTGATTAAATTTCAAGCGTTCAATCCATTAACCTTTTTTGTCCACGCGTAATTTGTACACAGTTTTGTTTTATTCAGCTAGGAAAATCTACATTTGTCAAAAAACGGACAGATGATTTTGGTGTCCAAAATTCACCGGACAAATATCATTGTTTATAATTTTCATTTGGCATTAATAAAAGAATAATTTCTATGTGCGTTTCGTGAATTGGGACGTCTTCTGACTCCAGGGTTTCATAGAATGACAAATGGATTGTTGGGGGAAATCTGAAGCTTGTATTAAAAGTTTAATTCACTGAACATTCAGAACAATTGTGGGTGAGACAAAGAAATATATCTTCCTCAATAAACTTTTCTTTTGAAAAAGGAAAAACAAATTATATCATTTGAATAATATGCTTTATGTCGTTCAGTAATTACACGGAAAAAGGAATTTGTTCTTTTTCTCTTAATCTCTAAGGCTTAGAGAGTACATGTTTCTTGTATATAATCTTTCCTAACATTTAAAGAGGCAGCTAAATAGAAGAATGATGAATGAAAGGAGAGCCATGGTGACAAATCGAGCTTTTGATACCGTTATAATCCTCCTTTTTACAGTAACTCATTCAAATCTTTAGGAGCAACACATTCATTTCCATATATACTAAAATGAGAGAGGGAAAACGTGGTTTCTGGAAACACATAAAACAGCATAAGGCTAGTGTATTATGGGACTCAGCCTGCTTAATGCGTATTTAAGCAGCGAGAGCTGGTCACTCTCCGGAAGGAACTCAAAACGAATACAATGCTACACGACTTTATTGATAGCCCCAAGTAGTATGTCCAGCCACAGGAAAAGCAACCCAGTAATTTAAATCCTCCAAAACAATTTTCAAATTGCTGTAAACTTCTTTTTTGGATAGTATGCCTTTGGTGTGAAGGTTAAGGAAACTGATAAAACGTCTCTTTTTCCTTAAAATTACCTTAAAGTAGTATGCAGCCTGAAACTCTCTGGGCAATTCTGCAGCGAGAGGCAGCAGTCCTGAGTTCTCTTTATGCTCTGGCACCAGGCCCGAAATCATGGCATAGGAACACCTCACACAGCGAGTGCCATGGATAGAAGAACTGCTCTTGCTGCCATCACGGATGACTGATGCACCCGATATTCCAAGCGCCCTGCTTTGTCCGAGGCATTTTCAGTGCATTATTTACTTTAATCCTCATAATCATTTTGTCAAGGAAGGTGGGTTTTATTCTCCCCATACTACCATGGAGGGAATCACACGCCCAGTAAGCTTAATTCGTTTCCTGAGCTTCCCTTGCATTAAGGAAGGGAAGTGCGCGATGTGAACCCAGTACTCTCCCTCTCTGTAAACTGTGGTCTTAGCCACTACATGTACTTCACTGCTGTTGAAAAGACATTTTTATATTTGATACTGATCACAATATTCAGGGCTGAAAGCATTGACAAGATCAAGTTAGGGCAGTTTGATGGAAAAAGCCACTGCATATACCCAGTGTCTACCTGTCAAAAAATTACCCATACGAAATCTTTTCAGTGATTCCCTTCTTCAATATGAATTCAGAGGAGAGATTTTTCGCTGAGATATCAAGTGCAGTAAGTCTGAACAGCAGTTGTACAAACTGCGTTCTTACACCCCTCAACTCTAAGAAGGAGACCTGCAAAACAGTTTTATGCTCACCATCTCGGGGTGCTTTTGACTATATTTCAAGCGTTCAATCCATTATCCTTTTTTTGTCCACGCGTAATTTGTAGACAGTTTTGTTTTATTCAGCGAGGAAAATCTACATTTGTGAGAAAACGGACAGATTATTTTTGTGTCCGAAATTCACCGGACAAATATCATTGCTTATAGTTTCCCTTTTGCCATTAATAAGAGAATAATTTCCATGCGTGCTTCATGTATTGGGACGTCTTCTGACTCCAGGATTTCATAGAATAACAAATGGACTGTTGGGGGATATCTGAAGCTTCTATGAACAGTTTAATTCACTGAACATTCAGAACAATTGTGGGTGAGAAAAAGAAATATATCCTCCTCAATAAACTTTTCTTTTGAAAAAGGAAATGCAATTTATATCATTTGACTCCTATGCATTATGTCGTTCAGTAATTGCAGAGAAAAATGAATTTGTTCTTTTTCTCGTAATCTCTAAGGCTTAGAGAGTACATGTTTCTTCAAAATGATCTTTCCTAAGATTTAAAAAAGCAGGTAAATACAAAAATGATGAATTAAAGGAGAGCCAGGGTTACAAATCGAGCTTATGATACCGTTATAATCCTCCTTTTTACAGTAACTAATTCAAATCTTTAGCAGCAACACATTCATTTCCATTTACACTAAAGTGAGAGAGGAAAAACGTGGTTTCTGGAAACACATAAAACAGCATAAGGCTAGTGTATTATGGGACTCAGCCTGCTCAATGCGTGCGTATTTAAGCAGCGAGAGCTGGTCACTCTCCGGAAGGAACTCAAAACGAATACAATGCTAGATGATAGCCCCAAGTAGTATGTGCAGCCACAGGAAAAGCATCCAAGTAAAAAAAATCTTCCAAAACAATTTTCAAATTGCTTTAAACTTCTTTTTTGGGACAGTATGATTTTGGTGTGAAGGTAAAGGAATCTGATAAAATGACTCTTTTTCCTTCAAATTATCTTAAAGTAGTATGCAGCCTGAAACTCCCTGGGCACGTCTGCAGCGAGAGGCAGCAGTCCCGAGTGCCCTTTATGCTGTGCCACCAGGCCCGAAATCATGGCATAGGAACACCTCACACAACGGGTGCCGTGGATACCAGAACTGCTCTTGCTGCCATCACGGATGAATGAGGCACCCGACATTCCAAGAGCCATGCTTTGTCCGAGGCATTTTCAGTCCATTATTTACTTGAATCCTCATAATCATTTTTTCAAGGAAGCTGGGTTTTACTCTCCCTATATTACCATGGAGGGTATCACACACCCAGTAAGCTTAATTCGTTTCCTGAGCTGCCCTTGCATTAAGGAACGGAACTGCGCGATGTGAACCCAGTACTCTCCCTCTCTGTAACCTGTGGTCTTAGCCACTACATGTACTTCACTGCTGTTGAAAAGACATTTTTATATTTGATACTGATCACAATATTCAGGACTGAAAGCATAGTCATGATGACGTTATGGCAGGTTTGTGGACAAAGCCAATGCATATACCCGGTGTCTACAAGTCAAAAAATTACTAATACGAAATCTGTTGAGTGGTTCCCTTCTTCAATATGAATTCAGAGGAGAGAGTTTTTGCTGAGATGTCAAATGCAGGCAGTTTGAACAGCAGTTGTACTTACTGCGTTTTTACACCCTACAACTCTAAGAAGGAAACCTGCAAAACAGTTTTATGCTCACCAGCTTGGGGTGCTTTTGATTAAATTTCAAGCGTTCAATCCATTAACCTTTTTTGTCCACGCGTAATTTGTACACAGTTTTGTTTTATTCAGCTAGGAAAATCTACATTTGTCAAAAAACGGACAGATGATTTTGGTGTCCAAAATTCACCGGACAAATATCATTGTTTATAATTTTCATTTGGCATTAATAAAAGAATAATTTCTATGTGCGTTTCGTGAATTGGGACGTCTTCTGACTCCAGGGTTTCATAGAATGACAAATGGATTGTTGGGGGAAATCTGAATCTTGTATTAAAAGTTTAATTCACTGAACATTCAGAACAATTGTGGGTGAGACAAAGAAATATATCTTCCTCAATAAACTTTTCTTTTGAAAAAGGAAAAACAAATTATATCATTTGAATAATATGCTTTATGTCGTTCAGTAATTACACGGAAAAAGGAATTTGTTCTTTTTCTCTTAATCTCTAAGGCTTAGAGAGTACATGTTTCTTGTATATAATCTTTCCTAACATTTAAAGAGGCAGCTAAATAGAAGAATGATGAATGAAAGGAGAGCCATGGTGACAAATCGAGCTTTTGATACCGTTATAATCCTCCTTTTTACAGTAACTCATTCAAATCTTTAGCAGCAACACATTCATTTCCATATATACTAAAATGAGAGAGGGAAAACGTGGTTTCTGGAAACACATAAAACAGCATAAGGCTAGTGTATTATGGGACTCAGCCTGCTTAATGCGTATTTAAGCAGCGAGACCTGGTCACTCTCCGGAAGGAACTCAAAACGAATACAATGCTAGATGATAGCCCCAAGTAGTATGTGCAGCCACAGGAAAAGCATCCAAGTAAAAAAAATCTTCCAAAACAATTTTCAAATTGCTTTAAACTTCTTTTTTGGGACAGTATGATTTTGGTGTGAAGGTAAAGGAATCTGATAAAATGACTCTTTTTCCTTAAAATTATCTTAAAGTAGTATGCAGCCTGAAACTCCCTGGGCACGTCTGCAGCGAGAGGCAGCAGTCCCGAGTGCCCTTTATGCTGTGCCACCAGGCCCGAAATCATGGCATAGGAACACCTCACACAACGGGTGCCGTGGATACCAGAACTGCTCTTGCTGCCATCACGGATGAATGAGGCACCCGACATTCCAAGAGCCATGCTTTGTCCGAGGCATTTTCAGTCCATTATTTACTTGAATCCTCATAATCATTTTTTCAAGGAAGCTGGGTTTTACTCTCCCTATATTACCATGGAGGGTATCACACACCCAGTAAGCTTAATTCGTTTCCTGAGCTGCCCTTGCATTAAGGAACGGAACTGCGCGATGTGAACCCAGTACTCTCCCTCTCTGTAACCTGTGGTCTTAGCCACTACATGTACTTCACTGCTGTTGAAAAGACATTTTTATATTTGATACTGATCACAATATTCAGGACTGAAAGCATAGTCATGATGACGTTATGGCAGGTTTGTGGACAAAGCCAATGCATATACCCGGTGTCTACAAGTCAAAAAATTACTAATACGAAATCTGTTGAGTGGTTCCCTTCTTCAATATGAATTCAGAGGAGAGAGTTTTTGCTGAGATGTCAAATGCAGGCAGTTTGAACAGCAGTTGTACTTACTGCGTTTTTACACCCTACAACTCTAAGAAGGAAACCTGCAAAACAGTTTTATGCTCACCAGCTTGGGGTGCTTTTGATTAAATTTCAAGCGTTCAATCCATTAACCTTTTTTGTCCACGCGTAATTTGTACACAGTTTTGTTTTATTCAGCTAGGAAAATCTACATTTGTCAAAAAACGGACAGATGATTTTGGTGTCCAAAATTCACCGGACAAATATCATTGTTTATAATTTTCATTTGGCATTAATAAAAGAATAATTTCTATGTGCGTTTCGTGAATTGGGACGTCTTCTGACTCCAGGGTTTCATAGAATGACAAATGGATTGTTGGGGGAAATCTGAATCTTGTATTAAAAGTTTAATTCACTGAACATTCAGAACAATTGTGGGTGAGACAAAGAAATATATCTTCCTCAATAAACTTTTCTTTTGAAAAAGGAAAAACAAATTATATCATTTGAATAATATGCTTTATGTCGTTCAGTAATTACACGGAAAAAGGAATTTGTTCTTTTTCTCTTAATCTCTAAGGCTTAGAGAGTACATGTTTCTTGTATATAATCTTTCCTAACATTTAAAGAGGCAGCTAAATAGAAGAATGATGAATGAAAGGAGAGCCATGGTGACAAATCGAGCTTTTGATACCGTTATAATCCTCCTTTTTACAGTAACTCATTCAAATCTTTAGCAGCAACACATTCATTTCCATATATACTAAAATGAGAGAGGGAAAACGTGGTTTCTGGAAACACATAAAACAGCATAAGGCTAGTGTATTATGGGACTCAGCCTGCTTAATGCGTATTTAAGCAGCGAGACCTGGTCACTCTCCGGAAGGAACTCAAAACGAATACAATGCTAGATGATAGCCCCAAGTAGTATGTGCAGCCACAGGAAAAGCATCCAAGTAAAAAAAATCTTCCAAAACAATTTTCAAATTGCTTTAAACTTCTTTTTTGGGACAGTATGATTTTGGTGTGAAGGTAAAGGAATCTGATAAAATGACTCTTTTTCCTTAAAATTATCTTAAAGTAGTATGCAGCCTGAAACTCCCTGGGCACGTCTGCAGCGAGAGGCAGCAGTCCCGAGTGCCCTTTATGCTGTGCCACCAGGCCCGAAATCATGGCATAGGAACACCTCACACAACGGGTGCCGTGGATACCAGAACTGCTCTTGCTGCCATCACGGATGAATGAGGCACCCGACATTCCAAGAGCCATGCTTTGTCCGAGGCATTTTCAGTCCATTATTTACTTGAATCCTCATAATCATTTTTTCAAGGAAGCTGGGTTTTACTCTCCCTATATTACCATGGAGGGTATCACACACCCAGTAAGCTTAATTCGTTTCCTGAGCTGCCCTTGCATTAAGGAACGGAACTGCGCGATGTGAACCCAGTACTCTCCCTCTCTGTAACCTGTGGTCTTAGCCACTACATGTACTTCACTGCTGTTGAAAAGACATTTTTATATTTGATACTGATCACAATATTCAGGACTGAAAGCATAGTCATGATGACGTTATGGCAGGTTTGTGGACAAAGCCAATGCATATACCCGGTGTCTACAAGTCAAAAAATTACTAATACGAAATCTGTTGAGTGGTTCCCTTCTTCAATATGAATTCAGAGGAGAGAGTTTTTGCTGAGATGTCAAATGCAGGCAGTTTGAACAGCAGTTGTACTTACTGCGTTTTTACACCCTACAACTCTAAGAAGGAAACCTGCAAAACAGTTTTATGCTCACCAGCTTGGGGTGCTTTTGATTAAATTTCAAGCGTTCAATCCATTAACCTTTTTTGTCCACGCGTAATTTGTACACAGTTTTGTTTTATTCAGCTAGGAAAATCTACATTTGTCAAAAAACGGACAGATGATTTTGGTGTCCAAAATTCACCGGACAAATATCATTGTTTATAATTTTCATTTGGCATTAATAAAAGAATAATTTCTATGTGCGTATCGTGAATTGGGACGTCTTCTGACTCCAGGGTTTCATAGAATGACAAATGGATTGTTGGGGGAAATCTGAAGCTTGTATTAAAAGTTTAATTCACTGAACATTCAGAACAATTGTGGGTGAGACAAAGAAATATATCTTCCTCAATAAACTTTTCTTTTGAAAAAGGAAAAACAAATTATATCATTTGAATAATATGCTTTATGTCGTTCAGTAATTACACGGAAAAAGGAATTTGTTCTTTTTCTCTTAATCTCTAAGGCTTAGAGAGTACATGTTTCTTGTATATAATCTTTCCTAACATTTAAAGAGGCAGCTAAATAGAAGAATGATGAATGAAAGGAGAGCCATGGTGACAAATCGAGCTTTTGATACCGTTATAATCCTCCTTTTTACAGTAACTCATTCAAATCTTTAGCAGCAACACATTCATTTCCATATATACTAAAATGAGAGAGGGAAAACGTGGTTTCTGGAAACACATAAAACAGCATAAGGCTAGTGTATTATGGGACTCAGCCTGCTTAATGCGTATTTAAGCAGCGAGACCTGGTCACTCTCCGGAAGGAACTCAAAACGAATACAATGCTACACGACTTTATTGATAGCCCCAAGTAGTATGTCCAGCCACAGGAAAAGCAACCCAGTAATTTAAATCCTCCAAAACAATTTTCAAATTGCTGTAAACTTCTTTTTTGGATAGTATGCCTTTGGTGTGAAGGTTAAGGAAACTGATAAAACGTCTCTTTTTCCTTAAAATTACCTTAAAGTAGTATGCAGCCTGAAACTCTCTGGGCAATTCTGCAGCGAGAGGCAGCAGTCCTGAGTTCCCTTTATGCTCTGGCACCAGGCCCGAAATCATGGCATAGGAACACCTCACACAGCGAGTGCCATGGATAGAAGAACTGCTCTTGCTGCCATCACGGATGACTGATGCACCCGATATTCCAAGCGCCCTGCTTTGTCCGAGGCATTTTCAGTGCATTATTTACTTTAATCCTCATAATCATTTTGTCAAGGAAGGTGGGTTTTATTCTCCCCATACTACCATGGAGGGAATCACACGCCCAGTAAGCTTAATTCGTTTCCTGAGCTTCCCTTGCATTAAGGAAGGGAAGTGCGCGATGTGAACCCAGTACTCTCCCTCTCTGTAAACTGTGGTCTTAGCCACTACATGTACTTCACTGCTGTTGAAAAGACATTTTTATATTTGATACTGATCACAATATTCAGGGCTGTAAGCATTGACAAGATCAAGTTAGGGCAGTTTGATGGAAAAAGCCACTGCATATACCCAGTGTCTACCTGTCAAAAAATTACCCATACGAAATCTTTTCAGTGATTCCCTTCTTCAATATGAATTCAGAGGAGAGATTTTTCGCTGAGATATCAAGTGCAGTAAGTCTGAACAGCAGTTGTACAAACTGCGTTCTTACACCCCTCAACTCTAAGAAGGAGACCTGCAAAACAGTTTTATGCTCACCAGCTCGGGGTGCTTTTGACTATATTTCAAGCGTTCAATCCATTATCCTTTTTTTGTCCACGCGTAATTTGTAGACAGTTTTGTTTTATTCAGCTAGGAAAATCTACATTTGTGAGAAAACGGACAGATTATTTTTGTGTCCGAAATTCACCGGACAAATATCATTGCTTATAGTTTCCCTTTTGCCATTAATAAGAGAATAATTTCCATGCGTGCTTCATGTATTGGGACGTCTTCTGACTCCAGGATTTCATAGAATAACAAATGGACTGCTGGGGGATATCTGAAGCTTCTATGAAGAGTTTAATTCACTGAACTTTCAGAACAATTGTGGGTGAGAAAAAGAAATATATCTTCCTCAATAAACTTTTCTTTTGAAAAAGGAAATGCAATTTATATCATTTGATTCCTAAGCATTATGTCGTTCAGTAATTACAGAGAAAAATGAATTTGTTCTTTTTCTCGTAATCTCTAAGGCTTAGAGAGTACATGTTTCTTCAAAATGATCTTTCCTAAGATTTAAAAAAGCAGGTAAATACAAAAATGATGAATTAAAGGAGAGCCAGGGTGACAAATCGAGCTTATGATACCGTTATAATCCTCCTTTTTACAGTAACTAATTCAAATCTTTAGCAGCAACACATTCATTTCAATTTACACTAAAGTGAGAGAGGAAAAACGTGGTTTCTGGAAACACATAAAACAGCATAAGGCTAGTGTAGTATGGGACTCAGCCTGCTCAATGCGTGCGTATTTAAGCAGCGAGAGCTGGTCACTCTCCGGAAGGAACTCAAAACGAATACAATGCTAGATGATAGCCCCAAGTAGTATGTGCAGCCACAGGAAAAGCATCCAAGTAAAAAAAATCTTCCAAAACAATTTTCAAATTGCTTTCAACTTCTTTTTTGGGACAGTATGATTTTGGTGTGAAGGTAAAGGAATCTGATAAAATGACTCTTTTTCCTTCAAATTATCTTAAAGTAGTATGCAGCCTGAAAGTCCCTGGGCACGTCTGCAGCGAGAGGCAGCAGTCCCGAGTGCCCTTTATGCTGTGCCACCAGGCCCGAAATCATGGCATAGGAACACCTCACACAACGGGTGCCGTGGATACCAGAACTGCTCTTGCTGCCATCACGGATGAATGAGGCACCCGACATTCCAAGAGCCATGCTTTGTCCGAGGCATTTTCAATGCATTATTTACTTGAATCCTCATAATCATTTTGTCAAGGAAGGTGGGTTTTACTCTCCCTATATTACCATGGAGGGTATCACACGCCCAGTAAGCTTAATTCGTTTCCTGAGCTGCCCTTGCATTAAGGAACGGAACTGCGCGATGTGAACCCAGTACTCTCCCTCTCTGTAAACTGTGGTCTTAGCCACTACATGTACTTCACTGCTGTTGAAAAGACATTTTTATATTTGATACTGATCACAATATTCAGGACTGAAAACATAGTCATGATGACGTTATGGCAGGTTGGTGGACAAAGCCAATGCATATACCCGGTGTCTACAAGTCAAAAAATTACTTATACGAAATCTGTTCTGTGATTCCGTTCTTCAATATGAATTCAGAGGAGAGAGTTTTTGCTGAGATGTCAAATGCAGGCAGTTTGAACAGCAGTTGTACTTACTGCGTTTTTACACCCTACAACTCTAAGAAGGAAACCTGCAAAACAGTTTTATGCTCACCAGCTTGGGGTGCTTTTGATTAAATTTCAAGCGTTCAATCCATTAACCTTTTTTGTCCACGCGTAATTTGTACACAGTTTTGTTTTATTCAGCTAGGAAAATCTACATTTGTCAAAAAACGGACAGATGATTTTGGTGTCCAAAATTCACCGGACAAATATCATTGTTTATAATTTTCATTTGGCATTAATAAAAGAATAATTTCTATGTGCGTTTCGTGAATTGGGACGTCTTCTGACTCCAGGGTTTCATAGAATGACAAATGGATTGTTGGGGGAAATCTGAAGCTTGTATTAAAAGTTTAATTCACTGAACATTCAGAACAATTGTGGGTGAGACAAAGAAATATATCTTCCTCAATAAACTTTTCTTTTGAAAAAGGAAAAACAAATTATATCATTTGAATAATATGCTTTCTGTCATTCAGTAATTACACGGAAAAAGGAATTTGTTCTTTTTCTCTTAATCTCTAAGGCTTAGAGAGTACATGTTTCTTGTATATAATCTTTCCTAACATTTAAAGAAGCAGCTAAATAGAAGAATGATGAATGAAAGGAGAGCCATGGTGACAAATCGAGCTTTTGATACCGTTATAATCCTCTTTTTACAGTAACTCATTCAAATCTTTAGCAGCAACACATTCATTTCCATATATACTAAAATGAGAGAGGGAAAACGTGGTTTCTGGAAACACATAAAACAGCATAAGGCTAGTGTATTATGGTACTCAGCCTGCTTAATGCGTATTTAAGCAGCGAGAGCTGGTCACTCTCCGGAAGGATCTCAAAACGAATACAATGCTACACGACTTTATTGATAGCCCCAAGTAGTATGTCCAGCCACAGGAAAAGCATCACAGTAAATTAAATCTTCCAAAACAATTTTCAAATTGCTGTAAACTTCTTTTTTGGATAGTATGCCTTTGGTGTGGAGGTTAAGGAAACTGATAAAATGTCTCTTTTTCCTTAAAATTACCTTAAAGTAGTATGCAGCCTGAAACTCTCTGGGCAATTTTGCAGCGAGGGGCAGCAGTCCTGAGTTCCCTTTATGCTCTGGCACCAGGCCCGAAATCATGGCATAGGAACACCTCACACAACGAGTGCCATGGATACAAGAACTGCTCTTGCTGCCATCACGGATGACTGATGCACCCGATATTCCAAGCTCCCTGCTTTGTCCGAGGCATTTTCAGTGCATTATTTACTTTAATTCTCATAATCATTTTGTCAAGGAAGGTGGGTTTTATTCTCCCTATACTACCATGGAGGGAATCACACGCCCAGTAAGCTTAATTCGTTTCCTGAGCTTCCCTTGCATTAAGGAAGGGAAGTGCGCGATGTGAACCCAGTACTCTCCCTCTCTGTAAACTGTGGTCTTAGCCACTACATGTACTTCACTGCTGTTGAAAAGACATTTTTATATTTGATACTGATCACAATATTCAGGGCTGAAAGCATTGACAAGATGACGTTAGGGCAGTTTGATGGAAAAAGCCACTGCATATACCCAGTGTCTACCTGTCAAAAAATTACCCATACGAAATCTTTTCAGTGATTCCCTTCTTCAATATGAATTCAGAGGAGAGAGTTTTCGCTGAGATATCAAGTGCAGTAAGTCTGAACAGCAGTTGTACAAACTGCGTTTTTACACCCCTCAACTCTAAGAAGGAGACCTGCAAAACAGTTTTATGCTCACCAGCTCGGGGTGCTTTTGACTATATTTCAAGCGTTCAATCCATTATCCTTTTTTTGTCCACGCGTAATTTGTAGACAGTTTTGTTTTATTCAGCTAGGAAAATCTACATTTGTGAAAAAACGGACAGATTATTTTTGTGTCCGAAATTCACCGGACAAATATCATTGCTTATAGTTTTCCTTTTGCCATTAATAAGAGAATAATTTCCATGCGTGCTTCATGTATTGGGACGTCTTCTGACTCCAGGATTTCATAGAATAACAAATGGACTGTTGGGGGATATCTGAAGCTTCTATGAAGAGTTTAATTCACTGAACATTCAGAACAATTGTGGGTGAGAAAAAGAAATGTATCTTCCTCAATAAACGTTTCTTTTGAAAAAGGAAATGCAATTTATATCATTTGATTCCTATGCATTATGTCGTTCAGTAATTACAGAGAAAAATGAATTTGTTCTTTTTCTCGTAATCTCTAAGGCTTAGAGAGTACATGTTTCTTCAAAATGATCTTTCCTAAGATTTAAAAAAGCAGGTAAATACAAAAATGATGAATTAAAGGAGAGCCAGGGTGACAAATCGAGCTTATGATACCGTTATAATCCTCCTTTTTACAGTAACTAATTCAAATCTTTAGCAGCAACACTTTCATTTCCATTTACACTAAAGTGAGAGAGGAAAAACGTGGTTTCTGGAAACACATAAAACAGCATAAGGCTAGTGTATTATGGGACTCAGCCTGCTCAATGCGTGCGTATTTAAGCAGCGAGAGCTGGTCACTCTCCGGAAGGAACTCAAAACGAATACAATGCTAGATGATAGCCCCAAGTAGTATGTGCAGCCACAGGAAAAGCATCCAAGTAAAAAAAATCTTCCAAAACAATTTTCAAATTGCTTTAAACTTCTTTTTTGGGACAGTATGATTTTGGTGTGAAGGTAAAGGAATCTGATAAAATGACTCTTTGTCCTTCAAATTATCTTAAAGTAGTATGCAGCCTGAAAGTCCCTGGGCACGTCTGCAGCGAGAGGCAGCAGTCCCGAGTGCCCTTTATGCTGTGCCACCAGGCCCGAAATCATGGCATAGGAACACCTCACACAACGGGTGCCGTGGATACCAGAACTGCTCTTGCTGCCATCACGGATGAATGAGGCACCCGACATTCCAAGAGCCATGCTTTGTCCGAGGCATTTTCAGTCCATTATTTACTTGAATCCTCATAATCATTTTTTCAAGGAAGCTGGGTTTTACTCTCCCTATATTACCATGGAGGGTATCACACGCCCAGTAAGCTTAATTCGTTTCCTGAGCTGCCCTTGCATTAAGGAACGGAACTGCGCGATGTGAACCCAGTACTCTCCCTCTCTGTAACCTGTGGTCTTAGCCACTACATGTACTTCACTGCTGTTGAAAAGACATTTTTATATTTGATACTGATCACAATATTCAGGACTGAAAGCATAGTCATGATGACGTTATGGCAGGTTGGTGGACAAAGCCAATGCATATACCCGGTGTCTACAAGTCAAAAAATTACTAATACGAAATCTGTTGAGTGGTTCCCTTCTTCAATATGAATTCAGAGGAGAGAGTTTTTGCTGAGATGTCAAATGCAGGCAGTTTGAACAGCAGTTGTACTTACTGCGTTTTTACACCCTACAACTCTAAGAAGGAAACCTGCAAAACAGTTTTATGCTCACCAGCTTGGGGTGCTTTTGATTAAATTTCAAGCGTTCAATCCATTAACCTTTTTTGTCCACGCGTAATTTGTACACAGTTTTGTTTTATTCAGCTAGGAAAATCTACATTTGTCAAAAAACGGACAGATGATTTTGGTGTCCAAAATTCACCGGACAAATATCATTGTTTATAATTTTCATTTGGCATTAATAAAAGAATAATTTCTATGTGCGTATCGTGAATTGGGACGTCTTCTGACTCCAGGGTTTCATAGAATGACAAATGGATTGTTGGGGGAAATCTGAAGCTTGTATTAAAAGTTTAATTCACTGAACATTCAGAACAATTGTGGGTGAGACAAAGAAATATATCTTCCTCAATAAACTTTTCTTTTGAAAAAGGAAAAACAAATTATATCATTTGAATAATATGCTTTATGTCGTTCAGTAATTACACGGAAAAAGGAATTTGTTCTTTTTCTCTTAATCTCTAAGGCTTAGAGAGTACATGTTTCTTGTATATAATCTTTCCTAACATTTAAAGAGGCAGCTAAATAGAAGAATGATGAATGAAAGGAGAGCCATGGTGACAAATCGAGCTTTTGATACCGTTATAATCCTCCTTTTTACAGTAACTCATTCAAATCTTTAGCAGCAACACATTCATTTCCATATATACTAAAATGAGAGAGGGAAAACGTGGTTTCTGGAAACACATAAAACAGCATAAGGCTAGTGTATTATGGGACTCAGCCTGCTTAATGCGTATTTAAGCAGCGAGACCTGGTCACTCTCCGGAAGGAACTCAAAACGAATACAATGCTACACGACTTTATTGATAGCCCCAAGTAGTATGTCCAGCCACAGGAAAAGCAACCCAGTAATTTAAATCCTCCAAAACAATTTTCAAATTGCTGTAAACTTCTTTTTTGGATAGTATGCCTTTGGTGTGAAGGTTAAGGAAACTGATAAAACGTCTCTTTTTCCTTAAAATTACCTTAAAGTAGTATGCAGCCTGAAACTCTCTGGGCAATTCTGCAGCGAGAGGCAGCAGTCCTGAGTTCCCTTTATGCTCTGGCACCAGGCCCGAAATCATGGCATAGGAACACCTCACACAGCGAGTGCCATGGATACAAGAACTGCTCTTGCTGCCATCACGGATGACTGATGCACCCGATATTCCAAGCGCCCTGCTTTGTCCGAGGCATTTTCAGTGCATTATTTACTTTAATCCTCATAATCATTTTGTCAAGGAAGGTGGGTTTTATTCTCCCCATACTACCATGGAGGGAATCACACGCCCAGTAAGCTTAATTCGTTTCCTGAGCTTCCCTTGCATTAAGGAAGGGAAGTGCGCGATGTGAACCCAGTACTCTCCCTCTCTGTAAACTGTGGTCTTAGCCACTACATGTACTTCACTGCTGTTGAAAAGACATTTTTATATTTGATACTGATCACAATATTCAGGGCTGAAAGCATTGACAAGATCAAGTTAGGGCAGTTTGATGGAAAAAGCCACTGCATATACCCAGTGTCTACCTGTCAAAAAATTACCCATACGAAATCTTTTCAGTGATTCCCTTCTTCAATATGAATTCAGAGGAGAGATTTTTCGCTGAGATATCAAGTGCAGTAAGTCTGAACAGCAGTTGTACAAACTGCGTTCTTACACCCCTCAACTCTAAGAAGGAGACCTGCAAAACAGTTTTATGCTCACCAGCTCGGGGTGCTTTTGACTATATTTCAAGCGTTCAATCCATTATCCTTTTTTTGTCCACGCGTAATTTGTAGACAGTTTTGTTTTATTCAGCTAGGAAAATCTACATTTGTGAGAAAACGGACAGATTATTTTTGTGTCCGAAATTCACCGGACAAATATCATTGCTTATAGTTTCCCTTTTGCCATTAATAAGAGAATAATTTCCATGCGTGCTTCATGTATTGGGACGTCTTCTGACTCCAGGATTTCATAGAATAACAAATGGACTGCTGGGGGATATCTGAAGCTTCTATGAAGAGTTTAATTCACTGAACTTTCAGAACAATAGTGGGTGAGAAAAAGAAATATATCTTCCTCAATAAACTTTTCTTTTGAAAAAGGAAATGCAATTTATATCATTTGATTCCTAAGCATTATGTCGTTCAGTAATTACAGAGAAAAATGAATTTGTTCTTTTTCTCGTAATCTCTAAGGCTTAGAGAGTACATGTTTCTTCAAAATGATCTTTCCTAAGATTTAAAAAAGCAGGTAAATACAAAAATGATGAATTAAAGGAGAGCCAGGGTGACAAATCGAGCTTATGATACCGTTATAATCCTCCTTTTTACAGTAACTAATTCAAATCTTTAGCAGCAACACATTCATTTCAATTTACACTAAAGTGAGAGAGGAAAAACGTGGTTTCTGGAAACACATAAAACAGCATAAGGCTAGTGTAGTATGGGACTCAGCCTGCTCAATGCGTGCGTATTTAAGCAGCGAGAGCTGGTCACTCTCCGGAAGGAACTCAAAACGAATACAATGCTAGATGATAGCCCCAAGTAGTATGTGCAGCCACAGGAAAAGCATCCAAGTAAAAAAAATCTTCCAAAACAATTTTCAAATTGCTTTAAACTTCTTTTTTGGGACAGTATGATTTTGGTGTGAAGGTAAAGGAATCTGATAAAATGACTCTTTTTCCTTCAAATTATCTTAAAGTAGTATGCAGCCTGAAAGTCCCTGGGCACGTCTGCAGCGAGAGGCAGCAGTCCCGAGTGCCCTTTATGCTGTGCCACCAGGCCCGAAATCATGGCATAGGAACACCTCACACAACGGGTGCCGTGGATACCAGAACTGCTCTTGCTGCCATCACGGATGAATGAGGCACCCGACATTCCAAGAGCCATGCTTTGTCCGAGGCATTTTCAATGCATTATTTACTTGAATCCTCATAATCATTTTGTCAAGGAAGGTGGGTTTTACTCTCCCTATATTACCATGGAGGGTATCACACGCCCAGTAAGCTTAATTCGTTTCCTGAGCTGCCCTTGCATTAAGGAACGGAACTGCGCGATGTGAACCCAGTACTCTCCCTCTCTGTAAACTGTGGTCTTAGCCACTACATGTACTTCACTGCTGTTGAAAAGACATTTTTATATTTGATACTGATCACAATATTCAGGACTGAAAACATAGTCATGATGACGTTATGGCAGGTTGGTGGACAAAGCCAATGCATATACCCGGTGTCTACAAGTCAAAAAATTACTTATACGAAATCTGTTCTGTGATTCCGTTCTTCAATATGAATTCAGAGGAGAGAGTTTTTGCTGAGATGTCAAATGCAGGCAGTTTGAACAGCAGTTGTACTTACTGCGTTTTTACACCCTACAACTCTAAGAAGGAAACCTGCAAAACAGTTTTATGCTCACCAGCTTGGGGTGCTTTTGATTAAATTTCAAGCGTTCAATCCATTAACCTTTTTTGTCCACGCGTAATTTGTACACAGTTTTGTTTTATTCAGCTAGGAAAATCTACATTTGTCAAAAAACGGACAGATGATTTTGGTGTCCAAAATTCACCGGACAAATATCATTGTTTATAATTTTCATTTGGCATTAATAAAAGAATAATTTCTATGTGCGTTTCGTGAATTGGGACGTCTTCTGACTCCAGGGTTTCATAGAATGACAAATGGATTGTTGGGGGAAATCTGAAGCTTGTATTAAAAGTTTAATTCACTGAACATTCAGAACAATTGTGGGTGAGACAAAGAAATATATCTTCCTCAATAAACTTTTCTTTTGAAAAAGGAAAAACAAATTATATCATTTGAATAATATGCTTTCTGTCATTCAGTAATTACACGGAAAAAGGAATTTGTTCTTTTTCTCTTAATCTCTAAGGCTTAGAGAGTACATGTTTCTTGTATATAATCTTTCCTAACATTTAAAGAAGCAGCTAAATAGAAGAATGATGAATGAAAGGAGAGCCATGGTGACAAATCGAGCTTTTGATACCGTTATAATCCTCTTTTTACAGTAACTCATTCAAATCTTTAGCAGCAACACATTCATTTCCATATATACTAAAATGAGAGAGGGAAAACGTGGTTTCTGGAAACACATAAAACAGCATAAGGCTAGTGTATTATGGTACTCAGCCTGCTTAATGCGTATTTAAGCAGCGAGAGCTGGTCACTCTCCGGAAGTATCTCAAAACGAATACAATGCTACACGACTTTATTGATAGCCCCAAGTAGTATGTCCAGCCACAGGAAAAGCATCACAGTAAATTAAATCTTCCAAAACAATTTTCAAATTGCTGTAAACTTCTTTTTTGGATAGTATGCCTTTGGTGTGGAGGTTAAGGAAACTGATAAAATGTCTCTTTTTCCTTAAAATTACCTTAAAGTAGTATGCAGCCTGAAACTCTCTGGGCAATTCTGCAGCGAGGGGCAGCAGTCCTGAGTTCCCTTTATGCTCTGGCACCAGGCCCGAAATCATGGCATAGGAACACCTCACACAACGAGTGCCATGGATACAAGAACTGCTCTTGCTGCCATCACGGATGACTGATGCACCCGATATTCCAAGCTCCCTGCTTTGTCCGAGGCATTTTCAGTGCATTATTTACTTTAATTCTCATAATCATTTTGTCAAGGAAGGTGGGTTTTATTCTCCCTATACTACCATGGAGGGAATCACACGCCCAGTAAGCTTAATTCGTTTCCTGAGCTTCCCTTGCATTAAGGAAGGGAAGTGCGCGATGTGAACCCAGTACTCTCCCTCTCTGTAAACTGTGGTCTTAGCCACTACATGTACTTCACTGCTGTTGAAAAGACATTTTTATATTTGATACTGATCACAATATTCAGGGCTGAAAGCATTGACAAGATGACGTTAGGGCAGTTTGATGGAAAAAGCCACTGCATATACCCAGTGTCTACCTGTCAAAAAATTACCCATACGAAATCTTTTCAGTGATTCCCTACTTCCATATGAATTCAGAGGAGAGAGTTTTCGCTGAGATATCAAGTGCAGTAAGTCTGAACAGCAGTTGTACAAACTGCGTTTTTACACCCCTCAACTCTAAGAAGGAGACCTGCAAAACAGTTTTATGCTCACCAGCTCGGGGTGCTTTTGACTATATTTCAAGCGTTCAATACATTATCCTTTTTCTGTCCACGCGTAATTTTTAGACAGTTTTGTTTTATTCAGCTAGGAAAATCTACATTTGTGAAAAAACGGACAGATTATTTTTCTGTCCGAAATTCACCGGACAAATATCATTGCTTATAGTTTTCCTTTTGCCATTAATAAGAGAGTAATTTCCATGCGTGCTTCATGTATTGGGACGTCTTCTGACTCCAGGATTTCATAGAATAATAAATGAACTGTTGGGGGATATCTGAAGCTTCTATGAACAGTTTAATTCACTGAACATTCAGAACAATTGTGGGTGAGAAAAAGAAATATATCTTCCTCAATAAACTTTTCTTTTGAAAAAGGAAATGCAATTTATATCATTTCATTCCTATGCATTATGTCGTTCAGTAATTACAGAGAAAAATGAATTTGTTCTTTTTCTCGTAATCTCTAAGGCTTAGAGAGTACATGTTTCTTCAAAATAATCTTTCCTAAGATTTAAAAAAGCAGGTAAATACAAAAATGATGAATTAAAGGAGAGCCAGGGTGACAAATCGAGCTTATGATACCGTTATAATCCTCCTTTTTACAGTAACTAATTCAAATCTTTAGCAGCAACACATTCATTTCCATTTACACTAAAGTGAGAGAGGAAAAACGTGGTTTCTGGAAACACATAAAACAGCATAAGGCTAGTGTATTATGGGACTCAGCCTGCTCAATGCGTGCGTATTTAAGCAGCGAGAGCTGGTCACTCTCCGGAAGGAACTCAAAACGAATACAATGCTAGATGATAGCCCCAAGTAGTATGTGAAGCCACAGGAAAAGCATCCAAGTAAAAAAAATCTTCCAAAACAATTTTCAAATTGCTTTAAAGTTCTTTTTTGGGACAGTATGATTTTGGTGTGAAGGTAAAGGAATCTGATAAAATGACTCTTTTTCCTTAAAATTATCTTAAAGTAGTATGCAGCCTGAAACTCCCTGGGCACTTCTGCAGCGAGAGGCAGCAGTCCCGAGTGCCCTTTATGCTGTGCCACCAGGCCCGAAATCATGGCATAGGAACACCTCACACAACGGGTGCCGTGGATACCAGAACTGCTCTTGCTGCCATCACGGATGAATGAGGCACCCGACATTCCAAGAGCCATGCTTTGTACGAGGCATTTTCAGTGCATTCTTTACTTTAATCCTCATAATCATTTTGTCAAGGAAGGTGGGTTTTACTCTCCCTATATTACCATGGAGGGTATCACACGCCCAGTAAGCTTAATTCGTTTCCTGAGCTGCCCTTGCATTAAGGAACGGAACTGCGCGATGTGAACCCAGTACTCTCCCTCTCTGTAACCTGTGGTCTTAGCCACTACATGTACTTCACTGCTGTTGAAAAGACATTTTTATATTTGATACTGATCACAATATTCAGGACTGAAAGCATAGTCATGATGACGTTATGGCAGGTTGGTGGACAAAGCCAATGCATATACCCGGTGTCTACAAGTCAAAAAATTACTTATACGAAATCTGTTCAGTGATTCCCTTCTTCAATATGAATTCAGAGGAGAGAGTTTTTGCTGAGATGTCAAATGCAGGCAGTTTGAACAGCAGTTGTACTTACTGCGTTTTTACACCCTACAACTCTAAGAAGGAAACCTGCAAAACAGTTTTATGCTCACCAGCTTCGGGTGCTTTTGATTAAATTTCAAGCGTTCTATCCATTTACCTTTTTTGTCCACGCGTAATTTGTACACAGTTTTGTTTTATTCAGCTAGGAAAATCTACATTTGTCCAAAAACGGACAGATGATTTTGGTGTCCAAAATTCACAGGACAAATATCATTGTTTATAATTTTTGTTTGGCATTAATAAAAGAATAATTTCTATGTGCGTTTCGTGAATTGGGACGTCTTCTGACTCCAGGGTTTCATAGAATGACAAATGGATTGTTGGGGGAAATCTGAAGCTTGTATTAAAAGTTTAATTCACTGAACATTCAGAACAATTGTGGGTGAGACAAAGAAATATATCTTCCTCAATAAACTTTTCTTTTGAAAAAGGAAAAACAAATTATATCATTTGAATAATATGCTTTATGTCGTTCAGTAATTACACGGAAAAAGGAATTTGTTCTTTTTCTCTTAATCTCTAAGGCTTAGAGAGTACATGTTTCTTGTATATAATCTTTCCTAACATTTAAAGAGGCAGCTAAATAGAAGAATGATGAATTAAAGGAGAGCCATGGTGACAAATCGAGCTTTTGATACCGTTATAATCCTCCTTTTCACAGTAACTCATTCAAATCTTTAGCAGCAACACATTCATTTCCATATATACTAAAATGAGATAGGGAAAACGTGGTTTCTGGAAACACATAAAACAGCATAAGGCTAGTGTATTATGGGACTCAGCCTGCTTCATGCGTATTTAAGCAGCGAGAGCTGGTCACTCTCCGGAAGGAACTGAAAACGAATACAATGCTACACGACTTTATTGATAGCCCCAAGTAGTATGTCCAGCCACAGGAAAAGCATCCCAGTAAATTAAATCTTCCAAAACAATTTTCAAATTGCTGTAAACTTCTTTTTTGGATAGTATGCCTTTGGTGTGAAGGTTAAGGAAACTGATAAAATGTCTCTTTTTCCTTAAAATTACCTTAAAGTAGTATGCAGCCTGAAACTCTCTGGGCAATTCTGCAGCGAGAGGCAGCAGTCCTGAGTTCCCTTTATGCTCTGGCACCAGGCCCGAAATCATGGCATAGGAACACCTCACACAGCGAGTGCCATGGATACAAGAACTGCTCTTGCTGCCATCACGGATGACTGATGCACCCGATATTCCAAGCGCCCTGCTTTGTCCGAGGCATTTTCAGTGCATTATTTACTTTAATCCTCATAATCATTTTGTCAAGGAAGGTGGGTTTTATTCTCCCTATACTACCATGGAGGGAATCACACGCCCAGTAAGCTTAATTCGTTTCCTTAGCTGCCCTTGCATTAAGGAAGGGAAGTGCGCGATGTGAACCCAGTACTCTCCCTCTCTGTAAACTGTGGTCTTAGCCACTACATGTACTTCACTGCTGTTGAAAAGACATTTTTATATTTGATACTGATCACAATATTCAGGGCTGAAAGCACTGACAAGATGACGTTAGGGCAGTTTGATGGAAAAAGCCACTGCATATACCCAGTGTCTACCTGTCAAAAAATTACCCATACGAAATCTTTTCAGTGATTCCCTTCTTCAATATGAATTCAGAGGAGAGAGTTTTCGCTGAGATATCAAGTGCAGTAAGTCTGAACAGCAGTTGTACAAACTGCGTTTTTACACCCCTCAACTCTAAGAAGGAGACCTGCAAAACAGTTTTATGCTCACCAGCTCGGGGTGCTTTTGACTATATTTCAAGCGTTCAATCCATTATCCTTTTTTTGTCCACGAGTAATTTGTAGACAGTTTTGTTTTATTCAGCTAGGAAAATCTACATTTGTGAAAAAACGGACAGATTATTTTTGTGTCCGAAATTCACCGGACAAATATCATTGCTTATAGTTTTCCTTTTGCCATTAATAAGAGAATAATTTCTATGCGTGCTTCATGTATTGGGACGTCTTCTGACTCCAGGATTTCATAGAATAACAAATGGATTGTTGGGGGATATCTGAAGCTTCTGTGAACAGTTTAATTCACTGAACATTCAGAACAATTGTGGGTGAGAAAAAGAAATATATCTTCCTCAATAAACTTTTCTTTTGAAAAAGGAAATGCAATTTATATCATTTGATTCCTATGCATTATGTCGTTCAGTAATTACAGAGAAAAATGGATTTGTTCTTTTTCTCGTAATCTCTAAGGCTTAGAGAGTACATGTTTCTTCAAAATAATCTTTCCTAAGATTTAAAAAAGCAGGTAAATACAAAAATGATGAATTAAAGGAGAGCCAGGGTGACAAATCGAGCTTATGATACCGTTATAATCCTCCTTTTTACAGTAACTAATTCAAATCTTTAGCAGCAACACATTCATTTCCATTTACACTAAAGTGAGAGAGGAAAAACGTGGTTTCTGGAAACACATAAAACAGCATAAGGCTAGTGTATTATGGGACTCAGCCTGCTCAATGCGTGCGTATTTAAGCAGCGAGAGCTGGTCACTCTCCGGAAGGAACTCAAAACGAATACAATGCTAGATGATAGCCCCAAGTAGTATGTGCAGCCACAGGAAAAGCATCCAAGTAAAAAAAATCTTCCAAAACAATTTTCAAATTGCTTTAAACTTCTTTTTTGGGACAGTATGATTTTGGTGTGAAGGTAAAGGAATCTGATAAAATGACTCTTTTTCCTTCAAATTATCTTAAAGTAGTATGCAGCCTGAAACTCCCTGGGCACGTCTGCAGCGAGAGGCAGCATTCCCGAGTGCCCTTTATGCTGTGCCACCAGGCCCGAAATCATGGCATAGGAACACCTCACACAACGGGTGCCGTGGATACCAGAACTGCTCTTGCTGCCATCACGGATGAATGAGGCAACCGACATTCCAAGAGCCATGCTTTGTCCGAGGCATTTTCAATGCATTATTTACTTGAATCCTCATAATCATTTTGTCAAGGAAGGTGGGTTTTACTCTCCCTATATTACCATGGAGGGTATCACACGCCCAGTAAGCTTAATTCGTTTCCTGAGCTGCCCTTGCATTAAGGAACGGAACTGCGCGATGTGAACCCAGTACTCTCCCTCTCTGTAACCTGTGGTCTTAGCCACTACATGTACTTCACTGCTGTTGAAAAGACATTTTTATATTTGATACTGATCACAATATTCAGGACTGAAAGCAGAGTCATGATGACGTTATGGCAGGTTTGTGGACAAAGCCAATGCATATACCCCGTGTCTACAAGTCAAAAAATTACCTGTACGACATCTGTTCAGTGATTCCCTTCTTCAGTATGAATTCAGAGGAGAGAGTTTTTGCTGAGATGTCAAATGCAGTCAGTTTGAACAGCAGTTGTACTTACTGCGTTTTTACACCCTACAACTCTAAGAAGGAAACCTGCAAAACAGTTTTATGCTCACCAGCTTGGGGTGCTATTGATTAAATTTCAAGCGTTCAATCCATTAACCTTTTTTGTCCACGCGTAATTTGTACACAGTTTTGTTTTATTCAGCTAGGAAAATCTACATTTGTCAAAAAACGGACAGATGATTTTGGTGTCCAAAATTCACCGGACAAATATCATTGTTTATAATTTTCATTTGGCATTAATAAAAGAATAATTTCTATGTGCGTTTCGTGAATTGGGACGTCTTCTGACTCCAGGGTTTCATAGAATGACAAATGGATTGTTGGGGGAAATCTGAAGCTTGTATTAAAAGTTTAATTCACTGAACATTCAGAACAATTGTGGGTGAGACAAAGAAATATATCTTCCTCAATAAACTTTTCTTTTGAAAAAGGAAAAACAAATTATATCATTTGAATAATATGCTTTATGTCGTTCAGTAATTACACGGAAAAAGGAATTTGTTCTTTTTCTCTTAATCTCTAAGGCTTAGAGAGTACATGTTTCTTGTATATAATCTTTCCTAACATTTAAAGAGGCAGCTAAATAGAAGAATGATGAATTAAAGGAGAGGCATGGTGACAAATCGAGCTTTTGATACCGTTATAATCCTCCTTTTCACAGTAACTCATTCAAATCTTTAGCAGCAACACATTCATTTCCATATATACTAAAATGAGAGAGGGAAAACGTGGTTTCTGGAAACACATAAAACAGCATAAGGCTAGTGTATTATGGGACTCAGCCTGCATCATGCGTATTTAAGCAGCGAGAGCTGGTCACTCTCCGGAAGGAACTCAAAACGAATACAATGCTACACGACTTTATTGATAGCCCCAAGTAGTATGTCCAGCCACAGAAAAGCATCCCAGTAAATTAAGTCTTCCAAAACAATTTTCAAATTGCTGTAAACTTCTTTTTTGGATAGTATGCCTTTGGTGTGAAGGTTAAGGAAACTGATAAAATGTCTCTTTTTCCTTAAAATTACCTTAAAGTAGTATGCAGCCTGAAACTCTCTGGGCAATTCTGCAGCGAGAGGCAGCAGTCCTGAGTTCCCTTTATGCTCTGGCACCAGGCCCGAAATCATGGCATAGGAACACCTCACACAGCGAGTGCCATGGATACAAGAACTGCTCTTGCTGCCATCACGGATGACTGATGCACCCGATATTCCAAGCGCCCTGCTTTGTCCGAGGCATTTTCAGTGCATTATTTACTTTAATCCTCATAATCATTTTGTCAAGGAAGGTGGGTTTTATTCTCCCTATACTACCATGGAGGGAATCACACGCCCAGTAAGCTTAATTCGTTTCCTGAGCTGCCCTTGCATTAAGGAAGGGAAGTGCGCGATGTGAACCCAGTACTCTCCCTCTCTGTAAACTGTGGTCTTAGCCACTACATGTACTTCACTGCTGTTGAAAAGACATTTTTATATTTGATACTGATCACAATATTCAGGGCTGAAAGCACTGACAAGATGACGTTAGGGCAGTTTGATGGAATAAGCCACTGCATATACCCAGTGTCTACCTGTCAAAAAATTACCCATACGAAATCTTTTCAGTGATTCCCTTCTTCAATATGAATTCAGAGGAGAGAGTTTTCGCTGAGATATCAAGTGCAGTAAGTCTGAACAGCAGTTGTACAAACTGCGTTTTTACACCCCTCAACTCTAAGAAGGAGACCTGCAAAACAGTTTTATCCTCACCAGCTCGGGGTGCTTTTCACTATATTTCAAGCGTTCAATCCATTATCCTTTTTTTGTCCACGAGTAATTTGTAGACAGTTTTGTTTTATTCAGCTAGGAAAATCTACATTTGTGAAAAAACGGACAGATTATTTTTGTGTCCGAAATTCACCGGACAAATATCATTGCTTATAGTTTTCCTTTTGCCATTAATAAGAGAATAATTTCTATGCGTGCTTCATGTATTGGGACGTCTTCTGACTCCAGGATTTCATAGAATAACAAATGGATTGTTGGGGGATATCTGAAGCTTCTGTGAACAGTTTAATTCACTGAACATTCAGAACAATTGTGGGTGAGAAAAAGAAATATATCTTCCTCAATAAACTTTTCTTTTGAAAAAGGAAATGCAATTTATATCATTTGATTCCTATGCATTATGTCGTTAGGTAATTACAGAGAAAAATGGATTTGTTCTTTTTCTCGTAATCTCTAAGGCTTAGAGAGTACATGTTTCTTCAAAATAATCTTTCCTAAGATTTAAAAAAGCAGGCAAATACAAAAATGATGAATTAAAGTAGAGCCAGGGTGACAAATCGAGCTTATGATACCGTTATAATCCTCCTTTTTACAGTAACTAATTCAAATCTTTAGCAGCAACACATTCATTTCCATTTACACTAAAGTGAGAGAGGAAAAACGTGGTTTCTGGAAACACATAAAACAGCATAAGGCTAGTGTATTATGGGACTCAGCCTGCTCAATGCGTGCGTATTTAAGCAGCGAGAGCTGGTCACTCTCCGGAAGGAACTCAAAACGAATACAATGCAAGATGATAGCCCCAAGTAGTATGTGCAGCCACAGGAAAAGCATCCAAGTAAAAAAAATCTTCCAAAACAATTTTAAAATTGCTTTAAACTTCTTTTTTGGGACAGTATGATTTTGGTGTGAAGGTAAAGGAATCTGATAAAATGACTCTTTTTCCTTCAAATTATCTTAAAGTAGTATGCAGCCTGAAAGTCCCTGGGCACGTCTGCAGCGAGAGGCAGCAGTCCCGAGTGCCCTTTATGCTGTGCCACCAGGCCCGAAATCATGGCATAGGAACACCTCACACAACGGGAGCCGTGGATACCAGAACTGCTCTTGCTGCCATCACGGATGAATGAGGCACCCGACATTCCAAGACCCATGCTTTGTCCGAGGCATTTTCAATGCATTATTTACTTGAATCCTCATAATCATCTTGTCAAGGAAGGTGGGTTTTACTCTCCCTATATTACCATGGAGGGTATCACACGCCCAGTAAGCTTAATTCGTTTCCTGCGCTGCCCTTGCATTAAGGAACGGAACTGCGCGATGTGAACCCAGTACTCTCCCTCTCTGTAACCTGTGGTCTTAGCCACTACATGTACTTCACTGCTGTTGAAAAGACATTTTTATATTTGATACTGATCACAATA
Organism: Manis javanica; assembly: GCF_040802235.1. Taxonomy (NCBI): domain Eukaryota; kingdom Metazoa; phylum Chordata; class Mammalia; order Pholidota; family Manidae; genus Manis; species Manis javanica. Next base: position 33,020,166 of record NC_133156.1, on the reverse strand, counting down.
TTCAGGACTGAAAGCAGAGTCATGATGACGTTATGGCAGGTTTGTGGACAAAGCCAATGCATATACCCCGTGTCTACAAGTCAAAAAATTACCAATACGAAATCTGTTCAGTGATTCCCTTCTTCAATATGAATTCAGAGGAGAGAGTTTTTGCTGAGATGTCAAATGCAGTCAGTTTGAACAGCAGTTGTACTTACTGCGTTTTTACACCCTACAACTCTAAGAAGGAAACCTGCAAAACAGTTTTATGCTCACCAGCTTGGGGTGCTATTGATTAAATTTCAAGCGTTCAATCCATTAACCTTTTTTGTCCACGCGTAATTTGTACACAGTTTTGTTTTATTCAGCTAGGAAAATCTACATTTGTCAAAAAACGGACAGATGATTTTGGTGTCCAAAATTCACCGGACAAATATCATTGTTTATAATTTTCATTTGGCATTAATGAAAGAATAATTTCTATGTGCGTTTCGTGAATTGGGACGTCTTCTGACTCCAGGGTTTCATAGAATGACAAATGGATTGTTGGGGGAAATCTGAAGCTTGTATTAAAAGTTTAATTCACTGAACATTCAGAACAATTGTGGGTGAGACAAAGAAATATATCTTCCTCAATAAACTTTTCTTTTGAAAAAGGAAAAACAAATTATATCATTTGAATAATATGCTTTATGTCGTTCAGTAATTACACGGAAAAAGGAATTTGTTCTTTTTCTCTTAATCTCTAAGGCTTAGAGAGTACATGTTTCTTGTATATAATCTTTCCTAACATTTAAAGAGGCAGCTAAGTAGAAGAATGATGAATTAAAGGAGAGCCATGGTGACAAATCGAGCTTTTGATACCGTTATAATCCTCCTTTTCACAGTAACTCATTCAAATCTTTAGCAGCAACACATTCATTTCCATATATACTAAAATGAGAGAGGGAAAACGTGGTTTCTGGAAACACATAAAACAGCATAAGGCTAGTGTATTATGGGACTCAGCCTGCTTCATGCGTATTTAAGCAGCGAGAGCTGGTCACTCTCCGGAAGGAACTCAAAAGGAATACAATGCTACACGACTTTATTGATAGCCCCAAGTAGTATGTCCAGCCACAGGAAAAGCATCCCAGTAAATTAAATCTTCCAAAACAATTTTCAAATTGCTGTAAACTTCTTTTTTGGATAGTATGCCTTTGGTGTGAAGGTTAAGGAAACTGATAAAATGTCTCTTTTTCCTTAAAATTACCTTAAAGTAGTATGCAGCCTGAAACTCTCTGGGCAATTCTGCAGCGAGAGGCAGCAGTCCTGAGTTCCCTTTATGCTCTGGCACCAGGCCCGAAATCATGGCATAGGAACACCTCACACAGCGAGTGCCATGGATACAAGAACTGCTCTTGCTGCCATCACGGATGACTGATGCACCCGATATTCCAAGCGCCCTGCTTTGTCCGAGGCATTTTCAGTGCATTATTTACTTTAATCCTCATAATCATTTTGTCAAGGAAGGTGGGTTTTATTCTCCCTATACTACCATGGAGGGAATCACACGCCCAGTAAGCTTAATTCGTTTCCTGAGCTGCCCTTGCATTAAGGAAGGGAAGTGCGCGATGTGAACCCAGTACTCTCCCTCTCTGTAAACTGTGGTCTTAGCCACTACATGTACTTCACTGCTGTTGAAAAGACATTTTTATATTTGATACTGATCACAATATTCAGGGCTGAAAGCACTGACAAGATGACGTTAGGGCAGTTTGATGGAAAAAGCCACTGCATATACCCAGTGTCTACCTGTCAAAAAATTACCCATACGAAATCTTTTCAGTGATTCCCTTCTTCAATATGAATTCAGAGGAGAGAGTTTTCGCTGAGATATCAAGTGCAGTAAGTCTGAACAGCAGTTGTACAAACTGCGTTTTTACACCCCTCAACTCTAAGAAGGAGACCTGCAAAACAGTTTTATGCTCACCAGCTCGGGGTGCTTTTGACTATATTTCAAGCGTTCAATCCATTATCCTTTTTTTGTCCACGCGTAATTTGTAGACAGTTTTGTTTTATTCAGCTAGGAAAATCTACATTTGTGAAAAAACGGACAGATTATTTTTGTGTCCGAAATTCACCGGACAAATATCATTGCTTATAGTTTTCCTTTTGCCATTAATAAGAGAATAATTTCTATGCGTGCTTCATGTATTGGGACGTCTTCTGACTCCAGGATTTCATAGAATAACAAATGGATTGTTGGGGGATATCTGAAGCTTCTGTGAACAGTTTAATTCACTGAACATTCAGAACAATTGTGGGTGAGAAAAAGAAATATATCTTCCTCAATAAACTTTTCTTTTGAAAAAGGAAATGCAATTTATATCATTTGATTCCTATGCATTATGTCGTTCAGTAATTACAGAGAAAAATGGATTTGTTCTTTTTCTCGTAATCTCTAAGTCTTAGAGAGTACAAGTTTCTTCAAAATAATCTTTCCTAAGATTTAAAAAAGCAGGTAAATACAAAAATGATGAATTAAAGGAGAGCCAGGGTGACAAATCGAGCTTATGATACCGTTATAATCCTCCTTTTTACAGTAACTAATTCAAATCTTTAGCAGCAACACATTCATTTCCATTTACACTAAAGTGAGATAGGAAAAACGTGGTTTCTGGAAACACATAAAACAGCATAAGGCTAGTGTATTATGGGACTCAGCCTGCTCAATGCGTGCGTATTTAAGCAGCGAGAGCTGGTCACTCTCCGGAAGGAACTCAAAACGAATACAATGCTAGATGATAGCCTCAAGTAGTATGTGCAGAAACAGGAAAAGCATCCAAGTAAAAAAAATCTTCCAAAACAATTTTCAAATTGCTTTAAACTTCTTTTTTGGGACAGTATGATTTTGGTGTGAAGGTAAAGGAATCTGATAAAATGACTCTTTTTCCTTCAAATTATCTTAAAGTAGTATGCAGCCTGAAACTCCCTGGGCACGTCTGCAGCAAGAGGCAGCATTCCCGAGTGCCCTTTATGCTGTGCCACCAGGCCCGAAATCATGGCATAGGAACACCTCACACAACGGGAGCCGTGGATACCAGAACTGCTCTTGCTGCCATCACGGATGAATGAGGCACCCGACATTCCAAGACCCATGCTTTGTCCGAGGCATTTTCAATGCATTATTTACTTGAATCCTCATAATCATTTTGTCAAGGAAGGTGGGTTTTACTCTCCCTATATTACCATGGAGGGTATCACACGCCCAGTAAGCTTAATTCGTTTCCTGCGCTGCCCTTGCATTAAGGAACGGAACTGCGCGATGTGAACCCAGTACTCTCCCTCTCTGTAACCTGTGGTCTTAGCCACTACATGTACTTCACTGCTGTTGAAAAGACATTTTTATATTTGATACTGGTCACAATATTCAGGACTGAAAGCAGAGTCATGATGACGTTATGGCAGGTTTGTGGACAAAGCCAATGCATATACCCCGTGTCTACAAGTCAAAAAATTACCAATACGAAATCTGTTCAGTGATTCCTTCTTCAATATGAATTCAGAGGAGAGAGTTTTTGCTGAGATGTCAAATGCAGTCAGTTTGAACAGCAGTTGTACTTACTGCGTTTTTACACCCTACAACTCTAAGAAGGAAACCTGCAAAACAGTTTTATGCTCACCAGCTTGGGGTGCTATTGATTAAATTTCAAGCGTTCAATCCATTAACCTTTTTTGTCCACGCGTAATTTGTACACAGTTTTGTTTTATTCAGCTAGAAAAATCTACATTTGTCAAAAAACGGACAGATGATTTTGGTGTCCAAAATTCACCGGACAAATATCATTGTTTATAATTTTCATTTGGCATTAATAAAAGAATAATTTCTATGTGCGTTTCGTGAATTGGGACGTCTTCTGACTCCAGGGTTTCATAGAATGACAAATGGATTGTTGGGGGAAATCTGAAGCTTGTATTAAAAGTTTAATTCACTGAACATTCAGAACAATTGTGGGTGAGACAAAGAAATATATCTTCCTCAATAAACTTTTCTTTTGAAAAAGGAAAAACAAATTATATCATTTGAATAATATGCTTTATGTCGTTCAGTAATTACACGGAAAAAGGAATTTGTTCTTTTTCTCTTAATCTCTAAGGCTTAGAGAGTACATGTTTCTTGTATATAATCTTTCCTAACATTTAAAGAGGCAGCTAAGTAGAAGAATGATGAATTAAAGGAGAGCCATGGTGACAAATCGAGCTTTTGATACCGTTATAATCCTCCTTTTCACAGTAACTCATTCAAATCTTTAGCAGCAACACATTCATTTCCATATATACTAAAATGAGAGAGGGAAAACGTGGTTTCTGGAAACACATAAAACAGCATAAGGCTAGTGTATTATGGGACTCAGCCTGCTTCATGCGTATTTAAGCAGCGAGAGCTGGTCACTCTCCGGAAGGAACTCAAAACGAATACAATGCTACACGACTTTATTGATAGCCCCAAGTAGTATGTCCAGCCACAGGAAAAGCATCCCAGTAAATTAAATCTTCCAAAACAATTTTCAAATTGCTGTAAACTTCTTTTTTGGATAGTATGCCTTTGGTGTGAAGGTTAAGGAAACTGATAAAACGTCTCTTTTTCCTTAAAATTACCTTAAAGTAGTATGCAGCCTGAAACTCTCTGGGCAATTCTGCAGCGAGAGGCAGCAGTCCTGAGTTCCCTTTATGCTCTGGCACCAGGCCCGAAATCATGGCATAGGAACACCTCACACAGCGAGTGCCATGGATACAAGAACTGCTCTTGCTGCCATCACGGATGACTGATGCACCCGATATTCCAAGCGCCCTGCTTTGTCCGAGGCATTTTCAGTGCATTATTTACTTTAATCCTCATAATCATTTTGTCAAGGAAGGTGGGTTTTATTCTCCCTATACTACCATGGAGGGAATCACACGCCCAGTAAGCTTAATTCGTTTCCTGAGCTGCCCTTGCATTAAGGAAGGGAAGTGCGCGATGTGAACCCAGTACTCTCCCTCTCTGTAAACTGTGGTCTTAGCCACTACATGTACTTCACTGCTGTTGAAAAGACATTTTTATATTTGATACTGATCACAATATTCAGGGCTGAAAGCACTGACAAGATGACGTTAGGGCAGTTTGATGGAAAAAGCCACTGCATATACCCAGTGTCTACCTGTCAAAAAATTACCCATACGAAATCTTTTCAGTGATTCCCTTCTTCAATATGAATTCAGAGGAGAGAGTTTTCGCTGAGATATCAAGTGCAGTAAGTCTGAACAGCAGTTGTACAAACTGCGTTTTTACACCCCTCAACTCTAAGAAGGAGACCTGCAAAACAGTTTTATGCTCACCAGCTCGGGGTGCTTTTGACTATATTTCAAGCGTTCAATCCATTATCCTTTTTTTGTCCACGCGTAATTTGTAGACAGTTTTGTTTTATTCAGCTAGGAAAATCTACATTTGTGAAAAAACGGACAGATTATTTTTGTGTCCGAAATTCACCGGACAAATATCATTGCTTATAGTTTTCCTTTTGCCATTAATAAGAGAATAATTTCTATGCGTGCTTCATGTATTGGGACGTCTTCTGACTCCAGGATTTCATAGAATAACAAATGCATTGTTGGGGGATATCTGAAGCTTCTGTGAACAGTTTAATTCACTGAACATTCAGAACAATTGTGGGTGAGAAAAAGAAATGTATCTTCCTCAATAAACTTTTCTTTTGAAAAAGGAAATGCAATTTATATCATTTGATTCCTATGCATTATGTCGTTCAGTAATTACAGAGAAAAATGGATTTGTTCTTTTTCTCGTAATCTCTAAGTCTTAGAGAGTACAAGTTTCTTCAAAATAATCTTTCCTAAGATTTAAAAAAGCAGGTAAATACAAAAATGATGAATTAAAGGAGAGCCAGGGTGACAAATCGAGCTTATGATACCGTTATAATCCTCCTTTTTACAGTAACTAATTCAAATCTTTAGCAGCAACACATTCATTTCCATTTACACTAAAGTGAGATAGGAAAAACGTGGTTTCTGGAAACACATAAAACAGCATAAGGCTAGTGTATTATGGGACTCAGCCTGCTCAATGCGTGCGTATTTAAGCAGCGAGAGCTGGTCACTCTCCGGAAGGAACTCAAAACGAATACAATGCTAGATGATAGCCTCAAGTAGTATGTGCAGAAACAGGAAAAGCATCCAAGTAAAAAAAATCTTCCAAAACAATTTTCAAATTGCTTTCAACTTCTTTTTTGGGACACTATGATTTTGGTGTGAAGGTAAAGGAATCTGATAAAATGACTCTTTTTCCTTCAAATTATCTTAAAGTAGTATGCAGCCTGAAACTCCCTGGGCACGTCTGCAGCAAGAGGCAGCATTCCCGAGTGCCCTTTATGCTGTGCCACCAGGCCCGAAATCATGGCATAGGAACACCTCACACAACGGGAGCCGTGGATACCAGAACTGCTCTTGCTGCCATCACGGATGAATGAGGCACCCGACATTCCAAGACCCATGCTTTGTCCGAGGCATTTTCAATGCATTATTTACTTGAATCCTCATAATCATTTTGTCAAGGAAGGTGGGTTTTACTCTCCCTATATTACCATGGAGGGTATCACACGCCCAGTAAGCTTAATTCGTTTCCTGCGCTGCCCTTGCATTAAGGAACGGAACTGCGCGATGTGAACCCAGTACTCTCCCTCTCTGTAACCTGTGGTCTTAGCCACTACATGTACTTCACTGCTGTTGAAAAGACATTTTTATATTTGATACTGGTCACAATATTCAGGACTGAAAGCAGAGTCATGATGACGTTATGGCAGGTTTGTGGACAAAGCCAATGCATATACCCCGTGTCTACAAGTCAAAAAATTACCAATACGAAATCTGTTCAGTGATTCCTTCTTCAATATGAATTCAGAGGAGAGAGTTTTTGCTGAGATGTCAAATGCAGTCAGTTTGAACAGCAGTTGTACTTACTGCGTTTTTACACCCTACAACTCTAAGAAGGAAACCTGCAAAACAGTTTTATGCTCACCAGCTTGGGGTGCTATTGATTAAATTTCAAGCGTTCAATCCATTAACCTTTTTTGTCCACGCGTAATTTGTACACAGTTTTGTTTTATTCAGCTAGGAAAATCTACATTTGTCAAAAAACGGACAGATGATTTTGGTGTCCAAAATTCACCGGACAAATATCATTGTTTATAATTTTCATTTGGCATTAATAAAAGAATAATTTCTATGTGCGTTTCGTGAATTGGGACGTCTTCTGACTCCAGGGTTTCATAGAATGACAAATGGATTGTTGGGGGAAATCTGAAGCTTGTATTAAAAGTTTAATTCACTGAACATTCAGAACAATTGTGGGTGAGACAAAGAAATATATCTTCCTCAATAAACTTTTCTTTTGAAAAAGGAAAAACAAATTATATCATTTGAATAATATGCTTTATGTCGTTCAGTAATTACACGGAAAAAGGAATTTGTTCTTTTTCTCTTAATCTCTAAGGCTTAGAGAGTACATGTTTCTTGTATATAATCTTTCCTAACATTTAAAGAGGCAGCTAAGTAGAAGAATGATGAATTAAAGGAGAGCCATGGTGACAAATCGAGCTTTTGATACCGTTATAATCCTCCTTTTCACAGTAACTCATTCAAATCTTTAGCAGCAACACATTCATTTCCATATATACTAAAATGAGAGAGGGAAAACGTGGTTTCTGGAAACACATAAAACAGCATAAGGCTAGTGTATTATGGGACTCAGCCTGCTTAATGCGTATTTAAGCAGCGAGAGCTGGTCACACTCCGGAAGGAACTCAAAACGAATACAATGCTACACGACTTTATTGATAGCCCCAAGTAGTATGTCCAGCCACAGGAAAAGCATCCCAGTAAATTAAATCTTCCAAAAGAATTTTCAAATTGCTGTAAACTACTTTTTTGGATAGTATGCCTTTGTTGTGAAGGTTAAGGAAACTGATAAAATGTCTCTTTTTCCTTCAAATTATCTTAAAGTAGTATGCAGCCTGAAACTCCCTGGGCACGTCTGCAGCGAGAGGCAGCATTCCCGAGTGCCCTTTATGCTGTGCCACCAGGCCCGAAATCATGGCATAGGAACACCTCACACAACGGGTGCCGTGGATACCAGAACTGCTCTTGCTGCCATCACGGATGAATGAGGCACCCGACATTCCAAGACCCATGCTTTGTCCGAGGCATTTTCAATGCATTATTTACTTGAATCCTCATAATCATTTTGTCAAGGAAGGTGGGTTTTACTCTCCCTATATTACCATGAGGGTATCACACGCCCAGTAAGCTTAATTCGTTTCCTGAGCTGCCCTTGCATTAAGGAACGGAACTGCGCGATGTGAACCCAGTACTCTCCCTCTCTGTAACCTGAGGTCTTAGCCACTACATGTACTTCACTGCTGTTGAAAAGACATTTTTATATTTGATACTGATCACAATATTCAGGACTGAAAGCAGAGTCATGATGACGTTATGGCAGGTTTGTGGACAAAGCCAATGCATATACCCCGTGTCTACAAGTCAAAAAATTACCAATACGAAATCTGTTCAGTGATTCCCTTCTTCAATATGAATTCAGAGGAGAGAGTTTTTGCTGAGATGTCAAATGCAGTCAGTTTGAACAGCAGTTGTACTTACTGCGTTTTTACACCCTACAACTCTAAGAAGGAAACCTGCAAAACAGTTTTATGCTCACCAGCTTGGGGTGCTTTTGATTAAATTTCAAGCGTTCAATCCATTAACCTTTTTTGTCCACGCGTAATTTGTACACAGTTTTGTTTTATTCAGCTAGGAAAATCTACATTTGTCAAAAAACGGACAGATGATTTTGGTGTCCAAAATTCACCGGACAAATATCATTGTTTATAATCTTCATTTGGCATTAATAAAAGAATAATTTCTATGTGCGTTTCGTGAATTGGGACGTCTTCTGACTCCAGGGTTTCATACAGTGACAAATGGATTGTTGGGGGAAATCTGAAGCTTGTATTAAAAGTTTAATTCACTGAACATTCAGAACAATTGTGGGTGAGACAAAGAAATATATCTTCCTCAATAAACTTTTCTTTTGAAAAAGGAAAAACAAATTATATCATTTGAATAATATGCTTTATGTCGTTCAGTAATTACACGGAAAAAGGAATTTGTTCTTTTTCTCTTAATCTCTAAGGCTTAGAGAGTACATGTTTCTTGTATATAATCTTTCCTAACATTTAAAGAGGCAGCTAAATAGAAGAATGATGAATTAAAGGAGAGCCATGGTGACAAATCGAGCTTTTGATACCGTTATAATCCTCCTTTTCACAGTAACTCATTCAAATCTTTAGCAGCAACACATTCATTTCCATAGATACTAAAATGAGAGAGGGAAAACGTGGTTTCTGGAAACACATAAAACTGCATAAGGCTAGTGTATTATGGGACTCAGCCTGCTTAATGCGTATTTAAGCAGCGAGAGCTGGTCACTCTCCGGAAGGAACTCAAAACGAATACAATGCTACACGACTTTATTGATAGCCCCACGTAGCATGTACAGCCACAGGAAAAGCATCCCAGTAAATTAAATCTTCCAAAACAATTTTCAAATTGCTGTAAACTTCTTTTTTGGATAGTATGCCTTTGGTGTGAAGGTTAAGGAAACTAATAAAATGTCTCTTTTTCCTTAAAATTACCTTAATGTAGTATGCAGCGTGAAACTCTCTGGGCAATTCTGCAGCGAGAGGCAGCAGTCCTGAGTTCCCTTTATGCTCTGGCACCAGGCCCGAAATCATGGCATAGGAACACCTCACACAGCGAGTGCCATGGATACAAGAACTGCTCTTGCTGCCATCACGGATGACTGATGCACCCGATATTCCGAGCGCCCTGCTTTGTCCGAGGCATTTTCAGTGCATTATTTACTTTAATCCTCATAATCATTTTGTCAAGGAAGGTGGGTTTTATTCTCCCTATACTAGCATGGAGGGAGTCACACGCCCAGTAAGCTTAATTCGTTTCCTGAGCTGCCCTTGCATTAAGGAAGGGAAGTGCGCGATGTGAACCCAGTACTCTCCCTCTCTGTAAACTGTGGTCTTAGCCACTACATGTACTTCACTGCTGTTGAAAAGACATTTTTATATTTGATACTGATCACAATATTCAGGGCTGAAAGCATTGACAAGATGACGTTAGGGCAGTTTGATGGAAAAAGCCACTGCATATACCCAGTGTCTACCTGTCAAAAAATTACCCATACGAAATCTTTTCAGTGATTCCCTTCTTCAATATGAATTCAGAGGAGAGAGTTTTCGCTGAGATATCAAGTGCAGTAAGTCTGAACAGCAGTTGTACAAACTGCGTTTTTACACCCCTCAACTCTAAGAAGGAGACCTGCAAAACAGTTTTATGCTCACCAGCTCGGGGTGCTTTTGACTATATTTCAAGCGTTCAATCCATTATCCTTTTTTTGTCCACGCGTAATTTGTAGACAGTTTTGTTTTATTCAGCTAGGAAAATCTACATTTGTGAAAAAACGGACAGATTATTTTTGTGTCCGAAATTCACCGGACAAATATCATTGCTTATAGTTTTCCTTTTGCCATTAATAAGAGAATAATTTCTATGCGTGCTTCATGTATTGGGACGTCTTCTGACTCCAGGATTTCATAGAATAACAAATGGATTGTTGGGGGATATCTGAAGCTTCTATGAACAGTTTAATTCACTGAAAATTCAGAACAATTGTGGGTGAGAAAAAGAAATATATCTTCCTCAATAAACTTTTCTTTTGAAAAAGGAAATGCAAGTTATATCATTTGATTCCTATGCATTATGTCGTTCAGTAATTACAGAGAAAAATGGATTTGTTCTTTTTCTCGTAATCTCTAAGGCTTAGAGAGTACATGTTTCTTCAAAATAATCTTTCCTAAGATTTAAAAAAGCAGGTAAATACAAAAATGATGAATTAAAGGAGAGCCAGGGTGACAAATCGAGCTTATGATACCGTTATAATCCTCCTTTTTACAGTAACTAATTCAAATCTTTAGCAGCAACACATTCATTTCCATTTACACTAAAGTGAGAGAGGAAAAACGTGGTTTCTGGAAACACATAAAACAGCATAAGGCTAGTGTATTATGGGACTCAGCCTGCTCAATGCGTGCGTATTTAAGCAGCGAGAGCTGGTCACTCTCCGGAAGGAACTCAAAACGAATACAATGCTAGATGATAGCCCCAAGTAGTATGTGCAGCCACAGGAAAAGCATCCAAGTAAAAAAAATCTTCCAAAACAATTTTCAAATTGCTTTAAACTTCTTTTTTGGGACAGTATGATTTTGGTGTGAAGGTAAAGGAATCTGATAAAATGACTCTTTTTCCTTCAAATTATCTTAAAGTAGTATGCAGCCTGAAACTCCCTGGGCACGTCTGCAGCGAGAGGCTGCAGTCCCGAGTGGCCTTTATGCTGTGCCACCAGGCCCGAAATCATGGCATAGGAACACCTCACACAACGGGAGCCGTGGATACCAGAATTGCTCTTGCTGCCATCACGGATGAATGAGGCACCCGACATTCCAAGACCCATGCTTTGTCCGAGGCATTTTCAATGCATTATTTACTTGAATCCTCATAATCATTTTGTCAAGGAAGGTGGGTTTTACTCTCCCTATATTACCATGGAGGGTATCACACGCCCAGTAAGCTTAATTCGTTTCCTGCGCTGCCCTTGCATTAAGGAACGGAACTGCGCGATGTGAACCCAGTACTCTCCCTCTCTGTAACCTGTGGTCTTAGCCACTACATGTACTTCACTGCTGTTGAAAAGACATTTTTATATTTGATACTGATCACAATATTCAGGACTGAAAGCAGAGTCATGATGACGTTATGGCAGGTTTGTGGACAAAGCCAATGCATATACACCGTGTCTACAAGTCAAAAAATTACCAATACGAAATCTGTTCAGTGATTCCCTTCTTCAATATGAATTCAGAGGAGAGAGTTTTTGCTGAGATGTCAAATGCAGTCAGTTTGAACAGCAGTTGTACTTACTGCGTTTTTACACCCTACAACTCTAAGAAGGAAACCTGCAAAACAGTTTTATGCTCACCAGCTTGGGGTGCTTTTGATTAAATTTCAAGCGTTCAATCCATTAACCTTTTTTGTCCACGCGTAATTTGTACACAGTTTTGTTTTATTCAGCTAGGAAAATCTACATTTGTCAAAAAACGGACAGATGATTTTGGTGTCCAAAATTCACCGGACAAATATCATTGTTTATAATTTTCATTTGGCATTAATAAAAGAATAATTTCTATGTGCGTTTCGTGAATTGGGACGTCTTCTGACTCCAGGGTTTCATAGAATGACAAATGGATTGTTGGGGGAAATCTGAAGCTTGTATTAAAAGTTTAATTCACTGAACATTCAGAACAATTGTGGGTGAGACAAAGAAATATATCTTCCTCAATAAACTTTTCTTTTGAAAAAGGAAAAACAAATTATATCATTTGAATAATATGCTTTATGTCGTTCAGTAATTACACGGAAAAAGGAATTTGTTCTTTTTCTCTTAATCTCTAAGGCTTAGAGAGTACATGTTTCTTGTATATAATCTTTCCTAACATTTAAAGAGGCAGCTAAATAGAAGAATGATGAATTAAAGGAGAGCCATGGTGACAAATCGAGCTTTTGATACCGTTATAATCCTCCTTTTCACAGTAACTCATTCAAATCTTTAGCAGCAACACATTCATTTCCATAGATACTAAAATGAGAGAGGGAAAACGTGGTTTCTGGAAACACATAAAACTGCATAAGGCTTGTGTATTATGGGACTCAGCCTGCATCATGCGTATTTAAGCAGCGAGAGCTGGTCACTCTCCGGAAGGAACTCAAAACGAATACAATGCTACACGACTTTATTGATAGCCCCACGTAGCATGTACAGCCACAGGAAAAGCATCCCAGTAAATTAAATCTTCCAAAACAATTTTCAAATTGCTGTAAACTTCTTTTTTGGATAGTATGCCTTTGGTGTGAAGATTAAGGAAACTGATAAAATGTCTCTTTTTCCTTAAAATTACCTTAAAGTAGTATGCAGCCTGAAACTCTCTGGGCAATTCTGCAGCGAGAGGCAGCAGTCCTGAGTTCCCTTTATGCTCTGGCACCAGGCCCGAAATCATGGCATAGGAACACCTCACACAGCGAGTGCCATGGATACAAGAACTGCTCTTGCTGCCATCACGGATGACTGATGCACCCGATATTCCAAGCGCCCTGCTTTGTCCGAGGCATTTTCAGTGCATTATTTACTTTAATCCTCATAATCATTTTGTCAAGGAAGGTGGGTTTTATTCTCCCTATACTACCATGGAGGGAATCACACGCCCAGTAAGCTTAATTCGTTTCCTGAGCTGCCCTTGCATTAAGGAAGGGAAGTGCGCGATGTGAACCCAGTACTCTCCCTCTCTGTAAACTGTGGTCTTAGCCACTACATGTACTTCACTGCTGTTGAAAAGACATTTTTATATTTGATACTGATCACAATATTCAGGGCTGAAAGCACTGACAAGATGACGTTAGGGCAGTTTGATGGAAAAAGCCACTGCATATACCCAGTGTCTACCTGTCAAAAAATTACCCATACGAAATCTTTTCAGTGATTCCCTTCTTCAATATGAATTCAGAGGAGAGAGTTTTCGCTGAGATATCAAGTGCAGTAAGTCTGAACAGCAGTTGTACAAACTGCGTTTTTACACCCCTCAACTCTAAGAAGGAGACCTGCAAAACAGTTTTATGCTCACCAGCTCGGGGTGCTTTTGACTATATGTCAAGCGTTCAATCCATTATCCTTTTTTTGTCCACGCGTAATTTGTAGACAGTTTTGTTTTATTCAGCTAGGAAAATCTACATTTGTGAAAAAACGGACAGATTATTTTTGTGTCCGAAATTCACCGGACAAATATCATTGCTTATAGTTTTCCTTTTGCCATTAATAAGAGAATAATTTCTATGCGTGCTTCATGTATTGGGACGTCTTCTGACTCCAGGATTTCATAGAAAAACAAATGGATTGTTGGGGGATATCTGAAGCTTCTGTGAACAGTTTAATTCACTGAACATTCAGAACAATTGTGGGTGAGAAAAAGAAATATATCTTCCTCAATAAACTTTTCTTTTGAAAAAGGAAATGCAATTTATATCATTTGATTCCTATGCATTATGTCGTTCGGTAATTACAGAGAAAAATGGATTTGTTCTTTTTCTCGTAATCTCTAAGGCTTAGAGAGTACATGTTTCTTCAAAATAATCTTTCCTAAGATTTAAAAAAGCAGGTAAATACAAAAATGATGAATTAAAGGAGAGCCAGGGTGACAAATCGAGCTTATGATACCGTTATAATCCTCCTTTTTACAGTAACTAATTCAAATCTTTAGAAGCAACACATTCATTTCCATTTACACTAAAGTGAGAGAGTAAAAACGTGGTTTCTGGAAACACATAAAACAGCATAAGGCTAGTGTATTATGGGACTCAGCCTGCTCAATGCGTGCGTATTTAAGCAGCGAGAGCTGGTCACTCTCCGGAAGGAACTCAAAACGAATACAATGCTAGATGATAGCCCCAAGTAGTATGTGCAGCCACAGGAAAAGCATCCAAGTAAAAAAAATCTTCCAAAACAATTTTCAAATTGCTTTAAACTTCTTTTTTGGGACAGTATGATTTTGGTGTGAAGGTAAAGGAATCTGATAAAATGACTCTTTTTCCTTCAAAATATCTTAAAGTAGTATGCAGCCTGAAAGTCCCTGGGCACGTCTGCAGCGAGAGGCAGCAGTCCCGAGTGCCCTTTATGCTGTGCCACCAGGCCCGAAATCATGGCATAGGAACACCTCACACAACGGGAGCCGTGGATACCAGAACTGCTCTTGCTGCCATCACGGATGAATGAGGCACCCGACATTCCAAGACCCATGCTTTGTCCGAGGCATTTTCAATGCATTATTTACTTGAATCCTCATAATCATTTTGTCAAGGAAGGTGGGTTTTACTCTCCCTATATTACCATGGAGGGTATCACACGCCCAGTAAGCTTAATTCGTTTCCTGCGCTGCCCTTGCATTAAGGAACGGAACTGCGCGATGTGAACCCAGTACTCTCCCTCTCTGTAACCTGTGGTCTTAGCCACTACATGTACTTCACTGCTGTTGAAAAGACATTTTTATATTTGATACTGATCACAATATTCAGGACTGAAAGCAGAGTCATGATGACGTTATGGCAGGTTTGTGGACAAAGCCAATGCTTATACCCCGTGTCTACAAGTCAAAAAATTACCAATACGAAATCTGTTCAGTGATTCCCTTCTTCAATATGAATTCAGAGGAGAGAGTTTTTGCTGAGATGTCAAATGCAGTCAGTTTGAACAGCAGTTGTACTTACTGCGTTTTTACACCCTACAACTCTAAGAAGGAAACCTGCAAAACAGTTTTATGCTCACCAGCTTGGGGTGCTATTGATTAAATTTCAAGCGTTCAATCCATTAACCTTTTTTGTCCACGCGTAATTTGTACACAGTTTTGTTTTATTCAGCTAGGAAAATCTACATGTGTCAAAAAACGGACAGATGATTTTGGTGTCCAAAATTCACCGGACAAATATCATTGTTTATAATTTTCATTTGGCATTAATAAAAGAATAATTTCTATGTGCGTTTCGTGAATTGGGACGTCTTCTGACTCCAGGGTTTCATCCAATGACAAATGGATTGTTGGGGGAAATCTGAAGCTTGTATTAAAAGTTTAATTCACTGAACATTCAGAACAATTGTGGGTGAGACAAAGAAATATATCTTCCTCAATAAACTTTTCTTTTGAAAAAGGAAAAACAAATTATTTGAATCATTTGAATAATATGCTTTATGTCGTTCAGCAATTACACGGAAAAAGGAATTTGTTCTTTTTCTCTTAATCTCTAAGGCTTAGAGAGTACATGTTTCTTGTATATAATCTTTCCTCACATTTAAAGAGGCAGCTAAATAGAAGAATGATGAATTAAAGGAGAGCCATGGTGACAAATCGAGCTTTTGATACCGTTATAATCCTCCTTTTTACAGTAACTCATTCAAATCTTTAGCAGCAACACATTCATTTCCATATATACTAAAATGAGAGAGGGAAAACGTGGTTTCTGGAAACACATAAAACAGCATAAGGCTAGTGTATTATGGGACTCAGCCTGCTTAATGCGTATTTAAGCAGCGAGAGCTGGTCACTCTCCGGAAGGAACTCAAAACGAATACAATGCTACACGACTTTATTGATAGCCCCAAGTAGCATGTCCAGCCACAGGAAAAGCATCCCAGTAAATTAAATCTTCCAAAACAATTTTCAAATTGTTGTAAACT
Source organism: Manis javanica (assembly GCF_040802235.1). Lineage (NCBI taxonomy): Eukaryota > Metazoa > Chordata > Mammalia > Pholidota > Manidae > Manis > Manis javanica. The sequence continues at coordinate 33,003,752 of NC_133156.1, read as the reverse complement.
TCTTTTTTGGATAGTATGCCTTTGGTGTGAAGGTTAAGGAAACTGATAAAATGTCTCTTTTTCCTTAAAATTACCTTAAAGTATTATGCAGCCTGAAACTCTCTGGGCAATTCTGCAGCGAGAGGCAGCAGTCCTGAGTTCCCTTTATGCTCTGGCACCAGGCCCGAAATCATGGCATAGGAACACCTCACACAGCGAGTGCCATGGATACAAGAACTGCTCTTGCTGCCATCACGGATGACTGATGCACCCGATATTCCAAGCGCCCTGCTTTGTCCGAGGCATTTTCAGTGCATTATTTACTTTAATCCTCATAATCATTTTGTCAAGGAAGGTGGGTTTTATTCTCCCTATACTACCATGGAGGGAATCACACGCCCAGTAAGCTTAATTCGTTTCCTGAGCTGCCCTTGCATCAAGGAAGGGAAGTGCGCGATGTGAACCCAGTACTCTCCCTCTCTGTAAACTGTGGTCTTAGCCACTACATGTACTTCACTGCTGTTGAAAAGACATTTTTATATTAGATACTGATCACAATATTCAGGGCTGAAAGCATCGACAAGATGACGTTAGGGCAGTTTGATGGAAAAAGCCACTGCATATACTCAGTGTCTACCTGTCAAAAAATTACCCATACGAAATCTTTTCAGTGATTCCCTTCTTCAATATGAATTCAGAGGAGAGAGTTTTCGCTGAGATATCAAGTGCAGTAAGTCTGAACAGCAGTTGTACAAACTGCGTTTTTACACCCCTCAACTCTAAGAAGGAGACCTGCAAAACAGTTTTATGCTCACCAGCTCGGGGTGCTTTTGACTATATTTCAAGCGTTCAATCCATTATCCTTTTTCTGTCCACGCGTAATTTGTAGACAGTTTTCTTTTATTCAGCTAGGAAAATCTACATTTGTGAAAAAACGGACAGATTATTTTTGTGTCCGAAATTCACCGGACAAATATCATTGCTTATAGTTTTCCTTTTGCCATTAATAAGAGAATAATTTCTATGCGTGCTTCATGTATTGGGACGTCTTCTGACTCCAGGATTTCATAGAATAACAAATGGATTGTTGGGGGATATCTGAACCTTCTATTAAGAGTTTAATTCACTGAACATTCAGAACAATTGTGGGTGAGAAAAAGAAATATATCTTCCTCAATAAACTTTTCTTTTGAAAAAGGAAATGCAATTTATATCATTTGATTCCTATGCATTATGTCGTTCAGTAATTACAGAGAAAAATGAATTTGTTCTTTTTCTCGTAATCTCTAAGGCTTAGAGAGTACATGTTTCTTCAAAATAATCTTTCCTAAGATTTAAAGAAGCAGGTAAATACAAAAATGATGAATTAAAGGAGAGCCAGGGTGACAAATCGGGCTTATGATACCGTTATAATCCTCCTTTTTACAGTAACTAATTCAAATCTTTAGCAGCAACACATTCATTTCCATTTACACTAAAGTGAGAGAGGAAAAACGTGGTTTCTGGAAACACATAAAACAGCATAAGGCTAGTGTATTATGGGACTCAGCCTGCTCAATGCGTGCGTATTTAAGCAGCGAGAGCTGGTCACTCTCCGGAAGGAACTCAAAACGAATACAATGCTAGATGATAGCCCCAAGTAGTATGTGCAGCCACAGGAAAAGCATCCAAGTAAAAAAAGTCTTCCAAAACAATTTTCAAATTGCTTTAAACTTCTTTTTTGGGACAGTATGATTTTGGTGTGAAGGTAAAGGAATCTGATAAAATGACTCTTTTTCCTTAAAATTATCTTAAAGTAGTATGCAGCCTGAAAGTCCCTGGGCACGTCTGCAGCGAGAGGCAGCAGTCCCGAGTGCCCTTTATGCTGTGCCACCAGGCCCGAAATCATGGCATAGGAACACCTCACACAACGGGTGCCGTGGATACCAGAACAGCTCTTGCTGCCATCACGGATGAATGAGGCACCCGACATTCCAAGAGCCATGCTTTGTCCGAGGCATTTTCAATGCATTATTTACTTGAATCCTCATAATCATTTTGTCAAGGAAGGTGGGTTTTACTCTCCCTATATTACCATGGAGGGTATCACACGCCCAGTAAGCTTAATTCGTTTCCTGCGCTGCCCTTGCATTAAGGAACGGAACTGCGCGATGTGAACCCAGTACTCTCCCTCTCTGTAACCTGTGGTCTTAGCCACTACATGTACTTCACTGCTGTTGAAAAGACATTTTTATATTTGATACTGATCACAATATTCAGGACTGAAAGCAGAGTCATGATGACGTTATGGCAGGTTTGTGGACAAAGCCAATGCATATACCCCGTGTCTACAAGTCAAAAAATTACCAATACGAAATCTGTTCAGTGGTTCGCTTCTTCAATATGAATTCAGAGGAGAGAGTTTTTGCTGAGATGTCAAATGCAGTCAGTTTGAACAGCAGTTGTACTTACTGCGTTTTTACACCCTACAACTCTAAGAAGGAAACCTGCAAAACAGTTTTATGCTCACCAGCTTGGGGTGCTTTTGATTAAATTTCAAGCGTTCAATCCATTAACCTTTTTTGTCCACGCGTAATTTGTACACAGTTTTGTTTTATTCAGCTAGGAAAATCTACATTTGTCAAAAAACGGACAGATGATTTTTGTGTCCAAAATTCACCGGACAAATATCATTGTTTATAATTTTCTTTTGGCATTAATAAAAGAATAATTTCTATGTGCGTTTCGTGAATTGGGACGTCTTCTGACTCCAGGGTTTCATACAATAACAAATGGATTGTTGGGGGAAATCTGAAGCTTGTAATAAAAGTTTAATTCACTGAACATTCAGAACAATTGTGGGTGAGACAAAGAAATATATCTTCCTCAATAAACTTTTCTTTTGAAAAAGGAAAAACAAATTATTTGCATCATTTGAATAATATGCTTTATGTCGTTCAGTAATTACACGGAAAAAGGAATTAGTTCTTTTTCTCTTAATCTCTAAGGCTTAGAGAGTACATGTTTCTTATATATAATCTTTCCTAACATTTAAAGAGGCAGTTATATAGAAGAATGATGAATTAAAGGAGAGCCATGGTGACAAATCGAGCTTTTGATACCGTTATAATCCTCCTTTTTACAGTAACTCATTCAAATCTTTAGCAGCAACACATTCATTTCCATATATACTAAAATGAGAGAGGGAAAACGTGGTTTCTGGAAACACATAAAACAGCATAAGGCTAGTGTATTATGGGACTCCGCCTGCTTAATGCGTATTTAAGCAGCGAGAGCTGGTCACTCTCCGGAAGGAACTCAAAACGAGTACAATGCTACACGACTTTATTGATAGCCCCAAGTAGCATGTCCAGCCACAGGAAAAGCATCCCAGTAAATTAAATCTTCCAAAACAATTTTCAAATTGCTGTAAACTTCTTTTTTGGATAGTATGCCTTTGGTGTGAAGGTTAAGGAAACTGATAAAATGTCTCTTTTTCCTTAAAATTACCTTAAAGTAGTATGCAGCCTGAAACTCTCTGGGCAATTCTGCAGCGAGAGGCAGCAGTCCTGAGTTCCCTTTATGCTCTGGCACCAGGCCCGAAATCATGGCATAGGAACACCTCACACAGCGAGTGCCATGGATACAAGAACTGCTCTTGCTGCCATCACGGATGACTGATGCACCCGATATTCCAAGCGCCCTGCTTTGTCCGAGGCATTTTCAGTGCATTATTTACTTTAATCCTCATAATCATTTTGTCAAGGAAGGTGGGTTTTATTCTCCCTATACTACCATGGAGGGAGTCACACGCCCAGTAAGCTTAATTCGTTTCCTGAGCTGCCCTTGCATTAAGGAAGGGAAGTGCGCGATGTGAACCCAGTACTCTCCCTCTCTGTAAACTGTGGTCTTAGCCACTACATGTACTTCACTGCTGTTGAAAAGACATTTTTATATTTGATACTGATCACAATATTCAGGGCTGAAAGCATCGACAAGATGACGTTAGGGCAGTTTGATGGAAAAAGCCACTGCGTATACCCAGTGTCTACCTGTCAAAAAATTACCCATACGAAATCTTTTCAGTGATTCCCTTCTTCAATATGAATTCAGAGGAGAGAGTTTTCGCTGAGATATCAAGTGCAGTAAGTCTGAAGAGCAGTTGCACAAACTGCGTTTTTACACCCCTCAACTCTAAGAAGGAGACCTGCAAAACAGTTTTATGCTCACCAGCTCGGGGTGCTTTTGACTATATTTCAAGCGTTCAATCCATTATCCTTTTTCTGTCCACGCATAATTTGTAGACAGTTTTCTTTTATTCAGCTAGGAAAATCTACATTTGTGAAAAAACGGACAGATTATTTTTGTGTCCGAAATTCACCGGACAAATATCATTGCTTATAGTTTTCCTTTTGCCATTAATAAGAGAATAATTTCTATGCGTGCTTCATGTATTGGGACGTCTTCTGACTCCAGGATTTCATAGAATAACAAATGGATTGTTGGGGGATATCTGAAGCTTCTATGAACAGTTTAATTCACTGAACATTCAGAGCAATTGTGGGTGAGAAAAAGAAATATATCTTCCTCAATAAACTTTTCTTTTGAAAAAGGAAATGCAATTTATATCATTTGATTCCTATGCATTATGTCGTTCAGTAATTACAGAGAAAAATGAATTTGTTCTTTTTCTCGTAATCTCTAAGGCTTAGAGAGTACATGTTTCTTCAAAATAGTCTTTCCTAAGATTTAAAAAAGCAGGTAAATACAAAAATGATGAATTAAAGGAGAGCCAGGGTGACAAATCGAGCTTATGATACCGTTATAATCCTCCTTTTTACAGTAACTAATTCAAATCTTTAGCAGCAACACATTCATTTCCATTTACACTAAAGTGAGAGAGGAAAAACGTGGTTTCTGGAAACACATAAAACAGCATAAGGCTAGTGTATTATGGGACTCAGCCTGCTCAATGCGTGCGTATTTAAGCAGCGAGAGCTGGTCACTCTCCGGAAGGAACTCAAAACGAATACAATGCTAGATGATAGCCCCAAGTAGTATGTGCAGCCACAGGAAAAGCATCCAAGTAAAAAAAGTCTTCCAAAACAATTTTCAAATTGCTTTAAACTTCTTTTTTGGGACAGTATGATTTTGGTGTGAAGGTAAAGGAATCTGATAAAATGACTCTTTTTCCTTAAAATTATCTTAAAGTAGTATGCAGCCTGAAAGTCCCTGGGCACGTCTGCAGCGAGAGGCAGCAGTCCCGAGTGCCCTTTATGCTGTGCCACCAGGCCCGAAATCATGGCATAGGAACACCTCACACAACGGGTGCCGTGGATACCAGAACAGCTCTTGCTGCCATCACGGATGAATGAGGCACCCGACATTCCAAGAGCCATGCTTTGTCCGAGGCATTTTCAATGCATTATTTACTTGAATCCTCATAATCATTTTGTCAAGGAAGGTGGGTTTTACTCTCCCTATATTACCATGGAGGGTATCACACGCCCAGTAAGCTTAATTCGTTTCCTGAGCTGCCCTTGCATTAAGGAACGGAACTGCGCGATGTGAACCCAGTACTCTCCCTCTCTGTAACCTGTGGTCTTAGCCACTACATGTACTTCACTGCTGTTGAAAAGACATTTTTATATTTGATACTGATCACAATATTCAGGACTGAAAGCAGAGTCATGATGACGTTATGGCAGGTTTGTGGACAAAGCCAATGCATATACCCCGTGTCTACAAGTCAAAAAATTACCAATACGAAATCTGTTCAGTGATTCCCTTCTTCAATATGAATTCAGAGGAGAGAGTTTTTGCTGAGATGTCAAATGCAGTCAGTTTGAACAGCAGTTGTACTTACTGCGTTTTTACACCTACAACTCTAAGAAGGAAACCTGCAAAACAGTTTTATGCTCACCAGCTTGGGGTGCTTTTGATTAAATTTCAAGCGTTCAATCCATTAACCTTTTTTGTCCACGCGTAATTAGTACACAGTTTTGTTTTTTTCAGCTAGGAAAATCTACATTTTTCAAAAAACGGACAGATGATTTTGGGGTCCAAAATTCACCGGACAAATATCATTAGTTATAATTTTCATTTGGCATTAATAAAAGAATAATTTCTATGTGCGTTTCGTGAATTGGGACGTCTTCTGACTCCAGGGTTTCATAGAATGACAAATGGATTGTTGGGGGAAATCTGAAGCTTGTAATAAAAGTTTACTTCACTGAACATTCAGAACAATTGTGGGTGAGACAAAGAAATATATCTTCCTCAATAAACTTTTCTTTTGAAAAAGGAAAAACAAATTATTTGAATCATTTGAATAATATGCTTTATGTCGTTCAGTAATTACACGGAAAAAGGAATTTGTTCTTTTTCTCTTAATCTCTAAGGCTTAGAGAGTACATGTTTCTTGTATATAATCTTTCCTAACATTTAAAGAGGCAGCTAAATAGAAGAATGATGAATTAAAGGAGAGCCATGGTGAAAAATCGAGCTTTTGATACCGTTATAATCCTCCTTTTTACAGTAACTCATTCAAATCTTTAGCAGCAACACATTCATTTCCATATATACTAAAATGAGAGAGGGAAAACGTGGTTTCTGGAAACACATAAAACAGCATAAGGCTAGTGTATTATGGGACTCAGCCTGCTTAATGCGTATTTAAGCAGCGAGAGCTGGTCACTGTCCGGAAGGAACTCAAAACGAATACAATGCTACACGACTTTATTGATAGCCCCAAGTAGCATGTCCAGCCACAGGAAAAGCATCCCAGTAAATTAAATCTTCCAAAACAATTTTCAAATTGCTGTAAACTTCTTTTTTGGATAGTATGCCTTTGGTGTGAAGGTTAAGGAAACTGATAAAATGTCTCTTTTTCCTTAAAATTACCTTAAAGTAGTATGCAGCCTGAAACTCTCTGGGCAATTCTGCAGCGAGAGGCAGCAGTCCTGAGTTCCCTTTATGCTCTGGCACCAGGCCCGAAATCATGGCATTGGAACACCTCACACAGCGAGTGCCATGGATACAAGAACTGCTCTTGCTGCCATCACGGCTGACTGATGCACCCGATATTCCAAGCGCCCTGCTTTGTCCGAGGCATTTTCAGTGCATTATTTACTTTAATCCTCATAATCATTTTGTCAAGGAAGGTGGGTTTTATTCTCCCTATACTACCATGGAGGGAATCACACGCCCAGTAAGCTTAATTCGTTTCCTGAGCTGCCCTTGCATCAAGGAAGGGAAGTGCGCGATGTGAACCCAGTACTCTCCCTCTCTGTAAACTGTGGACTTAGCCACTACATGTACTTCACTGCTGTTGAAAAGACATTTTTATATTTGATACTGATCACAATATTCAGGGCTGAAAGCATCGACAAGATGACGTTAGGGCAGTTTGATGGAAAAAGCCACTGCATATACCCAGTGTCTACCTGTCAAAAAATTACCCATACGAAATCTTTTCAGTGATTCCCTTCTTCAATATGAATTCAGAGGAGAGAGTTTTCGCTGAGATATCAAGTGCAGTAAGTCTGAACAGCAGTTGTACAAACTGCGTTTTTACACCCCTAACTCTAAGAAGGAGACCTGCAAAACAGTTTTATGCTCACCAGCTCGGGGTGCTTTTGACTATATTTGAAGCGTTCAATCCATTATCCTTTTTCTGTCCACGCGTAATTTGTAGACAGTTTTCTTTTATTCAGCTAGGAAAATCTACATTTGTGAAAAAACGGACAGATTATTTTTGTGTCCGAAATTCACCGGACAAATATCATTGCTTATAGTTTTCCTTTTGCCATTAATAAGAGAATAATTTCTATGCGTGCTTCATGTATTGGGACGTCTTCTGACTCCAGGATTTCATAGAATAACAAACGGATTGTTGGGGGATATCTGAAGCTTCTATGAACAGTTTAATTCACTGAACATTCAGAACAATTGTGGGTGAGAAAAAGAAATATATCTTCCTCAATAAACTTTTCTTTTGAAAAAGGAAATGCAATTTATATCATTTGATTCCTATGCATTATGTCGTTCAGTAATTACAGAGAAAAATGAATTTGTTCTTTTTCTCGTAATCTCTAAGGCTTAGAGAGTACATGTTTCTTCAAAATAATCTTTCCTAAGATTTAAAGAAGCAGGTAAATACAAAAATGATGAATTAAAGGAGAGCCAGGGTGACAAATCGGGCTTATGATACCGTTATAATCCTCCTTTTTACAGTAACTAATTCAAATCTTTAGCAGCAACACATTCATTTCCATTTACACTAAAGTGAGAGAGGAAAAACGTGGTTTCTGGAAACACATAAAACAGCATAAGGCTAGTGTATTATGGGACTCAGCCTGCTCAATGCGTGCGTATTTA